>NC_068551.1:19796912-20527148 GCF_026212275.2 Microplitis demolitor | reverse complement strand
TATTTATTAATTTATATATAACATATATGTTTAGATAAATTTTCTCCCCTTAGAATGGGATTAAATAAAAAGAAAAAATTGTCCCTAAAGTACCTTGAATGCCATTGCTGTAGTAGATTCGAGTGGATCGACTTGCAAAGTGTGATGTCTTTGGTTGGTCACGCTCTGGTTTTATATCCGAGTGACCAGCAACCCCCTCCATGATTAACTTACCCAGGACTAGTGGAAACGTCCAGGTCCAGCCCTACCAACAATGTTGAGTCTTGAACTTGATCGTCTGTTCTTTATTTATCATTCGGCTCTCCCTTGCCATCAATAGAATCTTTCACCTACACACTCCTCACCAGGGTAATGGTATCCTTCCAAGGCCGCTGATCGCACACACGCCATTCCAGGGACAGGTCTCATTCTCTCCACCGTTGGTTTAATCCACTGGCGGAACAATCAGTTGCTTAAAACTAAACGATAATTTTTTCGTATGTGAGATTCTGTTATTGCACTCGGCTGAATTACTCGTGATTTTATGATAAAGATGGGCATTGATGAAAAATTGTAATAATTTTATTTAGCGCCTCGGGTGTATTATCAGTGCATCAGTTCTTATAATCAGATTATTATTTGGTATTATATTGAATTAAAAAGTAGAACACTTTCATAATAATTAAAATATAATCGATAAGACTGCCGTCAAAGTGAAAATAAAAAATATAATTCATTCTCGACATCATATTCAATCGTCATATATATTTTTAATAAATAATTATTTATATTTTATTATATTTTAATAACAGTCAGGACTGCGGCTTTAAAATTAACATTTTTTTTTTACAATAAAAAATTAGAGAAGTAAATCCGAAATGCGGAGCGGATGACTATTTCTTTATTTAATCCTCAGAGTGAAATTTACTCCGAAGAGGAGTTTATTTTAATAATAATACTCTGAATCGGAGTAAATACAGATTTAAATAAAATTCAGTTCACTCCAAATTTACTCCGAATTTTTTACAGTGAACTGGAAACCATGGTTGCAAACAGTCAGCTAAATATTTTTAAATATAAAATTGAAATTAATATTTAAAAGGATCTGATTCAAAAAAATACATCAATTAAAATTTAAAAAATTCTATTGTCTGAAAAAAAATATTTACATTTGAATTAAAACCCGAACAGAAGTCGCTACTTTAGTTTACGAAAAAAGTGGACCGAAAGTGAACGCGACTATTAATTTAAAATATTTGAATATTTATTTTAATGTTTGGTAATTGTATACTTTCACGGTCACCTGGTTTTAGATCATGAAAAAAAAATGATTGATTCATTTTTTTAATTAATAATTTTTTTTTTTTTTTTTTTTTTTTTAAACAAACAGTAAAAAAATATAATAACTAAAGTTCTTAAAAAATATATTATAATATTTGAAGTATAGCTTGGATTATCTAGTGTGGTACCAAGTGTCTTAAATTGGCTAAATGAACGGAGATAAAAATATTTTTATATCGAAAATACCCTTGTAAATTTATCTGGGAATTGTAGAAAATAAAAACCCAACCAATTACCATTATCTGTTGTTAGCTTGCACGTTTCTGCGAGAGGAAAGTAAGAAAGAGTGCGAGGGTCTTGTCTTTGCTGAGAATTCTCGATGTAGATGACCATGGAGCTGTACACGGACCTCAGATTCCGGATCCATATACCATATACCCTTCGTAAGGTTTCCATACTCGTTCACACATGGATTACAATTTTATTTTATTTTTTTTTCTGTAACTAACATGGTACCAAGGCAATATACGTCTCCACGCGAAGATATCTTTGTTCACACTGCAATAATATAAATTATTTTCTAATCACAATATATAAATATATAGAGAAGTGAATCTGAGGTAAAATGAGACACTATTATTATTACAAACTTTTTTTTTTATTTAAAAATTTTTAATTTAAATTTACAGAAAATTATGGGGTAAATTGATCACCCCAATCACTGCGGTCAATTAAAAAATTTTTTTTTTATTTCAAAATTTCTAATTTCAATTTATAAAAAATATGGGGTAAATTGATCAGCCTAGGTACTGCGGCCAATTAAAATTTTTTTTCTTTTTATTTTACTTTATTAAAAGTTATGGGGTAAATTGGTCAGCTCAGACACTGCGGCCCGTTAAAAGTTTTTTTTTATTTTAAAATTTTTAATTTCAATTTATAAAAAAATATGGGGTAAATTGATCAGTCCACACACTGCGGCCAATTAAAATTTTTTTTTACACTTGTGACCTATTTTACCTCAGTCAACTTTTTCATTCTCCATAAAATAATTCTGAGAAAAAAAAAATTTTTTTAAAAACGCTGTCTCATTTTGCCCCGACTTCCCTTATATGAACATACGTGGAAATAAAATTTTTTTTAGAGCAATCTATATGACATATTATAATTTTTGTCAATCATTGGATTCCATAAATTAATTTATAATACAATGTCATGTTTAAAAATTATGACATATAGAAATTTAATAAAAATATATTAATAAGATGTAAAATTATTTGATATCTAGATGAACTATATATATACATTATATACATTTATGTCTCGTTTACTGAAATGGTTGCGGAACATACAAAAGTCATTGAATATTTATCAGGAGAAATGTTAAAACGTTTAGGTACCACCAATAAATATAACAGTAACCCAACGAAATATATTTGATCAATTCGTTTTTCAGTATTTCGGTTTTCGATTAAATTTAAAAAGTTTAAAGTGAATGTGCAGTTGCACGTGTGAATCCACAAGTACATTGTTTTAAAAATCCATATATATAATGCAATATTTGTATATAAATTATTTATTAACTAAAAATAATAAGTACATACGTCGTACGTTGCTTTTTTAACGGCAACTTATTATTAAAAAAACATTCATTTTCGAGAATCGGTTTATTGCGGGCTATAAACTTGGTAATAGGGCCAATTAAAATAACCGAGTACAAGTTATGGGACGTGTGTGTTTTAAATATTATTATTTATTAAAAAATATATAAAAGCTTGAGGTACATTAGGTAACTCATGACAAGGCCGCAGCCTAGTACGAGCATGTGTGCTTACACACGATGGTCCACACATTTAATATCACAAGAGAACCCAGTCCTCCGATATGTCGATTGGGTGTGGTCTCAGTTCCTTTACTTGCCCAATTTATCGGCTTACACTCGACTTTACTCTGCTGGCCACGAATCGGGTGGCTACCGTTCGCTTTATTGCGTCATCGGTGTCCTGGCCGCCCCATCCAAGATCCCCATCCGCTTAGTATATAAACCGAAACCACCGACAGTCAGACATCACTCACTCGATACTCAGATCAACAGATCAACAAACAAAAAATCATGGCATTCAAGGTACACATACATTTTATTTAAATAATACTTATAAATTTCAATTACAATCTACAATATTTCGAGTGTATTCGCAAATGCTCTAGCTCTAGCTCTAGCCAACTCTCAATTAATTATATAAATTAATAATTATAAATTTGTCTTTTTTAGTTCATCACTCTCTTGGCTCTCGTGGCAGCCGCCAACGCCGGATTCATCCCAGCGCACCAGCCACTCGCTTACGCAGCAGCCCCAGCGTACGCCACCCCCGTGTTAGCGAAGGCCATCAACGCCGAAGACGACGCTCATCCTCAGTACAACTTCAATTACGACGTCCAGGACTCAACAACCGGCGACTTCAAGAGCCAGCATGAAATCCGCGATGGTGACTCTGTTCAGGGCAGCTACTCTCTCCTTGAATCCGACGGAACCCGCAGAACTGTTGACTACACCGCAGACTCATTAAACGGATTCAACGCCGTCGTCCGCAAAGAACCCGCTCAGGTTGCCGTTAAAGCTGTAGCCCCAGCTGCACTTGCTGTCAAAGCCGCGCCCATCGCCTACGCCGCCCCAGCTATCGCTAAAGTTGCTGCACCAGTAGCATACGCCGCACCTGCAGCATACGCTGCTCATTACGCACCAGCTGCATACGCAACTCACTACGCACCAGCTACTTACTCTGCCCACTACTCTGCACCTGCCGCCTACGCTAAAGTCGCTGCACCAGTAGCCTATGCTGCTCCAGCTGCATACGCAACCCACTATGCCGCTCCAGCTATCGCTAAAGTCGCTGCACCAGTAGCATACGCTGCACCCGCTGCATACTCAACTCACGCCGTAGCTAAAGTCGCTACCCCAGTTGCTGCATACGCACCAGCTGCATACGCAACCCACTACTCTGCACCAGCTGCATACACAGCCCACTATGCTGCACCAGCTGCATACGCCACCCACTACGCAGC
Source organism: Microplitis demolitor (assembly GCF_026212275.2). Classification (NCBI taxonomy): domain Eukaryota; kingdom Metazoa; phylum Arthropoda; class Insecta; order Hymenoptera; family Braconidae; genus Microplitis; species Microplitis demolitor. The sequence continues at coordinate 20,522,828 of NC_068551.1, read as the reverse complement.
ACCTGCTTACTACCACCACTAATTACAAAAACTTGAGTCATACTACTTCTGTACAATAAAGACTTGATTTTTAAATTTGAATAAATATTTATACCTGAATTTATCTGATTACTTGAATTTATACTTGTACTTGCACTTTCCTTTTTTTTTACTTTACTTGATAAGTTTTTTATTTTTTATCAAAGTGAAATGCAACGACAATGGCCTCGAGTGATGCTTCATGTACTTTCTCTGCACGGCCACGCCTGGGCGTAATACTTGTAACACTCTAGTTATGTCATTATGGTCCAATCGACGTTCGCACTAATATAAGAACCTTGAACCACTTGCGCTTCCGCAACAAAAGTGAATGTCAAGTCTCATTATCCAATTAGTAGGTCATTAAATATCTTGTTGTTTATTTTTTTATTTTAATGACATTTATTTTTTATTCATTTTTATTACAAATGACTAAATATTTTAAATATCAAGGAACATTTTTGGTCATATTAATTTCTTAAGTATATTTTTTTAAAATATACTTTTAAACAAGTGTACTAATAATGGTTTTTTGTGTTACCAATTTATTAGACATTTTATTCATATAACTTTGTATTAATAAATTGCTTAGACAATTTTTTAGACCTTAATATTAAATATCTAAAATATATACCTTTATTTTTTAACACATTTTAATAATCTAATGAGCATATAGAAAAATATGTATGCCAATATTATGATATATTTAAACTTTGACAAAGAATAAAAACATTAAATAAATAATTACTATTAATGTAGTAATAGAATTAAACTTTTAATTTTTTCTTATCAATAACTATCAGATATCTTTGTATGGATTTTTTTAATAAGTTAAAGCATCTGAGGAGCCACTAAACATACGGAGATATTTTTTCTCTTTTTTAGTTAGAACGATAAATAAACGAACTATTGATTAAATAATAAATAATATAGTAATAATCAATAAAAAATAAAAATAAAATAAAAATATTTTGGAATGAAAATAAAGTTAGGTATAATACTTTATTCTTGACTAAGCTGACTCCTTTGAGATTGAGTATCATTGGCCCGTGCAGGTGGTGCAAGTCTGTAAATTTATCGTAAAAATTTTATTGGATTAATTTTTAAATATTTTCAAGTCAGATAATATTTAATTGTTGTCAAGTAACGCAATTAAATAAATAGAAAGTTATGAATGAAATTTTGTGATACTGAAATTAGCTGACGTCTGATAATTTTTTTTTTTTTTTTTTTTCAAAACGATTAATTATAGAAAAAATTTTTAAATAATTGCATGGTATTTTTTTTTACATGTATATTTTTAGTTTTTTTATTTTTGTAATTAAATTGATAAAAAAATCGGAAATCGTTAGTTGTCTGTCAACTTTAGAAGTAATTAAAATAATGAAATTTAAAAAAATGCGCGTACTGATTTTTTAATTATTTGACAACGCAGTATTTAATTTTTATTCTAGTTGATTTTAATTATAGATTCGAATAACTAAAAAAATTGACAATTGTCAGGTACATGTACACTCATATCAAAGTATTTAGAACCATATTTTAATGAACTTACCGTAAAATCTTTATAAATTGATCAGCTTTGAAAATAGAAGCATCAAGAGGAGTTAGAAATCCAAATTGTCGTTCAGGATGATCTCTGGCATGCAGAATTAATAGATCGTAGGCTAATCTTCTGTTCACTTTGTCCTAGAACATAAAAAAAAAAACAATATTTTAAATAAAAAATAATTTTGAAATTCACAGACAATTAACAATTTTCTGATTTTTTTTTAAACAAAAAAAAAAAAAACTAAAAATATGCACATGCAGAAAATTAAAAAAACTAAACGTCCTCTTGAAAAAAAATCCAAAAATTATCAAACATCGGCCAACTTCAGTACCATAATAAAAATTACATTTTGCTAAATAAATTTATTGACTTTAATTAGTCTCATGTAAGATAGAGGTACCGTTTTCGACCACTGTAGGACCAATTTTGGACACTTTAAAAATTGAAATAAATTAATTTTTAAAATATGTTCAGAGGTACTTTTAATCCACTGTTAAAATGAGAATTTTATTTTACTCTCTTTCATTAATTAAAATAAAATGTCCAAAAATGGAGCAGTGGCCACAATTGCTACTTCTACCCTATTGTAAATTAACTAAAAAAAAATATTTACCATAAAAACATCAATTTCATCAAGAAAATAAAATGGCAAAGTGGTACACTCCCAGAGTGCCAGAACAAACGCAATTGTTGAATAAGATCTTTCACCACCGGACAATGTGTGGACATCATTAGTAGCTTGTTGTTCCCTAGTACGTGGAATAACTTCAATCTTAAGCTTCTTATTAGCATAGTCGACAATAAGCGAGCCATCATAATTCCTCAGACGGAGTACATTCATAAACTCATGCCTTACTTTGCGCGCCATAACTTTTTTCATTTTTTGAAACTCCTCTCTTCTCTGCTCAACTCTAGCCATGTGTTTTTTATTAACTTTCTGAAGGCCATTGAACAATTCAATTATATCTTTGCTTTTATTTCTCTTGATACTCAACTGCTGCTCCAATTCCTCTCTGGAGCCAAGATTTTGTTCGACACTTTGAATCCTCGTTACAAGTGACTGGGCCAGATTTCGTAATTGCGGCGGTGATCTTTTTGTTTCAACTCGATCACCAGCGTTCTGTGCAGCAGCAACAAATTCCGCTGTCCTCGAACGCTGGTGATTGCAGTCTTCAATAGCACCAGCCAATTCTTGTTGTGCTTTTTCTATTTTTTGCTTGGTATTATTGACACTATTTTTAATTTGCGTTCTCTCTGTCTCCAATTCACGTATTTGTTGTTGTATACTCGTTATTTTTTCACTGCGATTTGAATTATTAGCATGACAGTTACGTAATTCGAGCGCAAGTTCTTTCAATTCAGCCTCAAGTTGAATTTTTTCCTCCATCAGTTTAGCAGACTCATCTTCTTTAATTTTTAATTTTCTCTCCGACTCAATTTTATCAGCTTTAAAAACCGCGCAATTATCACTTACGTCTTCCTGAAGTGCTTCGTACAAATCATTTATTTCTCTGACAATTCTGTCCTTCAAAACAGACAATTCTCTTATTTTTTTCTGCAAATCAGTATAATTATTATTATTTCTCATCAACTCCTCGTGTTTTATTTTGTAAGCATCAACGGCTAAATTTCTTTCTCTCTCAGCAACCGCAAGTTCTTCCTGTAAACTCTGAATTACGTCAGTAGTCGATACCTGTAGATATCTCGCTCTCCCAACTTTGCCACCGTAAGTACGATACTGAGGATCTGGAAAAAATGTGTCGCCTTTTTTAGTAATAGCGCGCTTGCAATTACGCGGTACATTTCTCGCGTGACCCATCATTTCTTTGGCCTCTTCGCTGGTCGGTATCAGCAGCAAACACTCCGGTTCCTTCTGATCGATAATACAATTAGCAACAACTGGATTCGATATCTCCATCATGTCCAATAAATTTGAATAATTCTGATCTCGCGCGCACTTTCTGCTGACATCGTGGACGCGGTTATGGAATTTACTGCACAATATTGTCGGACTCTGCTCATTTCCGTAAATTTCCCTCATGATGTTCCCGAGTGTCTTTGAATCCTGTCCATTGTCGACGCAAAATGAGCTGAGATGACCCAAATAATTTTCAACCGCCGGTATCCAGGACTGGTCTTTCAATTTAATGAACTCACCAATCGGCCCGATTGGTTTCTTATTAAAACGTCCTCTGTTGTACTCCTCATCTATACGTCGTTTCAAACGCGGAATATTGCGCCCGTAAATAGAATTATTTCCACCGCCAGATTTTTCAAAATTCCTCAACTGCCCGATAATGCGATTGCACTCGCTCGTTTTTTTATCAGCGTCCATTTTTATCATCCGCTCCTCCTGCTCGTACTGCATCTTAGTAGTCTCTAAATGTGACAGTTCTGTTTTATTTGTATTCAATAAGGCTTCGATTTCTGCGAGTTTATCTTTCAATTTTTCGACTTTATTTTTCTGATTGTTGCGTTTCTGCTCAGCCTGACCGCTGCCGCCTTCCAAACGCTCAATTTCATTAGTGTAAGTAACGATATCTGCTTTGTGCTTTTGAATTTGTTTCAAACAATTTTTAATCTCGCGGTCTTTGTTACTCACCGTCTCTTTTTTCGCAGCATAATTGACTTTAGCTGTCGCGTAGGCTTCGCGCGCACTCTGAGCCTCGGCTTCAATATCTTTGACTTTATTATTTAATTCTTCCAAATTATTATTTATCTCTTGAATTTTATTCCCACTGTCTTGATGAGTATTTTCAAACTGCTGCACTTTATTTTCATATTTAACGACGAGACCTTCGCGTAATACCAAAGCTTCTTCTTCAGCAATAGCGTCAGCCCATTTCAATTCTAACTGCACAGCTTCGTACTCTGCGCGTATGTTATCCAGTGATAATAATTTACGTAAATTATTTTCCAGATGTTCGATTTCTTTTTTTTCTTGATGCATTTGCTTGGAAGTATTTTCTAAAATACGCGTCGTTTCTTGACTCTCAATCAATGCTGATTTGTAATTGTCGTTAATTGTTGACAATTGAGTTGCTTTCATAAATAATTCGTATCTGTTGGAGTCATTTGAATCCTTGAGGAAAGTCGCTGATTGATACTGATTTAATACAGATATTGGATTGTCAATTTGAATATTCATACATGTTGCCAGTGAATCTAAATCTCGTTTTTTACTTGATATTAATTTACCATGAGAATTTGACAATTTGTACTGTGATGTGCGACCGAAAGTACGGGTTATTTTTATTGTATTGCCATACAATTCTGGTTTGTATGCTAGTGCTCCGACGTTGGAAATAACAATTTCGATACTCGCTGCCTCACAATTGTCTTTTATTAAAGCTGTAATTTAATTTAAATAAATATTAGTTTGTTATTATAATTATTAATAGAAGTGAGGCACGATGGGGCTTTAAAAAAAATTTCAAGTGCAAGGCTTTTTTTCTAGTTCTACTTTAAGTTAGTATTCAAAAAAGTATTTAATAGGAGTGTGCGAATAATTTTAACTTTTGAATAATTCGAATTTTTAAAACAATTCGAAATTTTTTAATCATTCGTAAATTTTTTTTTTAACGACTTGAAATTTTAATATTTTTTTTAATAATTCAAATTTTTGACGGAAGTAAATAGAGCTCGGACACGAATCTACGAAAAAATTAAATTTGGTAACTTTAAAAACTAAGCTCTTAAAATTTATGACAAGATTAAAAAAAAAGACTAGTTAACCGGAAAAAACCAGTCATCATAAAATATTTGTAGATGTATTATATTTACTCGAGCATTAAGAACCAGCATAAGTAAATTAGAACTCGCCAGGTCAACAATTACCGTATTAAGAAAGGTCATAAACTAACCCTTCGACCCCAATAAAAAAACAGAAAGAACAGAATACAAAAACCTGAAAAATATTTTAACAGGATTACGGATTTATTTTTAGTTTCTTTGCAGAAATTTTATTGAATGATCTATTGGTTCTAAAGACGAAACGGATAAAAATTCAAATTGACTTTAGGATTGATAAGTAGTTTTAAAGCTTTTAAACATTTTTACCTTTCAGTGAGTCTCCTCGTTTTGTAATATTGGCACGTGCACCAAATACGACAGCTATCGCTGTTATGATAGCACTCTTACCGCTACCATTTTTTCCAATAATAAAATTTACATTAGGATTGAATTCGACTTCTAATGATTCATGGCACATAATATTACGCAGATGGATTTTCAAAATTTTTCCAGCGGTTTGCTATAAATATAATTATGATTATAATTAATCAATATAATATATGACACTGATATTAGCCGAAAATTTTTCATTTATTTTTTTTATGACGATTAATCATAAAAAATAATTATTTTAAAAAATTACACCTAAAGTTATGACAGCAGACATTTGAATTAAAAAAAAAATTTTTTTTTTACACAAACAATAAAAAAAGTGTTCTTATTGAAAATTTGATAAGCTACTTGTTTAATTTTTTTTAATTTTTTAATGTCTGCTAACTTCAAGATCATCAATAATTTATTTTAAAAAATGAAATCGATTTGACAGAAAAATTTTATAAACTAAAAATAAAAAATAAAATTTTTTGGTCTCTACTTCTTTTGTTTTTGTGAAAGTACAAAAAAATTGAAGAGGTTTCAATTTGAATTAGTGAAAAAAAAATTTTTTAAATCTATATAATTAAATTTGATAATAAATTAAGTGAGACATTAATGCAATAATTAAAAAAATAAAACAAAAATCTGTAATTAAAAAATATGAAAAACTTACTGGCTGTGCTACGGGCATTTCAACATCTTCTTCAGAACTCTCTCGAGCTTTTTTCGGCTGATGACTCTCATCAGGATCACAAATTTTACGTTTTATTCGTCTTTTGACAGGACTACCCATTGTATTAATCAATCAAATTTTAAATATTTAAAATTAAATTATATTTTGTTATGAAAACAAGGGAGAGACCACAAAGCGAGGTTAGAAATTATCACGACTGTCTGTGATAAAAAATGAATATAATGGATTTAAATTCTAGACACGAATGAATTGACTTTGACTTCCACATCGACGTATTTATCGCGAGTTGTTTGTTTTAAAAAAAGACATACGGCATTCATTTGTTACAAATAATGTCTATGTTTTGTTTTAACGCAAGTGTCAACTATTTTCTGTTCCCGCCAGAAGATTAATATATATAATATAGTATATATTATTATGCGTCTTGACGTTCACTAGCGTGCCTGTTACGACTTGTTGTATGACCGTTACGATTGTGCGCACCCGCTTTCAAATTTCATACAAAACACACACACAAGCGAGGACAAAGAAAATAATACATTTAATTTCATTGGTCAACAAATTTTGGCCTTGACGTGACAGCCAATACGATGGAATTTTGAATTTCCCACGTGATTCAATTTTTTTCAAAAGAAATCTCTCCTCGATAGCTTCAAATTGGCGGAAAATTTTAATTGTGGAAAATTGATACCAGAATTTAGTAGTGATTCTGAAGTTAGCAGACAAGTTAAAATTTTTTGATCCTTCTTTCAACTAATCAATTACAGAAAAGGAAAAAAGTAAAAAATGCACATGTAGAAAATTTAAAAAACTGTAGGTGCAATTTTTAAAATAAGTAGATATTTTTATAATTAATGCAGATTTCTTATGAGAAATTAATGATTTGTGTCACTGAGAATTTATAAAAGTATGCGAAGAAGTTGAAATTATAATTAATATTACAGTTGATTCATAATGATAATAATATAATGACAAATATATTTTTGTTGTATTAAAAATTTATATAATTTATTATTATTTTCATTATACAAATTATTTATATGCAATTACAATTTTTTAAAGCAATAATACAAAAATAATCAGATTATTTCTGTAACAATAAAAAAAAAAACTAAACTAAACTAAATTTTTAAATTAATAAACGTTTTATTGCTTTTGTCTTTTTACAAGAAAATTAATATTCTATACGAAAAAAAAAAACATGAATTAATTACTCAGAACTATTGAAAATTATTAAATCAGACTTGTGATAAAATCGACACTGGCAGATAAAATTAAAAAATAAAAATGATTCATAATTAATGACAATTAAGAAAAAAAAAAAAAAAAAAAAAAGAGTAAACAATTACATATTAATAATAATTAAGTTTCAATAGGATTAACTACAAGAGCATTTCTTTTAGGTTCTTTAGATTCCTCTTCAGTTTGTTGCAATTCATCTAATCCCCGTATCCTAATATTGTTTTTCTCTTTGTATTCATTTATCTCCTTACCCTTTTTCTCCAACTGTTCATTCAATGTCTCGATAACTTTTATCAACTAAAAAATAACAATTATACAAATTTATAAATTTTCGATAATTATTACAGTTCTTAAAAAAAAAAAAATAGTAATTAAAGATAAAAAATAAAAATGCCATTGTGACTTCATGCTACTTAATATTTTGATTTATATAAACTTGTAAGTTAAATAAAATTTTGATAATGCGCATAAATATTTTTTAAAGTTTTTGATATGAAATTTTTAAAAGTTATTTCTATAAATATTTTATAGAATTTAAAAGAAATAATTTTTTTTAATGTCTGCTACTTTATGAGTGTAAATGTAACTGGCGATTGTCAATTTTTTCAATTTTTAAATACATAAATAAAAATTTTAAAATGCGTATTAGAATAACTGAAAAATTAGTACGCTCATTTTTTTAAATTTTACTATTTTGATTATTTAATTAATTTATTTTATAAAAACTTATATGTTGTCATATATCTGTCACATTTACACTCAGACTACTTGCAGTACCACAATTTTATAAGTTATTAAAAATATTAAATCAATAAAATAAAATTACCCTATCTTTATTTGTAACAAGTCCAGGTAAAACTTCTCCAACAACTTGTTCGCATAAAATTCCCCCAACCATTCTATAGCACTTTCTTTTAGGATCAACATTCTTCAATGTATCAATGACAATTCTAAAGATAAAAATTCAAAATAAATAAAAAAAAATAAAAATAAGAATGTAGCAGACAGACAAATTTTTAATTATTAATAAATAGAATAAATAATTAATAAATTAAATTTTTAAAAATGCGCATTTAGAAAATTTTGAAATTAATTGCATTTTTTAAAAGTATTATTTTTTTTAACTATTTATAATTTCAAATTTGTCTGATATCTGATACATTCACACTTATAACTATCATTTGATTCAAGACAATAATATATTCAATTAATTATTTGAATTTAAATAAAATTTTAGGTTAGACTATTATTTTCTCACTTGTGTTCATTCAGTTCCATTTCCATTTCTGATAATTTAGTAGCCATCATTCTCTGATCATTGCGAAGTGTTTGAAATCCAGCAAGAATTTCTTCATTAGTTTTAGCACCTTTTCCTAATGATTTTACGGGTTTTTTATCACTAGCCATATTTGGAAATGTGATTTTTATATATAAAATTTAGCAGACAATCAAATCAAATCAAACAATTCTTTTTTTAACCTCTACTCTGTTCTTCTTCTCCCTCTCCTTTTTTCTGTAACTTGAACATGGTTTCTAAAATCGTTTTTAAAAACTTACAACTTGAGATAAAAACAAAATTTTTGTTTTTTATCAGTTGGCAAATTTGGCAGTGAAAAAAAGTGAGTGAACGTAGCAGACATCAGATAAATTTAAATTTTTAATAAATAGACTAAATAATAAATAAAATTAAATTTTAAAAAAATGCGCGCTTAAAAAATTTAAAAATAAATGAATCCATTTTTTATAAATATTATTTTTTAAATTATTCACTACATTTATTTATAATTTTAAATTTGTTTGCTACATTCATACTCATAAAAAAATGTTCAAAATTATAATCCTGAGGGTAGTCGACGTCTAATCATTTTTTTATTTTTTTTTAAAATGATAAATTATAAAAAAAAAATATTTGAAAAAATTGCAATTACAATTTTTTAAATTTTTTACTTGTGCAAATTTTTGGTTGTTTTGTTTTGTTGTAAACATTTGTTTAAAAAAATTTGAAAATTTTTAATTGTCTGCTAACTTCAGAATCATTTAAAATTCTATTACTTTACTTAATATTTAATTATTTGTAAAAGTAATTTAATGAGTATGAATATACATGACAATTAGCAAATTTCCAAATAAAATGTAAGTAGAAAAAAATTTGAAAAATGCGTATTTATATATTTAAAAATTCAGTACGCGCTTTTTTTTAAATTTCATTATTTAAATTGCATGATTAATTTTTGTTTATTTATTCAGAATGTCCTTCAAAAGTGGGAAATATTGTCTAAGAATGGCCTTAATTTAAATATATTAAATAACAAGACAAAACTCTAAAATAATGAACATTTATTTCTTACTCATAGTGCAATTATAAATAATTTAAATAAATAAAACATTAATTGAATAAATTTTTAATAGTACGGATGTGAGCCATCGCCTTTATTTTGTACAACTTTCTTTATAAGCTGAGGATCTGCTGTTTTTAAATCAGTGGCCCACCCAAGTTTGGCAAAGAAATCAATCCAGTCAGTGGTAGTATTAAGAAATACGTGTTTGAATTCAGCAGCTCTGTAGTCCCACGGAAACACATGATGATAATTGTGCCAGCCTTCACCAGCAGCTGCCCAGCCTACCCATATATTTTCCACAGGTCCGATATTCCTATTAATAATCCAAATAAATAATTAAAATAAATGCAAATATTATTTCTGACAACATGGAAAATTTTTAATTTATTCTCACTTGTCATAGCGCCGATATCCGAACATGTGAGCGAAGCTATTAACAGACCATGTAATATTCAAAGTCCAAGGATAACGCATGAATATTTGAGATATTATTGACCATTTCACGTCTTGATTGAAAAAATATACGGGTATTATTACTGGTATAACAAAGGTCAATAAAGTATTGAGAATAATGAAATTTCTGTAAGTAAAAACGCTTTAAATATTTAATACCTTTTGTAATAATTGATAAAATTATATCAAGTTTATAAAAAATAAGTTAATGTACTTGTCAAAAAATTGAACAACTGGATCCGCTAGAATGTCACTCATATCAATCCCAGCACCGTACTTACGAACTTCGGGTTTTTTTTTAATCATCAACCATCCGACGTGACTGAACCAAAACCCGCGATTATTATCATGAGGATCTGCTATTGTGTCTGTATATTTATGATGAAGTCTATGGTCTCTTACCCAATTGAATATTCTGTTCTATAGTTTAATAATTTATAATAAATTACTATATATTAAGAGTATGCAGACAATTCCCCGCTACCGCTCACTAGTCGGGATTTCGCCGAGATAGAGATTTTAAAAAACTTACAGTTGTTATCAATTAGGAGTAAAACGAAATTTGGTACATGGGTAAACTAGTCTACAAAATTTCATAATTCAAATTATAAAATTGACAAAGATTTTACAGAAATTTATTTTCCAAATTTCGTTTAACTAATTGTTAGCAACTGTATTTTTTAAAAAATCTATCTCGGTGAAATTTTCCTGCTTTCAATTAATGCTTTTATTTTTTTTTTAATTAATCAAATAATTGTATTACCGCTATGACTAAGTCATTGAATATTTTTAAAAAGCAGGGGGTATTGTCCGTAATGCCCTTAATATAAACCAAAAAATAATAAATTGTCTGGAATTTCTAGTCTTAAATTTTTAAATTAATGTAAAATTAAATTCAAAGTTCCTAATACGGAAACTTAGCATTTTTTTTCCACGGTCTACTTTGCAATCGCAAAATTGCTTTATTTCATTATTTAGTCATATATTTTATAGATAATTAATTAATAAAAAAAAACGTACTTGGCCAGCAGAATAATAAAGAGTTGCGAAAAAAATACGGAGTGGTACATTAGCTTTATAAGAACGATGTGTCCACAGTCGATGTACTCCACCAGTTACTCCCAATCCTGACATTATTACCATAACAAATACTAAAAATTTATCAATTAAACTTCAATTAATCACTTACTAGACATAGATATTGAGACAATAAAACAATTATAATAATAATTATTATTAATTTATATTGTTATTAAACACTTACGCCATACACATAATATTTTATGTTGAAAGTAATTAAAAGTAAGGGTGCAATACAAAGATATTAAATGAATAGAAATCATAAAAATAGCATTTTTCCAAATAATGTCAGTTTCAAATTCGTACCATGCTTTAGTTTTTTTTTCTACTGGTATTATTTCACAATAATCTGTTTTATTATTCCCAGAGGGCAATTTTCTGGCCGTCAAATTATTAGGCGGCATTATAATTTTATTTTAAAAATTTGAATAATCAAAACTGTATTTATTAATATAGAAATTTAAAAATAATACTTATGATCATGATAATAAAAATAAAATTGGTATTTATTTGAAATACTTGACTAAATAAATTTTCTAGTTTCACCAAAGGTGATGGTGATCAGAGACTTGCAACCAAACTAAGCGATCAATAACAAACAATTTATAAATTACATTTGAATTATCGATGAGTGCTAAATAATTCGAAAATCATGTGATGTTTGAATTTATTTTTTTTCAAGAATGTAAGCGGATGATGTGTGAACTTTAAGTTCCTATTGTCCAGACTGTAAATATTCATAATGCAGAAATTATATTACTCATGATGGAATCAATTTATTAATAAATCCCAAAAACGTGACCACAGGCTATCGTGCTCGTAGAGTTCTAAACATATTTGTAATTTATTTATTTTTTTTTTTTTTTTTCATCTCAAAATGAATTTTCTTATGTTGGTGTAATTAAACAGCATTAAATAAAGCTCATTAATGCTTGCATTTATAGTCAAATTAAGTGGTATTTTTTATATTATTTACAATGGATATTTATTTATAAATGTATTTTATTAATTAATTGATAATTGATAATTAAAATAGTAATAACAATTTATACAGAATTCAAAGCCGTTCGCTCGTAAAAATGTGGAGCTAATTCTAAAAGCCACTCGGGATTAATTACCGTCAGTTCTCTCATGTATGTTTTTGTTGTTTGTAAAATTTCACAGAATAATACCCTAAAAAAAAAAAAAAAAAAAAAATATTATTACAGTCGAGTCGCGTTATAAGTCCTATTAGTGTCTCTCTCATATTAACGTGAGTCTGGTTAAAAGAAAAAGATACAAGTCGGACTTATAACGCGACTCGACTGTATTATTATTTAATAATGAGGCAGATGTGAGTATCACTGAGGTTTAAAATACGACTGCGTAAGAAAAAAATTTTAAATGACTAATGGACAATATTCTCACATTTTTAATAGTAAATTTCAAATTCAAGTTTAAAAGGTGAAGAAAAAAAAATGGATTGTTATTAAATAACTATGTATATTTATATGTTAATATTTAAAACTATTCATTGTTTGAAATAACCTTTTGAAAAAAAAATGTTCGATTAATCGAGGAGTATTAAACATTTTTCCTGATTCAGAAATTTTATTCTCATCATTAAGATATTCGAAGTTTTCATTTTATGTTCTTTGTCAATAATTAAATTTCGTGATTAAATCATAAGAGAAACAAAAAAAAGCCAATAAAATAAATTAATACGACATACTTTTGATTATTCGATGCTAAAAATATGTAAGTTAAAATATTTAATAAGAAATTTTGTGATTAAAATACCCTAGTTCCAAAAATTAAGGGATAGTAAAAAATTTCTAATTTCTAAAAGTACCCGGGAATTTAATTGCGACAAAAATTTTTAAATCCACGTCTCCAAAATAATAAAAAGTTAAGCCCATAGATTGTTTTGAAGACAAACAAAAATTTTGAAACCGCGCAAAATAAAAAGTTTATAGACCAGATCAGAAAACTGTACGAACATTTTCTTTCAAGTTACAACCTGTTGAAACCCACTTGAAAACTAAAATTTTCAACTGTCACAATTAACATCCCGATACTTTTTTAAATTCCCTGACATTTCCATGATATTTCCCGGTTGCATTAAATTCCCTGAGAGTTATCGACATTTCCGGTTTGTGGTGACCCTGTACTAACATAATATTATGTAAATTTATTTACCATTGCGGTTGTTGGATTGTATACAGACAACTATTAGGATGTATATATAAATCTTTGTCACCTCTAACTGTTTTATAAACACCAGTGTAATGTAAAAATGCGGCGTTTGGGAATAAACCAGCAGTAAGACATCGCAAAATTAATTTTAAATCACCTAAAATAAAATACAACCATATCCATATATTAATACATCAATACATTAACAATACTATGAATATTTTAAAATGAACATATTTATATTACCATTAGATGACGTAATTGGTATATTTAAATTTGTCATCATAACACGCATTTTCTTACGTATTTCCGTAGCGCGTTTCAATCCTTTGACATTTAAAAAATATTTTTGACACCAACTTGATGATTTATATTTTTCATAAGCTTTATATATATTCAACATCGTAATTAGATCACCTTCTTCAACTTCAAATTTTCTGTGTGCAACACGTGCTTTTATGGATCCTTGACCACTTGATGGTCGTATTAATATATTTTGCACTTGAAGCATTGATAGTATTGTTGATATTTCATCAGAACAACCCATTTCACCTGAAATTAAAAACAGTAAAATCAACGACTGATTAATTATTAACATATTTTGATTGAAAAAAAAATGATATACAAGAAAAGTTTTCTATGACAGTGCGATAAGACTGATAAACAAATATGAAACTTATCATAGATTTGAATTTAAGCTCAAAGAACTATTGACCGGTTAGATTTATCAGAAAACAATAAGATACCTTTTTTGTAGAGCATTTAATTCTCTACAAATATGTCTTATGTTCGTTAAAATTCATTTATATGTTAACGAGTGATAAAATTTCAAAGTTAAAAAAAAAAATGATTCCTATGTTACACTAATTATGTCATTGCGTGGTGGCCAAAAAGTGGCCAAAAACGGTACCTCTACCCTATAGGATATAATTTTGTATATCTTATAGGTCTGTCATTGGCTTACACTGTTGGGTCTCGTTAAATAAATAGATAAATTATTATTATTTTTTTTAATACCTGAAGTATATAAACATTTAGCAAATACTGGTTCTAGTGGCATTTCAGCCATCGTAAATCCCAATGGTTTCGTTAAATTACCGTCTCTATCAATAGCATCTAAAGCGTAAAGTAATTCCAATCCAGCAACTAGACTTTTACTCGGTGGTACCGATGGAAAATTAAATCTCAATACATTATCTATTCCTAGTGCTTTCAGTTGTAAAATTGCTGGTGCTAAATCTGAACGCTGCATTTCAGGTGGATTTGATTCAATAAAATCATCGTACGCACTTTCTGTATACAGTCTAAATAAATATTTGTAATTAATAAGTATTTAAATAAATAAATAAATTAATTAATTAATTGACTGATATATTTATTACCTGTAGGCTTTTCCTGATTGAACACGACCGGCACGACCAGCGCGCTGGTCAGCTGATGCCTTTGATACTGGAGCAACAATCAGACTGTTTGTATGAGTATCAACATCAAACCATGGAAGTTTAGCGAAACCACAATCAATTACTGTTGGTAATCAATAATAAATAAATTTATGTAATAAAATAACTCGGTAATTAAAAAATATGATTTGATAGTTACTGTAAACAATATTTGGAATAGTAATTGAGGTCTCAGCAATATTTGTAGCAATAACAATTTTACGTGTATTTTTTTGCGCTTTCCAAAACACTTTTAATTGATCTGCATTTGGTAGGGATCCGTACATTGGTAGTGGCATAATTTTATCTGTAAATAAAATAAAAATGTTTTATATTTAATTAAAAGATGATATTTGAATAAATAAGTAATGACTATTTACGTTTTCCATCTTTGATGAGATCTGCATGCTCAGATAAAAGAGAGACAGCTCGATCCACTTCATCCATACCAGTAAGAAAAGCTAAAATATCACCAGGGTCTTCGGCTTCGTGAATTTTTAATGCGGTTTCCACTACTGCTTTTACATAATCAGGTACTGGTTCTATAAAAATTCATAAATTATCATTATATATATTTTTTTTGGCAATACAATTGCCTCATTCTCAACCATTATCAAGAGGCTACTTCTGCAATAATTATTAAATTTTGCTTTTGTATATTTACTTATTTTAAGGAATGCGCACTATTAAAATAGTAATTTTTGTAATTTGATATTGTTTTTTAAGACAATGTCTTCCCTTTCCCAACCTACGTACAGATAAAATTTTATTTTGTCCCTATAGGATAAATATATATACGTTTTGTATATTTATTTGGGAAGTAATGATAAAAAAAAAGTATAAAATAAAATTTCCAATGTACTAGTATGATGAAAGTATCTTCGTAAAAATTTTATAAGTTAATTACGTCATTAGGTCTTTTACAAATTATTTTATTAAAATTTTTAGTGTAAAAACTGGCCCTGAAGTGGCCAAAAATGGTACCTAGGCTATTTAAAAAAAAAAAAAAATACCTTTGACATAAAATATATCGACAGGATATAGACGTCCCTCAACACTTAATATAACTGCTGTATTTTTTGTTGAATCTTTTGATGCATTTAAATTGAAATAATCTCGTAACTCTTCAGCATCAACAGTCGCTGAAGAAACGATGAGTTTTAAATCCTTGCGTTTCTACAAAATAAACAAATTTTAAATAATTTATAGAAGTGAATTATAAAAAATTATTTTTATATTTATTGAATTATGATAAATTTATTTACTTACTCGTATTATTTTTTTTAGTAATCCCATAATTATATCTGTCAATAAAGTACGTTCATGTACTTCGTCAAGTATTATTACACAGTACTTAGTAAGTAAAGGATCACTCATCATTTCTCTTAACAAAATTCCTTCTGTCATATACTGAAATAAAATTTAAAAAATTAATTAATTAATTAAGTGATTAACAATACACAAAATAATAATGATTTATTATTGGTTGCTCAATAATTTTTAAAAAATTATAACAATCAAAAGAAGTAGCTCAATATTATCATCAAATTTCTTGGTAATTATTTTTATCATTACAGAGCATTGATATTTTTTTTAATGGATTACAAAAATAAAAGCTAAATATATAGTTAATATATATAATTAATAATTATATTTTACTTTAATTTTAGTGGTTTCGTCAGTACAGTCGTCAAATCTTATAGAGTAACCAACATCAGTACCAAGAATACACCCGCGTTCATCCGCAACTCGATTTGCTAAAGAAGTTGCTGCAACTCTTCTCGGCTCTGTTATGCAAATTATTTTTCCATCTGTACTCCATCCTGCTTCTACTAAATACTATTTAACAAAAGAAAAAATAATATTACTTATTTTAATTAATTAATTAATTACTTTATAAATAAAAATATGAAGATGTTTCATTTAGAGCCAAGACAATAATTAGATTTATGATAATAAATCAGAGAAGAGAAACCAAAAAATAAAAACCAATTAAATTTTTTGTAATTTAAAAACGTCACGAGTATCGAAATTTATTCAATTAAAAAATAAATTGAAGCATTAATTGAAAAGACAATTTCGCCGAAATATAGAATTCAAAAACAATTACTTACAGTTTTAATCAATTAAGAGTTAAACGAAATTTGTAAAATAAATTTAAGTAAAATCTTCATGTCAATTTTATAATTCGAATTTCAAATTTCATTTGACTCCCAATTGATGTCAACTGTAAGTAAATTTTTAAAATTTATAACTCAATGAAATTATCCTTTTTCCAATTAATGCTTTGATTTATTTTTTAATTAATTGATAAAATTTTGATACGCTTATGACAGTAGTCATAGAAAATTTTTAAAAAGTGGCTGGCAGTCTAAGAATGCCCTTAAAGTTTTTTTTTTTTCAAGTTCATTTTACGCCAACAAATTAAAATTAATTGTCATCCAATAGATAAGTGGAACTCAATGATGCATTTTTAAAATAATTTGTCGATAAATTCTTCAGGATTTCAAAACATTTCTCACAATGTTAGTGTTGATTACTAGTATTTAATTATCATCATATGATACTTAACTTGAATTAAATTGTTACTTAATTGAATTAAATAAAAGCAATCGCTTGAAAATTATTTTTCTTGTCAATTGTTAAATTTATAAAAAAAAATACACACACTCACCCAAGGACTTCTCTGATTTATTATCGTAAATTAGGATAAATTTGAGTAAATGCCAATAAATAATTTTTATAAAAATTTATTTCACAATCGTATGAGTTTGTCTTACATATATTTTTCATATAAAATAATGAATTTAAAAATATAATCGCACTTTATTCTTAAAGATAAATTACATGAGATCTGTAAAGCTTCAAAACTATTTTTCACTCTTAAATATTAATGTATTATAATAAAAAATTTTTTTTTCTTTTTATTAATTAGTTTTCGAAGATTTAAATTCACAATCTAGTATTTTTTATAAGGCAAGACTATTGAATATTAATCAGTTCTGTTTACAAAATTAAGTAATCGGCTTTTTTATTTATTGTAACTATGCTGAATACTTAAGGGGGAAAGGGGTCTGAGATACAAAAAAAGGAGGTCATTTTTGTGATTTTTTTTTCAGAGTAGCGTCTTTATTAAAATTCTTAAAATTTGTAACACTATTAAGCATCATTCCAAGAATATTCTCCTAAATTTTCATTAAAAAATATTGAAAAATAAGACAGTGGTGGTGGGGAGAGACGAGTCAAAAAAAAAGTCTTCATGCCGTAGGCAGGATAACTCATGACTGTTTTATCTGAAATAAAAAAAACCAAAAAGATTTCTTTAGTACATAAGTTTATCTTAGAGTTGAACGAAGGATTTTTTTTTCAATAACTACTTATTTTTTAATTAAACAAAAGGAAGAATTTTTGGGAAAAATCATAATTTTTTGATTGCACCTTTACCAAAAATTCAAAAATAAATATTTTTTATTCCTTCGTTTAAATCCAAGATAAACTTATGTACTAAAGAAATCTTTTTGGTTTTTTAATTTCAGATGAAGCAGTCATGCGTTATCCTGCCTACCGCATGGAGACTTTTTTTAAGGTGACTCGGTTCACCCCTCTACTGGCTTGTTTTTCATTGTTTTTTTATGAAAATTTAACAGAATATTCTTGGAATGTTGCTTAATTATATCATAAACTTTAAGAATTTTAATAAAGAAGCTACTCTGAAAAAAAAAATCACAAAAATATCCTCTTTTTTTTGTATTTCAGACCCCCTTCCCCCCTTAATACAAATATTATAAGAATATTAATAATTTTTATTTTTTTATTAACAATTAGTATAATAAAATGGAATTCTTTTTTTAGAACTAGACAAACGTGATGTCAATTTATTATTTTATTTAAATAATTAATAATTATGCAGTATCACGACTTTACTTATTACTGTGATAAGTTCTTTTTATCTTAAAAATATTTACTCACGTGTGGATGATAAAAAATTTTATCTAAATATATTTAAAAAAAAATAATCGAACAGATTTTAATTAAATTACCAAAAAATAAATCCGTTTGATCAATTAAAAAGATTAATCATTATTCTAAAACAAATTTATAAATAAAATATATAGAAAGCTGGACACTGACAAGTGTACAGAGACTTACGTTCAAGTACTTTACCCTAATTGTAATAATGCAATTATTTTTACGCTGTATTTTTATTTCAATTATTTTTATGACTAAAAAATTTTTTTTTTCTAATTAATTATTTTTTTAATTATTTGTCATAATGAACAACTGCTTTATGGCCATGAATAAAATAAAATAAATATCAAGTTTTTAAAATTTTTTTTTACAAACCCATGCATCAAATTTAAAATAATTTTAATATTTCGAACTCTTATCAAATATATTCTATCTAAATAAATTATCAGAAAAAAACTAGAATTAAATTATTTAAATATTAATTACATCAAAGTCGAGTTATTGATACTATCAACAGATACAGCTCCCGGAGATTCAATGTCCCATATATATCTATAATTTTGTATGTAATAAAAGTCAGAAATATAAACAAAAATAAATATAATAATATAAACAACCCAGCGGACGGCGTATATGTATTCCCATAATTTATCAATAAATATAGCGACTAAAATGTAATCAGTCAAAGCATGGGGATTTATAAGTCTCCATGCCGTCGTTACAACCCAAAAAAAATTGCTTCTTATCACATCTGTTTGTTTGCAGTAAAAAGCATCCTCAGTAATAGCTGCCGACACTTGATAGTCACCTTCTAATAAATTCTGATACAAATCAATATATCGATTCCATGCTAAACTTGATGCAATCAGCGTCCCAGTAAATAATAACAGTGTCGGTACAATATTATTAAACCGTATTTTTTTTTTATCAATGCATGAATCAACAACTCCGTCCTCAATAGAAGTTACCGAGGATTGTAATCTAACATAATCACCTCGTCCTCGATTTGATGATGTGGATTTAAGATAATAATATATTCCAACAATAAGAGCAACACTTCCAAGTGAATCACAAAGAGCATCAACATAATAACCAGTGCTTCCGACATCTGAATGTTCACCGCCAATATGTTTTCGTTTTCTTGCAACCAACCCATCAACGTCATCCAGCCATGAACGTATTTGATAAACTACGACACCAATTCTACGGTGCACTAATGATTTACTTGAAATTAATTTACCCGCCAAACAGGCAACCAGTACATGGAATAGACTTATGTAATTCGGCGACAACCATTCCCATTTACTCAGCAAAAGTATTCTGTCAGTGAGGGCTGCAAGTGGTCCGAGTATATAAAAATTCAAGTAGTCCAGCATCAGACCTTTTACTGTCACGATACAGAATGGGTTTAAGTCACATGGTACCATCGATTCATATTTAAATCCTTCTTTTGTTGGTCTTATTGAATAATTTTTTATGCGATAGTACAGACGTAAATCCATAGCGACACAAAAAAATATATATACCACAAAAAATGATATTATCAAACGTTTTTCTATCATGTGGATCATCGTTACAAATTTAAATAAACTTTAAAACTTAACGTGTTTACTATCCGGAAGTCCAAGTGTTGTGTCAGGTGTCCATGAGGATTTTTTTTTTTTATATCAATACATATATTTTTTAAAAATTTTATTTTCAATGTATTATCTTATCTAACGTTTCTTATCATCATCAATTGTCATTAAATACGTGTCGTACTCATCGGTAACTTGTCATTAATAGTAATAATAATAATTATAATAGTAATAGTAAAAATAATAATATGTACTAATGACAATGTGCAATAGATGATTAGTTTAAAATTATTTAGCTCTAATTCAAAATATTCTTTCTACCAGTCTGTAATTATTAATATTAATTTTAATTATAATCGAGTTTTATTTTTTTATTTTTATATGAGTGTGAATGTATCAGACAGATAATTTATAAATTTTAAATAAATAAATTAAAATAAAATTTTAAAAAACGCGCGTACGGATTTTTCATTTATCTAAGTACGCATTTTTAAATTTTTATTCTACTTTTTAATTATTCAAAAATTTAAAAAATTCATACTTGTCAGTTACATTGACACTCAATTTTATATCTTGATAAATTAATATTCATATTCATGTATATGTAATTTAAATGATTGGTTGTAGAGGTTTAAAGTTACCTGGGGTACTTGGGTACTTTTTCCACAACCGGTTTCCCCAATCAGCACAAGTGTTTGATAATTTTCCAATAGATAAATTATTTCGGAGCGGTTTTTAAATATAGGAAGACGTTTACGCTGCAGATCTATTGCCAATGAATGATTTGCGTTGTAAATAAATTGAGTTCCTGAATGTGCATCAATATCAGGTTTATCTTCGTGCCATGAACTGTCACCTAATAATAAATTATTGTTAATAATATTTTTATTATTGTAATTTAAAATTAACACGCTTTTAAATGATAAAATTTTTTATTTCGTTGAGACATTAAGGAAAATTAAATGGCAGTTTTATTATATATTAATATATTTATATGTAATATGTATGACTTACCAGGAGATATAAATTTCAATTTAGACGTCATTGAAATTTATTAGATAAAATTTATTTTATTTTAAAGCCTTTTAAATACAAAACCGTGTCATTTGTTATTAGATTTTAAAAATTATGTAATTCAAATTTAAATATGTATATTTATGTGTCATTACTTTGGTATTTTTGTGATAAAAATATATTTAAATTTTATTGAGCAATAATTTTAATATTTTTTTATACTTCTAATTTATGATATTTTGTTTTTTATAATGAAAATATTTTTAGGTGATGATGTTATTGTTGTTAATTATAAAATGACGCGTGGAAACATGAACATGTTGTAGATGTAGGCTATAGATATTGTCACAGCTCCCTTAAGTTGGCGGGGGGAATTCGATTTTTGGCAAATTTTTTTTAGCAATTCGTTTGTTCGTCGATTGTTCGTCAATGTTCGCTATAAATAATTATTTGTTCGTTCTTTATTTTTTTTTAAATAAATTTTTAAAAATTTATTTGAAGTTAGCGGTGACTATACTCATTTTCTATCTTTTTTAATTTTTTTTCCATTTATCTTGATTTGTTTGTTAATACCCCACCAAAAATAGCGTTTGTTTGTTTGTTTTTATATTTATAATTAATTATTAAAATTTTAATTATGCCCGTTGATCTAATAGTAGTTGTGCGCATGCGCAAGTGTCTGCTCTAGGTTTAAAATTTTTTATTGTTTTCATTATTATTTATGTTTTAATTAAATTAGTAATCTTATCAAGTAATTATCAAATCCTGTTGATCATCTAGCACATCGTAAGAGTATCCAGGTATTTATCGGAGAGAAATGTCAATAAGCCACAATAAAATATGAAACGAAAGAGTCCTCAAAGAATCTTAGAAAACCACTTTTAATATTATTATTATTATCTTTATTTATTTAATATTTAATACACTCGACTAATTATTTTGTTTTATCAATATTAATTATGTATTAAAAATACTGAAAACATTTTAATGTTATTTTCATTTACTCTTTTATA
Source organism: Microplitis demolitor (assembly GCF_026212275.2). Taxonomy (NCBI): domain Eukaryota; kingdom Metazoa; phylum Arthropoda; class Insecta; order Hymenoptera; family Braconidae; genus Microplitis; species Microplitis demolitor. The sequence goes on along the minus strand of NC_068551.1, from coordinate 20,500,156 downwards.
ATTTACCGCTCTGTTTTGTAACTTACGTGGTGTGTCACCTATTATCAAGTATTTTAACTTGCCGTTCAACTAGTATTTTTGTGTTACACAGTTGGTCTCATAAATAGTTGGTAAACCAATTACTAAATTACAAGTATCATCGAAGTCAATAATAAATAAATATAATATTGGAGCAGGTTTGTAAAATTAAACTAATAATTAATTATTTATTTAATATTAGAGTAGACTTATACAATTGAAGTTATTAATTATTCATTTGCGCAATTTTTATAAATTTATATTTTGCGTCTACATTGAGACTCAAAATAACTTAGCCTAAGAAATTTGATGAAAATTTTAATTAATATTTATTATTAAACATCATTTTATAATTAAAGATGTTTTTCTAATTTTTTTTTTTTTTTTTTTTTTTTTTTTTTTCCAAATATTAAAATTTTTTTTATTTTTCAGTTTTGAAAACAATATTTTTATACCACTTATCAAAATGGAGCTCAACTCTATAATGTTTCACCAATCGGATGTGATTCTTTCATCTAATCTCCAACATTATTTGTCCTTCATTTATATGTAAGTATATTACCATTAATTATTAGTACTGCTATTAATAATTTTTACATCATTTTATTTTTTAATTATAAATGTGTAAGTATTTATGATCTTGGCGATTCTTGGAGTAGTTCAAATGTTATTATAGAAGTCACAGTTTATTGAATTGTTAATTATTTCAAGCTGAAATTTATATTTATAATTTTACTAGCCGACCTGATAATAACAGATACAACAAAAAAAGAATTAGCGAAATCGGCCCAGCCGTTTACGCCCGATGCTGTAAACGAGGGAAATCAGGATTTATTTGCATATATAAAGATATGCATTAAGAATATTCAAACTTATGTTTGCGTATTGTTTGATTGCGATTTTTATGTATGGAAAGCGCCCAATTTTAAGTAATAAATAAAAATTTCTCTTTAAAATTACATCGTTTTTAATTTTATGATCGGAACGTTTTAATTCCGTTTTAGGCATCGTGGGAACTGATTAATTATTTTATTGTTATTAATTTCAGATTTTTTTATTTATTCGAACACCTTTTTAAGATGAATTTTCCCAGTGACAACAAGGAAAAGTTCAGCAAAATTATTAATTGGAGTTTATTGGTAAGTAGCTAGTTTTGCAAACAGTAAAAAAATTATCATTAATAATTTTTTTTTTTTTTTTGCACATAGTAAAATTAAATATTTAAATCAAATTCTATTAGAAATAATTAATTCCCAAGTAACATACACCCAACTTTAAGATGTCTTTAAAAGGATAAAGCAAATTTTCTTTTGTCTCAAAGTCACCTTTTTCGGTGTAAATACAACATGCAAATGTTAGTCCCGGAGCGAAAATTTGTGTTGTTTTTCCTGTCTTATGTCAATTAAAAAGTCGTTTAGATGACTTATTAGCTACTATTTGTAATTTTTCACTTTTTGTCGTCATTTGTGTCAAGTCTTTTAAGTAGATATTTTTTCGGTGACATAAATTTCTGATCGTTTTGTCAACATGTTGGTGCCTTATCGATGTAGCACAAAATTGCCTAAAAACTGATTCCTGATAGCCAGAGTTACTGACGAGAAAGTTGGTGTAAATGAGTTGCGAACAACTTGACGACGAGTTGTCGACAACTTTCAGCTTTTGTAACTGTATTGACTACAAGTTGTCGACAAGTCTCTTGGAAAGTTGCGATCAATTTATGGAAAGGCCAACTTGGCGGCAGGTCGCCACCCTGGCTATCAGGGATATCTTATAGATGTCACAAAGGCAAGTGTGACACTTGGGTTATTATCAGTCGATAAATTAGGTGATACAACCTATTATTTCTAAAATCTAATCCAAGGAAATATTTATTTATTAAAATATTTATTAGATGCATAGTAATCAGGCTGACGAAAACATTTTAATTCCTTTCTTTTATAAATAATTATTATATAATAATTATTTATAACAATTATTTTTACATAATAATTATTTATAATAAAATAAATATTATTTTCTACGTTGATCACTTAACTTAAATTGTGGTAAACGGATTATTTGCTTAAATATATTAACTTAAATTATTATTTTAAGTAAAAAATAAATTGATGCTGTATGGACGTCAATTAATTTTTTTTTTCTTTTCATTTCAGGTTTTATCAATCATTAACTCAATAATGCCGAGACCACTGCTTGTATCAGATGAGGACTCAATAGCTGTTATAAAAAGATATATGAGCTACTTCTGTTCAGATACCTTGCCAGCATACTCTGCTGAGGTATGGTCGAAAATGTCCAAGGAACCAGAATTTGTGGGTAAATGGAATACTGCAGCAGTTAGGACCAACATAAAAGACAATCGTAGGGGGATTTTGACTAGAGCAAGAAAAGAATGTGGATATTTTTCCCAAATAATTAAGAAAAAATTCACTTATAGTAATAATGATGATGATGACAATGACAGCAATGATAATAATGATAATGATGACAGTGATGATAATAGCGATAAGGATTATTTTAATAAACTATATGCTAAAGAGCGGGATGATGTTCCATGTTTTCATGTTGAAATTGCTAGAGGTGTTTGGGAATGTATGTATAAAAAAGACAATAGTTGTAAAAATCCTAGGTTACAGCCGAAAGTGTGGACTGACACTATTGCCTTTGAATTATGGCATCAGTTTGAACTACCGTGTGCCTTTGTATTTAAAAAAGGCACAATTCATGAAAATGGAAATTATTATGCGACATTTATTGGCAAGTGCAAAAGTAAAGTGTGCAATAATCCTATTTTTGGTTACATCGAAAACAATCCTGGGGACAAAGGTTCTGTTTTTATTAATTTTCGATGCCGGGATACTCGTTTTGAAGTTCATGATGAAGTTACAAGGCCACTGCAAGCCGAGCGAAGAAAAATGTTTAAAACTATGATCGATGCAAATGGAGTTAAGGGAACTATTTTGGAGCAAGCTAAAGATCTGTTAAAACCAGGTAGTACTCAATGTCCTGTTCTATTCAATTCTAATGTTTTATATCAAGTAAAGAAAGAATCTAAGGAAGAAAAGTTGAATGTCAAGCCAGAAGATCGGAGAGATTTGATTAAAGCTATTTATCGTATCAACGAGGACGATAATCCTGCTCATCAAAATTTTATAAAAGTTGTAATTGATACGCCTTTTTCAGTATTTTATGTTTCACCGCAACAAATCCATTGTTATAACGAATACAGGCGTCTTCACAGACACTATTCTTCTGTTTGTATTGATGCTACAGGAGGTCTTGCAAAAAAATTTCTAGACAGCAAAAATAAAACTACGAGTAGTATTTTTTTATACCAAATCGTAATTAATTTTAGTAATACTTCACAATCTGTTTATCAAATTTTATCGGAAATTCATGACACTAAGACCATCAAATTTGGACTAGAAAACTGGCTTAGTAAAGTTTCGCCTCCGACAGAAGTAGTCTGTGATGGATCTCGTGTCCTTTTAAATGCCTCCTGTTTAGCTTGCAATAATTTTTCTTTATTTGATTACGTTAATAGGTGTTTTCAACATGTCAAAAACGGTGCTTCACTTGACTCTGTAAAAACTTTTATCAGATTGGATACGGCTCATTTTATTCATGCTATAAGTGGCTGGAAATGTTGGAAATCGGTTATTCATCCAAGAATTAAATCATTTTACTTATACAGTGTTGCATTATTGATGGATTGTAATAATTTAAAAGATTTTGAAAGAATCCTTGTATTAATTTTGATTGTCTGTGGCACCGAATATGATGATTCTATTGTTGATTTTGATGGCGAAATGATAACTACAAAAGCAGCAAGGTCAGAGTTGGAAAAATTGATTGCCAAAAATGAATCTCAAGACTTTATTAATAATATTGAAGACAAAATTAAAACTATGGAGTTTGATCAAGAAAAAAATGAAACTTTACGCCGAGAGACCAATACTGATTTATTAGAAAAAGACACTACTATTTCAAGTTGGATAAATAATCTTGTCGCTTTTTCATTGAATGTTCATTCTGATGGTAGTAATGATATTAATAATTTAAACACTTTTTATGTACCTCTATTTAAAGATTCATTACTTAAAGAAGTGAGAGAGTTTCCGCTATGGACGAAAGTTTGTATTCATTACACGAGTTTACGAGCAACTTCTGCGTACATAGAGCAAGCGTTTAAAGAATTGAAAGAGTTATTAGGTAAAATGATTTCTCTCCCTGCACGTGTTGATTACTTAGTTAAAGCTCATCTTAAACTTATTGATGGTGGTGTCAAAATTTTTGAACGCGAATTGTTAAAATTCGTTAAGAATTACCATGCTAATAAGCAAAAAAATGATAAAATAAATAGTAATCCTGAAGACGAATTATGCAAAGAAGATTGCGAACCTAACGATAATTTACTCAATGAAAATTGGAATGGACAAGGATATGATATGAAGCACAACGACTGTGATTGGTTAGATTCAGATTGTCATTTATTCAATGAAGATATTCCCACCAATTTTAATACTGAGTCATTTAATTCTTCTGAAATTGATAATAATAACGTTTTAGATAATATTGATTGTAGCGCAAATGAAAATAACGAAAATTTATATCAGCCGAATTTAAATAATTTAGTTAATCTTGATCACAGTTATTGTTCCGATAATAATTCACCATTGAATGAAAACAGTTTCGATGCCGCTGTGGAAAAAAATTTAAGAATGATTAAAAAGGAAGGTAAATACTTCAAAAGTTTTCCCGAAATCAATTTAATAAACAATTTGGCGCCTTCAAACAAAAAAGAAGAATTTTTATTACAAAATGGTAATAAAAGCGGACCTGTCTTTTTTCAAAATGAATCCTGGTTTGCTTTCAATACGTGCCCATTCGACAGTATTGTTCAGTTGATTTTCTATGGATGTTTACAAAATGAAGAATTTAATAATTTTGTTAGCAATTCTTCAAATTCCACTTTTAATTTTGTTACCGATTTTATGTCAACAGGATTAAAAAAAGATATCTATGTTAAACGATTTTCTATTTTACATCCTATCTATCAAGACACTGAATGCACACAAAATCAAATGAATATTGCCAATCGTAAAACTAAAAACGTAAATCGTTGTATTAATTGTGTAGATAACGTGAATAGTTTGTGGATTAAATTATTTACAAGTGAACCAAGTGCATTCGAAAATAATTCATGTTCATCATTCGGCTGCCAAGATTATCAACGTAATATACCGGTTTTGACTGCAAATTATAATTTAATCATGGAAAAAGGGTTTAAATGTTTGCAAGAAGCATTACATTTTAAAAGCATAGCTTATAATAAATTTTGCACAAGCTGCCAAAAAAAACAAACAACCTGTAAAACGACACTTAATCGATATATTTACATTGAATTAGACGTAAAATCGGTAAATGAAAAAGATGGAACTTCATGTAAACTTGGTGAATTACCGAAGTGTTTGGATTTAAATGAAACACATTCATCAAAAAAATTTAGTTATCGGTTGGTACATCTTTATTACATCTGAAATACAAATGATTTGTTTCTATATGATTTTTTTTTTAATTATAGCTTGACAGGGGTTATTGGTTATAACTCTTTTCACTACATCACATATTGTAGAAACTTGACAGGAAATTGGCGATTCTACAATGACCAACTAGAAAAGTCTAAATTTATTAGTGAACGCACGAAAATTGTACCTCATGGGATTTTTTACACTTTATTCTCACTGTAAAAAAGAAAAATATATTTATATATTTCAGGTAATTTCTTCAAATTTCTATAATTTTCTTTTATTTGTTCGATCAATTATATTATAAGAGAAATTTTTATTGTAACACTAAAAATAATTTTTTGTTTCGGTTCACAATAAAAATTATAAATAACTATTAACAAAGTCAGCTCATATTGAATTTTGAAAACAATATAAAAACTAATAAGTGTATTAAATTTTATTTTTTTCTGTTTAAAGTTTCTATGACTAAAAAATATTTCATAACGACAAATTAAATTCAGCTCTTTTTTATAGTACACATTTAAATCATAATTACCACTCTAATATAAATTTTCTAATAACAAATTTATGCTTCAAACATTTCATTTTTTTAATTTCAAAAGTTAAAAATCCTCGGAATCGATATGTTCAAACTATTTGATATTGGTATTAAAATAATACGGTTAATTAAGTTTTGAAACTTGTTTTATCACAAATAAACCATAAAAAAATAAATTTTTTACTTTTGTTTATAAGGTAAGAGACCTAATACTCAATTAGGGAACTAGTACCCGATCACTCCATATATTTGTATATCTATATTTACTAAATTGTTCTAAATATAGATATACAAATACATGAGTGATCGGGTACTAGTTCCCTGATCGAGTATTAGGTCTCTTATCTTAGTTTAAGCCTTTTTTAAAATAAATCAATGTTTTTTTTTTCTATAATTTATTTGTCATAAAGTAGGTTACCAATTTTTAGATAACTGCTAACTCCAAAAAAAAACTTATATTAATTAAAGTATTTGATTCATACTTTGTTCGCTACCATTTAAATGAAATCTTTCTTTTAAAATTCTATTTCAATTAATAAACATATAGTCGAATTAAACTCGTTTATATTAATGGTTGCTACTTTTTTCTTCTTCTTTTCTTTTTTTTACTACATTCGTTTTAATCCAAGAACTACGTGACTATTCTTAGTATTAGGATAAAAATTAGTCTTAAATTATCATAATCTTTAAGTGTCAATCATGTAATTGAATTATTAAAGATTTTATTTTCTCTTTTTTTGCAGCTTTAGCAAGTATTTAAAAAAATGCAATAAGTGGATACAAGTGATATTGGAAATCTCTATACTTCGATTATTATTAATATTTTTGCTCAATTACATTTATGAAAACTTAGTGTTAAGGTTGTTGCCAAAAGTAATAAAAAGTCATTAAGTGTAAAATCTATTTAAGTTTTACGATTATAAAATAAATAAAATTATTATTATCATTATTATATTATGACGTAATTTTAAAATGTTTTATACTACAAGATTAATATGTTAAACAGAAAAAATAAATGTTTTATAATGTTAAACAAATAAATAAATAATTTCATTTTTTTAAATAATGAGTAAGTTTTTTAAACAGTTAATAAATAGAAATACTAAATCTCTTTTTTTTTTATTCATAAATTTGATTCATTTTAGACATCAACAAAATCGTTAAATTATTATATTTACAGGAAGCCGTAGGTCTTTGTTAATCATTTTTTTTATACAATCAAAATTATTTTTTAAGTTAAATATTACTGTTTTTGTCGTTATTTAAATAATCTATATCATGATTGTTTTTTAATTTAAATAATAATTGTTGTACAGTTAATTTGTCATGCATAAACGACGAACATCGTTTGTAGATAATAGAGGTATAGAGAACGATCCAGAGGAGATAGTATTATCTGAGCCTTCGAAGTGAAAGAAAAAACTGTCTTTTATTAGGACTAAAATAATTCAATATTTTACAGAATGATTTGTGCCAACTATTCTGTAATGTTAGAAGAAATCAAAAGTAAGATAAGACTCAATTATGAGGTACTTTTATCGGATTAGTAAAAAACAACAAGAGCCAACTATGAAACTGATGTTACTTTATTACAAATTACATTTATAATACAAAAAAAGTATATTACGGTTAGTTAAGTAGCTGATGATATGAATATAATATTTGGAAATGCTGTAAAATACAATGTTAATTTCTAACGTTTATGCAAGGTAATTGATTTATTATTAAATATAAATTAATATTACAAATTTTTATTAACTAATATATTTTCATTTTATACTCCGTTATTTGGTATACTGTTGGAACTGCAAAGAATAATATAAGGAAAAAGTTCAAGAGTTTTTAGATTTTGACGTAAATTTAGATTCAGATTATGGATCAGAATTAAAATCTCAAAATTAATTAGTATAATGAAAATTTTAGACTCAAGAAAAATACAATAAAATGAATAGTTGAAAAAATGTTTACTTGCATTAGTTAAGTGTTAACATTTATGAAAAAACCATAGATGTAAATATATATCCCGATTATTTTATCATGCACAAGCTGCTAATACAACAATCAAATGATAAATATCACCTGCTATAAATTATGTTAGTAAGTGTTAATTTAAAATTATATGCATATATAAATCTTATCGATCTAATCAATAAAGAACATTAAACTGTATTAGCTTTTGCTTTTATTCGTTTTTTATGCTGATACATTTCTGTTTTATTCTGGTTTGAATCTGGGAAAATAATCATATAAAAGTAACGACCACGTGGTAACCATAACCTATGCAGCGGATAATTTGATCATAAGTAAAAAAATAATTTGTATTAAAAAAAAAAAAAAAACACATCATTTTGATCATAATAAGTAAAAGATTTTTGCATTAATTATGTCAGTTAGAAAAAAAGACCTTCATTGATATTTTAATTTATTATCTAGCTGTCAATCAACTACTAAGAATTTCATTCAGGGTTTTTAATTACTAACATTCCTTTCTGATACTAAGTTGATTTTTAATAATTTTGAATACTTCTTGTTTAAAATTATGCATTAAAGTTTACATGAATAAACTGTTTAAGTTATAGGCGTCGTTACACTCCTGTCTAACATTTAATGTATTAATTAATTTTCATTGCACAAGTGCATGACTCAATATTTGAAAATTTCAATTAAAATAATTTTTTTATAAAAGTTTCAATAACAATAGGTACAATATCTATATAAATAGCTAAATTTTGAATTGGAAAAATATTTCATTTATTACTAAGTAAACCACGTGGCTACCATAACCAATGCGATTTCGTATTTAATTATTTAAAATTAAATAATTTCAGATTGAAATACTTGATAATTAATTAGACTATTGTGAATAAAATATTTTTACATAAATTATTTTTTTTTAAAGAATTGTGCATTCTTTGATATTTTAATGTTTCCATTGTTATCTAGTGTCTTACATTATTAAAGATAAATTAATTTTATTAATAATTAAAAATCTAATTCTTTGGAGTCGCTCGTTATTCTTACCTGGAAATTTAACTATGTAGAGCACCTATGTATATGTAAAATATATATTATAGGGGGTCTTTTGAGTGGGCTTTTGTAAATAATTTAGGTTTTTTCATTGTTATTTGTACTTCATAAAACTTCAAATACATTTTTAATGAACTGATCCACTTTCTATAAATGCAGTAAAGGTAAAAAAGATATTTTTAATTGAAAAAAAAAAAAATAAATAAATGTTTAGACCTATAAAACTATGTTATTCAAGAAATTACAACTAGTCGAATCACCTCGATATTTCGAAACCATCATGTCTTTTTGAAAAGTAAGCCATTGTAAATATTAAATTCATAGTGAATAGACCAATATAAAAAAGCATAGAATCAGTACAAACATTTGTTTATTTCAAATTTTAACGAAAAAAAAAAGATGTCAAACATAAAATTTTGTTGAAATTGATGTGGCTAAGGTGGTAACGTAAAGGAGAATTAGAAAAATAATCAATGATAGTTAGAATTTAAGTAACTAAACTTAATTTTTTTGATCAATTATTGTCGTTAGCCGCATACTAATTACTATTTATATTGCTTATCATTTTTCAATAGATAATAATCAAGTAATATAGCTGAGGATCAATGACGAAGAAACTATAAAAATTGATTATACTAAAGTCTTAAAATTTAATAACTATCACCAACACAATATGATTTGATCATCAATGACATTTTTTATACCAATAGATTTAATTTTGACGTCACGCATAATATAAAATGTGGACATTTTCATCATCTAAAATATAAGTAAATATTATTATTATAACAATAGAATGTAAATTGATATAAATTTGTATCGATAATAAATTGCAAAAAACCATTATAAGAAACCATATTATATGAATATATACATATATTTTTTTTACTGATTTACTCTAAAACAATAACATATAGTTTTAATCTTGTCCAAAAAATGTCAAATAGTTTGCACCAGTTATTGGGTGTCTTTTGTGTTTTATTTAAAGCTGTGATTCTTGTCATATTAATTGATACATAACAATGAATGAATTGGGTAGTAATTAAAAAACAAGCAAATTTAAGAAAATTTTTTCCATTAACTGTTGAAAAAATTACTATTTTTCTCAGTATAAAATTAATTAACGAAATATTGCATTTATTAAGAGTAAAAATTTTCATAAACTTAATAGATTTATTTTAGATTTTCCTAAATTTTTAGAATAATTTTACATAATTACTTTTTTTTTCTCAAGACATAACTAGAAGTGACAGACATCTAATGGTTTCTAGTTACACTAATTAAGTTAAAAAAAAAGGAATAAATGAGACATTAAAGTTATAATGACAATATGTATACTTAAAAGATTTAAAAACTTATTAAGAAACTACTTCAGTCAACCGTACACTAATAGACGACTATCAAATATGAATAGAAATCTACATATCACTCTTAAATAGAAATCTAACGATTTCTATTGTCTTTGATATCATCATTCTACATATTAATCCGAAGTTTGCTCGCTTGGAGTAACTCATCGGCTTCGGAGACAGTCAAATAGTTTTTACTATCAAGGAAGTCCCAGTAAAAGCGTTGCACCTGTAAAATATAAATCATAAGCCTACTATTTAAATGATTTAATTAAATTGTGTCTGAAAATAGCCGATATCTAATAATTTTCACACACACACACACGCACACACACACACGCGCGCGCGCACTTATATATATATATATACACACACACACATATATATATATATATATATATATATATATATATATTACATACCTAGGCCAGTAAAATACAAAAAGTCTCAGATCACAAGTTTGTCAGCCTCAGCTTCGCCTCAGCCAACAATTACAATGATCTGAGACTTTTTTTATCTTACTGGTATAGACATGTAATAAACAATTTTTTTTCTTTTTGAATAAATAAATTATAATAAAGAAAAAAATTTATGAAATGGATACATGTCAAAATTGAATATTTATAAGTTGAATTAAAAAATAAATTTTTTCTTGATATAATTTACTTGCTAAAACAAATATGATTATCATTAGATTGTAAATGTCAGGTTCATAAACAATTTAAAATTTACCTTGTTGAAATGCAACTATGTTTACGTATGCCTCAAAGTCATTGGATCCCATGGATGATTAAAGTAATTTGACGAGTCCTCGTATTTTGCCATGATGGATGGAAAAACTAACTTGGTTATTGTAATTCTGAATCAAACTTAAAACAAAATTCTTTTATTAACAAAAAATATGATTCGTATTTACTACTCAGCAATAGAAACAAATAAACATAATAATTTTGTTGTTTTTTCAGAAAAAATTTATAAAAAACTTTTAATAAAAACGTATACATCTAGATATTCCAAAAAACAACTTTTTCTTTAAATAATTCATTTTCCAAAATATCCAAAAATGGTCGAGGCCTATGAATTTCAATGTCATACTACTCAGTAATAAAAACTGACAGTTATATAATGATTTTTGATCTGTTTTTACGAATTATTTATGAAAAAAATTATAAATACTTAACTGAAAATTTGGAAAACTAAAGGCATTTTTTTTTAACTATTATTTTTTTGATGAAACATCTGGAAATTATTGACGGTCCGAACTCTAATATCATATGATTATTTAATAACGTATTTTATTCATGTTTTTCATTTAATAAATTATTCATTTCACTCACCAATTATTTATGTACATTTAATGGATTTTACTGCTCTTTCAAGAAAACGAGAATGAATATAGAATACATGACGAGGCTAAGCATCATTTCCTAAAGGTCGTCTCAAAAATAAAAGTATTTAATGGTAAGCAATTACCGATTTTGACAAATCATCATAAATAATGAAGACATGTTTGCCGTTGTCACAAAAAAAAAGTTCTGCCATGGCACATGGCAAAAAAGTGTAAGAAAAGAGCAGCATCAGACACGGTATCGAATACGATGATAGAATAGTTAATAGCAGTGCCGTCACTATTTTCACGATCCAAGTTACTGTAGATCTCATTTGACCGATAGCAATGTAGATACAGAACTTTTTCTTCTCCGCACCAGCATAATCGAAACGCTCTTAATTAATAATAGTCTCAATAGCCAAAAAACTCTTTCCGATCGGTCCATCATCAACGATCAACTTATATTATCTACTGTACCAATTATCACCAGTGACTCAGTGAGTCTACATCCCGGATTCCAGTTTGCATAGCCTCTCTAGTCAACTCTGTATAGAAAAAATAATCGATATAATAATATAATCATAAAATATAACTGTTACCCTGATCAACAAAAATAATTTGGAATGATTCAAAACAATTTGAATCGACTAATATATAGATATACACTCAACATCAAGCAAATCATTTTTCTTAATCAGGGTACTGATCAAAAAATTTTCAGAGTTCAAAAACTTATTGATAATAATACTAATAATTAATGGTAATATACTTACATATAAATGAAGGACAAATAATGTTGGAGATTAGATGAAAGAATCACATCCGATTGGTGAAACATTATAGAGTTGAGCTCCATTTTGATAAGTGGTATAAAAATATTGTTTTCAAAACTGAAAAATAAAAAAAATTTTAATATTTGGAAAAAAAAAAAAAAAAAAAAAAAAAAAAAAATTAGAAAAACATCTTTAATTATAAAATGATGTTTAATAATAAATATTAATTAAAATTTTCATCAAATTTCTTAGGCTAAGTTATTTTGAGTCTCAATGTAGACGCAAAATATAAATTTATAAAAATTGCGCAAATGAATAATTAATAACTTCAATTGTATAAGTCTACTCTAATATTAAATAAATAATTAATTATTAGTTTAATTTTACAAACCTGCTCCAATATTATATTTATTTATTATTGACTTCGATGATACTTGTAATTTAGTAATTGGTTTACCAACTATTTATGAGACCAACTGTGTAACACAAAAATACTAGTTGAACGGCAAGTTAAAATACTTGATAATAGGTGACACACCACGTAAGTTACAAAACAGAGCGGTAAATTATAAAAGAGTAAATGAAAATAACATTAAAATGTTTTCAGTATTTTTAATACATAATTAATATTGATAAAACAAAATAATTAGTCGAGTGTATTAAATATTAAATAAATAAAGATAATAATAATAATATTAAAAGTGGTTTTCTAAGATTCTTTGAGGACTCTTTCGTTTCATATTTTATTGTGGCTTATTGACATTTCTCTCCGATAAATACCTGGATACTCTTACGATGTGCTAGATGATCAACAGGATTTGATAATTACTTGATAAGATTACTAATTTAATTAAAACATAAATAATAATGAAAACAATAAAAAATTTTAAACCTAGAGCAGACACTTGCGCATGCGCACAACTACTATTAGATCAACGGGCATAATTAAAATTTTAATAATTAATTATAAATATAAAAACAAACAAACAAACGCTATTTTTGGTGGGGTATTAACAAACAAATCAAGATAAATGGAAAAAAAATTAAAAAAGATAGAAAATGAGTATAGTCACCGCTAACTTCAAATAAATTTTTAAAAATTTATTTAAAAAAAAATAAAGAACGAACAAATAATTATTTATAGCGAACATTGACGAACAATCGACGAACAAACGAATTGCTAAAAAAAATTTGCCAAAAATCGAATTCCCCCCGCCAACTTAAGGGAGCTTATTGTCACTGATCTCTATATAACGTTATATAGAGATCAGTGGATATTGTCGATATTTTTTTAAGGCTTGTTTTCATTTCCGCAAGATGACAATAAGGCCATTTTCAAAAATTATCCCATCTCCCGCGCACTTCATTCAAATATTAAATTATTTTTGGGCTTTTTTTTAAACAATAAATTATTAAAAAAAAATATTTAAAAAAATTGCACATATAGTTTATTAAATTTTCTACATGTGCATATTTTTATTTTTATTTTTTTGTAATTGATTTGTTAAAAAAAAAAATCCGAAAATTTTTAATTGTCTGATAACTTCAGGATCATCTGCGAAATTGTCCTTTTTTTAATTAAAAGTTTAATTTTCCTTTAATTAATTAATTGATTAACTTTAAGCCCTAAGACAGTTAAGTCATTGGAAATTTTTAAAAAGTGAGAGGAGTACTGAGGCTGCCCTTAAGTCTGTTTTCAAGTTCTACCGTAGTAGAAAATAAAAACTGTAATTTTTGGAGGGAAGAATATTTTCTCCCAACCTTAAATTAAAATACTAGTTATGTATTTTTTAAATTATTTATGACAGTAACATATATTTATTTAGAGAAAAAATGGAAGATATTAATAAATTAAAACGATCATTATTTATTTTAAATAAAAGTATCACCGAATTCCCAGTTGCTGCAGTAACTCTCGATGATTATAAGCCAATTGATGAAAAAATTCGTGAGTTACGAGAATCACTAAAATGTTTAACTGCTAGAGTTAAAACATTAAAAATAAAAATGAATTTGTGTAAGTTTTAAAACTTTTAACAACTGAAAATTAAGTTATTTATTGTATCATCTAATTTATTTTTAGATTCAACAGAAACTCCAACAGAAGAAGAAGCACCGGCGCTGGTTAAAAATTTACAAAATCATATAACACATTGTGTTATTAATGATAACGCAGTGACAGCTTGTTATCAGTCTTATGCTGTCCAGCGAGCATTGTATAATAAAAATATCGATCCTGATATTCACAAGTAAATTTACCTATATATGAGCTCCGCTAATACAAAAATTTAATATTATTCGAGAATCGATAAAAAGTTATTGTAGCTTTGGTATGACAATCAAGTTAGCCGACGTCTGATAATTTTTGGATTTTTTTTCAAGCAATAAATTATAAAAAAAAAATATTTTAAAAAATTGCACCAATAGCTTTTTTAATTTTCAACATGTGCATATTTTTTTTTGTGTAATTGACTTATTGAATAAAAATCCAAAAATTGCTAATTGTCTGTTGAGGGAGGAAGCTGGTCTGAGATAAAAAAGAGGATATTTTTCAGAGTAGCTTTATTAAAATTCTTAAAATTTGTAACATTATTAAGCAACATCCCAAGAATATTCTGCTAAATTTTCATTAAAAAATATTGAAAAATAAGCCAGTGGTAGTGGGGAGAGACAAGTCACCTCAAAAAAAAGTCTTCATGCCGAAGGCAGGATAACTCATGACTCTTTTATCTGAAATAAAAAAAACCAAAAAGATTTCTTTAGTACATAAGTTTATCTTAGAGTTGAACGAAGAATTTTTTTTTCAATAACTACTTATTTTTTAATTAAACAAAAGGAAGAATTTTTGGTAAAAATCATATTTTGATTGCACCTTTACCGAAAATTCAAAAATAAATATTTTGTTTATTCCTTCGTTCAAATCCAAGATAAACTTATATACTAAAGAAATCTTTTTGGTTTTTTAATTTCAGATGAAGCAGTCATGCGTTATCCTGCCTACCGCATGGAGACTTTTTTTAAGGTGACTCGGTTCACCCCTCTACTGGCTTGTTTTTCATTATTTTTTTATGAAAATTTAACAGAATATTCTTGGAATGTTGCTTAATTATGTCACAAACTTTAAGAATTTTAATAAAGAAGCTACTCTGAAAAAAAAAATCACAAAAATATCCTCTTTTTTTTGTATCTTAGACCAGCTTCCCCTTTTAACGTCAATATCATTAATTTTTAAAATATGAAATAGATTTTTGTAATAACAGTCTTCAAATAGCAATTATCAAAAGTGAACACATTAAAAAATTTAATTATTATCAATCTACTATATTTTATTGTACAATTTAAATTACAGAAAAGTTAAATTACTTATGAGTAGTATATATAATTTTAATGATTCAATGCTCAAGTACAAAACACAATTATCTGGTAATTTACTGGATGAAGAATTAAATTTGAAAGACGAGTTATATCAGATGCTGATAGATTATAATGAATTTTTAAAAATAAAAGAAGGCATTCGTAATAAAAAATTGGCTGAATCAAATCCAGAGGTTGCTGAGTAAGTTTGATAATAAAAAAAAAATAATTTATTTTATCTTAATTATTAATAAATGACTAATTATAAATATTTGAATTGCAGAAAAAAAGCTAAAGCGTTGAAATTAATAACTAAAATAAATATGATGAAACGATTAATATCAAATTTTATCAGTGTGGCTTCGTCATTGATTAGAGAAAACCCAGAACTTAAAGATATTTTAAAACGGCACAGAGATTTGATTGATTTAGATATAATTATTGATACAAAACATCACGATCGGGTTGAAGAACCTGAAGATTAATAAATAAAACAAATAATACTGTGATTTAATAAACTTAATAATGGTACTGAAGTTAGCTGACGTCTCACAATTTTTCAATTTTTTTCTGTATGACAAATCAGAAAAAAAATATTTTAAAAAATTGTACATATAGTTTCTTAAATTTCTTACACGTGTATATTTTTAGTTTTTTTTTTTCATTGATTTGTTGAAAAAAGAAAATCAAAACATTATTGATTGTCTGTTAACTTCAGGATCATGTATAATATCTGCTAATAATTGTAATAAATAAATTTAATTTATAAATATTAATTTTTATACGATTTAAATATTTTTTCTATAAATTATTATAAACAAAAAAAAATAAATTGAATATTTAAATAATAAATTAATTGATCAGCGAATTAAAAGTCTGTCTGAGTTGAACGATTGACTTGAGCACGATCAGGTAAAGGCAGGACAGCATCTTTGGTACTCAAAGAACCCTGTTGGAAGCATTGAGTTTCCATAGAAACACCACGTGGTAATGGAGGTAACGGCAGATCATTCTTCATCCGTGCAATGGGCTCACGACCGCGTACTTGTTTGTACCAACCGCGAGGTTTCTTTAAAACTGGGCTCCGAATATCATTGCCGGTAGTTTTTTTTTCCCTTATGTCGTCGTCCAGCGACTCGAATGAAGAAGATGAAGAAGAAGAAGTGGATGTTATGAATTCAATTTCTTCACGTGGACGTTTTGCTGCTCGCGACAATGAAGTTATGGCACTTTCACATGAATCTATTGATAGATTATCTTGAAGTGCGTTTGCTGGTGACGTCGATTGGTCTAGAGCTTTTGTAGTTTTGGATGAACCTAAAATTTAATAATTTTAAATTAATTTGACTTTCAAACTCCGAAATAAAAATTTTTAGTGAATCTATTTATAAAAAATAATTAATTTTTAAAGCTGTGCTCTCAATAATTAAATAAAAAAGAAATTACCTGATATATTTTTGAAAACATTTTTAACCGCATTAGCAACTGAAGCGAAAATTCCCCCAGAGTTACTGTTTTGTTTAGCAACAGATCGATTTCCTTGTAAATTTGAACCACTTGAAGATGAGTCGGCAACTTTGATGCACTCCAACGTAGATAATTTGGTATAACTATCAACTGACAGCATCGTAAAACCAGTTTGACAATCTTTGATATCACTCTGATTATCAGCAGCGACTTCCAATTCCGTGGCACTCGACGCATTGATCGCAGACTTCAATTTTTCCAGCCCCGAGTCGATAATCGGCGCAAGATCTCGGGGATAAACTTCACCAGCTTTCTCAACCAAAACCATCATGACAACTCTTGATGATCCAGTGCGAGTTCGATTGAAATTATCTTCTGCCTTTTCATTCACTTGATTTAATTCACTCTTAGAATTTACTTTTTTATTTCCATTCCCATTTAATTTATCATCAGCAGCATCACCACAATGAACTTTTTTTTCCGTTGAACTGATAGAAGTATCAGAAAAACTTTGACAGCTTTCAAAATATTCTTCCACTTCAGGTTCATTATTTAAATTGTCATCAGTATCCAATTCAATGCTGCTAAACTCATCTGAAAATCTCACACGTTTGCTTAAAATTTTACTGTTTTTCCGTACATTTTTATATTCCGTAGACGATTCTACTGAATCGGCTTCTCTTTTTAATGACCCACCAGAATTGCCAGGATTGCAACCCTGCCCGTCATCATTCTCATCATTGGACTCCATCATCGCTTCTAATTTACGCTCTGTTATATTTCTCAATAAATTACTATTACTTTGATTACTCGTATCCTTATTGAATGACTTTGACAAAATAGATCTCAATGGCGTACGATCGGTATTTGATAAATAAGATCTTGTTAAATTATTTTGGCAATTAAATTCTCCAGGATTAATATCATTTAAATTATAATTACTTATATTATTATTATTATTACTGTCATTATTTATAGTAAGCGACTTATCAGAATGGGTATGTACAGTCAGTACTGAGCCAACATGTCGACTAGATATTTTAAAAAAAAAATTACCACTCTTGTGATTTAAATTTGATGAATTAAGTTGTCTTGTTAATCCAACGTGCATCGGTGTGCTGGTATGCCGTGTAAATGCACGGGGTGAATCTTCAAACTGATGGTAATCGCCGCTGAATGACAAGGATTTACGTTTTATTGACGAATCTGCAGAAGGTGTTTTGCTGAGTACTGATCCAGCTAAATCCAAATCAACGGCAAAACTCGTTGATAATGACGATGATGTGACACCTGATTCAATGTAAGTCGGCGCCTCTATTCGTATAATTGGATGCCGGTCACATGTCCCAATAAATTTTAAATCCTCATGTTTATCAAATAATTCCCCGCACTTTAGACACTCAAGCGGTAAATGATTGAATATAATATGATTTTTTAATTGATTGTGATCAAAACTACGTATTATCAGCGGCTCTTTACGACACAGTGGACAATCAATGGGTGTTTGATTAGCGCTATGTTTTTTTTTTATGTGATTTGAACAGCAGTCTATGCAACAAAATAATTTTTTGCATGCGTAGCAACGACTTGACTGTAAAAATATTTTTTTTTATTATTTTGATAAAAGTATTTTATAATTATTTATTTGTTTTGTACATTAATACCTGATTAATTATTTCCGTACCTCGTAGGCTGCCATATTTGATGATTAATTCTTTATTACTCGGCTAACTATTTACTACTGATTATATTTATTCTCTTACTGGAATTTTAAATCTATAATATATGTAAATAAGTGTAAGTAAATACTTATAATAATTGTGGACATTTTTTTTGGCGGGACAAATTCAATTGTCGTTTATTAAAATTTAAAAAAAAAGTCATGATAAAATAATAATCATTGAGTCAGACAATTAACCATTTTTGAATTTTTTTTTCAAGAATTTAAACTACAAAAAAAAAAAAAAAAAAAAAAAAAAATATGCACATGTAGAAAATTAAAAAAACTATTGGTGCAATTTTTTAAAATATTTTTTTTTAAGTTTATTTGTTTTAAAAAAATTCAAAAGTTATTAGACGTCGGTTAATTTCAGTATCATATAAAATATATATACACTTTTAAAAACATATTTAATTAGTTACTCGTTTATTTTTAAGTTTACAAGATCTTCGTGGAAATCATTTGGTTTAGTTGAGGAATGTGATTCTTTATCTTTGTTTTGGTGTTTGAGTGAATTCTTTTTGAAATCTTCAATGGATTGGTCGTCGTAGAATATATCAGATGAATGTGGCTCTGATGGATTTGCTGGTGATTGTTTTTTATTGTTTGCGTCTAGTTCTTTTTTTATGGCTTCTTCGTAAGGAGCATCTATTGGTTCTTGGACTGGATTCTTGTATACGTATTCTTCTCCAGTCATCTGTAATTTATTGGAAAATTCAAATTTATTTAAGGATGCGAAGACATGAGATAAAGAAACCAATAGCGAGGCAGTAATTATTTCTTATAGTAAATGAGGAGTATAATTATATATATGTATATATATATATTTTTTTTTTTAAGTTGTATATATTCAAATCTATATAAAAATTATTTTAAAACTTGTCCTCATCACATTTTGATTTGATTTAAAATTTTTCTTCCATTTCTAATAAGTTATTTTTTAAATATTTAAATTTACCGCGCAAATAAAGAAAGCATACTTTCTAGTCTAATTAATAAACTTTTTGACACAAATAAATTTCAATAAAATTACTAAATTTCAATTTTGAAATTTCGCGCCAAGTTGGCGCCACTGTATGTCACTAAATTCGACGTTCGGATTTTAGCTTTAGTGGGGGCGGTCGATGAATCGCAAAATCGATTGCTTTGTAATCAACTGACGGTTCGATAGTGGCAGTCAGTATCACCGACAACGACAGTAGTAGTCGAGATCCTTCTTTACGTTTAAATTGAAACAGTATTGCAGTTAATTCGCGGAACTATTCATAAAATTCATTGCTAAAAGTAATTGTTTAATTAAAATGTGTAGTGTTTGTAAAATTTAAACTGTGCAAAGTGTCTTTGGTGTCGTTGAGTGTTGAGTGTTCAGTGCTAGTATAGTGTTGCAAATTGCTGATGCTGATGATGACTTCCAAGTTCCTGTTCAAAATCATCTGGCATCGTCTGGTGGGAAATAGCAGTTAAGTGATGTTTATTTAGCTGCAATACACTTGGATCAATTTAATTCAAATCTCCAAGTATATTGGGACACCCTTCTGCATATTATTTCTCCACCAAGGTTTGTTCAAACACCCAAGTGTTTTTTTTTTTATTTTTTAAATGTTTTTCGATCATATTCTGCCACCATTTTATTTTGACGTACGATTTTTAGTTTTGTCCAATTTCTAATAATTTTTTTTTCAAATATTTAATGAAAAATAACGAGTATATTTTTTAATCTAACCAATATAATTATCGAAACAAACAAATTTTAATAAAATTATTACATTTTAATTTTGAAATTTCGCGCCAAGTTGGCGCCACTACACGTTGCTGTATTCGACGTTCGGATTTTAGCTTTAGTGGGGGCGGTCGATGAATCGCAAAATCGATTGCTTTGTATCAACTGGCGGTTCAATAGCGGCAGTCAGTATCATCGAATATAGCAGTAGTAGTCTAGATCCTTCTTTGTTTTGTACGTTTAAATTGAAACAGTATTGCAGTGGCGTCGTGTAAAATTGTGTAGTGATAGTAAAATTTTTCTTCTATTAATTTAAATTGTGCAAAGTATCTGCGGTGTAGTTAAGTGTTCAGTGCTAGTGTAAAGTGTTGTGTTCAGTTCGAGTGTAGTGTTTCGAATTGCTGATGCTGATAACCTCCAAGTTCCTGAACAAACTCATCCGGCATCGTCTGGTGGGAAATAGCAGTTAAGTGACGTTTGTTTAGCTGCAATACACTTGGAGCAATTTAATGCAAATCTCCAAGTGTATTAGGACACCCTTCTGCATATTATTTCCCTACCAAGGTTTGTTCAAACACTCAAGGGTTTTTTTTTAAATATTTTAAATACTTTTCTATCATATTCTGCCGCCATTTTATTTTAACGTAAGAATTTTAATTTGTCTCTAAATTTTAATAATTTATTTTTCAAATATTTAAATTTACCGCGCAAGTAATGACAGTAATTAATAAGAGTGCATTTCGAAAAGCGCTACGCTACAATTGCTCACCTCCTACCCCAAAAGTGCGAACGTATTTTATGATCAGCCCCTTATGTAATTTTGTTACTAATTAGTAATAAAATAAATATAAACTGTGACAATTAATAATACTCACTGAAAGTGGATAACAGGAATCAGAGTCAGGTTGCGTCAAATCTCCGCATACAACAAATGGAACAACATATTTATTAATACCCACTAATTCATTATAGTTCAATGGTTCATGGGTTAATAGCGGATTTAGCATATGTGGAATATAATTATCTGGGGGCGAATAATCTTTGCAGACAACAAATGCTTCGATACTTGAATTACGCGAACTACTTGGCTTAGCACAAGATACGTATTTAAAAAAAACTTTCAACTGTGAATACAGTAATGAACTTTCTCTAGCACGAAATATTTTAGCGACAAAAGTACCCCCCGGTCTTATAACATGAGTTGTTATATTTAATGCCGCTAAAAGTAATTGTGATTGAATGTAAATATCCATGTCGTGCAATCCAGTAACTGAAACATATAATTAATTAATTATTTATAAATAAATAAATAAATAAAATAATTATTTACCATCAGGTGCGCCGTCACAAACAACCAAATCGGCTTTTGTATTTTCAAAGTATGCTATTATTTTTTCAGCAGTTGATATTTTAGTAATGTCACCTTGAATTTGTACAACACCATCCAAAGGTGCCATTGCTTGTAAATCAACAGCTATTATTTTTGGCGGTTCATTTAGTTCGTCATTATTTGATGATGAACATGAAGGTTCTAATTTTTCGGTTTTTAGTTTATAGGTTTCACTGTAATATAGTTTATTTTTTTATTTAATTTCATTTTATAGAAGGTAGAGGTAGCGTTTCCGGCCACTTTCGGGAAAGTTTTCGACTCTTTAAAAATTTAAATAAAATAATTTCTAAAAAACGCAATGACATAATTAATTTTTAGGTATATTTTTTTTATAAATATAAACATAACTGAAATTCGTAAATTTTATAGTGTAGTTCATGAAATAAGTATCAATTGACACTATTAAAAATTTATTAGTTCATTTTCTGTGGCGTTTCGAAGGTAACAGAATCAATATCATGAGATTTAAATTAAGCCTACCCAATTATTTAAATATTTGAAAGATTAATTAATGATTTTATAACTGCATTTTAAATTGATTTAAATAAGAAATATCTTTTCATTCCGGGTATGGCTGGATGGTACTTTTTAAAATGTGTAAAAAAATACTTTTTATCACCCTGTTGCAATGTAAATTTTATTTTATGCTTTTTCATTAATTGAAATAAAGTTTTTAATGTTGAAAAATGGTTAAGTGGCCACAAGTGCTATTTCTACCCTAATAAAAATAATAATTCATAAATTGTTTTTACTTTAATTTCCGTGTCAATACTTGACTCCAACTTCCTGGTGCTGCGCATAGATCCACAGCCTTTGTGACTCCTGATAAATAATAATTTTATTATATTTGCAATTATGAAATAAAATAAAATGAATTTTATTCATTTTTAAAAATCATATGTAAATAAATATACCATCAAAAATATTAAATTCACTATCAATTTGAAGTAACTTAAATGCACTTCTGGCTCTCCAACCTTCTTCTTTAGCTTTTCGATAATAAATATCCCTTTTGTCTTTTGATGTTTTTCCCATTTTGTAGCAAATAAGTATATAAGTATAAATTTAAAAACCCGTCAAAGTTATGTAAAAAAAAATAATTCGTTTAATTATTTAATTACTATATTTATATTTATGTTTACAAATATAAGATGTGAGGTTAAGTGTAGTACAAATGATGTTTATGTATTTTTTTATGGCCGCATGTGTGCCTCAGAAAAAATACCTAGAGTCACCTTTTGATGAAAAAAATAACTAAAGATATGAGTGACATATTACCGTTGGACTGCCAACAAAACATCAAGGGTTTAAGTCAATGTTGGCAACACTGACTGATCTAATCAGAAATACCTCAATTATTTACTCGATAATTTTTCCACTTGTCCTCAATTTAATATACTAATTTATATCTCTGTTTATCAAGTACGAATAAATGTTTACTTATTCATTGGAGATAACTTATATTGCATTAAATAAGAAAATCTTCTTTACTATTTTTTTTTTCATGTAAAAAATAAATATTTTTATTTATTTAAACAAATGTGCAAAGTGGATCCAAGGTGTAGAAGTCGATGAATTTCTCGAAATTGGTATAAATAAATTCTCAAAAATTCGGTTTTCTTGCGGTTGTCATTTTAAAAAAAGTAGTCCTGAAATGGCTAATTAAGAAAAGTCATTTGGAAAGATTAAAATTTATTTTTTATACTTTTTAAAAATTTAAAATTATCCGTTATTTAATAATTTGAGAAGATCTGAAGTTATTCAATTTTCTAAAAGCTTGACAATAACCGTTAATCACTAAATAATAGTCGATTTTTTTGATTGCTGAAAGATTTGGAACGATTCGAAAGTACTCTATTTTTTTGAATACTTTTAAATAGTTTTCAATTACTATAAAATTTTTATAATTGCTTCAAATACTTTTCAATTTTTATTGAGAATTCATATATTAAAAAACATTCAAATCTTTTCTAATCAATTTTCTTAATCAGGGATTGTACCACTTTGTCATGATTGAACGGTGAAATTTCTGAAACAAGACTGTATACGACGGGTAGAAACTCTGTTTAAGCCGTAATTAATTTTATATTACTATTTCTGTAACTTATTAAAATTAATTGTACAAAATTTTATTTTATTTTACACAGCTACCAAAATAGCGTTCGAACTTGTCGGAAATTCACCCAATTGTTCATATCATTTAATGATGAATAAATTAGGAAAATCCAAGTACGTAAAATCAAATAAGTTGATAGTACAGCTTAAAATCTCTTCACTTCGCATTCAAGTTGCGTAAAATTTTTCGTGCTAGTCAATTAAAATTTTATTATAAATATATAGATTACAACTTCAACTAATATAAATATATTAAATTTCAATATTATTTAATGATTTTCTTTAACATGAACAACGATTGCACCTCCTTTGTACCTCGATAGATGTCTACCATTTATAAAAATGCTCATATCACAAAGTAAATCATATTTCCCTCATTATTTTTACATATTTGAAGCTCTCAATAATTGTAAATAAGTGAATCCGGCTTTAATTATCTGAAAGAAGTTAAATAATGGATTTTACTCTACCGAGTAGTTATGACTTATTTTTATACTTCAAAAACCCACCTGTACATAAGTAGTATAAGATATATCAATTATTCCACCGGCAGTCAATTTTTGAGAGCGTTGAGACATACAGATAATCAAAATCAAATACTTTCTTATTTTTAAAGGAAATCGATACCATTCCGTCATGCATGAGTGTATTCCGATTTCGGCAAACTATATTACAAGCGGCATTTTTCACTAATATGTATTAATTATTAAAATAAATTAAATACCTGACTATCTAAAAGTTCACTAAAATAACATAGAACTAATATATTGAAATTGAGAGCGGCAAATAACATGAGATAAGGTATCATATTCGCAAAATCGTTTTTCTCCAACATCTGTAATTAAAATAATTATCAAAAGAATAAATCGGTGGTAAACATCTAAATAATGGTAAATTGTTTGACGTGGGGATAAAAAAGCGACTTCCGATAAGTGGGAAGTTTCAGAATGAACGGACGGCTTGTGGTGTATTTATACTAACATTCATTTAGACGTAGCCTTAGCTCGAGTGTGGTAACGGTTCACCGGGGGTTACTTTTTTTTATGCACATGCCATATAATTTTCTTATTTTTTTGTAGAACCCGCTGATAAAATTCAATTTAAGAGAAACAATAAATTATGCATTAATACATTGTGAAAACTTCCCATTAAATTTTACTATGGGTGCATTGTAACCCCGGATCATAAGAAAACTGATGAAAAATTTACAAGTGTCCCATAGTAAACGTATGCGCATAGGTCCTAATTGTGTCGTCAGCGCATACCGTTTACTATGGGATACTTGTAAATTTTGTACCAGTTTTCTTATGGTCCGGTGTTACAATACGCCCATAGTAAAATTTGCTGGAAATTTTTCAGTGTAGTATTAACAGTTTTCAAAATTTTTAGCAGCTTTGATTTCTATCAATGCTGACGTTTTACTTGCCAGTTGTCAGTAGAAATGCAATTAAAATAAAAAATGTATACATATAAAAGTGTTGGAGTATGAACTCCCTATTTACCCTGTTTTCAGAGTAATTTTTTTTAAATTCCGGAACTTCTAGTAACGGAGTGAATTCGGATTTAAATAATATCCGTATCCACTCCATAATCATCCCCGATTCTCTACAGTATATCTTCGTTATACAGAATTCAAAAATCGAGCCTTCGCAGCGGGTCTTGCAAAAAAAAATATTATTTTTATATCTTATTCAGGAGTTAATCAATGTACCTTCAAAAAACAATATTCGTCAATACAAAAAAGTATCGTAGATGCGCCGATCTCAAGCAAACATAATTCAAATAAACTTTTTCGAATATTGTTGGAAAACCTGTATAAAATACTATAATTAAACATCTCTCCGTTCGGCGTTTCGGTGCGAGAAATACAAAATTTTTGAGCTAGCATCTTAAATCTTAGCAGGCTATGCTGGTTTTTTCAAATCTTTACTCAAATCATTAACGTTATATTATACCCAAAAAATAAATCATACTGAAGTTAGCCGGCGTTTAATAATTTTCTTTTAAAACAATAAATTATTTTTAAAAAATTGTACTCATAGTTTTTTTTATTTTCTCCATGTGCATATTTAAAATTTTTTTTTTCAATTAAATGTATTGTGAAAAGATTCGAAAATTGTTAATTGTCCGTTAACTTCAGGATCATGAAAAATTAACTTTAATTTGTTACCAAGTTATTAACTATCCGTGTAAAACTTACACAAGTATTCTAACATGGCGACTTACTATAGCTGATATTTTAATGTGAAAAGTTTTTTTTTTCGTAAGATCATGTATCAAACATTTTAAAAGATATTTGATCGTTTGAATTTGACTGCAAGCATGAGTCACTGAAACCGCTGTGAGATGACACATGAAAATCAATATTGAGAAACCAATTATAACAGCATATACTTCAAAAAAAAATGCTATTTCATAAAGCGGCGACACTTGAGCATTAAAAATAACATCATAGCCCTGAAAAATAGGTAACCGATCAGAAGTATTTGTTTTGGTATGGAATAATATCGGTAATATTATCGGCATTAAAAAATTATAAAATAGTCCGCTCATATACATTAAAATCATAAATATAATAGTAATTTTATTGCTTATTTGGGCATTTTTCACCATTAATGATTTTTCTTGTTGAAATTCGATCCTTTTCCAATCAAGCCTTATGTGTCCGATGAATTCCATGATTTCTTTACGACGATATAAAATAATAATATATTTTAATAATATAACTATCGAAAAGGATAGAGGGGCAACCAGTAGTATTTGCTCATCGAAACCCCTGGCGTTGATAAGCATATCGATAAATCTAAAACTGATATTCCACCAAAAAAGCACGATAATTATAAAGAATTTAATATTAGAGAATATTTTTTGTTTTATCGATAACTTAATATTTGAATTTGGTATTGCTAATAAATTTATAAACCACTCAGTGTAACCAATAGCATATTGTACATTTAGTGTTTCTTTATCTTTAGGGTCAGTTAATTTCTTGTAATAGTGTTCCATGATGCGCCTTTTTTGATGCACAGTATTTTACTAGCTCAATACTTTTTTTCATTTAAATAAAGACAATGTTTCTAAGCGCTTGCGTAGTGAAACGATGTATCTTAAATGTTTTTAAGCTGCACGGTGTTATGAATAACTTATGAAGGTAATTATCTTATCATTAAAAAAAACAAACTGGAAATTATTGATTTCGTCTGTAAAAAACTAAAGACGGTTTAGAGTACGTTGACAATAACTTTTCTATTGAATAGTAATTTTTTTTACATATTTATTATATTAATTTTAATAAATGCATAATTTTTGGAGTAAATTCAGGAAGAATGTTTTTTTGTTATGTTCATTACTTTTAGGGTTGATTTTATTAAATGAGGAAATTTTATTTAAATTATGAACAAGTTCTATGAAGTAAATTATGACTAGAGATATGCAGAGGGACTGAGTTGAAAGTATATAATTTAAAAAAATTAATACTATTCCAATTCTCACTATATAAGAATTCAAACTCAGATTCCAGTTTCTTTTTACCGATATTGAGGTTTTCAGATCGAAGAAATAGTTACTCATCATTTTTGAGGAAACGCATGTCCGTGTGTCCAAATTTTTTCCATATGATATTTCTCAAATAAATCATACAATTTTGGTTGTTCTGATGGCAAGTTAAGTTTCCCACTGAGACAGTTAATTAGATTTTTTTATGTTTTGAGATCGATCAGCCAAGTATATATTTGAACTCAGTTTCATACATCTGACTGATTCAATTAAAAAAAAAAGAATTCGATAAATACAATAATGTACCATTTTCGAATTTGTGTGTAATATTCCCAGTAGACAAAATTTGTCATTGTCATTGTAATAAATATGACAAAAGAATTGAAAAAATCATTTATTTATCTAAGTAGACATTCTTTAATGGTACATTTAAATTGTTAATTAATCTTAGAAACTTTCGCTATATATTGTTTCACATATCTGCGGCTCGTAAAATTTGCATATAAGCAAACCCCGTTTTAATTATCTGAAAAATAAATAAAAATAAAATTATTTACTATTCTAATTGAGTTAGATTATTCATATAGTATTATTTGTTTTAAACTTACTGACAGATAAGTAGCGTAAGATAATTCGACTATACCGCCAGCAGTTATTTTTTGAGAGCGTTGAGATATGCTTATTATCAAAATGAAGTATGTTCTTATTTTTACTGAAAATTTATACCATTCGGTCTTATATGTTTCTTCTCCAATTTCAACAAACTATATTAGGAGATTTTAATTTTATTAGTCAAGTAGTTTTCAAGTTACCAAAAATATTAATTAAAAAACAAATTATACGCAATCTGATTAATAGATTTTTAAATAAGTCATCAAATACAAATCCAAATAGATTATGGTATAGTATTATATAGTATATTTTGATATATACCTGACTGTCTAAAAGTTCACTAGAATAACACATTATGAGTATGTTAAAATTCAGAGAAATAAATAACATAGCATAAGGTATCATATTCATAAAATCGTTTTGATCCAACATCTGTAATCAAAGCTATTTCTTTATGGATATATACGGAGAAATTATTCTTGTTTGAAACAATATGGTGTCACAGTAAAGCCAGACCAGCATGTTCGCTATCTGACGGAAATCGCAGTAAACACATGCAAAAATTACTATGATAATAATATAATTCACAGTGATTAATTTTTATAAAATTAATCAGTGAAAAGTACTAAAGTCAATAAATATTCACTGCGAATCAGTCTCAAGTATTTTACTGATATGCGGTCATAGTAATTTTTGCAAAATGTTTATTTCATATTTCTATAACACCACAGCATTTCAAACAAGAATAATTTCTCCATGCAGAGTTGACCGATGAAGACCTAAAAAAAAAACAAATTAAGACAAGAATATTTTCGTCAAAATATAATCTTTTAATAGCTTATATATCATATCGATATGGATTTCTATTATAATAATCACTTTTGTAGTATGTTTCATAATCCCGAAATTAGAATGAAAAGCATAAAAAAAAAAAATCGCTTAAGCCACCAGAAATACATATTTTTAAGTTCCAACCCTAGTAACACGTGTTTGAGCTAGATTCTGGAGTAAGTATCTTGAGCAAGACCTCTAGCTGCTAGTGTCTTTTTCTACGTATGTGTCTTTCGCAAGATCGTGTATCAAGAAATCTATGTCAAGATTTGTGTATGTCTTGCTCATAGTATCGTATGTAAGAATATTAAAGATATCTTGAACACGATATAATAAAAAAGGGTCTGACGCATTTCTTGCACCAGTAACTTATAATAAGTACTTACGCATGGCTTGCTCAAGATCTTATCAAGAATCATGGTCAATTTTGAGCCTTGTGCAGACCTTGAGCAAATCATACGCAACTACTTTCAACTGTATTCTTCCCCCAGAATTGAGTTATAATCTGGCATAAATTTCTTGTGTAAGGCTTGTACTAGGCTTGTAATTGAAATTTGGTCACAAATATCTGCAGCAAGACACATAAGTAGAAAAAGACACTAGCACCTATCGATCTTGAGAGCAGACTTGCTGAAGAATTGAAAAAGATTGTTATATGGGAATGTTACTCTAGTCAACTCTATTGTCTTGTCTTTTTAATAAATGATTTGATCGCATACCTTCAAAAAACAATATTCATCTAAACAAAAAAATATTGCAGATGCCCAAAGATCCACAAAACATAATTCATATAAAGTTTTTCGAATATGATTTGAAAATCTAAAGTAAATATGAATATTCCATATATTTCAATTTTTGTTTTTTATCGATTTATTTATGTCTAATATCTAAATTTAATTTAACCCATCACATTACAGTAAAACTTACGTAAGCGTTCTCATATGATGACGAATTAAAGTCGACATTTTCATCAACAAAATTTTTTCATCTGTGACATTGTTTATCGATAGTTTTAGTAAGTTGATAATTATTTGAATTTGCCCACGTACATGACTCACTAAAACTATAGTTAGAATATACATTAAAGTTATTGTCGAAAACACTACTATTACCGCACAAATAAAAAAAACGTAGGTTATTTCATAGACAGGCGATATTTTGGCATTGAAAGCAACATCGTAGCCCGGAAAAATCGGTAATCGTTCAGAAGTATTTGAATGAGTATTAGTTTTGAATACTATCGGGAGTATTAGCGGCATTACTACATTATAGAACATTCCACTGGTATACATTAGAACAATAATCAAAAAAGATAATTGATTGCTTATTTGCGCATTGTCAATCATAAATGATTTTTCTTCTCGAGATTTTATCCTTTTCCAATCTTTTTTTATGTATTCAATAGACTGATTTATTTCTTTATGCCGATAGAGAATAATGAAATATTTAATAAGTATCACAAAAATAAAAATCACGGGAGTGATCACAATTATTTGCTCATCGAAATCGTTAACATTTAAATACGTATAGAGACATCGAAAAAATATGTTCCAAACAGAAAGACTAATAACTATAATACTATGAATGATAGAAAATATTTTTTTCTTCGAGAGTGATTTAAATTCCGATTGAGGAATCGCTAATATTTTCATTAGCAATTGAGTGTAGTGAACTACGTAATATCCATCGATTACTTGTGTTTTTTTATGTTTTAAAGTTTTCCTAGAAATTCTA
Source organism: Microplitis demolitor (assembly GCF_026212275.2). Taxonomy (NCBI): domain Eukaryota; kingdom Metazoa; phylum Arthropoda; class Insecta; order Hymenoptera; family Braconidae; genus Microplitis; species Microplitis demolitor. The sequence goes on along the minus strand of NC_068551.1, from coordinate 20,469,152 downwards.
TCCATGAAACTCGCTTTGGGGGATGAACTTTAACTGGTTTCTTTATTTGTTCTCTCTTTGAAATTACAAATTCACACTTCGCGCTTGCGTCACAAAAATAATAAAACTTTAACTGTTACCATTCTATATTACAAGGTAATAAATCATTAATGAGAAGGTTCTTAATTTATTTATGGAAACAACACACGTGGCATATAGGAACCTTAAAAAAAAAAAGATGAAACGGCTAGAGACTGTTGATATTGATTTGATATTTTTTAGCGTACATATTTTATATGTTGTTATGAGCAGAAAATGAATTGAAAAAATTAAAAAATGGTTAATAACATTAATAAAAAAAATAACTAAAATTTATACTTGTCGCTTTTATATAAAGTTCATTAATATAAGAGTTTTTTTAATTATCTGATTGAAAAGTTACAAGATTTTGAGAGTAGAAATATTGAGATTTATTAAGTATAGGGTAGACGTACGTTTTTTGCCACAGTAGGACAAGATTTGGAAACTTAAAATTTTAAATAAAGTACTTAGCAATATATAATGGCATAATTAATTTTTAAATGTGTTCTATTTTTATGTGCTAGCGTAACTTTAGAAGCCTCGTATATAGCTTCCAGAGAAAATACAGACTCAATACAGACTCGGTACAGACTTGGTGTTTAATATTGAAAAAAATCGTCATTTTTATTAATTTTCATGTTCTAGCGTGATTTTAGAAGCCTTGTTAAAGTTTCCAGAGAAAATACAGACTCAATACAGACTCAGTACAGACTTGGTGTTTAATATTGAAAAAAATCATCATTTTTATTAATTTTCATGTTCTAGCGTGATTTTAGAAGCCTTGTCAAAGTTTCCATAGAAAATACAGAATCAATACAGACTCAGTACAGACTTGGTGTTTAATATTGAAAAAAATCATCATTTTTATTAATTTTCATGTTCTAGCGTGATTTTAGAAGCCTTGTCAAAGCTTCCAGAGAAAATACAGAATCAATACAGACTTAGTACAGACTTGGTGTTTAATATTGAAAAAAATCATCATTTTCATTAATTTTTATGTGCTAGCGTGATTTTAGAAGCCTTGTCAAAGCTTCCAGAGAAAATACAGACTCAATACAGACTCAGTACAGACTTGGTGTTTAATATTGAAAAAAATCATCATTTTTATTAATTTTCATGTTCTAGCGTGATTTTAGAAGCCTTGTCAAAGCTTCCAGAGAAAATACAGAATCAATACAGACTTAGTACAGACTTGGTGTTTAATATTGAAAAAAATCATCACTTTCATTAATTTTTATGTGCTAGCGTGATTTTAGAAGCCTTGTCAAAGCTTCCAGAGAAAATACAGACTCAATACAGACTCAGTACAGACTTGGTGTTTAATATTGAAAAAAATCATCATTTTTATTAATTTTCATGTTCTAGCGTGATTTTAGAAGCCTTGTCAAAGCTTCCATAGAAAATACAGACTCAATACAGACTCAGTACTGGAAAAAATTAAAGAATCAAAAAAAATTTTCAAATTCTTGTGTGATTTTCAACCGGTTTTAACTTCGAGCGAAATGGTCGTCCAAGGAAGAAAAAAAAAGGAAGAGACCGTGAACCGCAGCGAAAGAAACCTGTTAAAAATGGTTGGGCGTTGGTCTCTTAAATTTCTTAAAGTTGTTAAAACAAAAAAATCTTCAAAAAAAAAAATTTTTTTTTCCTTAATTTTTTTTTGTTTATTGAAAATTTGAGCGCTTTTTGAAATGAAAATGTTGATGAAGCTCGGAAAAATTTTTTTTTTTTTCATTTGTTAAAGATTATGAGCCTTTCAGAGCGAGTAACGTGATCCTATACTTTTTTTAAAAATTCGATTGAGTGAAACAAAGTTACGGCTGGTTGGATCAATTCGGCTCTTGGTAGGGTTTTTGTGGGCATATTGAACTGAAAAATGCATACTCAGCATTATTGATTTCCACAATATTTTTGATCCAGCGCTTGGTTTTCCAAAAAACCAGCAAAAGCCCTTTCTTTGTTGTATTTTAAAATCCATGTGACGAAAGAAAAAAATTTTTTTTTTATAAAAACAATGGCTAATCATTGAAGAGAATTTATTCAAGTTTTTGAAACCCAACATTAACTTTCTGTGCGATTATTGCTTGCTGAGATATCGACAATCAAAGACAAAAGGATCCTTTTCCATTTGAAGATCGATATCTCGACGACAAGTGGACGTATCAAGGTTTATAAAAAATGAAATCAAAGCTTAATAATGAAGGTATCTGATCCTTAGAGTGGTTAAGCGAAAAAAAAATTTCCTACGCCCTTAAACAAAAAAAAAAAGTAAAAATAATTAAAAAAATTTTTGTCTCTGGTTTTTCTAAGATTTCTCAGAAACCGCTGACATTAAAAATCTTTAAAATTCTAATCCAAAAAGTAGACACTTGGAGCTACAATTCGTTTTTTTTTCCTTGTTCGACCATTTCTCTTGAAGTTACGCCCTGTTGAAAATCACCCAAAAATTTGGAATTTTTTTTTGATCCTTTAATTTTTTCCAGTAGTGTAGTTTTTGAGTTGAGACCCATACGAGCGTTAGTGGAAATGGGTGGAGATGGTTGGACATAGGTATAGATGATTATTTATGAAGAGTAGCCCGTAACTTTGCTCCTGTTGGGAATAACCCATAATAATACAAACCTTTTTTGTTTATTATGTTGTCCTCTAGTAAGAAAAGCCATAAAAAGTCCTGGGAATAATTTATTTTTTGAGTTGAGACCCATATGAGGATAAAGAAAATAAATGAGTATCAATGAGAATGATACTACCTATAGATACAATGTATACATACTCGCTGTTAACATATAATTAAAGACTTTAAAATTTCTATGATCTAGTGCGGCAGGTAAAGATATTTTATAAAAAAAAATGTATAGTGTGTAACAGAACAGTAGGAAAATTTTTTTTTTTTATTGTAAATCGATAATCACTGACATTTAAAATTTTAGTAAATAACAAATAACATTTTAAACATTATTAATGTACTTAAATAGACATATGATTACAGTAAAGTATGAACATGATTGGAAATTTGAAGTTTTAAACTTTTAGTGTAATTTTTATCTAATTCACTACCATTAAATATGTCAAAATATTGTCTGTTAGTGAATGAAAATCGCTTCCGCTACTCGTCTGCAAGCTTTACAAGACTTAAACTCGTGGCGTCACCGTACACTTGTTGCTGAAAGCGAATCTCTGGCCGTTGCATAATGCATGCACTATTGTATATTATTGACAACTGTTGCTTTGTGTAATTTTCTCCAAATAGTGATAATAGAAAATTATTATTTAAACGAATCTTGTATTTTAATTTAGCTGCATCCAAAGTCGTTGAATATAACATTAATCTGAATCTTAATTATTCTGTAAAATATAAAATTTATTATTTAATTTATTTTTCTTTGCAGTAATGTACAAAAAATAATTGCCCTTACTTAATTCTTTATCCATATTAACAGTTACATTCTCAGCTCCATACCAGTCGATAAAGCGTGAAAAAGAAAATATATGTATTTTTATTCTATAAGTTCATAATGTTTATATTTAAATTAGTATTACGTGGATGACGGATACCATTTCATTTTCTTCGTTCTATTAGTCTGTAACTGATCAATTGATTTAAAAATGTCTGAAAAAAAAAAAAAAATACAGAACTCTAAAGTGTCATCTTTATTTAAAATCAATGACTTCGAATAAAAAAATATGAAAAACTGTTGATCCAATGGGCCAGCCCCAAAACTTCCTGCTGCTTTCAAGTTTACTGACCTCAAAAATTCTCCTTAGCAAATTTCTTTTTTCGAGATCTCGGATTATCGTAGCGGGAAGTTATAAATTTATTTTTTTTTTCGACACTTGAACTAACTAGTTTAATTTCAAGTAAACGCAGTTGTCGGGCAACACAAAAAAAAATTATAGAAATTTATTAATGTTCCAAAATCACTGGAGTTCTATCGTTAAAAAATTTCTTATTGTCTCAAAGATAACTACTAATTAGCTATGGTTCAGATTATTATTTTTTACACTCCATAAATTTTTAGTTTATATTCAGCAATCAATGAACAAACGTGACGTTGAAAGTTTAAAAATCAATTTGAAAAATAGGGCCGATAACGAACCACTAAAATTAGTTTTTTTTTTCACTTAATTTTTTTTTTTATGAAAGAAATAGGCGAAAAAAGTTTTTATAACTTCATAGCACATAAAAAATTTTTATACTAAAACTTCAATATTGAAAAATTCATCTAAATCAAGCGAAGTAAATTTTTTTACAAAAAAAAAAAAAAAAAAAAAAAAAAAAAAAAAAAAAAAAAAAAAAACTTATCAATAACTTGTAGCACTTAAAACAAATATTAAATTTCACAAATATAAAAATTACTATAGAAATTGATTAAAATATCATTAAATGGGAACCGGATTCGAATGACAAAGTATCAAGTATAATATGAAAGATATATCGCGTTTTACACCGTCAGGCTGCATCGTCTATACATAAGTCTGAAGATATCGTATGAGGAATTATCGCTCTAAGGGGCGAAGTAAATTGATCAAGAGTAGAAGAAAGACTGACCGTCAATTAAATTCACTGCGCAAACGCTAAACCACTTAGTCTCGCTTTGTCTTTAAAATAAAATATCTTTGTCTTGTTGGCAGACGACTCATCAATTATGAATATCATATAAGAGATACACGTGTTTCCGACGATATATTATTTACGTTGTTGAAAACTTTATTACAACATTATAATCACCCTCTATTTCCTATTTTAATTCGATCAATTTTTTACTGTGTAAGTACTCATGATACCACGTGTTAAACTCGCAAGCTATACATAAATATATATACATTTTATATTATCCTTATAGTAAATATCACACTACCACAAAAGGGTTATTTTTGTAGAAGGTTAATAAACTCTTTGTTGCAGGTACAAGAAAAGAATCTGCGACAGAAAATATAAATATTTAATGATAGTCTCAGGTATCGACCCTAGTAGTAGCATATAGAGAATATTATTTTAAATAATTTAAATTTAAACGCTAAGAAAAAATTTTAACCCTTTCAAACCTACCGTGCACAATTGAGGACATTAAAGTTTTGTTAAATAAATATAGCAAAATAAAAATTTACGTAACTAAAAACGGTTGTTTCTGTTTGCGAACATTATAAACTTCGTAAAAGCTTTTTCAATATTTCCATACTCAGTAGTACCTACTATAACAGGAAAAAAATCGGTTCATGAAAATTCCAAAAAACAAAAAATCAGGTTTGAAAGGGTTAAAATTTTAACTATTTTTTGCACTTGAATAAGAAATAACTATAATTATTTTCATTGCTTATTCATAAGCGCAGATGGGCTTTTTGAATTCGCCAAGTGGGGATGAGATGCGCAACCCTTTGTGCAGTAGACTTACTCTCGGACCACCGACAAGATCACTTCTTCTTTTAAATACTCTGATAAGTTTGCTGGGTCTGTCCTGTGAGACACTTGGCATCATAAGTTTTATTTTACTTACCCAATATACTTTATATTGAAGACAATCTACTCGTACTGGCTGTCATTTAACATTGTCCTATTATCTGTAAATTAATTTATCGGAATTAAATAAATTTCCTTTTTGAGTTATGTAAAGATATCGCTTACAATAATTTTTTTTTTTTAATTTTAAGTGATGGTTTGTATTTTTATTTGAAATATTTTATTAATGCTGTTTATTTTTTCAGATGTTGGGCATTTTCTATGAAGACAAATTATTTTAATTGGAAATAAATATATAATTGAATTGAGCATCCATGTCAGTGTCATTTGGAAATATAATGACAATTTGAAAAATGATTTTTCAATTCGTGTGATTATATGATTTTCACCAAATTTTTTATGGCAACATTTGGAAAACAACAATTTCAAAAAATATAAATTAAATTTTTATTGGAAATGGAGTCTAAAAATTTAAAAAATTAAATTTGTTGGATATGTTGAAAAGGTTTGGATTAATAAAAAAAAATATAATATTCGGTGAACAATTTACGAAGATTGAAAAATTAAAGAATGCATCGGCTGGATCAATGAATATAACGTTCAAAATAATTGCATGTTAGAGGACTATCATTGCAACATTAAAATGACTTTTTAATTCAACTAGAAATTATACATATATATTTTTGATAATAATTTAAATATAAGTAATACATTGCGTCTAATTTCGATCATGATTTTTGATCGTGAATTAAATCCAACTCTTACAAATATTTAAATTTATCGGGCTCGCTAATTTTTTTTTTTGAATTTAATAAAATTATGGAAAAAAAATCTAGAATACGGATAATCCGGCAGACCAGCCCAAAAAACTCGGGTTTTTGAACTCAACCAGCACGAAAACATTATTATGAATACACTTTTGAGTTCTTCGAGCTCAACAATATTTATTAAAATAGTCATTTCTTCCCTTGTAGTTTTAAGTCGACATGAACTCGAGATACTCAGACACACGTTTTGGGAATGTTCTGGGACTCGAAATATTTTTTTTCATTATTTTCTATATTATTCTTCATTGGGAGAGCCTCAAAAATAATGTTGGATAATAGAAGCTAAAATGAAAAAAAAAAAAAAAAAAAAAAAAAAAAAAAAAATTACCAGATGAACACCCAGAAAATTTTCAGAGAGATGTTTTTGGGAATGTCTTAGAACTAAAAATATTTTTTTTCTTCACTATTTTTTATTCTTTTACAATTCGAAATGTACAATCAGCGCCTATAGTTGGCAGCTTAAATATTTTCTTCGACACAGCGGGCAATGCGATATCTAATCGCTCAAGTTGTGATGTCAGTCGCGAAAAAAAATATTAGTTTTTAGTCTATGGTAGTAGTCTAGCGTGCAAAAATATCGAAGTAAGTCATAAAGTTTTTTTCCGACGAAATGTTCCGCCATATTTACAAGCGCCCTTGATTACCTGCCCCCTATAGGTACTCAGTAACGTATTTTTAAAATATTTCTCAGGAAAACTAATGCATATATCTGCAATCAGAAACTGACACGTGGCTCTTATTGAACAATAAGCAATTAGGGAAAAATATCTATAGACATTTGTATACAATTACGTATGACGCACTTCGGTGACAACCACGCCTATTAAGCCTCCGGCTCAGGTATAAATCGTCACAAGTCGTGTCTTATACACAATCGCACTAAATGTTTAAACAACTATTATAAGTGATACATCACAGCTAATATATTTATTAATCTACCAACAAAATATTTAAAATTATAACAATAAAAAAAAAAAATTACTAGTTTTTTTTTCATCTAAAGAATTTAATTAACTTGAGTGCAAAAATCCATTGATATATTTTTATTTAAATCCGAATGTCAACGTTCCTGATTTGATAACCATTAATTATAAAATTACTTCTTGCTTATTAATTTTATAATCACTTGTCAATTATCTTTATCAGCTCGTATGATTTATAAATAGTAGTAAATGTGAACACAGTGTTAAGTGATGTTTAAGAAACCGCGTATTTTTTTTAAAATTAATATAAATGTATATATTTGTATGTGTACATACAATATATATAATATATAGACATGTGTATACATAAAAACAGATTGTCGGTTTCTGAATAGCCAGTAACGATAACGACACTCAGTGTCCGCGTTTCATTTGAAACGGCTGGATGTGCGTTCGAGACAAGGCCGTGTTTATAATTATAAATTATCACGTTTTAAATTATCATTATAACATAATTAATTGAATTGTTAAATATTACTACATAGTTGATACAATAATTACCTGTACGATAGTACTTAAAATGGACGTTGTCACAGGTATAGTATAATTATTAAAGTTTAAAAAAATTTTTTTTACATTATTAGCTAAACGTACTTATTAATTACGAGTTTTATCTTCATACTTTATCAGTACTTATGCATTAAAATATCATATTTATATCTTACGTTTAATAAATTTTCAAATAATTCGACTAAAGATTATGAATTTTTTTTTTAAAAAGTCATTTTATGAGTAAATTAAAAAAAAAAAAAATGAGCGCTTAAAGTGAAGAATAATTATTTTATTTTTTTTCTATGTATAAAATTTTTCAACATTAAATATATGACTATAAAGTGTTAATTATGTGAATTTAAAAATTGAAATTTAATATAATTTGTCTAAATATTTGTTGGGAAAAAATTGAAAATTATTTTTGAGGAAAATGGTTTAGATCTGCATAAATCAATTTGTTTTATTTTGTAGATCTATTTTGATCTATGGAGATATATGTAAATATTGGTATATATCAACTTATCAGATGTAAGTAAATCTCGATAGACCTCAGATCGAAAGTGTTAGTAAAAATAAAACAAATTAGATCTATTTTCTTTCGATGTAGAAACAGATTCTAGACATCGAGTTTTTTTAGAAAAAAATTTTAGAATTTCGATAGCATTTATGCGATTCGAAAATTATATAGAATATTTTTATTGGATTGAAACATACTTTGATCTGTCTTTACACTGTAAAAAATTTTCAGTATGAATGTTTATTTATTTAATTCTCTTCGAGTAAAATTTATTTCGAAGATGGTTTATTTTAATTTTAAAATTCCGAATCGAAGTGAATGCAGATTTACATAAAATCGAGATCATTTTGAAATCACTTCACTGAAAAAACAAACTCCCTAATTAATCTGCATGCGCAGTGATTGTTTTTAACCCCGAACTCCGAGTAACGGTATAAATTTGAATTTAAATAAAATCTGTAATCGCTCTTAATTCACTCGCTGATTTTAAACAGTTTACAATAATAGTATTTTTCATGTATCAAAATTATATATAAAATACCCGCCAATAAATTTCAAAACAGATGCCGCCTCAAAATAACAATAACGATAAAAAATTATAATAAACTTTTTTGAAAACTTTAAAATATCGATATACTAATAATCAGTTTTGCAATAATTGTTAAAAATTTCTTTAAGTGGCAATTATTCACTCTATCAATAGCAATATTTGAAAACACGTGCTTGCGTTCAAATGTGCTTGTTAATGCACATCTACACATAGATACGTCGGACAATAATTAAAATAAAAATATTTAATAATTCGATAGTTTTAAACTTGACATTTAAAAATCAATTTCATATCTTTGAATCAGCTTCAAATGACACAATGATCGATTAGATAAAAAATTATTACTTTTTTGACGAGCCCATTTTTCGGTTTTTTTTTTTACTGATAACAAATCACAAGTTACAGCTAACAATAAATATATTTAAGATTACAAGCTGTCAAGTATTTTTTTGTTCTTCATATATTAATAATTATAAATTTAATTACCAAAATCAATACTATTTTATTTCAAATAAAAATGAGTAAACATGAAAAGTTTACTGTTCTTATCGATTGCCATTATCATTTAACATAATTAGTAATACAGTTAAAAACAAATAGATCACGGTCAGATAAAATAATTTAATGATTAATTTATGTTAATAACATATCAATAATTAATTTTCATTGAGTTAGATATAAATATTTGAACATTACAAATATATTTTAACGTTTCTCAGTTAAAAACATTTAAATATTCGCGCGAAAAAGGGCAGGATCTACTTAAGCCTGCGAGGATTAATTCGGATTTACGTACATCTGAAAAAATTTAAGATCTATGAAAATAAAGTGGAATTTACTGAAATATATGTAGACTGACAAAGAGAATGATATATATATATATATATATATATATATATATATTTAAATGTATAGATTCACATTGATCTCAAAAATGAAACAAATGAGATCTAAAACATTTTTTTACAAAATATTATATTTTATATGTAAACTAATGGAAAAATTTTTTTTCCAGGTTTTTTTTTATCATTTAAACAAGTACCTGCTAAATATTTGTCGTGTTGATAAGAATATTAATTGATAAATACCATGATTTTCAATGACCCCAATTTAATGCAATTTTATTCTTTTATAGATATGTCGTTTATTTAGTTTATATCTTATTCATTAAACATCATATATATACCCGGGAAAAAATCATCAGACCTGATCATGCATTGATGATTACTTTGCATGAATCATGCATGATTATTATTATTTATGATCATGCGTGATTGAGTATGTGCTCTGCTAGATCAGGCATGGTCATGCATGCTCATGTAAAATAATACTGAGCCATAAAAGTTCATGCATGAAAATTCATTGCTTTTCATACACGGCCAAGTATGATCAAACATGACTTTCCATGAATCATGCATGCTCATGTATGACCGTGCATGCTCATACATGCCTTTGTATGAATCATGCATGACAATTCATTCCTCATCATGCATGATTGAATATAACTTTGCATTATAAGACATGACTTTGCATGAATCATACACGATCAAGCATCATTCATGCATGATCCATGTTTGACTGTGCCTGAATCATGCATGAACATGCTTGATCATATATACTGATTTTTTCCGGGTTATATATTTTAATTTTTTTTTTTTTACGAAAAAATCGGACGGAATTTAAATATCATGAATTATTTTAAGCTTTTTCATTATCATGTTAATAAATTCGAAGTTACATGATGATAACATAAAAAATAATTTTCGAATTCGAATAAATCATTTATTTTATGAAAAATTCAATTAATCATGAAAACTAATTCGTTGTACCAAAAACATTTTTGTTGAGTTTATATTTAGCTGCAATGATAATTTACGTAATTGAAATAATGTTTACTTGCAATTGAAATTTTTTTTTATTTCTATTAATTGTCTACTGATATTTTGGAATAAAAATTTATTATATATATTTTTTTAATCAAACTGATAAAATTACTGAATTTTTTCTGGTAACATATTTTTTTTTTTCATTGTTAAAATATTATTTATTTGTATTTATATAACTGTGCTGCATATACTTAATTCCGAAGATATAAAAATTTGTATCATATATTTAAATTTAAACATTAATTTTCACTGTTATGTTCTAGCGAAAACGAAACGCTGGTTGGGTTTTATCTTTTAATCGCGTGTAGCATTGATGTGACTAGAATATAAATTTTTATTTATAACATGTGCAGGTTACATATTTTCTATATTAATCCTTGTTCATGACACAAATTTCATATTTGGACAGTGTCATTGACTGAAATTCAATTATTATTATTATCATTCATTTTATTTTTTTTTTTATAATCAATATTTTATTTAATAATCTACTTCTTTTTTTTTTTATTAATTGGTCACTCAGTAAAAGAAATTTCGATAGCTTAAAAATATAAATTAATTAAAAAAATTTTTTTTAAATACATAAAAAGGAAGTTATAGTTTAAGTAAAGGTGAAGGATATTGTCAGTGTCATTTTTTATACTTAATTGGTTATACTTATTTATTTCTAAATGATAAGATAAGAGTAATGCTTTTTAAAAGTTACCACTAAATATAAAATAATAACTTCATAAAAAATATAACTATTAAAAAATTCATCAATTTTTTTTTGGTTTATATTTTATGAGTTAGAAAGATTAATATTTTTAATTATTGGAATAAACTAATAATTATTTTTTTTTTTAATTTTTTTATGTATAGAAAAATAATATAATATTTTTATTAATTAATTTCCGAATAATTAATAAGGGAAGGGGGGGGGGGCAAAATGGACCCGGGGTAAAATGGGCTGATATTTATATTACATATAAGCCCTCATTTTTTAAGGGTCCTATTTTGCCCCAACTTCCCCTAACTTAAAAAAAATGAGCTCATCTTTTTTTTGATTCACGAAAAAAATTTATAATTATTTGTAAAAATTAAAAATATTTATAACAAAGATATAAATTATTATCCAAAACACTTGAAGACATTTTGATTTAAATTCATGAGCCTAAATAAGATTTATATTTATTAATGACTACGGTCTATTTTCAAAGTAATCATCATTGTCTATGATAGAGCCCCGATTATCCTCAATTGATCTCAATTCGTATCGTCGCTAAACTTGACCGCTCATGTTATTTATTTTGCCACTTATTTCAATTATTCACTGAGTACTTTGCGATAATTCATTAAAAAAAAACAGTAAATATTTATTTCGAAAACAAGTTTTCAACAGTTTCCTCAATAATTTACATATTTTAATATTTATTTACTGATTATTAAAGAATCATACTTTTTTTACGAACATTAATTATGAACGATACTTAATTTATACAAACAAGAAGACTACGGGCCAGCCTTGAAATTTTCTTCTGCCTTGCAGATCGAAGAGAGAAGAATCTATTATTAGATATTTGCTTCAGTGTTGTTCAAAATTCAAAAAATTTGAGTTTGAAAATTTAGTCAAACGAAAGTTAATTTTTTTCACGCAATAGTTCGATACACTGAACCACTTCATTGCATGTTTTTTGCAGCAACCGAAAGTATTCATTGATATTTCGATATCTGATTTAATTTTACAATCAATTGGTCCAGTTTGCGAATTTTGTAACAAAAAATGAGAGGAAAATTTTTTTCCATTTCATAATGCAAAATTTTTCTTTCGCCAAGAAATTATTTTTTTGTTCTGTATATATATATGTATATATGTATTATATATAAATATATATACTATCATGTTATTATTTACATATCAATATATATGTACATCTGATAAGATATAACACGTGACGTAAATTACTTCGTCAATTAAATTAAATAATTAATTTTATTTAAATTATTATCGACTAGAAATAAAGCAATTCATTAAAATTTAAAAATGTCAATAATTTTTTATATTATTTTATAACTAATGCAAATTAACAATGTTTATAAATACTTAGGTCATTCTAATTTTCTTTTAAATTAGTTAATTAAGGATTTTTATTATCTTTTGTGTGATAAAAAATTTTTATTAAAGCTAAATCCACGGTCAAGGATGAATTAGGAGGAACAAGAGCTGCAAGATGGAGGAACTTCATAGCATTTTGGCTGATTGGACTTTGCAATAATTATGGATACGTTGTAATGTTGAGTGCAGCTCATGATATTCTAAAAGAAAAATTTTCCTCACCTGTAAGTTTATTTAAATCATTAGTTTCATTACAGTAATTAATGACTAATTGTACTTGATGATAATTTTAAAAATGAAACGAATGTCGCTTAACTATTAGGAGACATCGGCAACGACAAATGATATGACGGTCGACAACCCACGTGGATGCAATGAAATATCGACAGGTGCTATATTATTAGCTGATATACTTCCCTGTCTGTTAATAAAACTCACGGTACCGTTTTTACCGTTTTATGTTAAGTAAGTATTCAAATTTATAAATTTTGTTTTATTATTTATATTAATATTGTGTGCAGATTTATTAAAAATAATATTCATATGATAAGTAAAAAAATGTAAATGTAAGTTGGGACCTTGACCATGATTAATAATAATTATGAGCTATGATAATACTCGCGGTTCAGCGAAATAAATTACGACACAACAAATATAATATATATGTGTATGTATATACGGCAAGGTCGTCTTTATTCAACGTTGCAGTGTGCGAGTGGCGATATGTGTGATATCACAGATACTGGGCTTTCTTGCTGTTGCCTTCGGCACAACACCATGGATAACTATCATGGGGGTTATATTGACTTCATGTTCTTCAGGCCTTGGAGAAATTACTATACTTAGTCATAGTTATAAATATGGAAGGTATAAAAATATTTGTTTTTTTTTACTTTTTTTATACTCTTAATCCGAAAAAATAAATCATATATGATCGGAATGAGTCATATATAAAAATTGCCTGCATATTATTCACATATACTGCATATATGATCAATGTATACTCCACATGCTTCATATATATTCCATATATGATCCACATACACTCTATATAAGATCACATATACTCTATATGTACTTCGTATACGATTCACATAAATTCCATATATGATTCATATACACTCCATATAAGATCACATATACTCTATATATACTTCGTATATGATTCACATAAATTCCATATATGATTCATATACACTCCATATGTGATCCACATACACTCTATATAAGATCACATATACTCTATATATACTTCGTATATGATTCACATATATTCCATATATGATTCATATACACTCCCATATATGATCCACATACACTCTATATATGGTCATATATACTCTATATATGTTTCATATATACTTCGTATATGATTCACATATGTTCCATATATGATTCATTTTTCACGGGAAAATAATTAACAGTAATTATGAAAAAAAAAAAATGGCAATTCTGCAAAAGTATGATTCCATAAATTTTCGGGTGTGAAAAATTTTCTAATCTAAATATTATAAAGTTTTTTATATGAAATTATTTTACTTTTTGGCGAATAAATGAAAAATGAATATAATAAGTATCGAAAGTCATGAATTTAAATAGTTTCAATGGTTTGATATAAAATTTATGAAAAAAATACATAAATTAGTTTAAAAATTTAATCATGAATATTTTAATAAATATGACAAATAAAATTCCTGTTTTTGTGTAAAAACAGATAAAATAATTTAAAATAACGATATTTTAAATTTTTCATACCCAAAAATAGAAGGAGCTTAATTTTCAAGTTTTCAAAAATAAGGAAGTAAGAGTAAGACTATTACGTTATTTAAATTTTCGACTGCGGAAGAGTGGCGCATGCGTTAATTTTTTTTTCATGAGAAAAAAAAAGTATGACTTTTTCCCGCTAAATGGGGCCGGAATTTAAGCTTTCGGTGCAGGTATAGTTAAAAACATGTTTTAGGAATTAAAAATAAATTACAATGTTTTGTTTTCGATGCATAGAACAAGTATAGCAGCATGGTCATCAGGAACTGGAGGTGCAGGAGTAGCTGGTGCCTTTTCTTACGCTGGCTTCAGGCTAATAATGACTACAGAAACAACATTACTTGTAATGTTGGTGGTACCTGTTACAGAAGCTATTGCTTTCTGGTTAATAATGACTCGGCCAAATGAAAAATCAGTTCTTAAATACGGAATCAGCAGTCAAGATGAAATCATCAAAGTACCGAAAAAAACAATAAAAGAAAAATTATCACTAGTACCTGGTTTGATGCCTTATCTAATCCCATTGTTTCTTGTTTATTTGTTTGAGTACTATATAAATCAAGGATTGGTAAGCAGAAAAATTTCATTACTTAACGTCAATTCTTACATACGAATAAAATGAGCAATCTAATTTCAATTATCTGTGACTACAGCATGAACTTATACAATTTGACGGTATTTGGTTAAATCACGCTGAACAATACAGATGGTACCAAGTTGATTATCAAATTGGAGTTTTCATTTCACGGTCATCCGCAACATTTTTCACTTTCAACAAAATTTGGCTTATGGCTCTCTTTCAAGTAAATAAATCTATTTTTGAAAATATTTTTTAAAATATTCTTTCAATTCCCTATCAAAAAGATCCATGTGGGATTGCGTGGGAATCCATAGGAACCCATATAGAAAACGATGGAATTATAAAATAATCCATTAAAATTAATATGGGAGTGTATGGATTTATATAAGAATTCATGTAGGGAACTATGGGTTTTTGAATTCCCATATGGGAAATTCACATAGGAAACTATGGATACCTGGATTCCCATATAGGAACTTGGATATATGGATTTCTTTATGGGAAATTCATATAGAAATTTGAGTTTCCATATAAATAATTTCTATAGAATCCGGAGTATCTGGATTTCTATGTCTATCGTCTGTTGATACACATATATGAATAAAAGAACAGATTAATATTCCTATAGAAAACTATATGGGAATACATCCGAAAGAGCTACGGGGGGACCCAAGGAATCTAGGCTGGATTCCCATATGGATTTTCTTGCAGGGCTTATATTTCTGAAAACAGTAATAATATCGTTTATGTTTCAGTTTATTAATATCGTAATATTCACAACCGAGTCAATACTTTTTTACATTCCAAGTATTTGGATTGTTTTTGTTATTACATTTTGGGAGGGCCTTCTCGGTGGCGCATCATATGTCAATACCTTTTATAATATGGGAGAAACGGTAATTATAAATCGTCTTATTAAAAGCTATAGTGATTTTTATTTTCTTATGGATAATTTTATTATAAATACTTATGTTTTATTGTAGATTCCAGATAAAGATTTGAAAGATTCATTGGGAATCGTATCAATGGCTGATTCGCTTGGAATAGCAATCGCCGGTGGAATTGCTCTGCCAGTTCATAAAGCAATTTGTAGGCTTCCACGACCACAATATTAGGTTAGATAATTGTAAATTTTTATTAGGAAAAATTCATTAGGTTTTTTATACCAAATATTTAATAAGAAAATTCTTTATAACATGGAGAGAATTTCATAATAAAATTTAGATAGAAATGACAGTATAGTCGAAACTCCGAAATAGGAGACATTTCTCGAAAGTTTGTACAAATTTAGTTCTTGCTCATTAATTAAAATTATAAGAGTAATACGAAATGGTGTAAAAAAATAAGATTACAGTGTTTAAATTATACGGATAAATAATTTACACCTAGGATTTTTTACTCCGTTATTTTACACTACACGACCGTGTAAAGTTCTCGGGAGCCATTTTCACATCAAAATTTTATACAGTGTAGAGCTTGGACAACTAGCGCCAGTGGGAGTTTTTTACATTGCTTTCTATAATATATATATATATATATATATATATATATATATATATAGTATGATTTGAGACTTGGTTTTCAAAAGCACTGAAAAAGTTCCATTAGTGCTACTGGCGCTAGTTGGTTCCAGCTTTACTGAACTAGTGCTATAAATTTTAGGGTAAATTTTCTTCGTGTATAAATGTACATATATATGACTGTATCACTTGGCAACAATACTTTCCTTTCTTAATGTGTAATATACTATCGTCACAAAATTACAGACTAATATATATGTATATTTTTTTATAACTTAACTTAAATCAATAATTTTATGGCGTATCCTAAAATTATAACCTATCAATAACATAAAAGCAATAAAAATTTTTTTATTGCAATTAATAATAATAATTTAAACGACAATAGCTTAAACTAGATTCTAAGTTAATTAAAAATTTTATCAGTATTTTTTTTGTTAATACATTTTATTTACGAATGTTAATAATGTATTAATATAAAACAAAAGTAATGTCAAATAATTGTTACAGCACCTTGATACCCTATTGATGGTACCAATATTTATTGTATCGTTAAAAATAAATAGATAAATAATTTTTATAAAATATAATCGATATGTGACGTTGACTAGACTTATATTTTAGTACCATTGTATTAAATCATTTAAATTAATGTTAATTAGTATGAGAAACTATAATTAAAAAATACATTAATCATCAAGTGGACGAAAATTACAGATGTTTTTTTTTATGTTAAAAAAAAGTTAATTGGCACAATTTGATTTTTTTCATTGATTGTAAATTGCATTGATTAATTAAATTGTTAATATCTAATATTAATATTATGATATATTGAGTAAAATAGTAGTAGCAAAAATTATTAATTTAAGTACATCGATCCAAAATTATTTTACCATATTCTTCGTATTCATGACGTGATAGCCACATTTGTTGAAAAGATCCCAATGAACTCAATATTGACCCACCGATCCAAGCACCATAACGACGTTCACTTGAGCTATTGGCGCTGATTATTTTCAGTCTCATACTCTATAAAAAAATTTTAATAATCACCTTAAAAATCGTTATTTTTAGTTGACAGGGAAGGGAAGGGTAAATGAAAAAATATTTATAATAAATATGTTGATAAATAATTGATAAATTATAAATTTACCGGAGGAGTTTTGCTAGCTAAGTCTCTATTCAACCGATCACTGAAGCCTTGAAGACAAGAATTGCCACCGGTTACCACAACACTTCCATATAAACTCTGAAAATAAATTTATGCAATCGATTAACAAACAATTAATAACAAACTGTATTAGTAGTAATAATTGTAAAACAACTTACAGGCCTTATATCCATATCACACATTCCAACACTCGTAGTTACTAAAGGGCCGATTCCAAGAATGCTAGTACCGACTCCTTTTACATTACTAGGATCAAAGAGTGCTTCCGGTATCATTAATCTGATAGCTCCATAGTCATCATTATAACCAGTAGGAAATTCAAAATGTTTCATCGGTAGTGCATTGGCTGCGTCTTCATCATACGGATTATCCGCGACTTGAAGACAGTTCATTTGAAAATCCTGCAGAACTTCACGCACCATATAATTGAGCCAGGAAGAAGTTGGTTGAGGTCCGGGTTTTTTAGTCCAACGCGGAGGATCTCTCTCCCGTACTACATCTTAGTTTTCAAAATTTAAATCATGGATATTAAATGTTAATTATTTTTACATTATGTCGTAATATATTATTATATTATACCTTTGCTAGATATCAAACAAGCAGGCGTTAATTCGATATTTTTTTCCTCAAAAAATTGTCTGCATTGCATGGTAATAAAGTCACCCCCCAATGGACTTTTTACAATTCCTTGAGTAATTACATAACCGTCATGAACAGGTACTGCACTGGTGTGTGTCGCACCACTATCGACCACCATTGCCGTTGATCTTCCATTGGCATAAGCTGCTAGGACGGCATTTTTGCAAATATACATTGCGGGGACGTTAAATTTTTCAAACATTAATTCTAATAGTTTTTCTCTCTTGGGACGTGTGTTCCAAGGGCACTCGGACATTAATATTGGATGGTGTTCTGATAACGCGTGAAGCCTCTGTTTATATGTATACTCTGCCAAACGTTCAAACATATCCCAGTCGTCTATCATGCCATCCTTCATCATACTTACTATCTCCATTTCTGATAAATTTAAGTTTTTTAATTAACAATTGAACTATGTAGTAGATAATTATTTATAGGGTCAATTCTATACTACTGAGAATTAATGTGACTGTAGGATCTTATACTTTTAGATTGACTAATATAGAATACTAAGTATCTGTTTTTTATACTAAACAGAAAAAAAAGAATTTCTCGGCTTAAGAAAATTTTCATTTTCAATTCATAATGCAAAAAATTTATCAGGGTATGTCAAAATTTTTCGCGCTAAAAAAATGGAAAATTATTTTGCTGATAAAATGTATGAAGGATCTGAATACTAGCAGGGGGTTGGCAATTGGGAACTTCACCCTCATGGAATTTAAAATTGAAATTAAAAATTAAAAAAAAAAAAAATAAAATCACATGGAATTAAGGAAATAAAAATGAACAAACCTTTTCGTCGTACTTGAATAGCCGTAACATCGATGTTGTAACGTTTCTTTGAAGATTGGGGGTTGGTTTGATCAACATTATCTGTGGCGTCCTCCCACACCCCGAGACTAGTTGGGATTTCAGCTTTTGGACTGTCTTCACCGCCATAACCGACGCGAAGACTTTGATGTCCGATATCAAATATAATGGCGCCGACCTCGTCTATTCAATGGGCATGTGCAATCATGGATATATTTGTTAGACGATTATTTATGTAGACAAATGTTTGGATATAACGATTACTCACCACCACCGTAGACACCACCGCTCATAGTATACAATAGTATCTGATGGGGGTACTAATTTTGCGCATGCTTATCAATCCTTTATATATTTTATATATAAATAAAATTTATATAAGAAGATGAAAATTGCTGTATTTAGGGGTAAATAAATCAGCAAATCCATACCATGACATCTGCCGGCTGAGATTTGAAACATGATAGGGGTTGAAATTACCAAGGGGTGAATTTCAAAATCCGAACGCGCGAATTTTGAATTTTTCATATTAAAAATATCAACTGAGGGTTGAAGCAAAACCTGTTTAAATAAAACTTATTTTTCAATATATTGAACGAAATTTCAGAGATTTTCTAACACTAAAATGTCTGTAAATTAGTTATATTTTTATCAAATAAAAACTAAATATCAAAACAAAAAAAATTCCAATTGGTGAAAATAAAGTATTTAAGAAATTGCATAGAATAATTTAAATAAATTTAATTACCAATTACCAGCAGAAGAGGTTTTATTTAGTTGAAGAGTTAATCAGATAACGCTGCATTAATCGGTTTAGTGATAAGATTTTGGAATGAAAGATACTTCGAATTTATTTTCTTAATTATATTTAACAATATCGCAGTTCATGTAAATAAAAAAATATTTTAAGACCCATGCGCATTAGGGGGTCTAAAATTAACAGTTTATTCCCCTTAAAAATTATGAAAAAAAATTTTGAATTTTCTGTTGTCTTTTTAAATTTCACACATGATCAAAATTTATATACTGAGAAAATTCGCAGAGTAAATGTATAGCGAATGACTGTATATTTATTTAATCCCCTAGGAGTAAAATTCACTTCAAAGGGGAATTTATTTTATTACTGAAAAATTAAAACTCCAAACGGAACTCCAGTGACGGAAAAAATTCCAATTTTAATAAAATCCGTAATCACTCGGAATTTACTCCCAATTTTTTAGTGTAAGATGACAACCAGTGAATGAACACTGATATTTATTTATTCAATTTTATAATCATGGAATATTTCGTGTAATTCATGACTGAATTTTTAAATAAAAATTCGAAATTTAAATAATTTTGATTCGCTGATTGCGTCGAAGCATCGAACCTCTAAATTTGTGTAAATAAAAAAATCAAAGGTTATAAATTTTTCTTTTTCAAATTATTGTGATAGTGGATGGGAAAGAAAACAGAGACAGTAATTTTCTCAATCAATATTGTATATTTTACAAAGTAAATAGAATATAAATAATCTACAGTTCACCTAAAACACAAAAGTGTCAATTTCTTTTTTCTCCATCGTAAATAATTTTTTTTTATATATATAATAATAAAGTATATATATAATATATACGATATCAACAGGAAAAATTTTATTTTTTTTAAAAAGGTTTTTTTTTTAAATTAGAATACGAATCCAAGACATGAAAAATTTATTTTTATTTTTTGTTTTAAACTTACGATTTAAAAGTTAGTGCCGTGCGCGCCAAAACTATGGCTACGTCTTTTAAATAACTTTATTTTAAAATTTAAATAACTTTACATAAATTTCGTTTTTATTGATTTAGTTTTTTTTAATTAATTAATTAATCAATTAATTAGATTAACATTTAATTTAATTTGTTTTCGTTTAAGTCAATTCGTTAGTTTAAAACGTGAGCATGTGGGTGAACAATTTTTCCTTATAACACATTATGTAATTAAGACATAAATTACATAAGTACTTTAATTATTTAACGGAGGGACAGATGAACAATTTGATGTATAAGATAAGTTGATATTTTTTCTTACATTTATCGTTTCAAAATCCCATTTAATTATTTTATTTTTTCCACTCGAGGTTCTCTTTCACTTAAATTTGTTTACTATCTCATCAATCGGCTCCAATATATTAATAATATTAATAATAATAATAAATATTAAATAGCATTTGCACAATTATTTACACCGCAATAACGAAGTCTCGTCTTCGCTGGGCACCGTGACCACGATCGAGGTCGCACTCGGCCTCACTTAGCTCGAGCGTGTCGGAGAACCCCGAGGGTGGGTCCAATTTGGCGATGAACAGGTTTCCTGATCCTGCATCCCCACGCTCCTGCTGTTCCCGGGTCCTATTACCCTGCTGGTGCTTGGGATTCCCAGGCCTGGGGATTGTCCCGAAACTTGTACGGGTCTCCTCGCCGGTATAACGCGCCAACTGTAACATCCTGAAAGAAGAAAACATACATTTTTTTATTATTACTTACTCGGAGAGATCTAATAAATTTTACTCGGTAATTTTTAGTATAACTGGGCCTGGATGAATAATTACTCTTCCGTTTTTAGATAGTATTCAATTACGAGATAAAAACACCTAATTTTGAGTAATTTTTAAATAAAAAAGAGTAAAAAATAAAACAAAAGGAATCTGTTTTTATTCTTTCCGTATTTATTTTGTTTTTGACCCAGGGTTACTTTAGATTGTTGAGTAAATCTTTAACATGGAAAGAAGAGCAGTGGAAAAATTACAGTTTTTAGTGCAAAAACTGGACCCTCGCAAAAAAACTTCAAGTGTTATAGTTTGCACTGTAAAAAATCGGGAGTGAATTCGAAATAATTACAGATTTTATTTTAATTAAAATTTACTCCAACACTCGGAGTTCTGAAGCTTTAAAAAAAATCACTCGGCATATGGAATAAATACGAAGTTTAATTTTTCAGCAGAGTGATTTCGGAGTGATGTGGAATTTATTGAAATCCACATTCACTCCGATTTGGAATTTTAATATTAAAATAAACTACCTTAAGTATGAGTTTTACTCATACCAAAAAAGATGACTGAGACAAAAAAAAATTTGTCTTATCCTTTTAAAAGACATCTTAAAGTTGACTCTGTGCTACTTGGGATTGTTCACAGGCTTTTTTTTCTTTTATTTAAAATCTAAACTTTGCTGATATTAGATACTGTAATTTTCCCACTGCTCTTTTTTCCATGTGAATAAACTAGTTTTCATACATTTTTTTTTGAGCAATAAATGATACATACTTGGGTCGTCCCCTTCCAGGAAACGATTTTCTCTCAAAAATCGGTGAGGGTTCCGTAGACGTGCTAGATTCTGGTCCATGGTACAAGAAGTCTAAAAAATTTTAATAATAAAAAATTCATTAAAAATTGATTTAATATAATTTATTATTATTAATAATAATAATAATAATAATAATAATAATGAAAGCGTAAGAAACATAAATTTAATTTTGATATTAATTCAAAATTAATTGCGATAATGCATTGTGCTGTGCAAAAAAAGCACATAAAAGTTTGAAAGCAAAATATTTAAATTCAAAAATGACTAAAAAAAAAAAAGTATATATAAGATAATTAATTAAAAAAAAATGAATAGGAGGCATATCGTACTGTGAACACGCGCGTCAGTTGCAAAAGCCGAGTGGTGCGAATCGACGAGGTGATTGGAAGACTCAGTTCGGCTGCTGGTCCCGACTTCAGTGTCGCTGTCCGAGCCCAGGGTGTCGTATTCCTCCGACTCGGACTTGCCCTGATTGACCTTGTGGGTTTTATGCAACGGCGCAGAGGACGAACGGCCTCCGCGCACCTTAGTGTACCGGTTGCAATCCGACTGCAATCAGACGGAATTTTATATTTTATTTTTTATCTACGCAACAGTACTACACACCGTATTATTTTTATTTATTTATCATTAATAAATTCATTCATTCGCATCACTTTTTTTTATTTATAAATATGTATTCTGTATTATGTATTTATAATAATTAATAAACGTTTGGTTTGTAAAATGCGGGCTTGACTGCGAAACGAAGCAAGGAGGGACCAGCAGTCGTGATATTAATATCAATATATATGAATATATATTACAATAAATGATTTACAAATTCTAATGACGACGGAACTATGTCTTTTACAAATGATGGTACTAATTATTTAATGAGACAATTAAATTATCTATTTAATTATTGTGATAATTAATGATGATGTCAATGATTTATAAAATACATATATCGCCTCACTAATTTTAAAAAGGACTTATACTATTATTTTACTTTTATTTATTTTTTTTTTATTTTTAGCTATGAAACAAGTTACCTAAAGCCAAAAGGAAATATAAAAATATAAGTCTTTTGGAATTAGTAACGCGATATAACAATAGATGATTATCTTTTTAGTGAAAGGTTACGAATGATTACTACGGGGGTTTTTATCTTGCATTTTTTTTAAATTTAATTAATTTTTTAATTCTCAGTAAAAAATTTTTTGTCAAAATATGGATGACTATCTATTGATTTAATACCTTCGGGGTGAAATTTACTCCGGGGGAGTTTATTTTAGTATTCAAATTCCAAACTAGAGTAAACCTGGATTGAAATAAAATTCAGTTCACTCCCTATTTACTCTGTATGCGGAGTGATTAAAAAAAAACAAACTTTTATTAATTATACGCAGAGAAAAAAAAAATTTGCTTATTTTGATACACTGTAAAAAATCGGGAGTGGATTAGGAGTGAATTTAAATTTTACTACAATTTAAATTTACTCCATCACTCAGAATTCCGGAGTTAAAAAAAATTACTCAGCGTACGAAGTAAATAAGGAATTTTTTTTAGCGATTCAGTTTTAATGTGAAAGTAAACTTTTTTTTTAAGTTGATTTCACTCCAAGGAATTGAATAAAAAAAATTATCTGCTCCGCATTCACTTCAGATTTAATTCGCGTTTACTCCGAAATTTTTTTACAGAGTACTAAAATAATTCCCATGCTATAGTCGCAGTAAAATTGACATACGGGCTGTTTGATATAAAAATTTTTTACTGGTAATTTAAAAATATCTTTGCGATAAATTTTTGGGTTTTGTGTTATGATTTACATGCATTTTTAAAATAAAAATTAAAAGTGATGAGAATAATAAAGTTTCCATAGAAACTACTGCTATCAAGATATTTCCATACCAACTATTTCTTGATAAAATTTTATCATGGTAACCATACACAGAACAAAAAAACATTAAGAAGGTGCGGTGAGATTGGATGCTAGAGGATTTTTATCATAAAAAAAATGCTACATAACCGGGAACGGAATCAGAATTTACTACGGGGTAAAAATCGTCAATACATTAGAGGTTTGAAAATAAATAATTATCACATAGTAAATTTATTAATGATAAATAAATATTACCTCACGTAATTGTAGAGTGTCGGCAGTAGAGAGTCTTGGGTCATGATAAACAAAAGTTTGAAGTGGAGCCGCCGAATCACAACGACTATCTCCACCGGCTGGGACACTTTCCTTCAATTGGAATGTCGCGTACGGGTAGATATCTTCCGAGTATTCTACAAACAGTCAACAATTGTGTTCGCGGAATTAAAGCTACTGCGAAGCATTGTGAGTTTAAGTGAAGGTTTTTATTATTTTTATGTACATGGAAAAATTTTCTGTGGTTTTAAATGCTACGGTGTCATAGTAAAGCTGGACCGAGTTGGCCACCTAACGGAAATTTAAATAAACGCATGCAAAAATTACTATGACCATAGTAACATTGACAATGGTTGACAATAGTAACCATTACTATGCTGCATAGGAATATTTACTTGACACTTCTCTTCGTGTAGATCGTTTTATTTTTAACCCGGGCATAATAATTTTTGCATGTATTGATAGAAAGATTTATTAGTATTTAAGAAATCATTTCTTAAGACATGATTTTTTCAGTGTGTTTATTTGAACTTCCGTCAGATGGCCAACATGGTCGGACTTTACAATGACATCATAGCATTTCAAATAAGAATAATTTCTCTGTGTACTTATATATTTAATGATAGGACATAGTTAATAAAAAATAAAAATAAATAATTAAGAGGACTTAAAATGAAATGGATGGTTGCTAGTAGCCAATTAGCTAGACGTCAACGCTCACCAGGAATACGTTCAAGAGTTCCCATTTCATGGATTGGTGATCTCAATGGTTTCCGTACAGTCGCGTAATATTGTTCTCGCTGCTCCATATTTTGTTTATTGTCCAGCGCAGCGGCTGTTTGAGCATCGTGAAGGCTGCCAATGTCGCCTAACAAAGGACCTAATTTAAAATTAAATTAATTCAATAAATTCAAAGACCAACGGTCTTTGTCCAAATAAAAAAAAAATTTTCTTTATTAATAATCTCTACTTTAATTAAGATTTTTTTTTTTTAATTCTTTACTTGACTACGTTAAGATATTGTTCTATGATACAACAAAATACTAAAAGAAATTAATTAAGTTTTGTAATTCCGATGGTTAATAAAAATTTCAGTGGTAATAAAATTTATAGTCAGCCCATCAATTTTTGAGATTAATTTTGTAAAATTAAAATTATTTTTTTCCAATACAGTACAACCTGGTCATAATTTAATGTAGGGATTATAGGAGAAAATTTTCTTGGAAATGGTTTTTCCCTACTACTATCTTTTCCTCAGCGATCACTCGGTTTTTTGCATACGTATGTGTCGTGTATATTTGTGACCACAGCCCTTTTATAAGTTAGTTGACGTTCGTCATTTATCTACGTACATCCAGAGTCGCATGTAACTTTGATTTGGCTTGAATAATCAGAGGATCTAAAGGATCGAAAAGTAAAAAATTCATCAGGGACTGAATAAGTGGATAATAGTTTGTTCGAAACTTAATGGTAACAAGTGGAGGAAGCCTTTTTTAAGGTATTAAGAAGAGCTTTCCAAGCCCACTTCGACTAGAGTCTCTTTATTTCCTGAGATGGTAGTAGTGTTTTGCCCAAGAGAGGTATGGACTCGTGGTGACTGGTTAAATACGCAATGAGGAATTTTGGTTATACTTCCGGTTAATATCCACCTTAGTCGTCACTCGATTAAATTTTTCAGCTAAGAGTATCATCTGGGCTGGGGGTAGGGATGGTATGTCGAAGACTGCAGAAACAATCTCCTTCGCGACAACCGAAAATCTTCGTTAGTCTAACTGGAGTAGGAGGAAAGTAATTTATAACCAGGTTGTGCTGTAAAAATAATATGACTTACGTTTTCTAAAACAGTAAAATACAGCACCAGCAGTGGCAATAATAGCAAATGAACATAAAACCAATGGTACTATTAATTTTAAATCAGCTAGCACGGAAGATTGTTGTGGAATATATTGATCTATTTCCACAGTAGGCAGTGTTGTAGTGATATGAGGCTGAAGTGTTGTTATTTTATACTCAGCAACTGAAGAACCAGCATTATTGTGAGCTCTTACACGTATATCATAACTAGTACCTGGCTGAAGTTCACTTAATGTGTATGATTTTTGAACCTACAATATTAATAATTACCTCAAAATTATGTTTTAAAATTTATATATTTAAATAATTATTAAGTAAATTATTTACTTCGATATTATTGGACACAAGTGTCCATAACTCTTCATTATTTTTTCTGTACTCGAGTTCAAACCACGTGATTGGACAACCACCGTCATTCCAAATACTTAGATGTAGAACAATCCATGACACGTTGACGGTGATAAATTTTTCAATATTGCCGGGGGAATTTGCTGGCTTAGATCCCTTTGTTGTTGCTTTGACAAATTCGCTGGGCGAACCCATACCAATTCTATTGTAGGCAGTGAGATATATCTGGTACTCAGTACCGCACCAGAGTTGTGACAATAAATAACCGTTTATTTTATGTGACACTTTGACCTCTTCCCATTCTCCGAATTTACGTTTGTAATGAAGTATGTAACCTCGTGTAAGTGCACCACCGTCGTCACCGGGTTTCCACTGGACACTTATTGAATTACTTGTTGTACTTGTAGCGAGAAGTAGCGGAGCTGATGGCGGTACTGAATTTAAATTTAATAATAACATTTTCATTATTAAATTATATTATTAATTTTACTAAAGTTATAATTGTTATAAATAAAAAAATATTAAAGTAAAAATTCCTAATATTTTTATTTATAATTAATATTTGAAAAATTTATTGGTAAAAATTAATAATAAAAATAAATCTCGTTTTTATTAAAAATTAAAAAATAAAATTAATTGGACTAAAATAATTTACCTTGAACAATTAACTTATGAGTAATTTGATCAGACCCATGTTGATTTTCAACGTGACAAGTGTAATTACCACTGTCCTCACGATGAAGATCAGTAATATGTAATGAACCGTCTGTATGAATCGTTATTCTACCGGACGCTTTAACTACTTGACCCCATTGCTTCCATAGAAGTGACGGTTTTCCCACACTCTGGCATGGCAAAGTAACATCTTGTTTCCACGGAACAATCGGGCTCATTCCAAATGAATAAATTGCTGCAGGCACTATTTTTAAAACAAATTTTTTTTTTTTTATTTTAATTAACATTGTTAACATTTTATAACATTTAGCTTTGTAAAATAGTATTGTAATTTACGAATAACTTTATTTAAATTCAATTCAAATATTTGAATCAAGCGAATTTTTTTTATTTAAATGAATTTTGATAAATTGAAAAAATACTCTATACATATTAATACTTAAAATAATTTTTTATTAATATATGTATATATATTGGAATATGCTGAATAAAATCAATATTTTTTTTATCGGTCACAAAAAATTTAGCCACCGAAAAAGTCCTCTGACTCTATTACAGAGTTGGCGCTTTTTTTTCAAGTTTGGAATTTTATAACTCATCAATTGACCAATGGATTGGCAAAAATCAATACATAGTTTTATAGGAAATTGAACGCTCTACAAAAAAAATCTCTTATATTTTTTTTTATAAATCTAACCGTTCAGAAGTTATTGAAGCTTACATCCAAATTTATGGTAAATTTCACGTTTTTTTTTTTACTTTTCCAGCAAACCGCAAAATGTCAAAGCTGTTCTTGTAGATCATTTTTTTTAACCAAAATCTGTTATTTAATAATTTTTAAATCTTACAGTTCAAAAGTTACAGATTTTACAAATTAATTGTTTGAGAAAAAAAATTAAATTTCCAAAAAAAGTAACTTTTGAATTTTTCGTAGCCGTAAAAATAAAGTTAACAAATTGACAAATATAAGATTTACATCTACGAAAATCCATATAGATCTCCTTAGATCTCAAATCTTTTTATTTTTTTACAAGGCCGTCAAAAAAAAAAACAAAAAATTGAATTTTGACAATTAGCTAATTCGTCGTTTTAAGTTTTTATCACGCAGATCTCCAAAGATCTAAATAATTAAAAGATTAAAATAAAATACCAGATTTAGATTTCCGTAGATTTAAATCACTTTTTATTTTTTCCCGGGAGTATTTAAAGTACATTAAAGTATCAATAGATAACTGCAAATACTCCAGACTGAATCAATATATCGTATTTCAAGTATTATTCCAATAAATACATTCGCCAATTACTTCAGTAAACAAAGTCGCTTATCTATCATGTTTCGTAATAATATTTATTTATATACCTAATATTAAATTGCAAATAATATATAATTATAATAAATAATTATTTTATAAAATTACCATGACTAGAAGGGGATGCAGTAACAGATGGTGTCTTAGAACCTTCACCAACAGACGTAACAGCAGCAACATGAAATGAATATTGGGTTCGCTTGTGAAGATTTTCAGCTCTGTAACTTGTTTTGTGCGCCTTAAGCGTCTGCTTGTACCACTTGCCGTCAGTATCTTCACTTTTAATATAAACATAGTACGAAGTTATCACGCCATTCGCTTTCAACGGTGGTAACCAGGACACAATTATTGATTCATTCGAATTAGCAACGGCTTTAATACCGGCAGGTACTTCTGGCAAGTCTTCTTTCGTTTTACAATAAATTGGAGCTGATGGTACGCCATCGCCGGGCCGGGTCATTGCCGCAACTTGTATCGAATAATTTGTGTACTTTTCCAAGCTGTTTATAACAATCGTCAGCGCCGTTGTTATCTTAGTATCGTATTTAGTAGTCTCAGTAACTGCGTCCATACTCTCCCAGTTAACTTTGAAACCTCGAAGAACTCCATTCAAACTTGTATCCGGGGGTGCTTCCCAAGATACTTGAAGTGATTGAGAAGATAATGCTGTACATCGTATATCTTGAGGCGGGCTACTCGGCACTAGTAATTTAGTTTTTTTTTTAAATTATTATTATATTCGTACAGGGAAAAATATTTACAGTAACAATTACAATATAATATGGGAATGGTTCTCATATCATATGGTAACAGGTTTTCTTTGAAATATCGACTATACACCCTGAAAAAAAAATGCTAACTATCACCATCTTGTAATAGAGAATGATTACCACACCGATAAAATTTAATTATGATATTTACAATACAAAATTTTTAATTTGAACTATTTAAAATAGTAATAGAATTTTTGGTGGTTATAATAATTAGTTTTA
Organism: Microplitis demolitor; assembly: GCF_026212275.2. Taxonomy (NCBI): domain Eukaryota; kingdom Metazoa; phylum Arthropoda; class Insecta; order Hymenoptera; family Braconidae; genus Microplitis; species Microplitis demolitor. The sequence goes on along the minus strand of NC_068551.1, from coordinate 20,439,161 downwards.
TCATTGAAAATGATAACAGTAACAAATAAGGGTGTTGACGATTACTATCGAAGATGGTAATTGTAACTATTAAAGATTGTATTTGTTACAACCGAAGATGGTAACTGTTACTATTCAAAGTTGTAAAAATTCTTAAACAAAAAATAGGATATATATTTATAATATGCATGAAGCACAAGCTTCAGACTATAACGCTGGTATTTTAATTTTTTATTAGTTTAGATAGAAGTCATTATTTGGGCTGATAGTAATTATTACCATCAAGTTATTAAGAACGATGTTGAGAATAGTAGAAATTATTTAAGATAATAAAAGTTATAATTCCTAATTATCATAAATAATTGTAAATTTTACGACACAGTTAGTAGATACTACCATTCAGATTGTTTATTTAGTAATTTAAATGGTATTTTCTACTATAAAATTCAGTTTTAAAACTGTACTATAACTCGATGATAACTTTTACCATAAAATTCTATCCGTGCATCTGTATGTGATAATCATTATCATGCTTTTATGTTAACTATTCGTTTCTCGTATAGTACTAATTACTACTGTCGATAGTAACAGTTACCATCTAGATAGTAATATTTCTCATGCCTGAAAAATTTTTTAATTTGATGATTTAAAAGTTAATTTTCTTAATGGTCATCAATAAAATATATTTATGTCTCGAGACAAGAAATATTATATTTAAACCATCATAGAGCCAGTGTATGAAATTTAAATACCCGAAGGTAACTATTACTGTCTTAATGTTATGAATATTGTCAGCTATGATTTTAATCATCAATGTCCATTTTGTGAGTGATAATTTTGATTGTTAGTAGTAATTGTTATGCTTCAATGATAATAATTATGAAGAACGATTATTGTCAATAGCATCGTGTCGAGTAATTTTAAAATTACTATTTCATATCGTAACCATTAAAAGTTACCGATGATAATTATTACCGTTAAATTTTCAATGTGCAGTAACATTAAATTGCCGCAGAATATTGACCGTCGCACATTAAACTGCCGCAGAATAACGTCGGAGCTCTATATAATTGCCATTATTTTTTCAAACAGTGAAAATATTTAAAATTAATTACCGTCTTCGAGGGTGGTGGCAACAACTTCAGAAGTCATTGGTCCCGGTCCCAACGCATTGTATGCTTGGACAATTACACTGTAACGTGTATACTTTCGTAAATTTGTCAACTGACATTGACGACCGGGAATGGCAGTTCGCGCAAGTCCTAAAGTCGCACTCGCTGATATTGGACGTCCTTCTACTGTCTTATATGTATACTGCTCAGCAGATAATCTATTGAATAAAATATACATTTTATGGGTTATCAATCATTCATTATTCGATCTAATACCTCTGTATTGTTTCTTTATGAATTATTGTAGACTATGGATTTTGAAAGTAATAGTTTGAGTTTTTGATTAAAATTTCGAGTGTCTAATAAATTAAAAATTTTTCTGTTCTATTAAGTTAATGCATGTTTGTGCCAGTTTATAATAGTGGAGATGCAGATAAAGTAAAGATTTAACGTTTGAGTAATTTCTACTTCCACTGATTAAATCATGGAATATTTTACAGTATAATGTTAAATAATTCCATTACTTTTAACTGTCATTGTTTTAGTTTTACTTCATTTATTTTTGGAAAAAAAAAAAAAAAAAAATTTTTATTTACTTAACAGTGATTTGAATTTGTTACTCATTTACATGCTTACATATGATTCAAAATTAATTTAGAGGTAAAGAGGCAAAAAAAAATTGAAGTAAGAATCAAGAAAAAAAAAATTGAGCAGTTCATTTTACCCGCCTTTTCTTTATATTTAAATATTTCTAGTAAAACGTACCAGAAGCGTGGCTATCAATTCAACGAATTCAACTTCTAATATTAAACTTATGATAAAAGCCAAACTAATTATTGTGTTAATTATTAATTAACAATAAACTGAGTACGTTGAACTTAACAAAAAGTTATCCGAAAATGACGCAGACACCCGGTAAATATTTATTGTTCAAAAGATCAGTTTTCATAACTTACTCGTTATATAATTACGTTATTAAAATATATAATCAATATGTACCAAGTGTAATTGACAAAGTTTAATTAACAAAGTCGACAATGCAGGGCAGTATTGACTTAAAATATATATTGAATTACGATATAAATGAAACAATGAAAAGATAATTATTTAAACAAAGACCTGTGTTCTTTGAAGCCGACGTGGTATCCAAGAATTTCTCCATTCCATAGATCTTGATCAGGCGGATCCCAACTGACTTTAAAGTCAGTTGAACTAATTGGTTCGACTTTGAGATTGCGTGGCGGTCCTCCAGGCTTTTCACCGTCTGTTGTTACTTCGAGTATCTGAATAGACCAATTCAATTAACTCGTTAACTAAATGTATCAAAGTTTAGAATGTTAATTTCCACTTAGGCATATAGACAGTAATGTAACAGTATGTGTAGACAGACAGGAATATTCAGCGAGTGAATGAAATATTCACACATATGTAATATATTTTTTATCTATTCAATATCAATGGGTTTTTTAAGTACGAGAATATAAATATACTGGAGTATGTACATATGTATTATATATATACATATATAGGAATCAATAAAGTCGGTAGTACTAGTATGTAGGTTGTTCGGGAGAGGCTTAAAAACTAATTTACGGGGTCTAGGTTTATATACCTACATCGCTCGCTTGACTACGACCCAATTCGTTCTCAGCAAATACCCGAAACTGATAGCTTGTAGCAGGCCGCAAACCATTCACATGACCGTATGTTTGCGTTCCAGAAACTGTCGCGTGGAACGTGTGGTCGTGCCAAATTTCTGTAAGAAAATATGTATATCTGTATATAGATTATTTTTATTTTATTACTTTTGACACTTTATTTTATTTATGTTTTATTTAATACACTGTAAAAAAATGGTGCAAGTCTACGCTACTCTGGTGTTAAAGATCAGTGTTAAAGTTAACCGTGAAAACAGTGTTAAAATTAACGAGGGCAGTGTACTGTAAAAAGATCAGTGTTAAAATGAAATTACACCGGTGTGGGAGGTGTAATTCGATGGTGTTAAACAGGTGTAAAAGCGGGGTAAACTGCGACCACTTGAAGTTCTAACTTTTAAAAGCTTATAAAATGCAAAACATATCTTCACATACACAAACAAATGAACACGCATGCGCACACTGTTTAACTGTAGTGATGGAGTAAGTAAAAATATTTAAAAAGTTGGTTATTTTTTACAGTGTGGTGTTAAAATTTTTCTTGGTGCTTAAAGGAGTTAAAAAAAAGTTGTTTTATTTTTCAAGTATCAGAAGTCGACTTGTATTTCAAATACAAAAAAAAATATTTATTGATTCAAAAATTAGTGATAGAATTAATTACAGAATTGGTGCTTTTATTACAGTGTACAGTTTATTGTATATATAAGTATATATAGATATATTTAATTTCAATAAATACCTGAATCTGTTTTATATTCAATAATATATTGAGTAATCGGACTATTTCCATCTTGACTACTAGTCCACCCTAATTTAATGTAACGGCTTCCTTTCTCTAATACGTGGATATTCCTAGGGAAATCCGGAGGTTCTGGAAAATGAATTAAGTGGTTAATAAAATAGATCGACTGAGATAATTATAATTGTAATGAATACCTTGTATATACAAATGCATAGTCATTTCATCACCGCCATAAGCATTTGATACTGTACAAAAATATCTACCGCTATCCTCTCTAGAAGTACTAATGAGCTCGAGAATACTAACAGCACCATCTGTGGTATTCATTTCCTTAACCATATACCGATAATCGGATACCGCCGGTTCCAATTGCGAGCCAGCTCGCCTCCATACAATGTTTAGCGGATGATCACCCTTGGCTTCACAACGTAGAGAAGCTCTTGAGCCGAGCCGAGCTGTTTGATTGCGATGCTTCTCTACAATACGGGCTGGAGCTATACAGATAATTATCCCCTCGTCAATCAAGTTATGCTCATACCTTAGTAACCCAAAGCTTTCAAGTTTATATAAACCGTTTTCAATAACGATCATAATTAATCATTAATTATTACGTCATTAATCATTAGAGAAAGTGGTATCAAGATGGGTTACTTCCAAAAAGTAAAAAAAAAACAAATTTAATATTTTATTTATGAGACGAAACAGTTAATGTGAAGTATAATTTACTGGGGCAAGTTGGTCTCGCATTAAAAATTAAAAATTACATTACACTATTTTTGAATTTTTTAGTAATTTTTCCAAAAAAATGAAATCTTTCATAGATTTTAAAAACTACAATTTTTTTTTTGTATTTTTTTCCGGAAAGTACATTTACAGACGAAAATTTTGAAAAAAATAATGTCGGACTTAGTCCATTTTTGAAGAAGTTACAGCTATTTGAAAAAAAAAAGTTATTTTTTTGAGTTCTACAAGAATTCGCGGTCATTTGGTGGTGCCACGGAAACCGTAGACTTCCTAATAGTAGTTATTAATTACCATTAACAGTTAAATAAACAACTTTGCTAAGTCCAGCACCAATTCCATTAACAGCTTCACATAGATAGTAGCCCTCATGATCCTCTTGAACTCGGCCAAAGACCAGTGATCCATTTGAATGAATTCTCAGCTCTTGTGCATGTTCATGACTAGCAATGTCATGATAACTGCCAGGTCTAGTTCCTGTACCACGACGCCATGTGACAGAAGGCGGTGGAAACCCATCGGCATGACAATGAAGCATCAGTTTGGACATGCCTTCTGGTGCGTGAACATCTTGCGGCTCCATTACCCAACGAGGAGGTACTGGTGTTCGCATTAATGTCATAACAAACTTTAGTTATAGTTCATATACATATGGAACTGCATATACCATGTATATATGTTATATGTTATGTTATATATTATATATACATTAATATATGTATGTGGCATCATGAAAGGCTAGAAAGCACGAGTAACTCAAAGTACATCTGCGGTTTTAACTTACTGAGTTTAATTCTAACATATATTATAACAGATATAATCAAGGCAGAGGCGCGGAACTATGCCAGAGAAATTTCTCTTATGTCTGAGTATTTAAGACATTTTCATTTACTTGTTGGAGTCGTGTCAGAAATTCTTTGAGACTCGTGCGATATGGGTGCTTGTACAACATAGCTAGGCTTTAATTGTACTGACAATCCTTTGAGTCTCGTTGCAAATAAATTTTTTTTAGCTCCAGGCTGTTTAAAGTTTTGATTTTTTGGATATACTTCTAAACTTTTTTTTTATGATGAAAAATTGGCTAATTATTTTATTTAAGTTTACAGGACACGGGGTATGATGGGATAAAATTTTCTATTTCTTTCATCAAATTTCTATGATACTGATGTTTTTATAATTTTTTTATTTTTTTTCAAACGATAAATTATGAAGAAAAAAATATTTGAAAAAATTACACCAATAGTTTTTTTAATTTTCTACATGTGCATTTTTTTAGTTTTTTTTTTTTTGTCATTTATTTGTTGAAAAAAAAAATCCAAAAATTTTTCATTGCCTGTTCACATCAGGATACAAATTTTTGAGGCTTCTCGTAATTATTGTAAATAATTATTTGCAAATTAAGACTCTTGAGACTGGCAGTATTATTTTTACTCTACTTAAAAAAAAAAAAAAAGTGGACGTAAATTTCTAAAAAGGTGCACTTTAGCAAAATGAATGGATGAAAAAAAAATGGTGAAAATGATGATAGAAATAATAATTAAAAACTTACCCAAGGGTGCGGAAATATTTCTAAAGGTGATAAAAATAAAGTGCAAGGTGTAAAATTAAAAAAAAAGTGATGATTATTTACAAAATAAATGAAATTTAAAATTAATGTGTAAGAGTGCATTATTCGAAATGTGTATGTGCAAGTGAAATGTGTGCGTGTAATTATATTCATATATTTATATATATATGAGTGCTTAAGTAATTGTGCGTAACATTATACAAGTGCATAATTGCGTTTTGCTTGATAACGATCGACTGTGCCGCTCATGTGCTCTGCAAAATTATTTTTCTCTGTGCTTAAATAATTACAACAACAACAATAATAATTAAAATAATAATAATAATAATAGTTGCGTTGTGCGTTGGCATTTAAATTGACCGCTGAGTGCTGTAGCGCTAAAACTTTTGCTTTTATTTATGTTATTCAATTAAATATACAATTAAACTATTTTTTATTTTCACAACCAATATAATGAATGGTGACTTTTATTTATTAATTAAATTGTGTCATATTAATAATAATTATCATTTGCTCATTTAAAATAATGACAATTATGCTGAATTACAGCTCCACTTATTTTTAATTAACAATTATTTCATTTTGTACGCATCGCTTTTGAAAAAATTCAATCAAAAAGAACAAGACTGCGGTTTTATAGGAAAAGGTGGGGCAAAATGGGTCCCTTAAGAAGTGAGGGCTTATATGTAATATAAATGTCAGGCCATATTGCCCCCAGGTGCCTATTTTGCCCCCCCCCCCCACTTGGCCTATAAAATTTTATTTTATGGATCGAAATTTTATTTCGCGCATGAAAAATTATTTTCATATCAAATGTATGCGTACTTTTCTATATATTCATCAAAAAATTTTTAAAAATTTGTTAATTAAAATTTTCCCGAAAATGTTTGTCTTTAAAAATATTTTTTTTTTTTATTTGTAAGGGCGCTTAATTTTACGGAATATTAATTAATAATAAATAAATTTGTCAAGCATAAAAAATAATAAAATTTTTTTTAGTGTCACCAAATCGATAATTTCTAAATGTATGGAGCCGCAAAAGAGCATAATTACTAAAAAAAATAATCACACTTGTAATGAATTATTTTAAAAAAAAAGTCTCCAATCATAGAAGTAAGTGCGAGAGCTTTAAATTTATTTTTACAGTAGTGCATTAATTATAAAAATATCAAATTTTATAATTTATCTATTTTTTTTTTCATGGTAAAATTTACTGTACCACGAACAACTAATTGGGCAGTAGAAGAAACTTCGGCAACGGAGTTGCGTGCAATGCAGGTATAATTGCCAGCATGAGCGGCAGTAACACGGTCGATTGAGATGGTACTGGAGTGAATATCCATGCTGGTAACACGTAATCCAGCAACGTTGCTCGGTAAGTTGTTTTTGTGTGTAACTGTTGTACTAGCAGATCCAAAATTTGTTGGGGATGATGTTGCAATTGATTCCCCGTCTTTCGACCATATTATCGTAAATGGCGGGTCGCCCTTTTCAATAACGCAGGCCACTTGTGCCCGCACACCCTCTGATAGGTCCTTGTTAAAGCTAAAAGGAGCTATGCTAGGTGGAACTGGAATTATAACAATTAATTTTTAACGCTCGAGTCTAAAAAATCTTAATTGGTGATTTTTTTTTATACTAATTTTAAATCTTCTTTTTTTTTCAATTAAATTTATTCTCCATTCTTGATGTTTATTTTATTTTATTATTTTTTTCCAGAAAATCCTTCGTTATTTCAAATCATGCGATTCACTCGTCACGAGAAAACACTTGAGAAAAATTACTCAGAGAACAAGCGAGTTTGGGTTGAGTGAAGGTAAATTTTTTTTTTTTGTGTTATAAAGTAATGGAGATGTCAAAAGTGTTGGGTTTATCCTCTTTTTAATATTTTTTTTTATAAAAATATATAAAGAAAGAGATTTTTTTTTTTTTCGTTTAAGAAATAAATTATCTTGACGGGTTTAGTTTGTAAGATAATTAAAAGGTCTCTTGATTAAATTCAAGTTCATTTGATAATTAGATAATTTATCTGACGTTAATCGGAGCGAAAATCTTATACTAAAAGTAAAGAAGAGTTAGTGTAATAGTCACCAATTAACTTTACAGATAACGTCAGAAAATAATAGCAAGGAAGACTTGCATTAGTAGAGAGACGATAATTATTTTAAATAAAAATTATTTTTAAAAAAACTTATTAATTATGACTCGAGTAATATTTTTAAATTTGTCATTCAATTTCATGACAAAAAATAAACTACTTAATACAATTATAATTTAAAAATGTCTGATTTGTTAACAAAAAAGTTCGAGGTAGGATATTGAAGAAGGAAGATGAATAAAAGTGGTAGAGTCTACACAATCTCAGACACCGTCTGTATTTGTATTGCGCTGAAAGCCAAGCGGAGATTGCATCCCTTAAAATTAAATTACTGGCGTGTTCGACGTCGGGTGGCCTTAGGCGCGATTCATCGGGTCGCAATTCGTAGTAAGCAGTCCTGAGGTGCTTCCAATACCAACAACTTTCTTGTTCTCTCGTATACATGAGCTTACTCGCCTTGCCTTCACTTGCCTTTCAGTAGACTAGACTCTACTACACACAAAGACTTGGAGAGTAAGCGAGCGAACGAAATATAGTAAAAAAGAGATGTTGAAATAATTCGCCTACTCTCTTTCTCTTTCTCTTATTCTTTTTTATTTTTTCTCATTCCATCAGCATCTTGAGCCATTCATCCCTAGAATCCTCGGTTGATCCTTTGGGTCGTACCGATAACGTAAAACTTTTGCCAATCGACCGACCTTATTGAAACTGCTCAATATAAACTCTTCATTTGCCTTAAGGGTCAAATTATTTGAACTCAATTTGACCTTGAGTTGATTTTTATTTTCCGAATCTTCTGTGCATCGATTTTCATTATTTTTACACTGATAGAAGTATATTTGATATTAATAAATATATATATTTGAAACAGTTTTTCAGCCTTATCGAGCTAAAAAAAAGTTATTGTTTGTTTCAAGCATAGATTTATCAATAGTTAATAAATCTCATATTTGAGTGAACATCGCTGCGATATTTGACTACGGCGCCACTTTCTATTTATAAGACTTTTCAGCACACTGTCTAGGGTAAGTCGCATTTGTCAGTTGTTTGTCGTGTAACAAATTCAGAATACATCAACTAAATATCGTTTTCAAATTTTAAAAATGAAAAAAGACAGATGATACTTTTTTTAAGAGTACACAGAAAAAAAGGATTTCTTGGCGCAAAAAATTTTTTCTTGCCCAAGAAAATTTTTTCATTAAAAATTGAGAACGAAAATTTCCTAGGGATGAAAAAAAAAATTTCTAGTCCTGAGAAAATTTTTATTTTCATTTCGTAACGTAAAATTTTTCTTGCGCCAAGAAATCCTTTTTTCTCTGTGTAAAATAAACTGCAATATTTTAAAGTCAACTGTATTTTGATGCCCGCGGAAATAGAGAAAGGATGAGCGTCAACGTCATCCCTTGTTACACCTTACACTTAACAATATTTTATATTCTCACGTTATATGTACAGATAATGATAAACGTGTGTCCTCGCACTCATCCTCCCACTTTTGTTGGGTGTATGTTGACATCATAACTCTCATTGAGATGTTATACGTGTATGTTGGTGTATTACAATGTGCGTGTGTTGAGTGTGAATGGGATGTTACGTTCTGTCTGGAAATATCCGCAGGCATTCTGCAGACTTCATGTGTCTGGATATTCACAAGTCTACCTTGTGTATACTAGACAACAACGAGAATAATAATTATTCAAGCATTCTGTGAATTTACGGGAATGCAAGGTATTGTTCTTTGTACTCAGATTATTCCTATTGTCATACAAATATCATGCTCTGATGTTTATTGATTTATTTATAATTAATTCAAATTATTTATTCAATAATTCATTGTTTCACAATTAATGCTAATGACAAAAATTATTTAATCTTCTCTCTTTTTTTTTTCTTTCAACATCAGTCGCGTTCATTTTCCATTTGCTTGCAAATGTTTTAAATTTACTATTATTTTTTTTTTTTATTTTAAATGTTGGTGTAGAGTGTGGGTTGTAAAATTTATGTAGAAAGAGTTAATGTTGAGGATAAAATTAAAATAATTGAGATGAAATGAAAGCTTCAATTGCGACAAGGATGTTAACATAACACACATGTAATGAAAAATTGCTAGAGGGTTGTTTGTCGCAGGATGAAATAAAAAAAAGATGAGGAAAAGTTTCGTTTGTTCTGATTTATATGTCTGGAGAAGGATGTTATGAAGTAGCAACATTGTTTTTGATGCAGGATTTAGACTTGCTTTCGGGCATGTGGAAATGCTAAATATCAACCAAAGGATATGATGCGAATGAAAAAAATGAAAGGCCAAATATTTTTTTTATGGGTAATTTTTTCTATGGAAAATATTTTTTTTTTGTTTTTCTGGGGGCGGAAAAAAGGTAGAAGGCTGTACTGATGAACGATTAAAAAAAATGACAGGGATATTATTTGAAAGGGATATTTAAGGAAAATACCATGAACTAATAGAGGTGCTGTATGCGATACTTTAGCAGCATCGTTGCTTGCAAGACAAGTGTAGTTGCCGTCGTGTATTGGTGATGCGCTTTGTATCCTCAATGCCAAATCATATTCATCAATCTGATGGGTCGTTGCTTCTCTGGATTTTAATGCGCGGCCGTCCTTCAGCCATGTTATTTTTACTGGTCCGTCACCCTCGCTAACCACACATGTGACGTGGACTCGTGTCCCAGATTGTATATTTGCGGGAAAGCTAAATGGTTCGATTTTAGGTGGGACTGAAAATTTCATTAAAATAGAACAAACTATTCAAATATTTTTTTTTTACGTTTTTTTTTTTTTTTTTGTTTGAGAGCAGATTAAAGATAAAAATAGACGACAGATTTACGTGTGATACACCTGAAAGTTTTTCATACACTGATAGAAGGATTTTATTATTGATAATAAAAATATTTATTTGATATAATTTTATTTATATATATTATTTAATGGAAAAAATTCATACCAGTCCATTACGTTTAATTATTCAATGTTTCCCCACCAAAAAATTTATAAAAAAAAATCTATGTTAAAATATAGAGAATATATATTTTAATTATATTTTATTTTTTTTTATACTACAAATATATTTTAACATATATTTGTAGTATAGATTTTTTTCATGGGGGTCATACGTATTCATTACTTTATTGACTGATACAAAAATTTAGTATAACTAATCTAATTCAAATTTTTTTCATGATTATATATTATTCATATATTATTAGCAAGTCTTTAGATAGTTTTGGTGACGATTTTTTCAGTAAGATAATAATTATTTATAGCTTTAATTAAAATTTTATCGAATGACATAGATAACTTTATATTCATTTTATATTTCAGTGACCTAAATAAAAATTCATTGAATATTAATAAATGTATCAAAATTACATCAAGTAAATTATTTTGTGAATATTATTAAATATTTATTCAATTATTTCTGTGTTTAAATTTTTTATTACACTGAAAAATTCGCCTTATCCAAAAGTTCCCATAGAATCACTCAAATAGGTCACAAACCGCATTAGATGTAGAGGTATTAGTTTCTATGCAGACTTTACCCTTTTGATGGGATTCTATGGGAACTTTTGGATAGGAGTCACTCGAAGCTTCGGAGTTTAAAAAAAAATCACTCCGCATACAGAGTGAATAGAAAGTTTTTTTTCAGAGTGATGAAGATTTTATTTAAATCCGTATTCACGCTGCAAATTTTTTACAGAGCAAATATTAGTAAATTTTATTTAAAATAAAAAAAAAATCCTGTTATCAGTGTGATTATTTGTAGAAAAAATATATAAATAGATATTAATAATAGTAGCAAAGATCGATAGCATCCTTTTAGAAGCTCGACCTTTGTGTAGTTGTAATTTGAAATAGTAATGATAAGAAAAAAAAAATTAGAGTTACACATTAGTTTGAAATGATAAGATAAATGAATGAATGTGAATGATTGGATGACAAGATACAAAGGCTGAGTAATAACGTTCGATCGTGCTTTCCAATGAAATGGAAAAGTATTCCAAGACCCTGAAGAGGTTTCGTCGGCGATCGAAAAGAGGACGCAGATGGAAGCTGTAACCCTTATGAATGATGGAACTAGTAGGATTTTACACAGAAGCCGTATGTCTTTCTTTCACAGAACCCGATAGAATATCACTCTTTCTCTCTTCATTTTATTCTTCTTCTAGTCGTTTACTTTTTCCCTTCATCTTTAAACCTTTTTCGTTGCATTTGTTCTCATATTTTTTTCTCTTTTCGATACCTTCTTCACTTAAACTCCCACGCGAGTCACTGGTTGTATAAAAAGGAATAAAAGAAACAAAGACCAGCAACAGGACACTTAAGTTTGACTTGAAATATTGATTGTCGATAAATTATTCGCCACTGTTTGCATTGTGGTAAATTTTATAACCTAAAGATACTACTTTTTATTTTTAGTATTACTGTTTTAAATTTAGCTGTTTAAATATTTCAAATTGTTGAAAACGTATTTACGGTTTAGTTAATTTTTAAATAAGTTACATATTTAAATCTTTAGTATTTATTGTTATTTTTATATAAATTTATTATTTATTTGGTCTTACCTTTTACTTCTATTTGTACTGTTTGAGAGTCGTAGTGACCTTGTTTATTTTTTGCAGTACATGTATAAGAACCGCGATCTGTACTGCTGTCTACATTATGAAGAACCAGTGTACCATTTGACGACACTTCTTGTCTTCTACTTGTTGGTAAAACTTGACTATCTATTAAACAAATAATTATTTTTAATATTTACTTAACATTTACAATTCAAATTTTAAATATTTTATAAATATTACAGATAATTTTTCAACTTCCCGCTATGAAAATTGAAAATTTTCAAAAAATGGAGTTATTGGGTGCGGTCCGGTTTTCAAAATCAAGTTTTCATCAGATCTCGACATTTTAAGGTTCTAAAAATCAATTCAGACCATTTCCGGATGGACGTACGTGTGTGGATGTGAATGTACGTGTGAACTAATTTTTATCGGAGGATATTTCCGGAACAAATCAAGATTAGAACGTTGCGGCAATCGAAAGGACTGATCAAGGTTGAGATCTGACAGTTCTTTCGATTGCTGCAAATTGATCGATTTGTTCCAAACATATCGGACAAAAATTACGTTTCTTCAACGAAATTAATTTTTTTTTTCCAAGCGTTTTTGTTAACTTCAAGAGCTCAAAAACTAACAAATAAAAATGTTTTCGAGCTCTCTGAGCTTGGAAACAGTGAGAAGTTTTGTGGTTGGTCCACAGGGTCAAAGCTTTTTGAATATTCGAGAAACCTGGAAATTTATTTTGCAGATTTTTATTTTTTTTTATCATTTTATTTATCGATTATAATGTTCATATTTTTTTATTTGAAATTATATTAATGTGATTTTTATTATAAATTTTATTAAGTATTTATATAAAGAAAAAAAGTCTTGTTTTATTTTTTTTTAATATCTCATTTAGATGAAGAATTTATTTTTCAATATAAGTAAATATCCGATGTATATAAATTAAAAAAAAAAGTTTTATTTCCTCAGCATCTCCATTTTTCCGGTGCTCTGTAACTACAGAATATTTTATTATAAACTCTTGTAATCTTGTTGAAACTTTTTCAATGAAGTTTTTTTTTTTTCTTTAAAGAATCAGAAAACTAAATATTTAATTTAATTAATTCATAATGCTTATTACTACAGTTCTAATTATTGGTAATGAGTATGGAAGTTGAGAATTTAAGTGAAGATTATATGAGAAAATAAAATATTCAATAACACACATTCAAAGCGCTTAGTACTAAACTTCTGCATACATTTTCAAGGTTTAATATGAATTATAAGACAAAGAAATTTAGTAACATAAATAAAGGAACTAATAAAAACTTTTTTTCCTCACGAATTTCTTAGTACATTATAATAATTATTTTAGGGCGTAACATTTGATTTATTTTTATTATTGCTGGCCAAGAATTTGATCGTCGCATTTTATAAAAAATATTTGAAATATTTTTGTCGCGTACAATTTAACTCGGAGCAAACAAGACACGATTTAAAAAAAATTATTTTTTTGAATTGCTCAAAATATTTATTTAGGTTGTCTAGTGGAGAAGGGGTAAGTTGATCACTCTAGACATAAAAGCTAAAATTTTTCGTAAAAATAATTTTATTTCTTTGTGTATTCTTCAAAGAAATTTTATTTATTAAGGAAAAGTAAAATTTTTCCTTCTAAGATCCCGTGAACAAATATTTTTGTTTTCTTCCCAAATAATATCTTATTATACTTTGAAAACCCGGGGATTTTATGGTGTCTTATTTTATTTCGGATTTTTCTATCGGTAATTCGATTGATTTTTATTAATTAAATTTAATTGATATTTAAAAAAAATTTTTCCGCTAACGATTCAAAGATTATCCTCTCGATAAAAATAAATGTCGTAATTTTAGGTAAAACCTTTTCAATGTTATTGGTCGAGTCATTTTCTTCAGTAAAAACTTTAAAAGTCCAGTTAGTCTGTCTAGAAGTTACTTTTTGTCCCTCCCTCTTTTTTTTTATTACGATCGCATTTTACTTGGCAACTTTAGCAAGTAGTGTTACATGCGACATTGGAGCCATTCTCGAGCTTACTCGACCGTTATGCAGTGTCGCTTTCGCGAAAAGACTCTCTTGTTCTCCCAGAACTAAAACTTATCGTAAAGTTCAGTTCATCATTACCAGAACCTTTGGTTTGGGTTCTCACAAGAACTTTGACTGAGTACTCCCCGCGGTACTATATATATTTTCACCAACTTCCTTTCACTTAAAAGCTTCCAACGCGAATTGTAAAAAATAATTTAAAGCCGATAAGTCTTCCAGACTTACTATCTTTCTTTTTTTTTTTTTTTTTTTTTTAAACAATTAATTTTTCTTTATTTATCAGTGATCGCATGAATAATTGACTATTTGCATGTGAAGTTTTCGTTTAAAATATTTCGAGTAAATAAAAAGGAAAAAAAAATTCAAATAAATTAAAAAAATTTTTGTTTGAATATTTATTTAAAAAAAAAAAAAAATGTTTTTTATTTTTCAAATAAATAGTCGCGTCAGACATCATGCAGGTTTGAAATTGGACGTTTATCAAATACTGACATAAATATATCTATATATACTTAGTTTGTTTTTGTGTGAAAGAATAAAACGTGCAATGAATATAAAAATAAAAATTCAATTGTTAGAAATGTCGTTAAAATAGATTTATCACTTGCGATAAATTATACTATTAAATAAGCAATTGTATTTATGTAGATATATTTTGTTTATACATATATGTTTTTGGTAAATACCTTTTTCCCATGTAATACTCGCGATCGGGAATCCAGCAACGGGACATTTTATGACTGTTGTTTCACCTGCCACCGCGGCATAGTTTCCCATCGGTCGGACATGCGGCAGACCATAGATATTTAGACGGGCTGCGTGATGAACTTTGGCTACGCGATTCCCTGCTGAGCAACGATACTCGCCTCCGTCTTCAACTCTCACAGTACTTATGTTTACATGTGATATTACATCGCCGTGTACTGTCACGTATTGTCCAATCATGAATCTGAAACATTTTTTTTTCTATTCAGGGAGACCACAAGTGTCAAATTTAAAAAAAATCAATTTTTTTTTACATATTTCAATAGTCTATAGCTTAAAAAAAATACTAAAATTTAAGTATATATTTCTAATAGTTTCTTTGAGTTACAGCCATCTAAAGGGCAGCTCATTGATTTTATAAATTACTGCAGTTATAACTCGAAGACAAATCATCCAATCGATTTGATTCTTATTGCCCAAATTTCCGCGCGAAATTTATATCTGTTTTTTAAAAAACTCCGGGATTTTTAAGGCAAAAATATATCCTTTAAACATTAAAACATTCCATGCAGTAGTTTTCTTCAAGAAATTCCGAAAAGTTCACCTATTTCACTTATTCATGTTTAGAGTATATAATGAAGGTCATTAAATTAATATCAAAGGTCATCTTTGGATTACTTAATATCTAACATTGAATAAAAAATCTAAAATTTAAAAAATAATTATTTTGCTTTAACACCAGTAACTTGATACAGTTGTTTGGTCTCACAAGTGAAGTACGTACCTGTCATTTTGAGGCAGAGGAAATCCATCTAGGGTCCACGTGAAATGTGGCGTCGGGTTTCCAGTCGCAATACATTTCAGGGAAACACTGGGTCCTGGCTGTATAGTCTGCTCGATAAATTTATATACAAGTTGTGGAGCAGCGTCTATAAATCACAACAAAATGAGTTACTGATAATGATAACAATATGAATAAATAATAATAAATTAATTAATTAAAAAAAAAAATAATTAAATTTACATAAAGAATGTATAACAAGAGAATGATTGATAATTTTATCTTAGGATACATACAGAGTACGTGTAATCTGTCAGTGTAAACGTGAGAACAATAATGAGAAGGAGAATGAGAACCAGAGACTCATGTTAAGAGATAATTAATGATGCTACAATGTGTTAATGGACGTTAATGTAATAAACTTAAGTAGGACATGATTTTCATAGTATGTTGCAAATTTGTTGTCGAGTCTCTAGAAGACATATATTTATCTATATACATATATATCTTGTAACCGCTTACTTTTGGAACAAAACCACTGGTTTTAGCCCTTCGCTTCTCATCTCTCTTCACCACATGCACCCTATCCACCCTTCTCCCTTCTCCTTTACCAGCTTTTCTTCTCACTATTCTCGTATACTTTAACTTTAACTCCTCCATATATACATTTTCCAGCGAAATAATGTGACACATTTTATCACGTCGTTTACGAGCATTTTCATAAATCCTCGGTATCCTCTTTTAAAAGTATCTCATCCCGTTTTTCGCTTTTAAACTCTATATATTTTTCAGCACACTTATCATTTTTAGTGTATTATACTCAACATATATTCTAGCATTACTTATAAATGTTTCATAGTTTAATGAGTTAAAACCGTTTTTTATTTAAAGAATGACAAGTTAATAATTAACCCTAACATATATTTTAGTAAATTAAGTGTTTGGGTGCTGGTATGTGGCGTGAATCATGATAAAAAAATAATTTCCATTATCTTTTAGAACAAAATCGTGATGCATTTTGATGCGGCATTACCGTGAGAGAGAGAGTGTGTGTGTTTTTAGTACAAGTGTAGACTGCAGAGTGTGGAGTAGAAGTTGGCAATAACTCAAGCGTCAAATTGGTTCAAGAGTATAGTAATCTGCATTACTAACTGTAAGTGGTATAAGAGCAGATGCGGGTAGACCATTTAGGAACTACGTCGCGTTTCTGCATTACTTTAAATGTCTAAACTTCTGCGTTTCACTTCTAGCCATGAGAAATAACTGAGCTGTGAAAGTTTATGGTATTTAAAGATTAATCTTCATAAGTATTATATGTACTGTATGCAAATTCGTTTTTACTTTTAAATCTAATAGCCGTGATTGTTTTAATGTCGCAACCCTTAAAAATTTCTGTAAATATGCCTTAATTTATTGTGTGCATTTTAAAAATAATTTTCAAGATAATAGATTAAAGGGCAATGTTTAATGATTTATTGGGAGCATTGCTGGTTCATAGGTCATAGACAACAGCCTGATATGATCGTTATCAAAGAGCACATTTACATAAACCGTAAGCTATTTGCGGGAAGCTATTGATCTGTGGTTTGACGTTTGAATTCAAGTGCACCCTTGTGAATTAGCTACAAATTAGAGGAACCGTAATAATCCGAAGCATGGTGTAGTGATTGCATATACAGTAGCCAATGAGAAGTGGGGTAAAAGTGGTGAGGCAATGCGGTGATAATGGTGAAGGATATTACAGGTGGAAGAAGAGAAGGATTTTGGTATAGTAAAAGAGACAAAGGACGTTGATTAGAGAGTGCAGAAATTAAACGTGTTTATCCAGCTTAGTGTAAATCAAAGCACACTATTGCGGTTGTTACGACGACGTCCTTGTCCTCTTTTGGATTTACTCTTGCATTTATTTACATAATCGTTATTTAACGCGGCTATTAAACGTTATTTTTCAAAGTTATAATTTTTCAGTAAATTTGAGTAATTAATTATTTATTTAAATTATCACGTTCATATTTTTATTTTTTTAACGTTGAAAAAATCTTGTAATCGTCGGTATGAAATTTTCGTTATTTAAAAAAAAAATTAAATTTAAGGGTGAAGGGGGGGGGGGTACTTAAAAAAGTACTGAAAAACTAAGTTTTCGAGGACTTATACGCTAAATCTGTTATTTTAGTGATATTCAAAGTAAACAGAAAAAATTTTCATTTTTTGCGGGTAAAATGGAGTACCCCCTAAAAAAGGTGAAAAAAAAAAACTTCTGTATATTAAATAATTTTGATGAAACCAAATTTTTTTACCAGTAATTTACATAAAGAAAAACAATATATCACATAATTATTGAATGTAAAGAAAGAAAAAAAATTTTTTGATAGTTTGATTCTTAAAACAAAAGTCATTAACATTTTTTGACTGAAGGTTATGATTTTGAAAAGAGTTTAGCAAAAAAAAAAAAATTCAAAATAACGCAAAATAATATTTACAAAAGTGATTTTGAAATGTTTAAAACTTGCCCCTCTACCCCGTTTTGCCCCTTCCTCCTCTATATATATATATATATACATATAGATATATAAGAAGCTATAAATATTTGTTATAAAAATTTACGAACACAAATAAAAAAAATATGAAAAATAATAGGCGTGGGAATTGATTTTCACAGTTGGTAAATTTATATAAATGAAATGAAACAGGGTAGCGCGTCACGTCGACGCTATTCGTTTGACTCTCTCGAGATACTTTTTGTAGCATACCAGTAGCAGTATAAAGTTTTAACGTTACAAGCGCTCGAGATGACTAAGATAAATGAGTATGTATTTATCCGCTCAGTCTAATGGATTTTACGAGTTTCCAATACGCCAAAGAAAAAGTTGTTTTTATTTTTTATCTCCACATTTATAACTTTTTCTTCACAACTAATCGTTTTATAATTTATTTGTCCTCAAAATCAATAAAAACTAATCTATTATATTTTTAATACTTTTTTTATTTCAGAGTCCTATAAAATTATGAGTATACAAACTGACTCCTACCGATGGTAGTCAGTAATAATATTAATAAACAAATAAAATAAATAATCTATCAGACGAAAGAATATTATTTTGGATTAATTACAAATACCAGAACCAACATAGTTTAAATTGCATCACAGTATTTGCTTTGACGTGCCTGCTGGAAGATTGACTAGTGAGTTTAACAAAGCAACCATGCGGGAGAGAGGAAGTTGGATGGATAAGAGACCACCGGAGATTGCATGAGTAGACCACGCCAGTGTATGTTCCGCTCAGCCGGTGAAAATCGAAAACCGAGTAGATCGACTGGTACAAACGACGATCAACTTACGAGCTATGAACTTTCAGACTCGACTCACTCTTTCCTCACTGTATAAGTATATATTTTACATTATATACGCTATGATGGGTTAAAGTATGAAAACGGATGCCAAGAAGATTTTCTTCGCCCCAAGGGAATGAGGAATAAGAAATAGGAACGCGTATTGCTTGGTATTCTCTAAAGTCTCTGAGAGTTCGGGGTATGAATCTAGTCAAATAGAGTTCTTGCTACGAGAGAGATAGCAGAGAAGTGTCTATGTCTATAAATTTATGTGTACGTGTGTGTGTATTTGATTCAACTCTCTGCGTTAGCTTGTACAAGCATCAGGAAGCCCCTGATACTCTGTAACCGAACCATCGATCGGTCCATTGGGTCGTTGCCCATCCAATCAGCTCTACCGGGATTTGAGAATCTTCCGGCACACAGACTGTACTACCGATCCGGAAGAACATCATAATTGTTATAGCCAAGCTATAATATTATATATATAAATTATTTTGTCTCTATTCTTAATTTAGATCACTTTGGATGATAAATAAATGGCCAGCAAGCTCAGCCAACGTCTTTTACTTAATTATACCTTTATCTTAAACCACTAAGCTTGGTATCTAACCCAAAAACCACAAGATTCGCTCCTCATTTTAGTAACCTCAAGATAATATACTCGTGCTTTATTTTACTCACGTACACGCTGTGTTATTTGCAATTAAGAGCAGATGCACTACTGTCTTCGATATTATCTGTGCCTATGCTGTGTGTACTTTAGTCACGATTTCCCAAGGTAATTCACTCGATTACAAGTATCATTATTATTTTAACAAAATTACAATTCATTTTTACGATTACTTAGTATTATTACTTTTTATGATTATTATTCACAGCTTTTTTTTTTTTAAAAGAACAAGAATAGAGTAGAGAGAGTACATGCAGATGAGTAATATCGATTTTAATTAAAAAATTAATTAAAATGTGGGCAGCATTTTTTTTTTTTTGAACTACCTTTTAATGATAATTAATGTCATATTATTGAAATGTACGAGGACATGGTAGTTATCATTTAATTGATATTAAATATTTAAATGAATTTAAAATTACAAAAAGGAAAATTTTCAGAAGAGCTCCACTTATTTTACAAACACTAATTTTTCAGTGGGCAATTTAAATTTGAAATAAAAATACGTCATATTATTTTTAAGTTAGAAATAATACAAATTTTTAAGTGCGAATTTTATGAATCCGTTTTTCAAAGATTCAAAATTATTTTTTAAAAATTTTTCCTTGCTATCTTTGAGCAAATTTTCCTCAACTTCTTTTGAAAAACTATGTTTAAAAATTTTATTTTTAGCAAGTATTGCATTATTTTTACAAAATTACTTTTTTCAAAAAATAGTGTGACTCCAAAAATTTTAATTTTGCATATAAAGTAATCGGGTCAAAAAAATAATGATTTTAGCGTAATTTTAAAAAATTTAAACTGAAGCAAGTCTAGAAAAACAAAACCAAGTCAAGTTTAAGTACTTTTTTTTTTGATATATGATAAACATATTTTAAGATATGAAAAGACATTCAATTTTGACTAAATTGTCTTACTTAGTACCGATTTATGCTAACTTTGTAAAATTAAAGTCACTTTGTTTTGGATTTGATTTAAATTTAAGTAAAATTCAAATCAGCGTGACTTTAATTTAAATTTTTAAGTCAAATTTGATTTGAGTTTGACTTAAATTTTTAAGTTAAAAAAGTAAATTTGAAGTTAAAAAATTAAGTGTAGCCAAAATCTAGTTAATTGCAAATCAAAAAAATTATAGCAGTCAAAATCAAAATAATTAAGTCAAATAAATCAAAATAATAATTTTTTGACCCAGATAATTACACGAGTTAAATAAATTCTTAATTTATTAACGGATTGAAAAATATAAAAAAAATGAGCCCATCTTTAGTCTTAATAAATGAGTAATGACTTACCGCCTAATCGAAGCTCGGCAGTAGCTTGAACCATCTCATAGTCATTTTTGGCAAAACATTGGTACATTCCTTTGTCATCCCTCGTCACTGAGGATATATGAAGAGTTGATCCACCATTACCAAGTACTTTTATTCTACCAGCACCTTCTCTCACCGGAAGACCATCTTTCGCCCAAGTTATTATCGGAGTCGGTTGTCCTGTCACCGCGCATTGAAATTTTCCGTCTTTACCCAAATCAATAGTCACCTTAAATCAAAATATACCATAATTATCATCTGCTAAAACCGTTGAGCAATATTTTCAGCTTGCATTATTTTACTAAAATTAGATAAATCAATATTCTCGTTTCCACTTATACGATTGATTGACATAAGTTGTATAAAACATACTCTCATAAATTATTAATCAGGTATTAATAAAATAATTATTAGGTTTCATATATAAAGTAAAAAATAGCTCCATTAATTGACACTCGAGGTTGCAGAATTTTTCACTGTCTCTTGTATAATATTTTTTTTATTAAAAAAAAAACTTTATGATGCATGTCAGCATTGAAATATTGTAGTGAGGTATTTTTATTTCTTTTAATAAAATATGAATATGGATAAAACTCACTTGTTGAGGAGCTAGATGAATAGAAAGACTGCTAATAATCGAGACTTCAAGCTCAACTCGTTCAGAGCCAGCAGTGTTGTTAACATGGCATACATAACGACCTGCGTCTTCAACTCTCGCTGATTGAATGATGAGTACGCCCCCTCTGGCATGAATCCTCTCAGAATTAACTATAGCATCAGTACCACCAATTGACTCCCGATACCACGAGTACATCGGTGGCGGATTTCCACCCTGAGAAATACACGATAGTACTATTGTCTCTCCTGTACGTACTGGGGATGGATTCATTCGTTCATTGATACGCGGGGGCTCTGGATTTCGATGCTCTGTAAAATATATTTATTTATAAAATAATTTTAAATTTATGTTAAACTTAAATTCATTTACATAAATAAATTATGCAGTTATATTTTTAATTTTTATAAGTTTGTTTCAAAGTAAAATGAACTTTAAATTGTTGGTTTGATATTTTATTATTTATATCAGAATGTAAATCTTTCTTTAGCTGAATATTTTTAAATGTAAATTATATTCAAGGCCTAGAGATGCAGATGTCAATATTTTGATGTCTTGATTGTTATTTTTTTGTGTTTTATTTTTTTTTTATTTCAGTACTAGTTAAAGCGAGGAAGTGGATTTATTTAAAATTACAGAAATATATACAACGATTTGAAACTTAAATTTTTTTATATTTATTTCTGCAGGTCAAAGACTTTGATATCAAACGATTAATTATTCTTTCGAATGGAATATTGATTTCACTTGAATGAACAACACATTTTAGCGATATGATTTCTATTAGAATTTTTCATTTATTTTATTGTTTTTTTTTTTTATGAATTTTAATTATATCGTATGCAAACGGATTGGATAAGAGCTTATAAAAGTGTGGGTGTGTGTGTTTGGGGTGTGTATTTATAAATGACTGCATAATCAATACGTATATTGGTACTTGATTTTATTAGCGATATGAGCAGATATGAGTCATTAGATGAAAGCGGGATCACTGATAAATAAAGATAAAATGCACGCATTAATAGATGCATAATATTATTATATTATATTATAATATATAAATAGAGGTGAGTGGAATATGACGGGGTACCTAAGCGGGCATTCAACTTTTGTGGACTTTATAATCACCACACGCAATTTATTTTCATTTATTTTAAACAAATCCATGATATAATTTAATTAAAAAATTTTTTTCCGAGACAAAATCGAATACTACTCGATAAATTTTTAGTAAAAATTACTCAAAAAATTTGATACCGTAAGGATATAAGGTAAATATCTAAATTTCTTTCATACACATTGTAAAATATACAACTTTATAGCATGTAAATGAAGTACAATTTCTATTAATAATACAGTGGAAATTTAGTTACTGGCTAGATGTCCTTGTAGTAGCAAA
Organism: Microplitis demolitor; assembly: GCF_026212275.2. NCBI lineage: Eukaryota > Metazoa > Arthropoda > Insecta > Hymenoptera > Braconidae > Microplitis > Microplitis demolitor. The sequence goes on along the minus strand of NC_068551.1, from coordinate 20,415,817 downwards.
CTTTATGGGTAATTTTTACTCAAAAATTATCTGCCTGTATGAAAAGAAAGTTTATTATTTAAAATTTTCTATGAATTATTTTTTTTCATGGGTACTCAATTTTATTTTAAAACCCGGGTTAAAAAAAATAACTTAATTTGGCCTTATTTGACTTGCATTTGACTTAGTTAACTTAATTTTGGCTACACTTACTTTTTTAACTTCAATATAACTTTTTAAACTTAAAAATTTAAGTGAAATTTAACTTAAAAATTTTAATTAATTAAGTCAAATTAAAGAATTTGATTAAAATGATCCCGAGTTGAAATTTGAATCGTAAATCGGACGTATTGGACCTTGAAATCGTCATCTAGATATTCAATGTTAAAAAAAGATGGACAAACCAAAAATAAATACAGAATTTTTAATAAAAAAAATTTTTTCATGTGTCCTGTTTATTCTATTATTAAATATTCATTGGATTTTCACCGCATGTTAAATACTGAATTTAAATACTAATACGATTTAATAAACTATTTATAAAAGCTCATTGAAATGTACTGATGTATTAATGTATAGAATAATCGAAAATATATTTATAAAATATTTAAATATATATAAATACTATTCTCTACACAAAGTAATACGATTATAACTGACTATATAGAATTTCAATATAAAAAATTTGAAGACTTGATTATTTGAATATTTTTTTTTAATTTGTAAATTGAATTTTACTGCAATAGTCCACCATTATTCTGCCACGATTCATTATAGTTTATTTTATTGGATGATTTTAATTTTAAATCAATTGCTCATTGATAGTTTTGAAAAGTTGCGATTTTATTGAACAGTGACAGGAAAAAATAGAATGAGCTTCAATGTATATATATTTATATGTCAATTGGTATCATATATTTATATATGAATAGATTGTTGAAAAGCACAACGTGTGGCAATTGCAGCTAGCATATTTCCGAACGTTTTTGCCATAGGACGTATGTTCATTCGGTCATTTTCATTCCAACTCGTAAATATATTCGTATACCGCAGAAAACTTTTTACATTTTTCATTTGTATATACGTATATAAAGATGAACAGATATTTTATCAATAGATAAAAAGTTAGCTGAAAAAAATTTATGGTATTTACTTTAATGCAAAGTCAAAAACTTTTTTATTCTGATGGTAATAATATTTAAATTAATTCAGAAAATTTTCAAATTTATTATGGAGAAAAAATAAAATATGAATTTGAAACAGTATATGTATATATTAGGGGGATTAAAAAAAAATTACTATTTTTTTATCCTTGCAAAAAAAAATCAATTTCAATGATGATCGAAAAAAAAACATTTTTTTTAATTATTTTAGCAAAAATAATTTGACTTTAAAATTTTGCTGGTTTGAAAAACATTGAAAAAAAAAGACTAAAACCAATTTTGGGCATCTTGTAAGAACTTTTCCAAAGCAAGATCCGGAGATAGAAATTTTTTGACTTGTGAATTTTTTTCCCTTTCAAAAATTATCAACAAGTTCAGAATTGTCTCAAATTTTGAAGTTCACTGTCATGATTTTTTTTTTGAACATTTTTGGAACTAACTTTCTTTACATGGATAGGCTACAGCTAATTATGTTTTGATTTCGAAGTGTTAATTAACTCACATAATATTTTTAAATAAAATTAGAACAAAAAAAAATATATTACTATTGTGTAGAGGGAGTAGAATTAACGAGAAAATTTCTTTATCTCGGGTAATAATGAAGCGGATGATTAATTAATGTTGAAAATGTATAAAAATATTTGATAATAATAATTATATTATGAGGTAGTTTTACGGTAGTTTTACTTGTTCATTTTCGTCATCCGTCCGCAATAAATGGCAGCATCCGGTACGGAACTCAGAGGCTACAGTAAAAGAGAGTTTTTATGTTCACTTGAGTTTTTCTCGTGACCGTACAACTTTCTGAGAGCTCTACATAAAGTTATGCACTTTTAAATCGACTAGCTATACACACAGGAAAATATAAAATAAAATGAAAAGAAAAAAATATAAAATTGAGTAAAAACATGATGGTAAAATTAAAGGTAACCGAGTAAAATGAAAACTGGCCGGCTATTTCAAAGTTGAATTACCATAACTCTATTTACAATTTATTATTAATAAATAATATTATTTATAAATATTTAATGACAATAATGCCAGGTAGATTTATTTATTATTGGTTCAATGTTAAAATGAAATTATACTAAGCGGCATCAATATTTATGGTTGAGTTTCAGTAAACGTATGACCTGTATATAAAATCGATTGCGTCAATCTAATAATGATTGACAGTAGTAAAAGGGGTGAGTTGTTGTTATCTGGATATAATAGCCTGCCGTAGTTGCAATTGAAAATGTGTACAGATGCGAGATGAAAAGGGAGGGCATTATGCCATGCAAGCTTGCTGATGTGCAAACAATAGATATTTTGATTTTCCGGAAAATCCAATGCATTCGCTGTATAAGCGTCGACGTGAGCTTACTGCCCTCTCGCTTCGTTGAATTCAAATTTAAATCTATTATATTTTCATTCACGAAATTCTAAATTTTCGTAAAGTGCAATTTTTCATTATATTCCATAATGAAATTGTTTCAGAAAAATTTATCAAATTTATGTAAGACAATGGATTTACAAGCTGTAGAAAAGTTGTTTTTTTATGAAAGAAATTAAAGATTTATTTTTATTCCAAGTGCTAGAGCTTCATTAATAGTTTCATATTGGAATGAGAAACAATAAATTACTTTTTTATTTTTTTTATATTTTTTTTTCTCTTTAAGCTGGAAGTATTGAGTCGATTGAAGCATTGATGATTGCATTGTTTCTCGTCGATGCTGCAAATCCTGAGTGCATCGTACTTGCTATTGCACTTTACATTTCAAGAAATTTTCGATCGTGCAATTTCTATTGAAATGTCTCTGCCGATTTTCTATTATTGCTCCTTCAGGATGAATATAAATTTATATTTTGATTATAAAATAAATTAACTTTTTTTTTTAATAATAATAATAATAATAATAAACTTTAAAAAAAATACTTTTATTTTCTAAAAGATAAATTATTGGATATAGTTGGAACTCAATTTAACTTAAAATGAGAAATATAATCAAGATGTGTTGAGATAAAGATGATCAAAACGGAGGTTTGTTCACGACAAGGAACAAAGCACTCGATAAATCGATTATCTTACACGACACGAAAGTGCAGAGTAAGAAGGAGGTATAAAATAGAGAGACAACAAAATTTATAAAGAAGAGAGTAAAAGTTATATATATATATATATATATATTTGTTAGTTACAGAGAGTAAACGAGAGAGTTTTGTTCGCAATCTTAACTTGTCGAGGGTAAAGTGTGGTAGTGAAACCTCTGTCTACGATCTATGCGCGAAATCGGCTAATGGGAACGACGAAATAGAGTACAAGACGAGAATGACACATCGTTGTGAAAACAGATAGAGAAAGACACTGATGAAACCAAACAGAAGAGTAAAATGTATAACTTTCTTTATCACGCCAACATCAGAGAAATTATGTCGCCGCTCTACTTTATCTTCTTTGGTTGCTGACTGTAGTATCAACTGTATCACGCTGATGTTCATCTGAGTCTGTTCTATCCAACGAGACGTGCGATTTACTTTCCTCCTCATCCCTCATTTCTCCTCTAACTCTCGTCGCTTCCCTCTTCACTTCCCTGACACTTTCACACCGCTTAATTGATGTTAGTGCTGAACAAAGTTCATGACCTCTGCTAATGATTTTCTTTGTATTGTTAGTTTCTTCTTTTTTTACATTTTTTGGTTCATTATTTATGTCACAAAAACAAGGTCATATTCATCATAAACAAAAAATAATCAACTTGTATTATTTATTGTACGAGGAAAAAAAAAATAGGCGCTGCAACAGGATTTTGTCTTCTTAATGAAACAGGATTTTCCTATAAATACTATAAATTTACAGTCTCAAGTTCTAATCAAAATTATTACGACTTTTGAAAAAGGGTGTTTTATTATAATGGATTTTATTTTTATTCCGCCTCAGGTTCTATATTGATTATTGTTATTATTAAATTATTTTATATTATAATTGAATAAGCATGATCATTGAGCTGGAGGCGGTAACCTCTATCAGAAATATCCAAAAGAGTTAATTACAATTTTAAAAAATTATTTTTTTTAGTTTCAAATAGCCAATAACAAGTTTCTACCCACGATAATATCAATACTAATTTTAATTTACCGAATTAATTTATATTATATTTACAACAATAGCTAACTTTAAATTATTCAGTATTTGATCATAGGTGCACTCTATTGAACAAACAATTTTACTAGTATTTGCTCTGTAGAATTATAAATATTTGTAGTCATCATTCAATGTAACATCAATTTTGTGTAAACTATTTTATCAGATTAATTGTTTTTTTATTGAATGGAAGTAATAATTATTGATTTTACCTCTCGACGTTCCGCGATTGATTACAGAATTTTTAATTTCACTAAAATTTTAACTGATGTTAAAATATATCACTAAAGTTATATTTATTGAGGGTCCACAATAGTAATAATTACTATCTCATACTGTAATTAAAAATATTTAGAATCATATATAAATGATAACAATAAAGCCACTAACATTATTGTACGAATTTCTAATTTCACCCCAATCTGATAGTAATAATTACTATTTAATTTTTAGTGTATAGAGGAAACGGACCCCAGGGTGGACTCCAATCACCGTACTCTTGCTTATCGGACAATTACTCTGACTACTAAGCTGCTGAATTTGCATCTCGCTCAAACAAATACAGCTGCAGTTAATAACACAATAATAAAATTTGAATCAAGAGTATCAAATATATTGTAATTGGTCGTAGGACCGCGATCAGTAAAACCAATTAAATAAATTCAATACCAAATCGAGGTAGAAATTTAAAAAATAAATCGTATATTTTTCATATTAAAAAAAAAAAATGGTAAATTTAATGAGAAAAAAATATATTGAGTTAAACGAATTCTTTTGAAAATGCTATATTATATAATATTGCACATTAGATCTAGACCATTGGGTCTTTTTGATAAAAATATACAGTGAAAAAGAATTTAAGCAGGCGACATAGTGTCGCGTGGCATTCTATATATATATATATATATATATATATATATATATATATATATATATATATATATATATGTTACCCATATAAAATCCGATATACTGTGTACTTTCCGTTCAATTTCCGTTACATTGAAAAGTGTGTGTGCTGACCGGATTGCACTAACATCGAGCGATTTTTCTTTGAAACCTGACTCGGAAGTTTCTTACAGAATTTAGAGTTCTCAATATTTTAAACTGAATAGTATAGCTTTCGGCGAGTCTATTTTCACGAATACAATATCACGAGAAATGTAAAATACAAAGTCTGAAAAAAATTATTGTTATGAATAGAAAATGTATATGGTAGTAGCAAAATATTGTAGACAGTGAGATATTTTGTAGTATCAATGTACTAAAGCTATAACATAAAGGTAAAAAAATAAAATCGATAGTCGCGAAGATAAGTCGACGACCTTAATCTAAATAACTCAAGTCTCCTGGATCAATGAACTCTATGATCCCGATGGAAAATGATAGAAAGTTTATGAGATATTGATATTTGATTATATTTGCAATATATCTGTGAATTTATTATTGAATTAAATATCATTGGAAGATATATATTCTGAAAGAATGATAAATACTATATTTATTCGAATAAATATTCTGGAAGATGAGGAAGTATTTTTAAATTTGTGGTTATATAAATTTGAATTTTAAAAGTATATAAAATATATTCAGAGAATTTTTTTTCATTTATGTAGTGGATTAGAATCTTCAATTGATCAGTGTCAGTAGGATTGAGATTTAATTTTTTTTTCATGTTTAATTATAATTAAAATCAATTTAATTTCGTAACGATTGAAAGAGTCCATTGACATTAAAACTAAAAAAAAGCGGGATTAAAATAAACTCACGCTGTCTGATTGTTATGTATCAGCCATGTTAAATATGACATTTTATTTATTAAATATTTTTCACGTTTTGTAACTATTTTTTTTAATTAATCAGAGTAATATTCAATTTGAAAATTAAAATTTGTTGGAAGTAAAAGAGAAAAAAATTTATTAAAAAAAAAAAAAATGACTCGAAATATAGAGATAAAATTAATAACAAAACGTCAATAAGTCAAAAACAAGTTAACTGAAGTAAAACAAAAAAAGAAAAAAAGATCTTGCAATAAAAATGATAGAGGAAATATAGTTTAAAAATGTGTCAATTTTCATTTCAACTATAAATTGTTTTACCGCATCGTTTGTTATCAGGTTATCACATATAAGCTCTGAACTCACAAAATCGGGAATTAGATTTTATCGGATTTGTTGGCTCTGTTCCTCGTTTCCCAGGTGTTTCTGGGGAACATTTTGCCGACGTGGCAAGTCTCCCGAGTAAGATCGTAAGAACTCATCCTACTGTATTTTTTTTTCAGCCCTTTTGCCGACCTCATCTCCACCTTGTTCACTTTCTAACCTCCTCGTATGTTCCAGTCGATGGATTCTCCATAGACATATTCCCTCCCTCGTTTCAGCCCCATTTGATACTATATACTTTTAGAAGGAACGAACGCGTGGGACCACAGAAAAGGAGCTTGGAGGTTGTTGAAGAGTGTATGTGCGATTTTGTTGGCTTCGATCGTCCGGAACTTTGCCAGGAGAAACGAGTTTCCTTCAGTTGTCAGGAGTTCCTCTGGGACATTTTCCTTAACGTTTTTTTGGTAGCAACCTAGCTCTATTACTATACTCATCTGTACTTCTACTGTGCTGTATGCTCGAGAAAAAGTTTACTTAAAACCTTAAGGGACTGGCTTTTTATTATTCTCATGCGATTTCCTGTTGTACTCTCCGCTCTTTTATTTTTTTTAAGTATTGAAATTTTAAATTTTACTTTCTGAGTCAGCATTCATTTTATTATATTTTTATGCTTCTAAATAAAGTTACTTCGTTTTGCTCAAAATTAAAATTAAAATTTTTCTATGATATTTTCATTTTATTATTCGCGGAAATAGAAAAAATTAGCTTGTACTCGAGTGATTAAAATTTTATAGATTAAAATTATTATGAAGTTCACTAGAGTACGTGGAAGTAATTATTGTAACAAATAAAAAAAAACTTTTAATTAGAATTAAAAATAAAAAGATTAAATAATTGGTAATTTTCTTTTCCTTTTTTTTTAAGAACTGTAAAGTTTCGACTATTAAATTTTCAACTGCGACGCAATTTTTTTATTACCCAAGTTTATGAGTACGAGGAAACAAACAATAAATGAATGTGCGTTACAACATGTGCTCGTTACGCAACTTTGGGTTGTTAATGTGGGAAAAATGTCAGAGGGGTTGTGATGAATGGCGTAAAATAAAAAGTATATATGTGTAGATGTTGGGTATATAAATGAAAATCCATAAAATGTATATGTGTATATATTGTTTCATATCTGCTCTACACACGTTTCACTGTAACATATATACTCGATTGCAAGAACCACATGTGCAATTAGTTATAACGAATTGTTGTATCATAAACGCTCCGTATACGTGCTACGAATTTACGTATTGCAGAAGTCTGTCTAAACAGAGAGTACAGAGCTCACAATATTAAAGTAAAGGGTGGTGCTTTACTCGAGGCATTTTATTGATAAAAACAGTAGCTGGTTAAAAGGATTTTATCTGGTATAATTGAAAATCATAATTTGTTACTTTGCACTGAAAATATTTTAAAAAGTGCGGTGTTAAAAAGAAGTAACACTGATGTCGGTGTTGAAATATTGGTGTTAAATCAATTTAAAAAAAAATGCATTGCATATAAAAAAATATATAAATTTAATGAATATTATCTGGAGGAGATTTCAATTTTGCCCCTACTTTGATTTGAATTTTATCAAACGATTTTTAAAATAAATTATTTATTTTTATCAATTGATAAAAAAATATAAATAACTTATTTGTTGCAATCGATATTTTTAATTTTAAAATTTACCAACTCGCTTATAGCTTTTATATAATAAGTATACATATATAAAATGTTGTGTATAATATACATATAACTATCTACTACTTAGTGGCGATCCGCATTCTCGTGAAATCTAACCGGTCCACTTGAGAACTAATTCAATCTTATCGCCGGATAACCCCCAATATGCCTCAGGCATTTTGAATCATTTGATACTTTGCGTCTCTTAATAACTTTTTAATTAATTAATTAAAAAAAAATTACATTGAAAAAAAACAATCTGATTTTTAAATTATTGAAGCTCTTCTAATTTTGTTCATAATGAAGTTATTTTATCGATTATCAGCCTGAATATTTGATATCAATCATAATAATATATTGAAATATGAATGATTAAATAATTAATTAAAGCTTATTATCCCATGATAATTAAAGGCTTAAATTATTAAGTAAATTATTTCGAAGGTACACTGACCTGTGACTATAAGCCGGGCATGATTTGAGCTTTCAATGGTATCTCCAGTTACATGATGGACGGTTCTACATCGATATCCGTAATGAGTGTCAGCTGCGGTTACTGAGAAAATTAGAAGTTCGCCAGTGGGTAGCATGTGATACTTTCCATCTAAAATAAAATATAAACGAATTCAAATTTATCACAAATGAAAAATAATCGGGTAATTTAAATTTGTTATAAAATTTAAAGTTATATTATTATAAAATTTATCATTAGATTGTTATTGTGACCCTGACGTTATATTGGATAGTACGAGAGAATTTAATAGCATAGTTATAGGAGAGAGAGTGAAAAAAATGGAGTACATAGAGGCGCGGTAACCTGGACTCTATCAATATGCAAATTTTTTTAATGGAAAATCCTCTGTTGTTACCAGCCTGACATACATGACGTCAGGTATATATAAAAAATGAATAAAAAAAATGGTTGAAAATAAAAGTGGGGAGCTAGGTGAAAACAAGAAAGAATATTACGAGTGGGAGGGAAGGAAACACGGCCAGACGCTTGGATGGTCCTTCGAGCGCGTTGAGAGCAAAAAAGGGTGGCTGAAAAAAGTACACGGAGAGAGAGAGGGGGGTGTAAAAGAGACGAGAAAAAGAGGAATGGGTGAGAGTGAAAAGACAATGTGTGTGCAAAAGAGATGGACGCTTGGAGTAGATACTACTAGTATTACGGTTACTTCATTAATTTAAAATTGAATAAAAAAATTTAATTTTTCATTACATTTTTTTAAACACTCTCCTAATTGATTTTTTAAAAACCACTTTTATATATTTTTTTTTTATATGTATTATTAAAAAATATACCTTGGAAAATTTTATTGTTCAAACGCGAAAAAAATAAGTTTTTAATAACTTAATAATTTTACAAAAATCAAATTTCAAATTGTCACATTAATTACTTCTAAAATAATTGTTTTAAATTTGAAACTTTTATTCTTATGGATATTTTTAAAAATTTTTTGAATCTTTTATTTTTAGCGCGCTACTATATGTAACAATGATTATTCCTTTGTTCTTTTTGCGTTCAAAGTGGGCATTACTTTTTTTTATATAAAAATTTTTCCATCCCGATATTAAAATCCATTTTTTTTGTTAAATTATTTTTTACTCTTTTCAGAGGTGGATTATTATTACGTGCATATATAGATATAAGCTGATGCATACATAATATAAATATGTGTATTTATTTTTTTCAACTCCTGTGAGTTGTGTGTTGATAATACGTTGCTACTTCATTTCATTGATTGAACCTCTATCTACCCTTTCATATTCAGTGCCCCTATTCGGCTATTATCGATTTCATTTTTATCCTTGCACGCGGGTTAATATTGAGAGAGTTTTAGTAATCCACTACTGCCCACGAAAAACCAAATAATATATATGTATATATAACACCCAAACTTTTCATGACCATGAATATATATGAGGATGAATTTTTTTACTCGTTTTCCCAAATCTTTTATACTTGAATCCCATGGTCCATAGTAAAGTGAATGAATACCTGTCGTAAGCAGGTATTCGCGCTTTTCATTGATTTTTTTCATCATCCATCATACTTTATTAACGTGGAATATGTTTTCATAGATATTATAAATGAATGATTGTTGAAATCTCATATATTTTTTTTCCTTTATTAATAAAACGAACAATAAATATTTTTTAATATAAAAAATAACACTATAGAATTTTTTTTATTCATACAGAACTCCAAATATTTTAGTCAGGAATTCAAATAAAATGAATAAAAAAGTTTACAAATAATTGAATTTTATACTGTGTTGACAAGATAAAATAAAAGGGAGTGGAGTACAAGGGAATGTTCCAAAAATTTATTGAAAAAAAAAATTTCAGCTATGGACTATTGATTTCATAGTGATACGAAGTATTTAGGGTGAAATGAGTAACGTAAAAAATTAAATAAAATAAAAAATATAATTTTTGCATCAATATTATTTTAAAATAACGATTTATTTAGACGAAATAATTTGAAACGAATTATATCTTTGAAAAGCAGCATAAATTAATTACTGGGTTAGATCTAAAGCTTTCTTTCCACTGTACCCCGTTTTCTGTCACATGAAATTTTTATGAAATATTTTCCTATAATCGCAAATAAGACATCTATTCAAAGACGGTTGATAATGTATACACAATAAAATAAACAATATGTTTTGATTTTATAAAAATATATATATATATAATCAATTTACAAAATTTTCAGTGACTAAGTAAACAGATAAGCTGTATTGTCATAACACTGGTATTTATCAACAAAAATACATCCTCGTTTACCTTTGTACTTTTCTGACACGAGGATAATCGAACTTTGTTTTTGTTTTTTGTAGATATTTATCTCAACTGAAAGAGGGTAAATATTAAAACTGAAAAAAATAAACTTTCTTGGCGCCGGTTGAAAAGCAGGTAAATGACAAACAAAAATAAAAATAATACCTTTTTGCAAGCAAAACTGTTTTCCTTTAAATATTTGATTTGTAATGTCAATAATTTTCAAATATTTTCACTAAATGTGGTGACTAAAAATTAACAAAAAAAAAAAACACCCTCTTTTCAATTTCGTTTAATTGTAATTAAAATTATAATGCAGTAAGTATTAAAAATCTCATTATAGAAGGTAATTTACAGTGTTTATATTTATTCATAAGTACTCTCAATGACAAAGTAAACTTTGTATTCACCCCAATTAAAACTGTGTTCTATCATGTTCGCTACATTTGAAATGAAAATTTTTAATTAAAAAACCGATAATATTAACTTGAAAAATTTTTTTATATCGCACTAATTAAGAAAATCATCAAACGTAAGCAATTAAACGTCAAATATTTTTTAAAATTTTATTTTTTAAAAATTTATAAGGACCTATAGTCCATAAGTTTTTATTTGATATCCGCTATGTAATTTTGGTAAAATTGAAAAAAAAAAAATTATTATTTTTTAAAGTTACGACTGACAGCTTTGAAATAAAAAATTTTTTCAATTTTTAAAACCTAATAACTCCCGCAAAAATGGCACCTTGGCATTTCTGCAAGTTATGTAATTTAAAAAATAAAATTCAAACAAACAATTTAAATGACAATAAGATAACACTAAAACCCGTGTACTTTTTATCCATTTTATCGATTGACTTGATAACAAAAGACCCAAGAGAAACTCAATCCTCTTAAGAATATTAGCTTATAAAATTTAAATATGTGAGAACAGGATTAAATTACAGACTTGGTGAAGTTTTAGAATAGAGACTGTTCTCTCTGAAAAAACAATCGGTTTTACATCCACTCAGTGCTGATAAACAATAGGAGATCTTGTTTAAGTCTATAAGTCAGCAAAGATGTTCAGTACTGGAGATGGCTCTGTATACATGTACAACCGAATCAGACAATGCTATGAATAGATGAGACAGATGGGCCTTTTTTTGTTTTTTAAGAGTGAATGAGAATGGATTTCGCATGGTATTACAAGGCGAAATAGTAAGTACACAGATTTCATGCAGACATTTGTTGAGATTGCGGGGAAGGAGGCAATTGTATACGCCATTGCAAATTTGCATTGTGGTTCAAAGTTCTCAATGTTCGTGCGCGGATATACATTCCTCATTCTGCAGTATACTAGCCTACTCCATCTCTGGAACACCCTGAGCGAAACTACATCTCTTCAACATTAAAGTTGTCATGTCGCTTGTCTTTTACTACTTTGTGCAACGCTTCTCGTAGCTACTTGTTCTTCAATCGAGTTTCCAAATAATCTACTTTATCAATCTACAATACAAACTTTATTTTTTAAAATTTGTACTCCTTGTATATAATAATTTAAAGTTTTTTACATTCTCACTGAATACGATTTTCTTCTACTCGAAATTTACAAAGATTTTTATTTACAAAGCATTCAAAGTAGCATTCACATTATTTTCTGTATTATCATAATAAAAAAAAAAATTTTGGTAATTTTAGATGAAAAAATAATTCTTTACTTCAAATAAGGTATTGAATATTTTTTTTTTAACATAGAATATAATGGGGATCAAATTAAACTTTTGAGAAGTGAAAATCTAGCCGAATATCAAATGTCATTTTTCATTATATTCATATATTTTTATTTATATTTGTGGTATAAAATATACGATGAAATATTGAAATCAAATATAATATTCTAAAAAATTTTATCAACCTTTCAAGATAATCATAAATTAATGCAATTCTGATAAGGTTGAAATTTTAGCTTCGTTATAAACACAAAGCTGAAAACGGCTTAGGGTCAAAAAAGCCGAAAATTCGAAAAGTTTACCGTTTGAAGTTCTATATTTTTATTTAAAAAAAGAATACTATGGTCGGAAATAGGGTGACAGTATAGCAGCCGATTTTCAGCTTTTTTATTATAAATAATAAAATTTCGATGCGTTTTTGGCAAACTTTCGGTTTCTTCCAATAAAATTATACGGTTTCGGTATGATTTCAGCGAAATTTCGATCTCTTTGAATAAAGTTTTATGGTTATGGTGTGATTTCAGCCTGATTTAGCTTTTCAGCCAAATATTTTTACCAGGATGGGCAGAAGGGAGATATTTTTTTACCGTAAAGAGAAAAACTAATTTTAAATCCACTAAGTGACAGTGGTTTCTCTCAACTGGCTAAATAGGCATTGAAACTACGATTTTCAATGCAGGTCATAAGAAAAACCACTATACGTAAATAAAAAATAAAAAAATAATTATTATTTTAAAAATTTTTTAATCCACAACAAATATCTTATATTATTTTATATTTATCATTTATGTCTTTCTTCAAACGTTGTTTCATAAAATTTATTATTTTTCCAAGCATCTTAACTTATGATCGTTTTTTCCTTTTGTTACGAATGAATAATTAATTTATGAAAAACAAATTCACGATACGCCTGAATATTTTATGGAATTATTCTCTCAAATATTGTACTGCGCTTTGCATTGTTTTCTTTTTGAAAAATAAATATTTTCAAGAAGAATATTATAAAATAATACTGCTGTTTCTTAAATAAATGTATTTTTTACCAGAATTTTTTTTACTTAAGTTAAATTTTGACTTTTTTCAAAAGTTCTATAGTTTAAAAATCACCCCCGGTTAGTTTACCCTTTTATTACTTCCGTTAGTTTCCCAAGCTTTCAGTGCTTGTACGACTCAAATAAATGTCAATGAATATTTGTTATATCTGGCTACATCTTGTTTTTTACTATCGTTGTTTTCTCTCCATATTTTACTTTGAACTTTCGATGTCTTCTATCTACTTCATGTTTAATACTTTTTATTTTATTTTCACTAAGTAGTTTGCCTGTACTTTTTTTATTTCCTTCCGTTATTTCCGGTTTATGTTTTACGGATAAAATTTTTTTCTGCACAGGAAATTGATGCATGGAACTGCTATGATAAATAATTTCAGAGATGAATTTATTATCATTAATTAGAGTAGAATATTAAAAAAAAAGTCATAAATTTTTTTTTTTACTATGACTGGTATTAATTATTATTTAATTATGATTAAAAATGAAGAGTATAAAGTTTTTTATGTAAATTAATTCATACGAATGCGGTAATTAAAATTATAAACTTTTAAATGTATTACGCAACTTTAATAAATTACACGTAAAATAAACTAAATGCCTTGGGAAATATTTATGGTTAGAGTTTTTGATCCCGCGGGGCTTCATTATAATACACGAATAATTAGAAACATATTATAAATAACTATGCTAAAACAAAATTGTCCTTGATTTTTCCAACACGGAAACAAATTGTGGTTCTTCTAACCGCAATATTGTATATAACATTTGTAGTAGCTAGTACTCCAATATGTAGTAAGGCATACTATATAAATAATACTGACTTTACTACATGTGTAGTTGAGGTTGTTCGAAGTTGAAGTTGGCATTTCTTTACTCCAACTTGTAGTAACCTCAATTACAGCTGCTGTTGTAGCAATTAAATTTTTTTCCGTAAAGATATACAGAAAAACCTGGGGTAAAAAGTGACATTATTCTCAAGAAAACAAAAAAAAAATTATTTACAAATTCTAACTTCTGTAGCCTTCATGGAAAAAATGACTCTGTCAAAATTAGAGGAAAAACTGTCAATTTGACAGTTTTTCGATGTATTAATTACATTTAAAAAATGCAAAATTCACTTAAAAAAAAAAAAATGTGAAATTCATATTAGAACAATAATTGAAATTGTTATTTATGAGTAAGAATTTTACATTTTGTAAAATGTAAACAATACACAAAAAAATATTCTAAAAATTGAAATTTTAACTAAAAAAATTAGGTACTCATGTAAAATAATTATTCAAATCTGCAAACCATAAATTGGTTTGTAAATTTTGTATAACTTGATAATCAACTTCTTACAGATTATTTTTGTAAATTTGACAGTTTTTATTTTTAAATCAGACATAGTATGGTTATGTTATTTCCATATATTATTTTTTTCCTAAGAAAGGGCAGGACAAGTCGAATATGATGAGGATTTGATAATTTTAAATAAAAAATAATTATTTATTTCAAGTGTTCGCTATCAGACATATTTCCTTAAATTACAAGGAATCAAATAAAAATTATATTCAGAGGTAATATGAACGAACTGATACTCGTAGAATTTTTGGTCATGTAGTTTTTGAAAAAAAAAAAAAAAAAAAAAATAATAATAATTTAAAAAAATATTAGATGCACTATTTATAAAAAAAAGTATATTTAATAATATAATAATGAAACTTACCACTTTCAGGAGCTGGATAAATATTAAAAGCTGAGTCTTGAACCCAAGATGTAATAGAAACGTATTCCTTAGCGTGTGTTGGAATGTCACATCTCAAGACTCCAGTATTTCCCGCTAGTACATGGGAGTCCTTAACTCCAACTTGGTACTTCTGACGAACCACTGGAATAATGAAGTCGTCCGAAATTATACTTGAGCACTCAGACATAAAATTACGCCAACTTTAATTATACCTCATGTTAAATAAAATATTTATAATATATAAAAGCCCGGGTATTAAATTTAATAAAATAAAAAATAATAATAATATGAATATTTAAAAAAAATTTTTTTTTGTCGGATAGAAAAGATATTCGTTTAAAAATATATAGAGCTCTACTAAAACAGCGGCATTAAAAGGTTTGAGCAAACGCTCGAAGCATTTAGAGACTGAATGATATAAAAGTGTAGTTGAGGTTGGTTAAAATAAAAGCGGAAGCGAAAGCAGTTGGCGCAACATGAGTCTGTATGTACCAAAATCTTGATCTTGGCAGCAATGGGTGTGAGAGACGGTCATTACCCGTACCGAGAGTAAAATGTACTTTTATGACTTTCATTTGAAATGTACAAGAGCGTATTTCTATACAGATATATACAGATAATGTTATTCAACAGAGATCTGCGATTAAAAATATATAGTTATATCTTTGTAAAAGTATACTTGTAATGAGTATATCTTCCTGAGTAATCAAACGAGGGAATCCCTAAGTCATCAAATTAACTTAAACAACTTTGGCATCTACTCAGCTTCTGTTAAACTTGTACTAATCGGTTTAATATTTGAATTTCTAAGCTTGTTTCACTTTGCACTGATAAGAAAATTAATACTAAATGTTGGTTCAATTCATGTTTAATTACTCTATGAATATTCTTTATTTTACATTGATTGAGGTGATAATCATCATTTAATAATACTGTAGAAAAATTCTATTTTATTTAATATTTTTCAGAGAATCATTTTATCAGTCATCTTCAAAGATAGTGCTATCATAAATATGTATATATTTATACATATTGGTCCTATTTATAGACTCATATTTACAAATTGACCATGCAATCTTGAATTGTTATCTTTGTTATTGACTTTTTGAAAGTATTTTTTCTTTATTTTTTCAAGTTAAATATAGTATATTTTTCTACTCTAGATCTATATTTAGACGAAGGTAGGGCACGGTGAGATATCTAGGCACAGAGGTCAGTGAAGTAGTTAAAAACATTTTGATTCAACGAAGAAAAATGAATTTTTTTCTAAACGGTAGCTGAAAATTTTTCTATTTACTTCGAAAATCATTAA
Source organism: Microplitis demolitor (assembly GCF_026212275.2). Lineage (NCBI taxonomy): Eukaryota > Metazoa > Arthropoda > Insecta > Hymenoptera > Braconidae > Microplitis > Microplitis demolitor. The sequence continues at coordinate 20,399,145 of NC_068551.1, read as the reverse complement.
AAAAAATTTGAGTCCTCGAAATTTTAATATTTTCTGAAGTACCCCCCCCCCTATATTGACAATATTGGAAAAAAAATTAAGATTAAATTTTCCCTAGAACAAACAAAACCGATTTTACTAAAAATTAATTATTCAATATAAATAAAATCCAAGATTTAGGTCTCCATAAATATTAATTATTTTTGCCCGAGGGTAAGCGATCCTTGGCACGTCATCGCTATTAAAATAAAAGCACTCAAAAAGTAAACAAATGTGACACTAACAGGGTAAGAATAAAAAAAATGTAAAGCACGTATTTCCGGAAAAACCGTTGGCTTAACGTGAATCTCGATCTTGGCAATGTACGTTTTACTCTGGTGATTGTTAGCCCGCAGACGAAATGGGTTGGCGGTAGAGTAAAGAGGTGAGTTGCGACCAATCTATCTGAACGAAGTCTCGGTAAACGCAGTTGGCGCGATTCCCTGAGAAACTCACTCACCTAAAACACATTTATCTAGCTCGCTTAGCCTTTAATTTTCTTCCAGCACTTACTTATGTTTATATCGCTCATGGCAACTCCCTAATTGGATTCGTTATGGTTTACGAGTGTTATTAATATGGATCATCCAAAAGAGTATTTATAAAAAAAAAAACTTTTCATCTTTGGAATTATAATTGATCTATTAATTGACCATTTTAACGGATTTTTATAAAATTATAAAAGACTATTTAAAATTTTTTTTTTAATTAATGAATGGCATATAATTATTATGCTGTACAATGTAATAACTAGGTCATAACATTGATTACTGTGGTGGTAAGTACTTACCAGCTTTGACATTAACTTCACGCCCAAGCACTCGTCCCACGCTGTTGGACGCTTGGCACCTGTACACGGCAGAATGAACGTCATGACGGTAGCTTTCAGCACCAAATGGCAGAAAGTACATTGAACCATTGACTAGTATCTCTCGGATGTTGGGAATAGGATGCACAGGCGAGCCATCACCCATTAACCAATCTACTCTCGGTCCTGGACTCCCATGAGCTGAACAATGTAACATTGCTCCTGTGTCATTGGAAAATTCTACTGTCGATCGTGGCTCGGACGTTAAAACTGGCCCTTGGCTGTCCAGCAGTGTTCCTCGACCTAGAATCATTGAGATTAAAAATTCAATTATTATTTATTTTTATCTCTCCTCAGAATTATTCTGAAATTTATTTTATCACTGTAAATAATTTTAAGCTCACGGTGTAGGTCTAAATAATTTGGTGTTAAAATTTTTAACACTTCCGGTGTGAAAGTTACACGACGCATGGTATTAAATTTTTAAAAAATATATATTATTTGAAAATTTTTAATTACAGATTATATTATCGGACAATATTGGAGCTAATAACACCGAACGTTGAAAAAAGTAAGCACTCATATTGTGTTAAAAGTACACGGCTTGATATTTCACACCGAGTGGACATGTGAAGTCCTTGGGCACCATTTTCACACCAAAAATTTTTTATAGTGTACATTTTAATAGATTTTTCATTTATACAAAAAAAAAAAAAAAAAAAAAAAAAAAAAAAAAAATGACAGTAAGTTTTGAATTTGTATCATCATATCCATTTTCCCCTTGTGTATATTTTATAAGGATATTATATAAATTTTTAATCATGATAAATTTTGTTTCTTACATACAAATATATCAAACGTAATATTTAGTGAATTTAAGTAAAATTATTCTTGCATTTATAAACCATGCTGGTATCATCAAGACTCAGAGGGTAGTCCTCATTTGAGTGTACACAACGTACATGGAAGTAAATAAATAACATTCATAAATCTCTCCCGTTGCTAGTAAATATTAATTACTTGCTGGGAAATATCTCATTACATGTCCGCTGTTATGGTTAAGCTATTTAATTTAATGGTGTATCTTTCCCCTCAGTTAAATATCAAAGTGGCTACGGTTGAAATAAAATTTTCCTTTACATTCATTAAAATTTTTTTTACACATAAATGAAATTATACTTCGCTATAGAATTTAAACTTTTTCACTGATATTTAATAAAAGAATGATATTTCATCTTATCGTGCACGTAAAATATAAAACACATACATCTATTCTGTATAATATTACTTTTGCAGTTGACATTATATATCATGTCATAACATTGACATTTTTTAAAAAACTTTTTTTGCATACTTATATTTTTTATAAATAAAATTCCTTCATATACGCGCATACGTATATACATAAAATAACATTTTTCATTATTCTTACAGTTGCTGAAGCTTCATCTCGTCTTGTGCTGTATATACTGTGCCGTATATCCGACTTTACTACCGACATTTTCAAGATATATGGACGTGCATATATGCCAATCCTATATTAACGTACGGAAGCCCCTTTAAGCCATATAGCGAGTTTAAACATATATTTGCTCTTGTATCTACCCTGACTAATCTAATATTAAATTTATAGTTAACTACATTTCTTGGTGATGACCAATAATTAATACCTAGAAAACTACTAAATATAAATTTTAAAAATACTAAAATATATTACATTACAATTTTAAATTACAGACAACTTTATTAGATCAGGCTGATACTAAATTCTTTATGATTTCGACAAGATTTTTCAAACTTATTTCCAATGAAAAATTTTATTTTTTCGATAAAGTGTCTGTATAGTCACCCAATAAGAGCAAATTATTTCATGAACTTTTTTTCCCATTGAATCAATGAGTGAAAGAAAAGTAATCGATAAAAAAAAAATTAAGAGCTCACTTTGCTGAGATCTTCCCTGCATTTAAATAAAATTGCAGATAATTTATTTAAAACAGGATGTTTTGTGTAAAAGCATTAAGTGTGTTGCTAAAGCTCATAAAATCCAAGTAACAATAATTTACAATGTGCAATCTGTCAGTGGTTAGAATCATGCATCACCGGGAATGAGAGTAAAAACCCACTCTTGAATGTACAACCGCTACTCTTTCATTGATTATATATACCTCACTCTTAACTTATCGTTCAATAAAGCTGGATGGTATATACCACATATACCGATCTATATATATTGCCATATGTACATACGTATATATGTGTTTTCTACTGGTACGATCGACCGACAGAAGAGACAGCCGAGCATTACGAGGGGGGTAGTACAAGAATCGTTGGTTGGTGCATTATGCATGAACGGGAGCTTGATAACCATAGCTGAAACCAGCAGCAGTAGAAGGACTAGCATACAGTAGTCAAGAGCATACGAGAAAGACAGAGGAAACAAGAGAGGAATATTCTCGGTTGGCAATCACCATTTGCCTTCCCTCTCGCTCTCACTTTGCTCAATTCTATTGTGCCCTCTAGCCTCTACTCTCTACTGTACTACTACGACTAGACTTGGAATCCAGACAAGGGCCTCTGGCCATGTGTGGTTTGGCATATGCACATATGCCCGTGTGAAGTTTATGCCGACAGATTTGTCTATAAGCATTTACACCTGTGCCATAGGGTTGTGTTTCATGTATGCCTATATAACAATAACCTCATTTTGGTTATGGCCCGTGTGAAAATCTGTTGTTGCGTTTTGTAATAGTGTGACCAGTGCTGACCTTTAACCATACCTACACGCGCCACCATGCGGAAGCGTCCTAAAGCTCAACCGAATCATGATAATATTTCTTCATTTTACAATATATAAATTCTAATTGCATTCATACCTCTATCTCTATTAACTTATAATGCCATTCTGAATCCTTGGGTATTGTCGTTTTTTTTGCCCTATTAATAGAGCCTCGAGTCTAGTTCTGCAATATTCCTGTGCATAGATACGATAGTGTGTGAATGTCACAGAAAGTTCCCTGTATTTATACTCCCAGCGGTAATCGTTCTCTTTGCCTTAATTACAGAGAATCTCGCGTCATTTGGCCACGCCGCTCACGCATCGTTATCATTAAACCGGGCGCTTGGTTACACTGGATTACTATTCGTCGGCTATGTACGATTTACATTTACTGTGACACTATATTCATATATATATATATGCATAACAGTACCGGAACTCACCAGTTATCGCGCTCTAGTATTTCTTTTTTTGCTTTAAATATATAGTTTTTTAATTCTCAACGGACCAACAGACACGACGAATTTTTCGGTCAACTTTTATTCCATGTATGTATTTATTTATTTTTTTTTCTATCCTTTTTTAGAAGCAGACAGCTTTATTGAATACAAACCCACCAATCAAGAACAAACGACCATAGTTCAAATGACTCGTGACATTTTTTAAAGACAATAAAACTTTTAATATTTATTTTTTGTTATTTAAAAATTTTAATACCAACTTTAATTACAATAATTATTTAAATTTCCCGCGAGGTTATAGAGTTTATTAAGGACTCAACGGAACAAAAAATATGACTTGCAGTAATTGTTAATAGTGACATTATATTTAGCTATTGCAAGAGATATAAAAAAAATATGAAAACAATGACAGCATCGAAATGGTAAAAAATAAAAAGATAAAGTATGCAAACTAACAAAACAACTGTCTTGATTCAACGAGTTGTTAACACCTCGTATTTATATTGAGAAAACTGCCACATCTCCGTAGTATTAAATTCGTCGAGATTTTTCTAGTGTTGATGGTTGGAGTTTGTAACAGCAGTTGTTATTAGTGTTATACACTATATACATACATACATATATAGAGCCATTATGTTGACGTAAAAAAACTTCACAAATGTTGTGTGTGAATATACAATAGGAATGGGGTTCATGTGATGCAATATTTTTCTTCATTTTTTACTTTGTCTTGTTGCCTTTTTGTGGTATGTGTGTATGGTTTTTTTTTCTGTCTCTATTAAAGATAGTAAAAATTTTATGACGACGGCAGTATCACCTAAGGCTGTTTTGTTTACGGTATTTTATGCTCTGTATAGAAGATATTATATTTGCGTTCATACATATACTTCTATATACATATATGCTTATGGATGTAGATGTGGATGTGATGCGTGATAAAGGGATGAGATGAAGTAAAGCAATATCGTAGGAAATCGAATGGCAAAATGGAGAAAATAAGCCTGAGTCATTTCCCACCTCTATATAAGACTATACATGAAAAAAGAATGAAAAAGAATAGAGCAAGAGGTAGAGGCGACGGAAGTAGTGATGGAAGGAGTGAATAAGGACGAGAACAGCGAATAGAGGACGAGAGAAAATAAGGGGATGGTTGGAATGCATTTCGTTCCAGGTTAATCTCCCGAGTGAGAGTCTGCTCTGATGGCTGACAATTCCAAAGCTTCGGTAGCATCCTCGTTTCTCTTGATAGCTAGCTATGCAAGCCCGACGTATAGTACAGGAAAACTCGTTGAGGACAGAAGACATCTCGGAACTTGACGTCTCGTCTCTCATCGTCTTCTCAAACTTCTTGGCCTCATATTATCGTTTTCCAAATCGATTTTCATCCTTATTCGTATAATATACCAATACGCGACGTAAATGGATCGTAATACCAGACGTTGGTATTCGATGCTGGATGATGAAGTGAAAGCTAAAAGCTCCCAATACCAATATAAGAGAATGAAAGAGTCAGATAGAGAAAGAGAAAGAGAATTCAATGACTTTAACATAGACTTTATGGTGTGAGAAATTCTACTTGCTGTACACGCGTTCGTTTTTTTTTCTTTTTTTTTTTGGCGGGCTCATTTTTTTCCTTCATTTTTTCTATATGATGGGCTCTCAGCAATTTACTTTATTCGCAGAGTGATCGATCATCGACGAAATTATAAGGAGAACGCGTTGAAAATTTATTTCTTCAACAATTCAATCAATTTCATATCAATTTTACGGTTGATAGAAGTTGTCGTATATAAACGAGGGAATTTATATTTTCATTATGAAATTTCAATTCTAACTTTTAACGTAAATTAATTATTTATGTGTTTTTTTATCATTATTACTAGGGCCAAAATTTTTGCCTTAATTTGAAAATAACAATTTATAATTAATGATGTCAAATTTTTGATATTGTGGCGAAAATAATGGTTGTGTAAAAAAATTTTTCAACTAAAAGTTGTTCCAAATTTGATTTTATAAAAAAAATGTTTCTTATAATTTTTTCTTAGAAATAATAAGAAAGCCGTAATTTAAAAATTAAGATTTTCATGATTAACAAAAATTTGAATCATTCATTATTAATCTTAATTTTTGAATTAAGGTTAAAATACTGGTCGTAAAAGAAAACCATAAGAGACATTTTTTTTATAAAATTAAATTTTCTACAACTTTTATTTAAAAAATTTTTTTACACGACCAATATTTTCGCCGTAATTTTAAACATTTGAACCATTAAATTCAAAATTAATTTTTCTCTAATTTTTTCTTAACAATATCAGATTTAATAAAAATATAATATCAAAATTAATGAATACTTTTTGTATTAAAATTATCACAAAAGTAACACTAATGATGCATATAATTAAATTTTTTTATAAATTATTCTTTAGACCTGTATTATAATATTCATAGTTGAGAATATTAGTACACTACACAAAGTTATGATTTAACTTTTATTTAATTTTTTTTTTGCTCAAATAACTTTCTTAATCCAGCTCTTAGTGGAATTAATCTCCTCATTAAATGCTTGGATAATCCGCCAGTCGAAAATTTTCGTTTCAGTACAACTTAACACAGCCAAGATATTATCATTTTTTAAAACAACTTATTAAACTTTTTTTTTACTGATAATTATTAATTAACTAAATTTCATTTTTTTACAATTCGTTAGTTTTACAACCCGTTCAAAATTAATGAATCGAACCTGATATAATTGTGTCCGGCAAAGTGATTGACAATGATGTGATATTTTGTTTATACAGTTTGATAATTTGTAAGAGCATTTATGTAAGGGGGTATAAAATAATGATAAGATTATTATAAATACGTAGCCAACCATAAAATTTAAGTAATAATAATAATAATTATACTATAAAGAACTCGTTTTATGTAATGATATGCGTTGGTCGTTTATACGAACTCAACTCGAGACTTTTCCAATTTCATACAGACGAAGAAATACGAGAAGAAATATATATGAGACGAGCAATAAAATGCAAAGTACAGTGAAAAGAGTTGTGTAGTCTTGAAGTAGTCTTAGTAAAAAGATAAAACAAAAAATTGTATATATATGTCATGGGTCGTAGTCGACGAACTTCAAGAGAAATAACTCGACGAATAACTTGAAATGACGTGTAGATACGAGAATTTTTATCCCAAAATTTTTGTATATATATATATATATATATATATATACATACATATATATATATGTATATATGTACTTTAATAATGGCAGGCGATAAAGAAAAAAATAGAGGATGTGTTAAAGAAGAGTTAGTAAAATATAAATAAAAATAAATTTTGAAATTTTTGATAAATTTTTGAAAGTGATTAAACAGATTTGATATTAATATTTATATATTTAAAGAAACTGCTGTTAAAAAAATAATAATAGTAATTTGAGTAATAAATAATTATTTATAATTTTTATTTTAATTTTGAATAATAACGGAAGTTAATGTTATTTTATCTTCAATTAATGTAAAATGTTTAGGAAGTTTAAATCTTCAATTTCATTTTAATAGATAATTTCAGTTGATTAAAAGTATCTTGTATGACGAGGGTTGAAATAAGACGATTTTAGACAAGGGTGAGGATGATAAACCGAGTTGAAGACGGGGACTGTCATCACATGGATATCGAAATTATGATTTTCTCCGCACTGCACACTAGATTTTTTTTTAACATGCCTGCGGCGAAAGTCCAAATTCCTACCCTTGTTTCTAGAGAGTAAACCCGTTCTTTTTTTTTATGAGAAATTTAAACAAACCAAAAACCAAAATTTAAACTTTCAGATGCAGATTTGGTGAGGAAGGTAAAACTCTGATCCGCGTGTTTGCAACGTTTGACTTTGGCTCGAGTAGGCAATTATGCACATGGGTTGGAATGTCCTACTTTCCTCTCTAATTGTGTAATATACTATTAATTATCCAGATTGAATTTTAGAGCTTAAAGGATCAACATTAGTCACAATGTGTCAACTTACAAGCAGTAGTGCATTAGTTCTTAGTTGGTTAGAATGACATATGATATTAATCTGAGGATAATTATAAGTAAATTTGATTTTCACAGGGATGAGATCAAGTCAGAAACTCATTTAGTGGACAGAAACTAGACGCGTTTTCTACTCTAATGAAGAAAGTGATGATCTCCGAACCAGCTGAATCGCGGTCTGAAATTTACTTGTTTCAATTATAGCTAAACGAAGATTGAAACTCAGTGTAATATGAAAATTACTTTTAAAAAGTTTTCATTAATATTTAAATTTGTGATTAAAAAACTTTAGTTTTTAAAATTCATTGAAAAAAATTTTTTTTTCTCTTACTAAATAAACTTTTTTTACATATGGATATCATTACAAATCTAAAAGCGAGAACGAAAATTGAATTCAAAAAATTTTATAAATTAGTTTATCAAAAGAAGAACAAAAGTAAGCTTAAAGTTAATGCCACAACAACAAATAATGAAAATGTACTTCTATAAAATTTATTGAAAAGTACATCTAAAAAAAAAAAAAAAAAGAATCTGGAAAATATAACTTGAAAGTGTTTCATTGCTAAAGACACAAAAAGTTTTCTGATCAACATCCGCAACGTGTTTCTGAGTTTCTCCAGTAGTTCCTTCATCTAAAAATTCTTTATTTCTTTCAAAAAGTTATTTTCGTACCATTTATTACTTTTATATAAATAACTAATTTTGTGTAATTGATGTAAATTTCGTAGCACTCGATATCATTGCACATTTTCACTTGGTTACTTTTTTTTCATTCTTTACTCTCTATGTTTTCACGAGATTCATAGTATTTTATAAGGCAGAAAAGTTCATCTACTGAAGTGCTCATCTTGAATACAGCTAAGACCAGTACAAGAAAATAAGTAAAAAGATGAAGAAAACAAAAAAAAAATGTTTATGCATTTCCAACTTCTCCATCTGGAAATTGTTTAATAGTGAGCGGAAATATTTCCTTACAACTTTAACGTTTTTTTTTTTATCAACTCCTTTGACTTTTGGCTTCAACAACCGGATATCGTTTATAAATTGTATCAAGTACTTTATGAATAGTTATTTTTTAAAATTTTTTCACTAAATAAATCAATACGCCCATAAATAAAATTGCTGTGAAAATTTATGCTATTGTTTTATTTATAAAAATAACATACTTTATATTAAAAGCGAATATATATTTGAAGCATGACAAAACCTATTGATAAAGATTTTAAAAAATTTAACTGACATTCCGTAAGATCATAATTCAAATCAATGTCGTCAATATTTCTCATACAGATTGTGTCCGTATATCGATCATAAATTCAATTCTATTTACGTATCACCAGAATCCATATATAATTTACAGCCATGCATCTATATGAATTTAGACCACGATATATTCACTATCGAACCATTAAATTCGTTAATTTAATGCATACATAAGCATCCCAGACTAACATATCAATTAAATATGATAGCAGTTGTGTTTTGATATTACACTATTATTTACGGATTCCAACGGAGAGAGATAATAAATATTTTTCAAATATTTTCGGCCGTAATTAATAACAGAAAAAAAGTTCTATATATCATATCACGTCATTAGTAAACGGAGAAAAATTTTGGCTCGAAACTTACCACTTTTTATTATGCTGTCGACCAAACTTTTAACAGGAAGTGAAGCATCCAAAAAAAAAATGCTCATAAGAAAAATTATTATGCGGTATCACAATACTTACTACGCGCAAGAAACTTATCAATAAGCTTCAATAATAATTACTTTCATATATTATAATAATTATGATGCGGCATAATAATTTTTTATAAGAGCGTCATAAATTTTTGGATGCTTCATCTCCTGTTTGAAGTTTGCTCGACAGCATAATAAAAATTGACAGGTTTCGAACCAACATTTTTCTCCGTGTAGTCTACATATTGATCATCAGAACTGATAAGGCATGCGTTTTTTTTTCTTGATCAATTAAGTTGAAATTAAAATTTGATTAAAAGAAAATTAAGTCGAAAACGCCTTTAAACATATATCTGAGAAAAAATAATTTAGATCTAATCAGATCAACGAAGATCGGATTTTTCCGTAATTTAGATCTACTTTGATCAGAGTAGATCTATTTGAATCGATTCAGATCTACAACTTTCGAAATTTTTTTTAATAAAGATTTGAAATCTTAATAAAAATCGGAATTTTGATTTTTTTTCGTTTAGTGATTTCTCGTTTTTCGTTTTGATCTAAAAAATGGAAAAACCAGATCTTCGTAGATCTTAGCTGTATGCAGGATTTAGATCACCATAGATCAAAATTATATTTTTTGCGATGTCTTTTTGCTTTTAGACATAATAATAATTAAAGCCTAAATTATATGGTCTAATTAATTATTGAATCATATAAAATTTATAGACCACTGACTATTCATCTTCAGATAGTTTTTGGATAAAATATCTTGACTCAATATTGATAGAATTCTAGAGTCGAAATATATTATTCTCATTGCTTAAAGAAAAGGCACAATACGATTTTACGCGTATGATATTTAATCGGGGATCAATAATTACGGAGTCAATATTTATATAGACCTGATATAATAGTGGATGTTTTTTTTTTCAGTGATAGTTATTGAATCTATAAATACATGACAAAGAATTAATTCAAGGATTCAAATAAATTAACAGTACAATGGAGTAATATTGATCGGATGTCTAGTCTCAGTAGACGACGTTTGAACAATGCGATGAATAAATGTGAAAGAGAGAGTTGGTAAGTAAAAAAGTTTGAGTTGAGTGAAAAAGTAAAAGTCAGAAATAGTAAAAATAAAAAATAAAAATTGAAGAACATCCGACTAGAAATGAAAAGAGAAGTTAGTTGAAAGTCCCACAGAAGTAAAGGTAACAGACGATAAAAAAAAGAATTGCGAGCTAAGAAAGAAATCGTAGGATAGTAAAAGCTGAGGGAGGAATAAAATATAAAAAATAAAACGAGGATAAAAGACAGAGACAAGAAGTTAAGGAAAAAGTCACGACGTACTTGGTATCTTTCAACGACACCTTGAATTAACTATCCTTTCAACGGCACTTGAGTTACTGTTGCATCAGTGATGGCTGACGTAGGCACTTTTAAATGCTCCTGGATTTATAATGTAGAGTTTAATGAACTTAAATAATTTTATATTTTATTTAAAAAAAATTTTTTATGGTGATAAAAAAATTTTCATTTTAATAAAATACTTTTTTCGATTTAAATTAAAATTATGTAGATGATATCATTTAATAGTGATGGTAAAAATATTACAGATAATAAAGAATAGAAATAAAGTTATAGAAAAAAAAAATATAACCGATGGTAATGGTTGTTAACACAAAGGACTTGAGTAAACTATTGAGTACTCATATCAAACAACCCAATGCTCTGAGAGTAGTTTTTACACAAAACTCCTACTCGCAGTGGTCTATAAACCGAGGGGAGACATTGTGAGTCAACAATATTTGAGTTGATGAATCTCAATAAAATCACGTTTTCAGTCATAGACATCGCATGGTCAGCAATTGCATCTACCACTCATCTATGTACATATACATATGCAACCACTCGTACGTATTGCGTTAGATTATTTTTCAGTTGCTCTACTCTCTTGATATTAAACCTCAGCTTATTCCATTTATATTAAAAACTGCTACTAATTATACAATAATCTACGCGAATATTATAATATCACTTCCAAGCTGTATGTATTTAATTATTTTTCAACTTTGATATTATTAAATTTAAATGATCAACTGAATAAAAATTAAAATTTACCTCTAATAAATTTTTTCAACGGAAGAAAAATTTTTTTCTAAGTCCTAAAAAAAATTTCTGACATCGACTGATTATTCAAATTATTTCATTAATTTTTTTTAATTAAATTGATAATTAAAGAAAAATAAATAAATATAAATATTTGTTAAAAAAAAATGGTGTCCATTTTATCCTGCTCTACTTAAAATTTATTTTGGCAGTAAAAAAATAATTAATGAAAAAATCGAATAACGTGACGATGAGATTTGAGTATTTATTTAAATTGCGGTCAATTTGTTCCGGAAATGAAAAAAAAAAATGAAAACCTGCACCGATCATTGACTGGCTCAACAAAAATGAGAGCCGACGAATATAGGTAATAAATAGACATCTATGTAGTCAGATATTTCATTTCAACCGATCATTTCAGATCAACCCTACACCTCATTCCTCTTGGTCATGTTCAGCAGAGAGGACGATTACACGAGCGAGTTGTTCTACTGCAACGCGTGGTCGAGCGACAAATCGATCGTGATCGTCTCCACCCTCTGCTCTTGAGCCTTGTAGCTCTACTACTAGCTTGGTATACACTCACGAGCAGATCGTCTCGTCGCATCTCTTGTAACTACAGATGAGAACACCGGGGGAGTGAGTTGTAGTAATAGTGGTACATAGAGTACACAGTATAGAGTATAAAGACAATTGAACGTCAATGTTTCATGAATCAAGTAAAATGAAAAGAGATAGATGAAATTGCGAAGAGCTTAACGATCTATATTCTCTGAATCGGGAAATCGAGGTTGGTTAAAGTGAATCGCGCTGGAGGACAAACCGATGCGGCTTATCTATCGCCTATTTGCGCGATAGTTCCCGTTTCCGATTAATCAGCTGCACGGAATTAACGCGCCACATTCCCACCCTACGGTCTAATGTCCTCTGCATCAGTTCATCTCGCTCCTAACTCAGTCTTTCTCTATCTATCTATTCATCTATTCATCTATCTCTCTCCCTCTTGTCTCTAACTCTCTATTACTCGGCTCTCGCTAAGTTAAGCTTCTGCAGTGTATTCCATCTCACTCATTGCGCAATATAATGGTCAAAGCCCAATGTTCTCGGTGAATTACTGCACGTTAACAATCCCGATCGACAGAGTCATTGCCCTCTGCTCGATATACCTCGTTCGATACCAAGTTGAATTATTGGCTTAGAAATCTTTATTTTCAATATTTTAAAATAGCTTAATGTAGTATTAGTAAAACGAGGAGTGTAAGATCTCATCTACGGCTGTCAGTCAACCACACTAGTCTGAAATCGTCTTGTTTCAGCCCTAGTCGCATCATTTACTATATTTATTAGAAGGGAATTTCAATATTTTCAGGCTGTTTCTACACTGTAAAAAGAGCAGTGTTAAATCCGTGTAAAGGCGAGTACTATCGGTGTAAAAGCGGGGTAAACTGCGTCTGTTCAAAGTATTATTTTTTTAGAAAGCTTATTAAACACAAAAAAAATCAGTTTTTTATGAAAATTAATAAAAAATATTATTTATTAACATGATAATTATTTTCATCGTAACTCTGATGTTTTTTGTAACATAAAGCATAGTTCAAAGTTGACAATTTGATAACTACATTTTATACTTTCATTAATTCCGTTTGTACACAGACTTGATTTTAAACACCGTAAAATATTTTAACACCGAAAATTTCAGCCCCTACACCACGGACTTACCCTAATTTTTTTTTACAGTGAAGTTTGCCTTGATAAAACAGTAATTTTTATTTAAAGAATTAAAATTTTGTTAGAATTTTTTTTGTGATTGTTTCAATAATTCATTGCAAAAATAATAATTTCATCAAAAAGACAACATCTATATTTACAAAAAAAAAAAAAAAAAAGAATGGACTATTTTATTTTATCTGTCACATACCTGCTTGTGCTAACTATTTTTAAGTGGCGCTAAAAAGTTTACTTTTTGATTTTAAATATTTACTTATCTCAAAGAAAGAAAAATATTATCAGTTAAAAAAAGAAAAACAGGAAATGAGATAATTCTGCAGTTAATGGGATACAATTGTGAGACGGAATATGTTTCGGTAAAAAACATCGATACTATGACAATAAAAGATATATCTATATTATAATAATAACTAAAGGCTAGAAGATATAGTTTATGAACATACATTAAAATGTCAAAACAATTCAATTCATTATTATCTTTATTAACCTAGTCATATGACATTGTTTTTGTTATTCATTGAAATTCACAATTCATTTAAGTGATTGTTATATTAATAACATTTTTATCGTAATAAGAAAGGAAAAATTCATATGTATATTATGTCATAATATCAGCACTAAGTTATGAATAAAATGTTTACGTTTCAAAATGCTATCGAATGATAAAGTAACTTTTTTTCCACTGCAATTAAAGGAAACAATTTCATTAATCGCAAAACTAATTCTTATGAAAGAAGAATGTTTTAGCTTTACTATAAATCTGCGTAAACCAAAGCTAAAAAAGGTAAATTATTCAAAATTTCAATTTTTAAAAATATAATAAGACCTTATAAAAAAAAAACTTTTAATTTTTAGTCAAATAGATTTATATGAATTTCACTAAATAGAACATTAGAAAAAAATTAGATTTCGTTAGATATAAATTATTTTTTTCCGGTTGAGTACTACAGTATTAATTTCGTATATATTTATTATATATACAAAATTGATCATTTTTAGTATTCGTATATTTATACATATGTATATGTATGTATATGTATATATATGTATGTATAAACAAGTTTATCAGCAAAGGTAATATTTGTGTTCATATTGAAAAACGAAAGTATTTAAATGACCCCAGGTAAAATGCTGTCTCGAATTTAGTAATAATAAGAAATAAGGTTTTTAACGACTCTTATCACTCAGACAGTCAACATGTTTATGTCGCTCTCATATCGTACAGACGTTTTTAACACCCAAAAATTTTTTCTCCCTTCCATATATTTCGGACGTTATCATTTGCTACGAGGTCTATAAATTTCGTGGTTTCGGTCAGCATCATTCAAACACGAACTACTTCTCTTATAGTAAAGAAAATAGTAGTTTGTAGTTTCCCTTACCAAAGAAAAAAAAAAACATAAAATTCGAAAGTACAAGGAATAGGAAAGTTGCAATAATTAATCATTACATAGATGTATTAATTAATAGCATACAGTATTTAATAGTAATTCTGTGATATTAGATTGATCTATGTAAATTATTGTCTAGTAAATATTAAAATAGCCGAAAGGGAAAATGTCGAATTCAACGAAGATATGGTTTAAATTTATTGTAGTTGTCTTCTTTATTAGTGCTTCGATAATATTCACTGAATCGGCACCAAGTATTTTAATAGGAAAAAATTTTTCGAGACGATATTGCTCGAGAGATCTGAGTAACGCATTGGAGTTAGTTTGCGATACCTATTATGGAGAATTTTTCGGAAGCTTTGAGATTAAAAATCGGCCATCTGGAGGAATCGTTAATGAATGCTGTTATAATCCCTGTACACTTGACGTAATGAGGATGTACTGCGGTACTGAATAATTTAAAAAATTTTATATCTACTTAAAACATGGTGAGTTATCTAGCATATCTTATAATAAATTTTTTGATTTGCAATTTGGAATTTTACTATTTTACTTTTTTTTTATTTTTAGTTTAGCGAACTCGCAGTAAATTTATACCGACTGGAACCTCGTTTGATAAATAATCAATGAAAAATTCAAAATAAATAAAGTTATTTATTTGTATATATTTATTATAAGAAAATAGTACGATCTCTTCAGATTCTTAAATTTTGTAAACAATTTACATAAACTGTATTATAGGACTTTTAATTTTATAATAAACTTTTTTTATATTTAGAGTTAATTTATTTTATAATTTATTCTACCAAAACAATGACACATGTATTTATATTTTTGTTAATTACCCAACTCAAATTTAAATCAGAATCAAATGTCAATAAACTTTAATTAACGTATAATAGTGTTTATAAACATAAGGCTATAGCCTTCTTCTCTTGTACATTCAAAATTATGTACACAAAAAAATTTTTCGATAAAATTTTTCCTATCAAGTTTGGACATTTAACCATTGTTTAAATTTTTACTTTGTGCTAAGTAGAAATGGCACTTAATATATATCTTTATCGAGTACTATATATATATATATATATATATATATATATATATAACAATATGCACAGAAAAAATTTAGATGTTAACTATATGTTTTTACTGCATCTTACTTTTTTTATAATTATTACTGAAAAATTTTCTGTGTCCGAGAAAAAAAAATTTATATCTAACGAAATTTGATCGATGTAAATTTAATTTTTTCAATTTTTAAATCTATATCGATATTAATCGATTTATTTAGACCTCAGATTCATGTAGATTTCCGTAATAGATAGGGGAAGGAGGGGAGCAAAATGGGGACCAAAATTTAAGGCCTCCCTCCATCCCTTACTAGGGGAGAGTGAGGCAAAATGGACCCTTAGAGGCAAAATTGGCTGACTATTTATATTATATATAAGCCCTCATTTCTTGAGGGGCCCATTTTGCTCCCCCTTCCTCTATAGATTTTTTTTTACTGGGTGTGGTCATTATTTTAAAATAAAAAGTAGCTTATAAACACAGTGTTGAAAATTCGGAGTGAATTCACTTTGATTCGGAGTTTTTACACTAAAATAAACTCCTCTTTGGAGTAAATTTAACTCCGAGAGAATTAAATAAATGAATCATATCACTTAAATGCAATTACATTGTACTTTGAAATAAATTTGAATGTTTTACTAATTGACCTATATTGGTCAGGTTTTTAATAGCTTCTCTATACCCCTGAGTAAGTGTAACACAACGTAGCATGTAAATTGGCAACAGTTCTAACAAAGGGAAACTCAATCTAGCAATATTGAAAATGTAAAGTGTGAATGAAAATTTTTGAGTGAAATTGCGGATAGTATTGTGTAAAGCGTAAAAAAAAATTCAAAAGAATATCAAAAGGCTAATATACAACTAATTTCAATCTATATTTCGTTTTATGTCTTCTGTGCAATCAGAGAAAATTTAAATTTACTCCGTCAAATGGACGGTGATGTTAGAAATTATATTAATATTTTTCGAATAGCGATGATAACGTGTTCATATATATAAGAGTTGATATATTCTTAATTTAGTATGATATTAAATTTTTCTTGTAATAGAAGAGGACATTTTTTTTTTTTAATACAAAGTTTCTCTATTGACAGTAAACTACTCTCAAACTATAATTTACAAAAAAAAATTGAATTACGAATATATAGTCGGTCAAATATAATTTTCTTTAGAATATCTTATTTTGGATAAAAAATTTTTTTGTGAAATTTGTAAATTTTTCTTATTTTCTTTAAAAAAAGAGTAATTGTAAATGACAGCCTGTGTAAGATAAAAAATGAGTTTTTCCCTAAATCATCTCAAGCACTTTCCCACCCCGTAATCTAAGATAAAAAAATTCAGCTAATTTTTACTGAATTCCAAAAAAAAAATTGTTAAAATATACAAAATTTTGTTTTGACCTAATATTCATTGACGACTCTTTAATTGTGTAAATAAATTTTTATCTTCCAAATCCATTTAAAGTCCCTAAATTTATTTCAATTAATTTTTGATAATAATCTCATGCTCATTAGTTTTTAATTGCCGCTAAAATGAACTATCATTCAATCTCCCTAAACTCATTTTCTCTCTACTATATATAAAGATGAAAATTAACAATACTTATACTAAAAAAAAATATGATCAGTAGTAGTTACTTGTAACACTTATTTGTATCAGAGCCGTCCAAAACATATATGACACACTAACGAATTAAATTTGATAATTATTGTAATTGGGTACAACTTGAAATCGATGAGTTGACGCGCGCCTGTGCAAACTAAATTGTGAATTCTCCCGTTATCGCATATGGTGAGCCTATGCGGATTCTCTCTCAAGCGGGGTTGGGCTGCCCGGGTTTATCCGGGGATATCTGTAGATTCTATAGATGCGTGAACGGGTTCGTCTATAGAGACAATGCTACGGCAATCGCATAGATAGAGAGTGAAAGAGAATATATGTGTATGTATACATATACGTACAGATATATAGGTGAAAGAGAGATAGAGAGAACAAGAGTGTGAGGCAAATGGCGTTGGTAGCTCGGGCTTTACCTCCCTCGTATAGCCAAGAGTGTGAGTAGATATTGATTGGTAGGTGGTCTCGACAGGGTACTGTTCTTCTTGCTAACTATCGGAACGTAACGCTTATTGCATAATAATATTAATTGTTATATCTAGAGTCGTGACATAAAGCTCTAGTCGGTGTACTGCAACTGCTATTTATTGACTCAAAAGTCAATTAAGTTAAACATTTAATTCATAATAAATATCGATGCATTTAAACTATGAAACTAGTAGAGCCTTTATTTCAAAATCGTATTTTCAGTTGCTTAATAGCTCATATTTTACATGGAATTTTGATATTCAATTTCGACGTATCGTTAATTCAATTATGAGTTATTCAATTAGATTAATCAACTAAAAACTTTTCGTTTAATTAAACTATAACAGTAATTTTTCGAGTTTCGGTACAAGTTATTAAAAAGTTTTGATTTAAAATTTTTATGACAAATGAGTATGGAGTTAATTGGTTTAAAATGATAAATTGGTGATAAGGGCGAGCATTGGGGTAGATACTGAATTTCCTTGGAGTAGGTCAAGAATTAACCAATTGATCAATGTACATCATAATTGTCTGACCCCTAAATGCACCCTGGGTACAAATTTGGTTGCCCTCAATGTACGTGCAGTTGAATTCCGTGATCATGGTGTGGTGGTTTAGGGGAAGCGTTGATAAATCAATGCAACGCGATGACCTAGATTCCACTCGACATGACGATATGCAACGCATTCATTAATAATAATTAATAACCATGTTTCATGTTGATTCAACTCATATGTCTAATATATCATTTGTATACTTCTATTAAGCTAATTTAACATTTACTGTTACATTTCGCAAGTTATTCAGTTAATGCAAGTGATTAGTAATAAATTAATGTACAAAAATTAAATATCGGAAGTCATTTTATCTCAATACAAAAATTGAAACAAGAGAAAGATAAACAATATTGTTGAAATTAATTATTTATAGGATGTTTACAAAATCTGTTTTAGGAGTTCTACTAAAGAGTTGATTAAAATACGCCTACATGACATGACATGACAGTGTGCACTTGAACGCCTTAATGAGTTCTCTTGTCACGCGTATATTATTACGACGATTATAGGGCTTTGTCTTTTGCCCATAGAAGCGCATTAGTTGTCAACAACAGGATCCCAACGAACACAGAACTAAATGACATACCTACCTATTTACCCCTTCTATTCTATTCTACCTCTACCTCTACCACTACCTCCACCTCTACCTCAACCCTATATACCTTAAGTTCATGCTCTGTATTGCGATTATCAACCGCCATCAGCAGCCCCCTTGAGACCCACCTTTTCCAATGTCCTTTGACCGAGATTCTATTATGATAAGCCAACTTAACGTTACGGCAGAGCACCAAAACCAATCTTGAGAGCTTTGAAATAATATACATAGTGTATTGAAGAAAGGGGTTTAGTACTCTGTGTATAGTACTAGGTCTTCTATGGGCATACATATATATATATATGTAGTGGTACTATAAACGTAGTAGATAGGTTAAATGCCATCGGCAGACTTGCAGTCAATCTGTGGCCTCGATACGCCTGATACTCGATATATTCTCTGAGTAACAACCAAGATTTCGTTCTGGATAGCAAATGTGGATATATATATACATATATACATACTATCAACTGATAGGGTGATATTCACCCCACATCTAACTCACTTGCTCACTTTGCTTACTTGTTCACTTTCTTCATCTAATCGAAAATATAATCTGGGTATAAATTGAATCGGCCGAATTGACGCGCTGCGATTTTGGTATATAGATGCTACCAGGATTTAATCAAGTCCTATTTCACGGTCTGTTTAACCGACATTCAATCGAAAATACTCAGCTGTTTAAGCATGTTTACTTCATAAAACTATTCATACTAATCTAATAAGTTTAGTTTAATTTATTCATCTATTAGCTTATTTTTCTTTTTTTTTGTCTACTCTTGCGGTCTAATTATTTTTCATGCAGAAAATTTTTATGGAATCGAATAATTTTTATGAATAATTAACTTATTATTATTTTTTGTTTTAAACTAATTTAAATGCTCATTAATTAATTCATAAAAATTAATTGAAACGTTAATATTTATAACAATGAATTATGAAAAAATTAATTAAACTAAAATTTTTTATTTCAAGCGCATGGATTAAAAGAAAAGAAGTTTTAAACAAAAGGCTAGAATTTCTCTTTATTTTTTAATGGTAACTAGAACGAGCGAGTAAATGAATGAATGAGCGAGTGAGTGAGTGAGTATATGAGGTACCGCTCGATATTTCGCACTCCGAGATTTGAGTTAATGAACAGAGAGACTAACGAGTGTCCTTCTATATTTTTTTATTACCTCTATTCGGTTTTTTTCTTTAACATTGTCAAACATACTAGACAATTTAGGTGACAAGTATCACCAGCTGCAAATCCTTGAGACTTAATTCAATAGTGTGAATACACAATTTAATACGACACTATTTAACACTATAAACGACACCCTTCCTTGCACTTAGTTGGACTTTAGATTTCTATAATTAGATAATAGTCAATTAATTTCTCGGCTGTTAACAATTAAGCCAATTAAAACTATCCATGTGAACATACATTTCAATAAATGTTAAGCGGCAATTTTTTTTTTCATGATCAGAAAATTTCCAATGACATTAATAAATAAATTAAATAATGATGATATTAATTATATTTATTTCTGTTTAAGCTTTTCATTAGACCACTCATAAATCCTTTTATATTTTTATTCAAAATTCCGATGAGTATCATCAACCTTTTTTCATTTCGAATCAACTAATTACTGATCACTTGAGAGAATATAATATAAATCAAAGACAAACTGTCATTGATTGAAAGAATATGGAAGTCTTTTATAACATTCGAGTGTCATGAATTGAATCAATACGCTTACATACGTTTTCAGTCTCAATGCACATACGTAATATATAAATGCAAATGTATGCTGCAAGATGTATGATGTATGATGTATGTACGTAGTACTTCGTGCGTATATATTAATGAAAAAAAAAAAAAAAAAAAAAAAAAAAAGAATGAACGAAAAAAATAAAAAAATCCGTCAAGTTACTGAAGAACAGACTGTGAAAGATAAAATGGGGGTGGTTTGACGATATAGAAGAGGGCGTTCTTTAGAACATGCTTTTACGGTGATTACTCTACGGCCACATTTGCTCATTGCATCGGAAATTATTTTGCGCCCAATTAAACCATAGTTTAGTCAACCCTTAACTTATCCTCTTACCCCAATCTATACATATATTTCGATTCTATATTTACTTTTAATTTTTTTTCTCTTGCTCACTCAATCGAGCATAATGTTTATTTTTTATGCTATTTTATTAACTGAATTTAAAATCTACGTTTTCTAGAAAGCCGTATTATCTGTCACTTAAATCATATTTATATATTTATATAAAAAAGGAAATAAGTATATTAAGTATAGATTTGAGTATAGATCGTTTAAAATCTTTTCAGTTGTTGGTTGAGCAGAGTGTAGAGCTCTAAAACTAAACTTAAAGTGCGAGTAATCCTACCGCGAAATGTCAAGCGAATTAAATTCACCGGAACGGCGTGAAATGTGTTGAGAGAGGTAAGGGGGTCGACGATCGAAGTACCAACATCCACCGACATTACCACTTACACTACATCTCTCTCACCCTTTTCCTTTCTCTTTCCCTTTTACTTAATCTCAATTTCTCTCTCTTTCTTTCCTGTCTCTCTACGTCTGCTTTATAGCACCCCCTGAACGTATAAATTATTCCGGATAACTTAGGGTATGGGTTTCTTTGTTTTAAAATTAAAAAAAAAAAAAAATCTATACATTGACCTTTGAGACAAAGGTTTGTAAATCGGAAATATTTAATTAAAATCAATTAAAATTTTTCCAACTTCATTAATATAACAGACGATTAAAAAAAAATACAAACATCTCTTTGATAAAAAAAAACTCTCTTTGATGAAAAAAAATTTTTTTCTTTCTAATTAATTAGTTAGAAAATTATTAATTTTTAAGATGATATTTTTATAGTGACTTAAGGTGATTAATTTATGCAGAATAATGATGGTAGCATAATTTTATCGAGGATTATCATAAATTACGTAGTAAAACTGATGAATGTGTTAATTATCGACTAGCTGATGAACAAGCAAACAGGCGACGCCCTACACACTTAATACACGCCAGAGCAACCTAATCCACAGTTACTTCATTCTCTTTATTCACTTTTTTTTTTTTTTTATTATAGCATTACTCTTTGTGTTATAAAACGCGTTTTATCCCTCAATGCAAGAACGAGTCAGCAAAACTTAGTGCTCAACATGAGTGGAGTCGGGCTATGCTAAATCGATGTGTCTCCAAAAGTCTCGGTATGCTGTCGCAGCCGCATTGTTGCAGTACAATGGAATTTACCAGCGAATATGATAACTAAAACCAACATACTCAGAGTTATATCAGACTCGACGCTTTATTAATTATCATTACTGTTATTAATTGTAAAATATTACTGACAAAATTAATTAATTCCAAATTCTATGACGGGATCGTAATATATTTTGAATTATTTGAGTCTATTATTTCGAATTATATACATATAGGGAAAGGCGGGCAAAACGGTACCACTGATATGAGAATTTTCTTAGATTTAAACATTATTTATAGTTGCCGTCAAAAATTTTGTTTCTCTGGTCGGATAAAACGGACCGACCCTAAGAAATTTAAAAAAACACATTTTTTTTTATTTTGAAAAAATATAAGAGAATTTTTTTTATCTACTTTAAATGAAAAATGCTATTTCGATACAATTAGTAAATAAAGACGTTTAAAAAAAAAATTATTGAAGATAAATTACTTTTTGAAAATCTAATTTGGCGAAGAAGACACGGTCTGTATTTTTTGTAGCCAACTATACATCGAGTTCACTGAATAGTAGACTCAGTGCCAAATATGTAACGAATGGACTTATGACGCATGTCCGATGTTCATGACGATATCGAATTTATCTATGATTACTATATTTAATTTTGATTTTTAGTTTTAAAGCTTAACTTTACCTTCAATTCTATAAACAATAAGCTTTAACGATAACAAAATGGCCTGTAGAAAAAAAACAGATTTAAATTTAAAAAATGATTATAAAAACTGAAATCAGTGAAAAATTTTGAAAAAATTACGGGACACTCGAAATCATGCAAAAATGATAAGAGTCATAAATGGCCATTGAGACCACTTTCAAAAATAAAAATTCTTGTCCGCCCTTCCTTTTAGCTTTGGGGAAATCTAACAAAATTTTTGACCTACTCAACTTAACTGTGTGTTATTGTATAAAATAAAATAAAATAAAAAGCATCCCAATATCTTAATCATATGTAAATAGAATACTTTTTCAATCTACTTAACCTGTCAAATAAAATTTTCTTACGATCGGGTCTCTATACTTGTAATTTTTCGTCTAATTTTATTCGTTACATGTTATTGATTTTACTATCGGAAATAACTCAAATATTACGAATAAAACTGTCAAAACAAGTGTATTGGAAAATTTGAAATTGACATGACAGTGCATCGAAACTAATACTAAACAAATTTCACGCTCCGTACAAAAGTTAAAAGTATGTTGTTTACACACAATTCTTGTCTTTTATACAAACTCATCTAAATTGAGTATGGTTCAATTTTCTCATCATACAGTTCAACATCAGTAGACAACTATACTACTACTTCTACTACTACGTTCACTAGTGTCTGTCATGGCAGTCTTTGTGCACTCTCGAACTCGCTAATTGAGCTTGTGACCGTTTCACTTTTTTCTCTCTCTATCTATTTTCTATCTTTTTCCTTTCTTTCTCTTTCGTACTTTCTCATCCAACCATTTTCCCACGACAAAGTTTTGATCTTCGGCTATTGAATAATCAACGTCCCGAATGAATGTTAAACGGTTAAAAAAAAATTATAGCAAATGAAAAAGACGATTATCGTACTTGTAAAAGAACTAATGACTATTGATAATTTTTTTAAAAATAAATTTTTCATAAAACTCATAAAATTATCAAAATTATTTTCTTTACTCCAAGTAATTTTATTTAAAATTAATAAGCCGTAATTTCAAATAACTATTTTTAACGTAAAAATGATCAATAAATTTTTGAATAGTCAATTTTTATAATCAATGGAGCAAATAGATAATTTATTGAATTAAAAGGAATATCGTTAATAAATATAGATTGATTTTAATAAAATTATTTACAGCACCCGATCTAAATATTTTCTATTATTGAATTTAGTTTTACTTCAATTATACATTCGCATCAGCGTTTGTATTCAGATACGTCATGCAGATGCAAAGCATGAGTGCACATTTTGTGTACATACTGACGAAAATGCATCGCTGAGTTTCCCCAAGTCTATTAGTAAATTCATGTCAGTACAAGCCCATATTTAGTAAATTACTATGTGTTCATATATTTGATATTATGCTACTGATATATATGACAAATTATCACACCCTATTTCGTTAATTCTTAAGGTATAAATTTATCATTACATTTTAATTCCATGAAATCCCGAGAGGTAGTTTTATTTTGTCTGAATTGGGCTCCCGAAATTAATTGAGCGATATGTTTGATGTAAGACATCAAAGTAGGAACGTTGTTGAAAGTAAAGTAAGTTTATGATATGAAAAATTTTTAATATTCGTAAACTCTATTTGACTTTGTGCTTTGATTTTAATTTTAGTAGAAAAAAAAAATGATCTTTAGCTTAATGACGAATCTAAATTTTAGTGTTTGAATGCAACTGAAAACTGTTCAAGTGTACTCTCTAATAGAATCTAGTTTAAATGTTTAATTAAATACGTTTTATTTATAAAAAAAAAAAAAAAAAGAGAAATTTTTTAAACTCAGTAAACATAAAAACAGTCTGACACATTGAAAATCATTGTGCGGTAAACAGACTAATTACATAAAGTACTTCTGTATCGTACGACCCTCTTGCATAAAAAGTAAGACTCGGATATAAAGTCTGTGCGAATGAAATAGCTAACAGAAAAAAAAATTAAAACCTGGTGGTTAAATCGTTTTACGTGTCGGTTTCTATTATTTAATAAAAATTTCGACGGTTAATTATTTTCTTTGTCTGTTAATAAAAAAGTCTACGTTTTTTTTTTTAAATCAAAAAATAAACAGACAAATATTTGAATAAATGAATAATAAATAATAATAAAAACTGAAAATAAATATAAGTAAGAATCGAAACTTTGCAACTTCTTGAATCTATCAATGATGTCTCGAGTGTTGTCGAGTTGGTTGAATGCATAAGAATTCCAAACAAAGCACGATCCCAGACTTGTACGTTTTTTTAGTACTTTTTTGTTTTCTTACTTTACTTTGTATTTGGATTTTTCCTTCATTGCACTGAATCAATTGTTCGGTCGTTTACCGCACTTATTTACTATTCATTTCTGCTACATATTTTTTTTTTTTTTTATTACCATTATTCACAACTCGTACTCGGTGTATTTACATGAGAAAACTCAAGGAAAGCTTGAGGACATTTGATTTTTTGATATATATATATATATATATATATATATATATATATATATATATATATATATATATATATATATATTTTCATAGAAGCTCGATCCTTTTTCAAAATTTCCATATCAAAGGGCGTATGGTTATCGACCCAACGATTTAAAGTTTGAATAAACGAGATCATCCAGTTACGGAAAGTTTAAAACTTTTTTTCGCTTTCATCGCAAAAGACTCAAAACTCGTTAGTGAAAAATTCCATGTCTATAAAACGGTTGATAAATTCTTTTGAGCTCAATATTTATTATTTTTTTATTTTTTTAATACGAAAACAGTTTGTGGTTTTCGCTATTGAATTTAATAATAAAACACCGGAGTCAAATTAATGTAAAACTCACTTATAAATATAAAATTATTTAAAAAGTGAGTAATTGAATTTCATTTAGCAGATGTTTTTTTTTTAGTACAGATAAAATAATTTCAGTTTAAAAAAAAATACGAACGTTTTTTTTTATCACTGAAGTAGGTACTAAATAAAACATACCTGAATTGAGGAAATAAATTTTATTATATAGTTAATCTAAAAAAAAAAAATTACGGTCTAATACTCAGGTGAGTTATTTCAGAAACGTGAGTAACCTAAATATATAGAAGCATATGTACATATACATTTGTACGCTCTTGCTGATAAACACACACGCATATACGTGCACACACATACATATTACATGAAGCAATGAACAATACTGAATAGATTCTTTCCACTTTCTTTTGAAAATCGGTTGAGGTTTCACGGAGATTGACGGTACGTGAGAGTAACTCCAAGTTTTCTTGGTACTCTCGTGTCCGTGTGTAAGTTGAGGAAAAAAAAGAAAGAAAATTAAAATAAAAAAAAAAGTAAAACAAAAGAAAAAAAAGTAACATAAAGCAGTGCTGGGTCAGGTGTTTCTCTACCCCTTCAGTAAATGTTGAATAGTCCACGGGGTGTCTTCCTTTTCTACACGGAACGCCTCCCCGTTCGCACATTCTGGACGCCCATTTTTTTTTTATCCACAGTCTCACGATTTTATTTTATTTTCTACCTTTTTCTATTGTCCTTTGGTTGTTCATCTGCGCGCGCATCTGAACCCCATCCCAGTATGCAAACGTTAAATGTCCCGAACACTAAAATGCATTCCTTTTTACGGAAGTTTTTTCTTTTTTAAATATACATATATATATAAATTTTTTTTTTTTTTAGTTCCCTGCCATTCTATCTGTTCACCCGTTGTATCCTTGCTTCTTCACGCATTCCCGTTAGTTGAAACGACCAAGCTATGTCGTGAATTCGTTTATTTTTACTGTGTCCCAGGAGGAAATGGGTCATCGCCGCGGACGTCACTTCGAATCGACTCGTTGCCCATTTCGTATCTGACTCCTGTCTACTTCTTTCATGTCACTCACACTCTTTGTCTTTTCATATTTTATCAAGCTTTTTTTTACAAAGTCTTATTAAAGAATTTACTACCAATAAAAAATATTAAATTAACAATAATAATACTAAAAACAATGATTTAATAATATTATTTTAATTTTTTATTTTTGAGCTCGTAAAGCTGCAAGCACTTTTTTCATGTAGATAAAAGCCTTTGAATAAAATACTAGTATGACGTCAAGAGTTTTTTAAAATCAATATTGCTTAAAAATACACTTCGTATATTTTACATACATTCGTTACGACGAGAGATTTTCAATTATTATGTTTCAGTACAGGATTAAATTATACGGATATAATTGTTATTTAATTCCTGATATAATGGACTGCTTAATTTATTTAACATAAATTTTGATTTTTGATGGATTGATGTATAAAAATGTAACTTCAATCGTCTGATAAAATGAATCTATAATTCATAATTATAAAAAGAAGCCGACGTCGTTTTTTCCCGCGTAAATTTTAGTTGATGGCACCATTAAATGACGCAAGTATTTGAATACATAATAAATTAAAATATTCTTACCCTCTAAAAATGAATTAGTGAAATTCACTCTGAATCAGTGGATGGCCACTATTTCTACAGCTATAAGTATACTACTAATTTAATCAGAGGTTTATTTATAGCTGGTTTTCAGTGAATATTCACTAATTCGAAGTAAATTGCACTAATTCATTTTTAGAGAGTAGTGAAGATAAGAAAAAATAATTGAAACTTAATTGATGATTAAATTGTGCAAGCAATGACTAAGGGGATTACCATTTACGTCAAATTTGTTCTAATACCACAACACAGCTGGTTCTCTGCGGCGCGCTTTGCAATTGAAATGACCTCATTCCCTTTTCTTGAAAGCGGTTAGTAGTTAAATTCTCCAAAATAATTTAACCCCCTTTTACACCTTAAACTATCCACAAAATCTCATATAATCTTATTCATAACCCTTTACAACACACCGCAGTTCTACTCGTAACTTTAACGGAAAAAATAAATTAAATAATGGAAAAAATCATTTGCTTTTTTTAACCTCAGTTTTATTTTAATTAAATAAAAAAAAACTGCTAATTTACCGTTGAGCTGTGAAAATCGTTAGTGTCTATTTCACCGTAAACTTTTAGAATTTTTTTTTTCTTTAACCTTATTTTAGGAAAAAACAATTAATGGAATTTTGTCGTAGACCATTATACTTAATGACATTACAGTAAAATAATAAAAAATCGAAAATGGATAAATTCTTTTTTTAATAAAATTAAAGTTAAAAATTTTCTTCAAGTTTTACTGGTAATATTTTTTTGGCTAAACAATTAAAATTTTCCTAACAATAATGTTCATGTTGACTATTTAAAAATTATGCGTTAATTTAGCATCACAACTCTACACTTTTTGAAATATATATATATTTAATCATAAACTCTGGACCGTTAAAACAAATTATCAGGACAGCGAACCAGATAATGTTTTTAATGCACGTAACTTTAATCTGATTTTAATGATATAAATTTACGACACGTAAAATGTCCAATAATATATTAATTAATTATTACTACTCTTTGACGATTAAACAGAATAAATTATAAAAATTGATACTGAAAATTCGTTCATTATCAGTTCATATTAATAACCAATCAATATTGCTGTCATCATTAATATTTTCTACGGTTCCGTTTTTTTGAAAAATGAATTATTAAGATCATACAAGATCTAATTAACCAACAGACGCCATTTTTCGAATCATAGATTTTAGATCTCATTTAAAATTAAAATTTGGAACTTTCACGCTTTGATAATTTTCCCTCTCTGATATAAATCTACGTAGATTTCCATTAATCTTAATAATGAAATAATAATGTCTACGTAGATCTCAATAGAATGTGGGAGGTCTCCGTAGATCTCAATTATTTTTCTCGGGTAATGATAATGGTATTTTATCGATCGAATTTTATCATAATTACATCTGATAACACGAGTTTACTAACAGACCAACTAACTAATATCCCGAAATTATAAATAAAATTAAATTTTCTGACATGAATTTCAGGCTGAATTTACTTAAAGCAGCAACCCGACATAAATCATTACTGTAATCTTATATATTATTGTAATCGCATTCTCCTCATAGGGAAAACATGTAAAATTAAATGTTTCACCGGAAAATTTATACCTGAGTACAGTACATACGTGAAATTGTTATATACTATATTATATATATATATATGTAGTCGGTCATTTATTAAGTGTTAAACTAAAACTAAGTGAGATGTATGGATGAGAATGACAATGTTCTGTTTAATATGTAGAGCACGCAGATAGCGATAATCTCAAAATCAATAATGTGCCAGTGGTACGACAGATTTCCGGTGTGACGAGCGTGCGCAGGCCTGAGGGCGTCCTAATTTGGAATAGCCACGTACTGCACTTAACGAGACACGTTAGCTATGCACCACCAGACGCAACATTTTATATGCGAGACTGATAGGCTGCATGAGGACCAAAAAATATATTTTTTTATATTATGAAATTCACTTTAATGTATTTTGTACTTAGATGCAATAATACGACTGAGTATTTATGAAATTTTTTAAAATAAATATTTACACTGAAAATAAAACAAGTCATTAAATGTGAGTTGATAGAATCCAAGTGTGTCCGTAATAATTGCAAAACTTTTTTTTAAAACGAGTTATGAATTTACTTTATTTAACCTCTTGTTACGCTAGATAATTATATGCTATCATTATTTGTCACATAATACGTAGTTAAATGTTTTATCATCTCTCTGTTCAATTAATTTTTTTTTTTTAATACACAAATTTTAAAATTCTGTCTCATTTTTTTTTTTTTTTTTTTTTTTTTTTTAAACTCTATAGCCTATTTCATGCTAAATAATTTTTATCAAAGATATAGATAATAATTATCATCAATTTTTTTTGATTTGGGCTTTTAGTTTCAAAAATTAAAGAGAAAGGGTCATACTTTTATAAATGTCTTTTACTGAATTATTTGATTAATCAAGTTAATAAGAATGGGTCAAAAAAAAAAAGATTCAGAATCTATTGATTATAAAATTTACTTTAATACCTAAGGTATAATTTTTGAAATGTTTTTTTTTTTTATTACGCGAAATAAACCTCGACATAAATTTTAGAAAAATGCAATTTCTACGTTTGAATAAATGTGTTCTATTTTAGTTATAAATTTTACAATAATCGATTAAGTATTTTGGGAAATACCAAGCTCTCAGTGAAAATGTGAGATAGAGATCTGTCATCTATCATAAACTCACCTAAATAATCATGAAATATATAAATTAATTTAATAAATAATAATGACGAAATAAAAAAAAAAAACATGGATTATTGGAACGTGTACAAAAAACTTGTGAAGAGTTTAGCTCCACAGAATACAGTTTACTAAAGTAGTTTAAACTAGAGTTAAAGAGTGGAATTTAAGTAGTTAATGGAAAATTTATAAGAGTTTGTTGTTTACTTTACGTATTTTAATTTCGCGTTATAAAGCTCGACAAAAAACGTATACTCAGTTGTTTTATTATTTATCATTCACGACTTTAGAGTATTTAAAAAAAAGACACTAAAAAAAAAATAAAATTTGTTTAACGATACATAAACTCTCTGTTTATGTCAGTCTGAAACTATTGCACGGCTGACTCAATCATTTTTATTCTACTTTCTGACATTTAGCGTACATATTTCATTTACCGTGTACGTTTTTGCACATATTGAGTTATTGAATTTGATTTGGATGATAAAAGTCACTTTTTATATATATATATAATAATATATAAAAAAAGTAAATTATTTATTTATATCAAAAGATAAAAAAAAGTTTAATTTTCTTTTTCTTTAACAAGTCATATATTACGGGGGATTCGTAAAGCAATAAATAGTAAATAAAAGAAAAGCTGTTTGGTCAAAAAGTAACATTTTATAGGAGATAAAAAAAGCCTGTAAAAGAGAATCAATTCTATTGCCTGCATTCCCTATCGCCCTTTTATACGATTGATCTCCCTTTTTACGGTAGTAGTGTTTTTCTCACCTTTTCTACGAATAGAACGTTTTTCCGCATCCCTTTTTTTTCTTCCGTCAATCTCCTTTTCTACTATCCCTATATTCTCATCCTCATCCGTACACTCACTCTTACCATTGGATTTATCCGGTACGCCCAACCTACTTCGTCTTGCCGCGCAACAAGTGCGCCCCGATTCGCATCTTAAAGAAACTACCCAAGTAACTGAAAGCTCCCCATCGTCGACTCACATTACACCCTACTTTCTTTTATTTTTACTGTCTTTGTATCTTTCTATATGTATATAAATCTTTATAAATGTATGTGTGCGAGTGTGTCTCACTTTATATTTTATAGGTTAGCTCGTGCTATTCCTTTCTCTCTTATGTGTCTCAAAGGTACCACTAGCAAGAGGAATCAGTCTCACGGGTACGTTATTTCCTTACCACCTCGTCTTATCGTGAGATCGTACCAACTAGTTTACATTTTTTTTTTTAAGTTATCACTTTCAAACAGATGTGAGCATTAATTTTTTTTAATTTTTAATTAATCGCTTTAGAAAAAAAAAAAGAAATTTCGTAAATCCTTAAATCATTTCAAATAATTTAAATATTATGTATGCGAATGGTGGTTATAAAAAATTTATATTGAAAATATATAACCCATATACTGGCTACAAATCACTTTAGACGGTAATTTAAAATACATGACCTAGTGGAAAATTATTGGATAGTAAATAAATCTGAATTTATTGTTAAAATATTAAACTGATAGATTCTACAAAATTATATGAGAATATTATTTATGGCATATATATATTTTTCTTAGTTTATGGCGCATTTACAAATATTTTAAAAAATGAGTAACAAATAGTTTCGTTTTTAAAGAGTAACATTTTAATAATTAAAAACTTTTCGAACACAAAATATAGCAGGAGATAACTGAAATTGATGATAGTAAAGTGCTATGACATATTGTCACGTGATACTTGACTTGGGTTGGAATAAATAGCGCGTAAAATATCTCATTTGTGTTAAAACTTTATAAAGTTCTATTCCCCGGATACTCGTCTGGTCAACATCCACGCGAATTTTATCACTCATATCCATAGAGAGGGAGAGAGAGGGAGAGAGAAAAAGAGGGAGAACATTGTCCGAGTTTGAAATTTTGAACTTCCTACCGAGCATCATACGGCTCACTGTCCAATAAATTAATGTACCATGAAAATTTGAATTCCAGAACGGCTAAATTACTGAATATTCAAATATAATAAAAAATAATATTTGCATACTTGATTGCACGATTTTTATAAATTATATTTTTAGTGGAATAATTCAATTATTCAAATTTTTTAAAAACAAATAAATATTTTATAATAATTTTAATTATTTTTTTTTCTATATTCATGAAGACAAAAAAAATGTTTAAGCTTGATGAATATTCATTTTTATCCATACACTCTATTTATTTATGTACATGACCACATGACGAACATTTTAAAATAATAAATTTTAACAACAACTTTTCATGATTACTACGCGTATTGTAATTTAAATATCAGATGTAATTACCCATTTTATTGCCGCATTTAATTTTTAAATCATTTGGCAGTAGGAAATTGATTATATTATTTACTATGATAATAAAGTGTTGAGTAGCAGTAAAATACTAGTATCACTTCTAATGAGAACAATTAAAAATATTATCCAACATTCAAGATGAAAAGGATTATGGTCTTTGTTGTAACTGCTTTTAAGTAATTAATCCACGATGAGTACATTGTTTCGTGCCAAAGAAAAAAAAAACAGAATTTAATGTTACAATCCGTCTGTTTTTTACTAGTCGCAGCCACTCTATAAAACGATGTTATGTAATGGTATAAAATGAATTATATATGAATTCCTAATAATTTTCACACTGATAAAGAATTCGGAGTGAATTAAAATTTATAATCACTCAGAATTCACTCCCAATTTTTGACAGTGTAAGAATTCCCTCAGTCGGCTTTTTTTTCATGCTGTGTCCAAAATTTCCAAAGTTTTTATTTTGAAAAAGAGAGCCTCAATTATTTATTTAAAAAATACAAAAAAAGGTTTTTTATTTTTCCCTCTATTTTCGCGCATATAAATGGTAATAATTTAAAAAATTCCATTGATTTCATTAATTATAAATTTTTTAAAATTATTTGTACAGCATAAATAATAAAAAAAAGTATGATGAAACCAGTAGGCGATGAAGAAGACCTCATTATATAACGTTCTTTTATAAAATACAAAATGAGGGTATCAAATCCCCTGGGTACGTCTGGTCGTATAAGTAAAGCGAATAAAATTTTCATAAAGAGTTTCTCGCGCAATAATGTGCAGTCCTAATTTTCTATTCTTCTTTTTAAGCTTTATATATATATATATATATATATATATATAAATTTTTTTTTTATATTCTACAGCAGCTTGAATAAGAATAAGCCAGGTGGGAAAACGTTTCCTCAAGGTTGTGAAGTAAGCAAACGGCTTTTATAAAGTTTAGTAAATGGCGCGTGAGATTGCCAAGAGGGAATGAACTACGAGTACCAAGAGGATCTTTATGTATATATAATAGCTGGCAGAAAGGTTCGATGATGAGAGCGCGGAAATCGAAGAGGATTGATAAAATAATACCTATTAGTTACACACAGACTATTTCCTCTGTATAATTTATCTTTAATAAATAAATATACATCCACTAATACTGATGTCATTTAAAGCTTAGCTAATTTGCTTTACGGTCTAGCAATAGTCGCATTAATTAAAGTCAAACTTTAATTACGTAAATTGCAAAATTTTAATTGGGAAATCCAGTTGAAATTGTGTATGGATGATTAATGATTTCAATTAATGGATTTCGAAATTAAATTATTCAGTAGAATGTTATTTCGTTTAAATATCAGAAATTAATAGAAATATAAAAAGTCACTATTGATTACTCAAATTTACTATTTATTTTAATTACTGTTTATATAATTCCCAATTACTTTTAAAATCAGAATTATTGATTGAATTATTATGCAAATAGAGTTTCCATTACGTAATTAGTAGGTTTCATTCTAGTACACGTAGTTTAGAGGAGTTAATTTTTTTATGATATCAAATATCACAACCCCTTGAAACTACATATTTTTAGAAGCAATAATCACGGGTTTTCTCAATTTGCAAACAGATTATCTATCACAGCTGAGATTCGACATGCAGGCTAATAAACATTAGAATCCCAGTTCGGGCTATCTATATTTTTCTCAATTTATCTATAAATTGTCATTGAAAAAGTTTGCATGTTTTAGGTTTCCACTATATTAAATCGGTGTAATACCGTACGATGGACGGTATGGATCAAGAGGATCAAGAAAATTGAGATTTTATATGAACGATAGATAAATTTTCTAAATAAGATAAGAGACCCAGTACCCGATCAGGGAACTAGTACTCGATCACTCATGTATTTTAATATCTATATTTACTAAATATAGGTATACAAATACATGGAGTGATCGGGTACTAGTTACCTGATCGGGTATTAGATCTTCTACTTTACATTCTTTCACAAATTAATCACTTTAAATGAGCAAATTTAAATTTATTATATAATCACATAAAGGAAACTGCGACATTGACTCTTGAGATGTTCACTCTCATGAAAAATAAAAATTAAAAAAAAATATCATCGGGAATAAAAAATGTAAAATATTTAAAAAAAGATCGATCTTTGTATCCCGAAAATTTATAAGTAGTGGAACATATTCTAAAGTTTATTTTAAAGTAGTTACAGTTTCCTTTAACGTTTCCATAGATACGGATCAGTGATAAAAAGTTTCCGAGAGGCACTTGGTGAAATTGTAAGAAGCGATATCCGATTTGAGCTTTAAATTCTTGACTTACCACGAACGAGGATAAGAGCGCTGGACAGGAGCACAGCTCTCAACGACCAACTGGCCATTCTGCCGTGGAACGTTACGTCGATTC
This sequence comes from Microplitis demolitor, assembly GCF_026212275.2. Classification (NCBI taxonomy): domain Eukaryota; kingdom Metazoa; phylum Arthropoda; class Insecta; order Hymenoptera; family Braconidae; genus Microplitis; species Microplitis demolitor. The sequence goes on along the minus strand of NC_068551.1, from coordinate 20,363,955 downwards.
AGCTTCCTCCTGTAACAATACAAAACGTCTGCAATTAATCAACCTATTCATTCAGAATCCATTTGTCTAATTACTTTAATTGCTTTATTTTTTTTTTTTTTCGGGGCTATTATTTTTTTTATTCCTTACTCTGATTCTCATTTACTGACTGTAGGCCATTTTATTTTTTTTCATTAAAGACAAAAACATTACGATAGTCTGCTCTCTATATTTCGATTTATGGTAATTTTGTTATTTGGTTTACATATTTTTTAAAAATTATGTTATTTGAAAGTAATTTACCAGTACGTAGCATTGACGATTATGTAGAATTGCAATTAGTCCGTTTTTTTACAGTGCCAAGTATTTAGCTCACAGTTTATATTTAGTAAAATATTTAAAGATTTAAAAAATATAAATTAATCGACTGTAAAATAGTTTAAAAATAATTCCTGATCTGTTTTTCGAGTATTTTACAAAACTGAGTTAATTCCGAGTTTATTTCACTTAAAACTTTATTTTTTATTCCTTCAGTCCGTCAACTCCAAACTCGAGAGTTTGATTAAAATAACTTCGTATACGGAGTAATCATAGAGTTAAATTGAAAATAAAATAGGTTGCATGTGGAGCGAATATTTAATTTATTTTTTACTGTAACCTTTGTAGAAAATAAAAATTATTTATTGCTTCGATCGTGAATATTTTAAAAAAAATTTTACAAACGAATCCTCATCCACAATTACAATATTTGTTACATACTTAAAAAAAAAAAAAAGTTTCGATCTACAAATATACATGGACCTAAATTGCACATTCGAAAAACCTGCACAGATCTAATTTCTGAATTATTCAAATTTACATAGACCGAACCAAGAAGAATAAATTATCAAAGTATGAAAATTGAAAATTATTTAAAAAAAAAAAAAATTTTAATAATGAAAAAAAAATAAATTTATATTAATTACAGACTTTCTTAAATGTAAATAATTTTTCCCGCGTAAATTATTTAAATTTTCTATATTACGATTTTTTTAAATTGTAAGAATATTAAATGCACCGAAAAAAAAAAGTTTTCTTGAGCCAAGAAAATTCGTCTTTGTCGAAGGAAATTTTTACTTCATCCGAAAAAATTGAGGTTTTGAAAAAAAATTTCTTCAGCCAAGAATATTTACTTTCAGTCGAGATTTTTTTTTCTGTGTAACTTTTATTAATGAATTGAAGAAACTGTACACACTGAAGAGTGTTAATTCTATAAACAGTTCTTTGGAAAAATTAACACTTTAAAATGTGTGAAAAGTTACTACAGTGGTTTTAAATGGGAGTTAATTATTTCGAACAGTGATCTGGTCAAGTTAAAATATAAAATATATATTAATATCAATAAAGGAACAGATAAAAATCAGTTTCGATGAAATAGCTTGAGATAAATTTAAATAATTAACAAAAGTAAAAAAATTTTTTCAATGTATTAAATAATTTATGATATGAAAAATTATAATCAACGTATTAATTAAAAATTTTTAAAAAACAGTTAATTATAAAAGGATTGAAACCCTTTTATGATAAACTACGGGTCCTAGAAACTTGTTAACGTACAGCATTGTTTCCACTTTTCATTGTTCGCTATCGTACTTTTTTCTTTATTATTTTAGTTTATATTCTTCGTAACTGAATACTTAAAAAAACTCAACACGGGGTAACGCCCATCATGCGGCTTAAAGTTTTAAGCGGTTTAAAAAACTCTGTGGAAAACTGAAAAAAGCGGCGAGAGTTGAGACCGTTAGCGAAGTGTTTTTATGCGTAAGTATATCGGTCTAGAATATAATATTTAAATTTAAATGTTACATAAGCATGTTAATTTATAACCATGTAAAATATATTACGTCGCTCAATATTTTTATCCTTCGTTTAAATACTAAAATTGTCACTATTTCATTAATTAAAGACCAGTATCATTATTTACTCTATGACTAAAAAATAAGGTCTAATAAATGTTCATATTAAATATGAATATTAATTATTTTAATAAGCTCAGATTTTTTTTTAAATAAAAAAGTTTTGTACAGACGACGATAATCTTTATGTTTGACGTAATATGGTAACTCGAATTGTTCAAATATAACTTGTACGCAGCGCTTTATGTAAATAGTCTATTTACTTGTATAGATTCCTTGTAGAGTTTATTTACTCGGTAAATAAACGAGTAAGCTATACAAAAATAATCATATTTTTCCCTTAGTATTTACTTATATATTTGTTTTCCTGAAATTATTTGTATGGATAAATTTATTTTACATACTTTCAAATTGTAATAAATTAGCTTTAACCAAATTAATAATCTGATAATGAGTTATTGTGTGGTGACAGACAAAAATTTAAAAATATCTCAGCCATAAAATGAAATCAACCGATGGAGTATTTTATACTTTTGTTTCATTTTATTTTATATTTTTTTCTTAATATTTATCAAAGAAAATAAAGAAAAAGAAGCGGAGAATCTCAAAAGCGTACAATGAAATTGTTTGATCTACTAAAGTGCAAGAGGTTTTTTAATCTTTGAATTTGGCGATACTCATGTTTCTTTACTTTTTATTTGTATTCATAGCAAATATGTCATGGCTCTTTCTTATGTAAGAATTTTCTACGGAAGTACCCAATGTCAAGTAATGCTAAATTGTGATATTTTATTGTTGGTTTACATTGGGGATGTTTGTAAGATACGGAACAGGAACTACGACATGACATCACAGTAATATCAAATATACTTGCTTTCACAGTAATCAATCATTATAAGTATTGACAAATAAACTTAATGATAATTAATGACAGTGCTGATTATTTTAATTTTTCAAGTGAATACATATTTTACACAAAAAAAATTTTCTTAATAAAAAATCAGGACTCGCACCCCGTGTAAAAAAAATTTTGAAAAAAGTGTTGATTATTTTAAACATTAAAACGTGACACAATGACGAACCTTTTTTAAAAAATTTTAAAACACACTGAAAATACACACAAAATAGCAATTGGCTGAATACTACAAATTAACAATTTTCAGTGAAAAATATGTTCAGAAAAAATTAATTTTGAACTATTTCTGAAAATTTTTCGTTTTATCATATCTTAATAATATGAGGATATTTATTGATTTTTCTCTTGAATTTTCAAAAGTTTAAAAAACGTTCAAAAAAAGTTCCTCGTTGTGTCACGTTTTGAAGTATACAACATCGTCAACGTTTTTTTTGACCTTTTTTTTAAAATTTTGTTTACACGGGACCCTGCGAACAAATATATTGAAAATTTATAAACAATCAGGACTTGTCACTTTACAAGAATTTATAGAAAATCGGGACATCATGTTACAAGAAGAGCTAGAGAAAATCTGTAGAAGTGAGAATTGTCACCCTACAAGAAATTCTGTGCAAAATCTTGACACAAAAACATATGCAAGATAATTATCAAAAATTAACTTTTTCAACAAGTAATCATTTATTTACAAATTATTCTTTGTTCTCTGAGTTTGTTATGAAAATTTTTCTATATTTGTTGTTTCTTATACTTATGGACTTACTAGTTAATTAATATGATTAGTAAAAAAAATGTAGCTGCCGCTTACATGCTTTAATTAAAAATAAGAAATATTACAATAATGCATCTTTCCAGTTTAAAAAATTATTTTAATGGGTAACATTTTTAATTCGTGTAAAAATAATCGTACTGTCGTAAAAGCATCATTTTTGTGAAACGGAGAGAAAGAAAATGATCGCTTTAGAAGAGTGCTTTGTAATAAAACTAAGCGATCTCTTTTCCGGTCGTTCAACCCGAAGAACATAAATGTGCTGAAATCTTATACAATTGTCGATTTCTCAGCAATTTTAAATCACGAAACTCCAGTGATTAAAAACGCTTTTTCATCATTTTCATATATTTTTCTTATTTTATTGCAATAAAATATTGCAAATTATTTTTTTTTTATGTATACTAACTATAGAATTAATTGATATTTAATATATATAACTGTATACTTGATTTTTTTATTTTTATTTTACTATTTATAAGTCTACGGTTTCAATATCAGGTTAGCTTTTTTAAAAGTAGGGTAAACTACATAGTTTTATTATTTTATTGAACACACATAAACTTTATTTTTTTTTAACTCTCGACTTATCGATTACGGCGGTTATTTTTTTTTATTAATCAAAACATACTGCATAGTTTTGTATAGTAACAATTAACCTAGATTTACGATAAATATATTTTTGTACCATCTGCTTAAAAAATGTGAGCTTATTTCAGGCTACTGCGATTTAACGGGCGGAAAATAGTGGTTTTTTTTCTAGAACAGAAAACGTCTAGTTTCTGACTTCATTCTAGTTCTGTCAATATCCGTTTATTGCAAAAAATAATCATATGTCGTTCTAATCAAACGAGTTGATATTTGAATCTCTACATGTGCCATTGGTCGGAAATTATCTCGGTTTAATTTTCTCCATACATTTAAACTCATGTGTCAAAATTTATGATCACAAAAAATTAAGCACGTAACACGAGATAAAACACTTCGTGTGGTAGCAGTCAAATTCACCTTCACCTGATTTTTTTTTTTTTTTTTAATTCAAAGTAAACAGATAATTTTATCAAAACAAAAAATATGTTTTCACGCGTGATTAAGAATGAATACTCTACTTCAAAACATATGTCAATTAAAATTTAATATTTGGCGAGTCAAATTCGCAAATATTTAAACCAATTATTTAAATATTTTTTTATTGATTCAGTTACACTTGATTTCGATAAAGCTTGTAAATAATTGGCCTTCATTCGCTGAAATTATTTGTAAGAAAATAAATAAATTATAAATGAAATAAAGAACTCAGATAAAAATTATTTTTCCTTGACGTCAAGTTTATTATTCGATTGTCGATTTCCTGTCCAACTCCACACTTCCACTTCACTTTTAGCTGACTTTTTCGAGCTTCTCTCACACTTAAATCCATTCTTCCCTTCTTTCTTTTTTCTACTTTTTTTTATTTGTCTTGCTAAGACACTTTTTTTTTCTTTACAAGAAACACTCGTTCACATCTTTTATACAATACGACAAAATATCTGTCATACTTTTTATTCAACGCTGTGTTTTATGCTCACAATGTAGAATGCAATGTTCATAATCTATCACCGCCCCTCAGCAAGTCCCACCTGGTACTTTCAAAATTAGTGCATGTCTGTCTTAGCTTGAGGCTGTGCCAGAACCAACGATAGAGAATCTAAGTCAAGAAAGAGCCCTGATAGAACTTCTATCTCTACTCACTCTATACATGTATCATCTATAGACACACACTTATAGTTTTCTATATCCCGTAAATTTACGAGTACAGAGAGAGTAAAGTGCCTACGTTAAGGAGATGGTCGGATACCGCGCATAAAACTTTTAAAGAGTCTTATCTCTGCCACATTTTTTTCTGCCTCTTTTAAAAAAAAATTCACTTCTATTTTCACCAAACTTCTAATTAAAAAAAAAAAAAAAAAAAAAAAACTCATTGTGTGTGATTGACAGCAAAACGTCTTATTCAGTAGCTAATTAACTTTTTTTTAAAATTTGTTTAATAATTTAATAAATTCATCAAACTGTAATAAATTGTAAGGTAATTTTTTTTAAACTTGCAAATTAATATAAAAAATGAAAAATGACCGATTTTCACAAAATTACTCTCAATTCTAAACCAATAAAAACGACTTTTTCCTTTTTAAAGAGAAAAATAAATCCACTTAGACATACAAAAAAGTAACAAATACTCTCTTGAAATTTCTCAGCTTCCAATTCTCTTTTCGACCTTTTATTGGATAAAATAAATTACAACCATAGAACACAAACGTATAGAGTAAGAATACTGCCAGTCAGGATTACTTTATTTTCGTAAAACGATTGGTATCATAAGGAAAGCATCGATTTTATGTTCACACCGGAATCAGATCGTAAAACGATGCAGAAAGAATATTTATCGTCCAATGCGATTTAAAAATTTTCAACATGAATTATCTTTTTTATTAACAATAAAAATACCGTTAAATTATCTTTGAGAATGATGAAAAACATAACTCGTTAAAATGGAAAAAGTTTTGCTTCATTTTTTTTTTTTTTTTTTTTTTTTTTTTTTTTTTTTAATAAAAGGTCAGCAAAACTGTTAAGAGGTTCGATCAAAAAAGACTGCGGATAAAAAATAAATGAACTATAAAAGCACGTGAATAAAGTGAAGGACATATAAAAGAAGTTTGATCTATGTGCCGAGAATTTTTCGCGATTCTTGGCATCATTTATTGAAGATTGAAATTCGAAGACTTAACATGACGTTGATGGAATTTCATTAATTTTATTACTCAAATATCGGAGTGAGAAAGGTAGAAGACATAATAATGCTGGTTTAAGTTCTTTTTTATGTTTTATCGTCTATATATATATATATATAGATATTCAAAGTAACTATCTGTAAAAGAAAATTCACATATCTAAGATCACGCACGCAGTGTCACTACATATCAATAGAAAATACTGATACTGCTCCGAATGCTTCTAGAATACTTGAATAAATAAAAATACCTTTACAAAATAAAAATATATATTTTCTTTTTACGGTCTCAAGTACTCAGCTCTTCGATTTTATACCCGTGAAAAATTCTACATCAGTTTTTTACGGTATATTTTATACCTTGTTTTGTTATTTCACATACAAATTAGTTACTTTAACTTAAACACATGAGCTCATAAAATCATAGATATTTTTCTTTTTTTTTTTTTCAATTTTCGGTTTATTAGTTATTAAAAATATTTTAAAAAATTAATAAGCTTTTTTATGTATAGAATAAAAAAATTATTTATAATACTCTAAAATTGACATCTTTTTCTATCTTACAAAACCGCGACAAAAAAATTTTGTAAATTTTTGATAGACTATCAGTAAAAAATGTTTTTAAATACATTTTTTATGTTAAATAATAGAATAGAAATTTATGATTCCAATTTTTTATCGGTAATCTTATTTTTGTATCATATATTATATATATTTATGAATGAAGATTTTTCAATGTATTTGAGTTGTTTTCTAAGTAAATTTTATAAATAATGTTTTATTACAGTATATATGTATGTATATATTCTCTATTGGATTTACGACAGGTGAACAATAATTTGAGCAGTTTCTATACAAATAAAAAATATATTGTAAATAAGGCTTACAAATAAAATTCCATTCAACAAAAAAAATGTGTATGTATACTACAAAAGATTTAAGTGCTCGTAGACGGTACATGTCCACGAATAAATGAATGAAAATATAAAAGCCACTTGGTTTGTCAAAAGAGCAGAATAATACACACAATAAATAATAAATATTTGTCGAGATATATTTTCCGTATGTATGCAGTGTTCTAACATATGTTCACACCTCCATAATAAAATTATTAGCAAGTACATAAAAAATGAAAGAGTTTTTATCTGCATAAAAAAGGTTCAATAAGTTGATAAATAGCTGCCAACTTCTTATACAACATAGTATTTGTATAATAGTTAAAAAAGATTTATAAAAATATAAAAAATATTCTAACATGTTGAAGTATAGATTTTTTTTTGTCATTAGTGACACAAAGACATTCTTTATGCTCATGTGAATTAATAAAAGTACTTAATAAGATTTCTAAGAATTTATTGTTTTAAAATACTTATGATAAAATTTTTTATTGACTATTTTCTTTGATTACCGAATGTTTTATTTTTTATGAATCAAAAAAAAAAAAAGTATTTTACAAAAATTAAAATTTAGCAGTAAATTATTTTGAATACCAAATTATTAAAAATTTCTATATGTTAAAATCCAATGGATGATTCGTTTTAATTCAATAAAATTGTTTAATTAAATGAAAAAAAATTTATTAGTTGATTCTATAAATAAGCGTGATAATTACTTATCTATTGATTCGAAAATTAACCGAATTAAAAAGCATCGTTCAAAGACAAATCAATTAAACTTAATGACATAATGACTTATGATAGTAAAACGTTTAATATCGTTAATAGAAATAAAGTTCATAGTGACAAGAAGACTACGATGAGTGTAAAACGCGTAGTTTTATTTTTTTTAAGTATTATTTATACCAAATTTATTAATGTAACTTGAATTTAATATTGGCTGATTAATGTAAGAAGAAATATTCGAATAAGTAAAAAAATTTTTAAAGTAAACAAATTGGTGATTGTTCATTATCATTTTGTGATGAAAATTATGTAATTTAAATTTATGAGCTTATTTTATTAATACTTAGTATTTTTGATTTTAGACACGTAACAATGATGAGATTAGTCATAGTAATTTTATTTATCATTTTAATAATTAATTTCAATGATATCATCGCAAGAAGAATTCAAACAAACAACATAGATTTTAATTGTATTAAGTCCCTTCAAGAGGAACTAAATTTTGATAAAAATTTACATAGTGAGTAAAATTAAAATTAAAAAGTTAATTCTAACGTATAGATTTATTATGAGCTAAAATATTTTTTAAATAGTAATTCTAAAATCAAAGTAATTTCTGTTATCGTTCATCAAAAATATCAACATAATTTTTAATACTCAGGCAATAATTTATTGTCCTCAGTGTAATTTTAGTATAGTATACTAATCGATGCTATTATCAATGTCATTAATAATTGATATTAATAGTTTCGCTATGTAAATTTGTTATCCTGGAAAGCAGTCCACTAATATCTGACGGGAAATCACCGATTAGGTTTCACGTAAAAATACGAGCATACACTTTTGATATCGAATTGAAATTACGAAAAAAACATTCTCCAGCTTTTACATACACTTCTGTATTATTAGAGGATGTTGACAAAGGAGAAATCAAACACACTCGGACAAATATTTCAGCGGTATGTTTAAATACAACATTTTTATATAATAAAATTATTTATCTAAACGAGCATACATGCATTTTATTTTATCATTATTTAGATAACAATGTCTTCGCAGTTAACGTACTATTCAGATACACAGAAAAATGCTGCAATGATAAAATTTGTTGAAAACGGTTTAGCAACAATGGTAATTATCAATAATTATAATGTTCATGAATTTATATTTCACGATATCATTCACTTATTGGATCACTAATACAGTAAAAGACCTAATTATTGACTGCGGTCCAATTATTGACAATCTATTTTATTCAATTATTTGCTGAAATCCTTCAAACATCTTTAGAAGTCACGAATACTTTATACAATTTTTGAAATATTCAAAACCCTAGAAAATTTATTTATAGCTTGTATTATAAAAAAATCGTACGAAAAGTAATTTAAATTCAAAATGTCTTGTAAAATTAAACGAAAACTGCGAACTTTCTAAAAGGTTATATGGCATATTAATAATTGGTACAATCGATTCATTAAAACAACAGAAGCACTAAATTAAAAGATGAACTCGAAAAATTTACTTCTTAGTAATATTGAATACAATAATAAAATTACAATGTCTACAGTATGTCATCACATACTTCTTGTTGTTAATAATTAGGGCGTTTATCTTATTTATAATTGTTGACTAAAATACTTATGAATCGTACCTGAAAATGATAGTGTGACAAGGGATGTAACAAGATGATTTTGAACGAGGGTAAGGTTGACTGAACCCAAGTTCAAAATTGTCTTTTATCCCGTACTGTACACTACATCTTTCATAATTACCTGCATTTGAATTGATAATTTTAATGTCTCAGACACATCAAGCTAAGATAATTTTAGACCAATGGCCCATGTATATATTCAACTATTAACTTGGTTGATAACAAATTCTCATGACTATTTTGAGCCTTGTTTGTAGCAAAAAAAGAAAACAAAGATTTTCGTAACCGTTTGTATCAGACGCATATAACTTCACAAAAAATCGCTAGAAGAATTTATCAAATTGTATAAGTCTTCCTAAGTAGAAAGCTCTACATAAATAAATGCCATTCTAACAAAATTGAAATGAAATAAAAAACTAGTCACTTTTTGACCAAAATCAGATACTGATAAACCCGCTAAGTCTTATTGGTCTGACATTGGTTTATTTCGACTTATAAAAGAGGCATTAGAAGTACAGTTTTAATGCAGGTGATATGAAAAATATATTTCATTTAAATTTTAATATTATTTTTCATTAATAAGGAAGGTGTAATTGGAAACTACGTACTTCGTTATATACCCAAGGCTAATTATTATATATTATTTAGAATATCTTTTCATCCAGTGCCAATTTATAATGAAAGTAAGAAAATTTATTTTCTATACATTTACTATAAAATATAATAGAGAAATTTTACTAACTAACAATAATTGTCAATCGTAGATTTAAATTTTTATAAAGTAGTTGATGATGTTCCGTCTTATGATTTAAAAACTACCATAGGCTTCGTGGATATAAAACTTCTAGTAGCCCTAGATGAATATTCTATATCGTAAGTATTGATAAGCTATAAAAAGTTGACAAATTTAATATGGTGTAAATTAATTATTATTTGTATTTGTTACAATCTATGGATTCAAGTGGTAGATTTATAAATCAAGTTATTAAAGGTTCATTGATACACTTCAATGCTGCTGATATGCTGTTCTCGAAATTTACTAATCCGAAGATTACTTTATCTATTATTGGTATAATTCTTCCGTATGTAAGTTATCATACAATCGAAAATGTTACTCTACAAATCGATAGAAAAGTATTTAATACGAAGTAAGATAAAAAAATTTCTTATAAATTTGATATTGATCGATTTTTAGGCTACTAGAAATGGTATATATAATAGAACATTCAATGACAATGAAGTTTGTAATTTAAGAACCACTCAAATTAAAGAAAGTAATGAGTTCTTTATAAGCAAGCACAGCGACTATTCATTCAATTCATATCACATTGGAGTGGTAATGACAACGTAAATATATTGTTTATTTAATATTTATAAATTTTTATGATAATGGGTGTACAATAGTCTTCCTTTATATCGCGATTCACTGACGTTGAATGTATACCATCATAAAATTCGCGTTTTATCATTTGAAAAAATCAATTGCAGAAATGTATTCATATAAAATCAACGTTCGAATCTTACGTAAATTAAACGTAACTTATAGCAATAAGAATCAATTATGACTAATATTTAAATTGATAATATATTTATTTAATTTTCATATTAATATGATGAATATTAGCTTGCCAATTTGTGAAAGTGAATCAAAAAACTGTGAGATATATGGTAAGTACATTTTTGTTGACAATTAGGAATAGATCTATAGTTTAGAATTAAATGATGATTAAAATGTTAATGCAGTTTCTGGGTATGAAAATTACGATTGCCCACATCAGCATAATTCTTATTCAAAAACGACCATCATACGTCATCCGGACTTCTATGGTAATTATGGAGCAATCGTACAAAATTTAAAAACAAGGTAAGAAAAGAAAAACGAAATTTTGAAAAAAGAAACGAAGTGACGTATTAAAAGCATTTAACTGAAGATACAATCTATTTCTAGATTCATCAAATATATTGCACGGCGTTATGACAAAGTAGGAGAAATTTTGAATCCAGATGAAGCATTCACAGCATGGTCACAAAATGATGTAGATGATTTAACGTATTATTTTAGGTAAGTTAAGGAAAAATAAGAATTTCGTTTTCAAATGTAGTCCTAATAAGATTGTAAATTTAAGTATGAAATACCGTTAAAGTACATTCAATAAAAATAACTATGAATTGCAATAGATCCCAAACAGCAAGGTGTTGGAATGAAAAATTAAATGTTACACCGAGGCCAAGAAATAATGCCAGGAGAAGTGACAGGAAAGAAAACATTACAAATGGCCAGAAATGGAAATCTAATCCTGGAGTATATGGAGTACAGACAAATGATGTGTCAAACAGAACAGGAATATCAACGATACCATTGAAAGAAGGGCGAAACGAAAAAAAAGTAAATTCTCCAAAAGATTGGACTCTAAAGGATCTAACCAAAGAAAATGGAAGCAGAGTAACTGGTCATGAACATAACACAAGCCTTCCATTACAAAAAACTGATCAGTCAAAAATTCCAAGTCCGGTTACAGAATTTACTTCCGCACGAATGACACCCAAAGATTATAATAATAAAGGCTCTGAGGTACTGAATAAGACCGTCACAGTTGCGCTTGGAGTGAAACCTTATAATATAACGGAGAGGCCGCAAAAATCAACAATTAAATCACCAGAAAAAAAAAACAAGGCTGAAATTCCTTCCTTCAATGATTACATTCCAAATGATCGAAACCAAACGAGGAACAGAAGTACGAATAATAGAGAATCTGCCAACAACATTCCATTACGAAAAACTGACAAGTCAACAACTCAAACTCCAGTTACAGAATCTACTAAACCAAGATTCACAGCCAATGATCATAAAATAATAGGCTCTCAAAAAGTCAATAATACCCTAACAACTGTGTCTAGAGAAGAGCTTAATGATTTGTCAGAAAAACCAAAAGAATCAAAAGCGCGGTTGCCAAAAGCGAAAATCGAAGTTATAATGCCTTCTCCGAATTACTTGCTCTCGAAAGATCAAATCAAATTAACCAACAGTACTACGAGTGGCTTGGAACAAAAAACTAATCCCCGATTACAAAGAGCTGAAAAGTCAACGAATCGAGCTCCATTGACAGAATCTACAACCAAGCGATTCACATCTAATGACCATAGAAATATACACTTTCAGAAAGTCAATAATACTGCGACAATCGTATCAGAGTTAGAGATTGATGATCAGTCAATGAAGGAGGAAAAATCAACGATACAATCGCCAACAGGAAAAAACAGAGAAAAAATTCCTTCCACAGAGACAACGATCTCAAAAGATTGGATCAAAGCAACAAATAGCCATGCGACTGGTCATAAACCTGACACCAACCGATCATCACGAGGAATTTATCAGTCAACGACTCTCGCCTCGTCAGAAGAATCTCCTCCGGCACGACCAACACCCCAAGATTATAATATTGAAGGCTTTAAAGTACTGAATGAGACAGCCACAGCTGCATCTGAAGTAAAGCCTGATGAGATGTCAAAGGCGCTAGAAACATCGACGACACCACTACCAAAACGAGTGACCAAAGCTGAGGATCTTACTTTAAAAAACTCAAATCCTAATGTTCAAAATAAAACCACGAATAGCAGGGCGACTGGTCATGAACCTGCCACCAACCATTTATCACAAGGAACTCTACAATCGACGGCTTTCGCCTCATCAACGGAATCTACTACCGCTCGACAACGAATTCGAAACAAAAATATTGGAGGTTTCAATGTACTCAATAAGACCACCACAGTTGCATCTGGAGTAGAGACTGGTGATATGACAGGAACGCGGGAAACATCAACGACTCCATTACCAGAAAAAAATACCAAGGCTAAAGATGCTTCATTAAAAAATTCAGGTGCAAATGTTCAAAACCAAACTACGAACGGTAGTGCTGCTAAATACAAATTTAAAGCAAACTATTCATCACAAGAAATATTCCAAACGACAACTCTCGCCTCGTTAATGGAACCGACTGCTGTTCAACTAATACTCCATAACAATAATGTTGTAGGTTTCAATATACAGAATGAGACTACCAAAGTTGCATTTGGAGGAGGGCCTGAAAATATGTCAGAGACGCCGGAAGAATCAACAACACCATTATCGAAAAGAAAAAAGAAACCTGAGGTTTCTCTTTCAAACGATTCAAATCAAAATGTTCGGAATAAAACAACGAACATCAGTGTAAATGGTCGTAAATCTTACACCAACAACTTACCACAAGATACTCTTCAGTCGACGACTGTCGCGCCGTCAACAATTTTTACTAACAGACGACTAACGACTCTAAAAAATAATACTGTAGGCGTTGAAGTACTAAAGAAGACAGCTACATCTGAAGTAAAACCTGGTGCAATGTCAGAAGCACTGGGGACATCAACGACTCCATTAGCAGAAGAACATACCGAAGCCGAAGATCTTTCTTTGAAAAATTCAAATCCAAATAGCCAAAAACAAACTACTAACAGCAATGCAAATAATCTTGAACCTGCTGACAGCCATTCATCACAAGAAATTCTACAGTCGACAACTCTCACCTCGTCAATGGAATCTAATACCGAAAGACCAACACCACAAAAAAATAATACTGCAGGCACCAAGGTGCTAAATGGGACAGCTACCGTTGCATCTGGAGTAAAGCCTGATAAGATGTCAGAGCCACTAGGCACATCGGCGTCTCCGTTACCAGAAGAGAATACTAAGGCTAAAGATTTTTCTCGAAAAAATTCAAATCTAAATAGTCATGACCAAACGACAAACAGTAGTGCGTCTGGACATGATCTGAAAGTAAACTATTTACCACACAAATCTTTACAATCGACGACTTTTGCTTCGATAGTAGAATCAATTACCACACAGAACAGAACTCGAACCAATAATAGTGGAGGCTCTAATGTAATAAATAAAACCACCGCATATATATTTAAAGCAAATCCTGATGAAAAGTTAGAGGCACTGAAAATATCAACGCCACCATTACCAGAAATACAGACCAAAGCCCAAGATCTTTCTTTGAAAAATTCAAATCCGAATAGCGAAAAACAAACTACTAACAGCAATACAAATAGTCTTAAACCTGCAGACAACCATTCATCACAAGGCACTCTACAGTCGACGACAGTCGCCTCATCAACGGAATCGACTACCGCTCGACGAACGCCCATAAAAAATAATACTGGAGGCACCAATATACTAAATAAGGCAACCACAGCTGCATCTGAAGTAAAGCCTGATGAGATGTCAGAGGCACTGAAAAGAACAACGATTCCATTACCAGAAAAAAATACTAAAGCTAAAGATCCTCCTTTAAAAAATTTGAATTCGAATGATCAAAACCAAATTACATATAGCAGCGCGAATGTTCAAGAACCTGTCACCAATCGTTCATTACGAGAAACTGTACCATCGACAACTATCACCTTGTCAACAGAATCAACTACCACACAACACTCAACCCAAAACAATAATAATGAAGGCACCAAGGTAAAAAGTAGGACAGCTACAAATGGATCTGCAGTGAAGCCTGATGAGATGTTAGAGGCACTGGAAACATCAGCGTCTTCATTACCAGGAAAAAATACTAAGGCTGAAGATCTTTCTTTAAAATATTTAAATATAAATGGTCAAAACCAAACCAAAAACAGCAGTGCAGCGGGACATAAACATAACAAGAACTATTCATCACAAGAAACTCTACATTCGACAATTCTCGAGTCGTCAACTGCACCTACTACAACACAACACATAACCCCAGACAATAATAATGGAAGCGCCAAGGTACTAAATAGGACAGCTACATTTGGATCTAAAGTAAAGCCCGATAAGATGTTAGACACACTGGGGACATTAGCGTCTCCATTACCAGATAAATATACCGAATCTAGTAATCCTTCATTAATAATTCCAAATCTAAACGGTCAAGACCGAACCATAAACAGCAAAGGAACTGGTTATAAGCCTGTCACCAACACTTCATTGCGAGAAACTTTACACTCGCGGGAATTCATCTCCTCAATGGAATCTACTACCGGGAAACCACCACTCCATGAAAATAATACTGAAGGCGCCAAGGTACTAAATGGGACAGCTACATTTGGATCTAAAGTGAAGCCTGATGAGATGTTAGAGGCAATGGGAACATCAGCATCTTTATTACCAGAAGATACTACTAAGGCTAATGATCCTTTTTTAAAAAATTCAAATCCGGATGATCAAATCCAAATCAAAAACAGCAGTGCGAATGTTCATGAATCTGTCACCCACCATTCATTACAAGAAACTCTTCCATCGACAACTGTCACCTCCTTAGCAAAATCTACTACCACACAACACTCAACCCAAGACAATAATAATGGAGGCACTAAGGTACAACATGGGACAACCACATTTGGATCTGAATTAAAGCCCGATGAGATGTTAGAGACACTGAAAACAGTAACGACTCCATTACCAGAAAAAAATACTGAGGCTACACATCCTTCTTTAAAAAATTTAAATCCAAATGGTCAAAATCAAACCAGAAACAGCAGTGCGACGGAACATCAACTCAAAGTGACCTATTTACCACAAGAAACTCCACATTCAACGATTTTCGCGTCGTCAACTGCATCTACTACAACACAACAGTCAACCCACGACAATAATATTGGAGGCACCATGCTACTAAATGGAACAGCTCGATTTGCATCTGAAGTTAAGCCTGATGAGATGTCAGAGGCACTAAATACACTAACGACTCCATTTCCAGAAAAAAATACAGAATCTAATAATCCTTCAATAATAAATCCAAATCCAAAGAGTCAAGACCAAACCATGAACAGCAGTGCCACTGGCCACAAGCCTGCCGCCAACAATTTATTACGAGAAACTTTGGACTCGCAGACACTTGCCTCCTCAACGGAATCTACTACCGGGCGACCATCACTCCATGAAAATAATACTAAAGGTACCAAAGTACTAAATGGGACAGCTGCATTTGAATCTGAAGTGAAGCCTGATGAGATGTCAGAGGCACTGAAAACACTAACGACTCCATTACCAGAAGAAAATACTGAGGCTAAAGATCCTTCTTTAAAAAATTTAAATCCAAATGGTCAAAATCAAACCAGAAACAGCAGTGCGACGGAACATCAACTCAAAGTGACCTATTTACCACAAGAAACTCCACATTCAACGATTTTCGCGTCGTCAACTGCATCTACTACAACACAACAGTCAACCCACGACAATAATATTGGAGGCACCATGCTACTAAATGGAACAGCTCGATTTGCATCTGAAGTTAAGCCTGATGAGATGTCAGAGGCACTGAAAACAGTAACGACTCCATTACCAGAAAAAAATACTGAGGCTACACATCCTTCTTTAAAAAATTTAAATCCAAATGGTCAAAATCAAACCAGAAACAGCAGTGCGACGGAACATCAACTCAAAGTGACCTATTTACCACAAGAAACTCCACATTCAACGATTTTCGCGTCGTCAACTGCATCTACTACAACACAACAGTCAACCCACGACAATAATATTGGAGGCACCATGGTACTAAATGGAACAGCTCGATTTGCATCTGAAGTTAAGCCTGATGAGATGTCAGAGGCACTAAATACACTAACGACTCCATTTCCAGAAAAAAATACAGAATCTAATAATCCTTCAATAATAAATCCAAATCCAAAGAGTCAAGACCAAACCATGAACAGCAGTGCCACTGGCCACAAGCCTGCCGCCAACAATTTATTACGAGAAACTTTGGACTCGCAGACACTTGCCTCCTCAACGGAATCTACTACCGGGCGACCATCACTCCATGAAAATAATACTAAAGGTACCAAAGTACTAAATGGGACAGCTGCATTTGAATCTGAAGTGAAGCCTGATGAGATGTCAGAGGCACTGAAAACAGTAACGACTCCATTACCAGAAAAAAATACTGAGGCTACACATCCTTCTTTAAAAAATTTAAATCCAAATGGTCAAAATCAAACCAGAAACAGCAGTGCCACTGGTCATAAGTCTGCCACCAACACTTCCCTACGAGAAACTTCTCATTCGCGGGCAGTCACCTCCTCAACGGTATCTACTGCCGGGCGACCACCACTTCATAAAAATAATACCGAAAGCACCAAAGTACTCAATGGGACAGCTACATTTGAATCTGAAGTGAAGCCTGATGAGATGTCAGAGGCACTGAAAACACTAACGACTCCATTACCAGAAGAAAATACTGAGGCTAAAGATCCTTCTTTAAAAATTTTTAATCCAGATGGTCAAAATCAAACCAGAAACAGCAGTGCGACGGAACATAAACTTAAAGTGACCTATTTACCACAAGAAACTCCATATTCAACGATTTTCGCGTCATCAACTGCATCTACTACCACACAACAGCCAACCCACGACTGTAATCATGGAGGCACTAAGATACAAAATAGGACAGTTACATTCGGATCTGAAGTAAAGCCTGATGAGATGTTAGACGCACTGAAAACAACAGCGATTTCATTACCAGAAACAAATACTAATGCTAAAGATCTTTTTCTCAAAAATTCAAATTCAAATGGTCAATACCAAACAGCAAACGGCAGTGCGACGGGACATGAACTTAACGTGAACTATTTATCACAAGCAATTCCACATTCGACGACTTTCGCCTCGCCAACGGAATTTACTACTACCCGACAAACACTTCGAAACGATAATATTGAAGGTTTCAATGTTTTCCATAAGATCTCCACATTTTTATCTGGAGTAAATCCTAATGATATGTCAGAGACGCTGAAAGAATCAACGATCCCATCACCAGAAGGGATCAACAAACCTGAAATTTCTCCTTTAAGCGATTCGAATCAAAATGTTCGAATACAAACAACGCACGGCAGTCCTACTGTTCGTAAATTTAACACAAACTATTTATCACGAGAATCTTTTCAGCCGACAACTGTCGCCTCATTAACCGATTCTAGTACCGGACGACGAACACCCCAAAAGAATAATACTGGAAGCTTCAATGTTCCAAATGGCACAGCCACAGTTGAATCTAGAGTAAAGCCTGATGAGATTTCAGAGACATTGGAACTATTACCGCCTCCATTATCTGAAGAAAAAACGAAACCTAAAAATCTTTATTTGAAACATTCATATCGTAAGGTGCGCTACCGAGCCACGAACAGCAGTGCGACTGTTCATGAATCTGCCACTAACTATTCAGCACCAGAAACTCGTCAAGTGATGACCCTTGCCTCGTCATCTGAATCTACTACCACACGACTAAAACTTCAAGAACACGAAATTGGTGACTTTAAGGTACTAAATGAGACTGGCTTAGTTGAATCTAGAGTGAACCCTGATCAGATGTCGGAGACACTGGAAACATCAACGACTTCATTACTGCAAGAACAGACTAAAGTTGAAGATCCTTTTTCAAAAAATTTAAATTCATCCGTTCAGTCTCAAGAAAAGAACAGCAGTGCGACTGGTCGCCAACCTGAAACCAACCTTCTATTATCAGAATCTAATCATTCGTCAATTCGAGCTTCTGTGACGGAATCTGCAACCGCACTATTCACAGCCAATGATCATGGAATCATTGGCTTTCATAAAGAAAATGATACTTTTACAGTTACATCAGAGGTAGATACTAATGATATGTCAAGCAGGCCAGAAAAATCAACGACACTATCGTCACAATCGGAAAACAATGCTAAAATACCCTCTATTGACGATCCAATTCTAAAAGATCGAACCGACGTCAATAACAGCCATGTAACTGTTCGTAAACCTGACATCAACTTTTCATTCCGAAATACTGATGAGTCAACATCTCAAGTTCCGGTTGCAGAATTCACAACCCCAGTATTTGTAAATTTTTCTCCTGAAGAGCTTGAAAAACTGACAGATGCGCCTAATCCAGATAATACATCTCATAAACAACTTTTGTTCAACCCTGAAATATCAAATGGTTTAGAATCTACTGTAGACACTTTTCCACTAGTCGAATCTACTACTGACACTTTGAAATCTGCAGCAGTCGCCGATACTTCAGATTCTTCTGCTTTCATTTTATATGCATCTCTTTCCGTTCCACTTTTACTAAGCATCGTTTATTCTTCCTATTTACTCTTTAATGCGTGCAGAAAAATTCGTCGATCTCGATAAATTCTTTATTTCATGCAATAATTTTAATAATATTTAGTTATAATGTTCATAAATAATTGTATCAACATAAATGGATCCAAATAAATCTTATAATTTTTGTTAATGCTCTTATTATTATTATTATTATTCAGAATAACTATTCAGCTATCAGATAGTTTTGTTAACGATGAAATCTCTTAAATCTTTAGATAAGTATGAATTTCTATTTCTTTGCTCTATAAGACCTATTGCATCATCAAACTTCCATAGATAAATTTACTTTTCGTCAATTGCAACCATAACAAAATGTTTTTGTTCTTCAAGACTTTAATGATTTTTATTCTTTCGACCTGTATTCTATATGAATAAAGTTGAGACTGTTCTTAAATTTGTCTCATTTTAATAGAAGTTGTAATATTATTTTAAAAAACGCAGAAATGCGTTAACTGTTTCAATGATCGAAATACTTTGGCGTTGCTTGTAAATTTTCAGCACGTGCAAGTACTTTCTTGAAAACTATATTATGCTAGGAATGTAAAGAATGTTCCTTAAGTACGAACAATCCACATTCGAAAAGTAGAAATATATAATTAGATATATATTAATTTATTCAGTGAAAAGAATATAATCCTAGACAAATCCTAGACAAATCCTAGAGAAGTCTTGGATAAATTTTTTTCCTTTACTTTTATGTCTGAGAAGACCTCTGAAAATCCTAGACAAATCCTAGAGAAGTCTTGGATAAATTTTTTTCCTTTACTTTTATGTCTGAGAAGACCTCTGAAAATCCTAGACAAATCCTAGAGAAGTCTTAGAGAAATGTTTTTCCTTTACTTTTATGTCTGAGAAGACCTCTGAAAATCCTAGACAAATCCTAGAGAAGTCTTAGAGAAATGTTTTTCCTACTTTTATGTCTGAGAAGACTTCTCTGAAAATCCTAGACAAATTCTAGAGAAGTCTTAGAGAAATGTTTTTCCTACTTTTATGTCTGCAATATACATGCATGCAACGAGCTATTAAAAATAGTAATTTTTACTTAGAAAATTTGGAATAGAGAAACTATCAATAAATACATATTTTTTCCTTTAATGTTCGTCGCTTTTTCTTCAAGCATTACTGGTTTCATAGAAGTTATAATAACTTCTGTTTGTTTTTGAACTTACTTAATTTTTGGACGTAACTAACAGTTATTTTACTGGTCAAGAAACTTTCGTAGACATATACCCAGCCCAAAAATTACTTAAAAAGTTTCGAGAAAGTCAGTTTCATTACTCAAGTCCATAGACGAATTTTCTTTGATAGCGAACCGAAATTATTTTTAGTTTAATATTTAACTTATCATTTTAATTGATATCAACTTATTAATTTTTTTGATTAGCACATTTATAATAACACACCCGACTTGCTGAATCTTCTAGACCAATCTATATTTACTCACGTTATATCTAATTATTAAACCTCAAAAAACTTTAGGATATTTTTTCAACATTCTATAATATTTTAAGATATTTCATTAAGTTAACAACTCAATAAATTTTTTTCTCAATAATTAGTGTGGAGTAACAAAACGAAATATATTAAAAATAGTGAAACTTGAGTCGAAAAATTGAAATATAAAAAATTCCGAAAATACTAACGCCATTAAGAAGCTGTGTCTTTTAGGGAACATGGATAATTTCAATTTAGTAATATGTCGAAACTCGTTGAGGTTCTTTACGCAACTCAGCCACAAATATTTTGTAGATACAAAATATTTGGACAAGAAGTTATGAGAGCTATATAACCTGCTGCAAAACTATTGATATAAAAATATCCATCTGTATCTCAAATGGCCTAGATTTTAATGGAAGGTCAAAAGAAATGTCTCTAGGGTTTTAATAACAATATTATTCATGGTGAATTTCCTAAGGGATTTTTTCAATACAAATTTCTAATTTTTTCTTCTTTTCATTCAATTTCTTCAAAAGTAAAAAAAATAATTACGATTTCAGTTAAATTGCTGGAATTTATTTTATTTACAATTGAGAAACTTTCGTGGTGTAATTTATCGGATGTAGAGAACCAAGTAAATGCAAATAAGTTTTGAAACAATAAGAAAATTTAGAAAAACATAGTAGACTATAAATGATTGGCTTGCGGGCCTTTGTGTACTTTTACGTGCTCACAACAATGCACTTACACAGACATCGAAGCCAATATATCAACGTATGGCTTTGTATACATATATATGTTTAACCGTCGGTTCAATCTTCTCCAATTAAATGCGATTGGAATTTGGGCCAATAACAATACCAAACGGAGTACTTGTTCACTGTGTCGAGATAATGAGGAAAACTATGGAGCTAGCGAAAAGTACACAGCTTAACAAACGCAGTACGATTCATTTACGTGAATATAACTTTAATTCCTATTTATAGGATAAAGTAGAGCACATAAAGCTCTGTAGACAAAATAAATAATTTTGACAACAGACTAACCCTGTTGTAATGCCTTTTTTTTATTTTACAAAAATTTTCATCTTAAAATCATAATATTTTAAACGTATATTATTATAAACTTACAAAGTTCAAAAACTTATAGACAATAAAAAACATTATACGAAGTTCTAACATGAGAAATATTCTTATCTACAGCTATTCATCAATTTATTGACGTTTAAAACCGTAAACGATCAACGAATTTTATAACATTAGCTTAATGACCTGATACTAAGTGATTTTGAATCATGTCAATGATAAAAATGTGTCAAGCGAGTATAAGGTACTCATAATATATTGTATGTGTCGTATACATTCAAGACATTCAAGGTAAATCGTGTATTAAATTGTTGATACAGTATGAATAAAGCCTCGACAAAATCTACTTACAAGGTCAACATATTTGAAAATTTTTCTTCCAAAATACTATTTTTTTATAAACTTCCTTCATTTGAAATAAAGTAACACTGATAAAATCAGTTCCGATAACATTTTTTTCTATTATTTTCTCATATCAAATCATTACAATTCTATGAATGTTAATAACCCGTGAAAAATGAATTATTACTGGGCATATATGAATTACATATGTTCTATATATCGACAAATATAAAACGTATATAATTCTTATATGGAGCATATAAAGTCACTTTTCATATATGGCCATATATGATCCATTTTTCATAGGTAATAAATATTTCGCTACCACGGCTTATCAATTCATTACTCATTTAAATATTTCTATTTATCAGTGGCCATTATTAATCTTGTTGATTAGCATTTCATAATTAATTGAATCAACTATTGCATCGATAAAATTTGTTAAAAAAAATTAAATGAATCAAAATTGCTACAGGAATAAAATCTTAATATCCACGTTTATGATAAAATAGTTTTATAAAAATATGAAATTGTAAACACATCATTAAGTCGATTAGAACGTCTTAAACATTTTGTAAATGCAAATAAGTAAATATTTAATCAACACCTGAGGCAAGACACGTCTCGTGAGGGCACTTGCGCGAAGTATCGCGCTAGTTGCTGATAGCTTGTGCGTAATTCACGCAGTATATACATTGTACGTACAAACCCAAGCCCAAAGGCAACTTTAAAATTCAAAGCTTTTGAACTGAGACTATCGCTCCAGCCATTTTAACTATGTACTTTCAACAAACTTCTGGCCTCGATCTCGATAAATATGCA
The DNA here is from genome assembly GCF_026212275.2 of Microplitis demolitor. Lineage (NCBI taxonomy): Eukaryota > Metazoa > Arthropoda > Insecta > Hymenoptera > Braconidae > Microplitis > Microplitis demolitor. Next base: position 20,340,520 of record NC_068551.1, on the reverse strand, counting down.
CTTCCTTATTGTGTATAGTTGCATCTACCTTCACTATACGACTACTTTCTTCACTACACCCTTTTCTCTCTACAATTCTTCGTTTTCTCCCGAGTCCTCTGATAACCGCAAGTCGGTGACGGTATCCCCTAAGGCGCTTCACTTCCCTTTCAGCTCGTACTCTCAAGCCATTCCCGCTCTTTAACTCTTCCCGAGCGTCCTACTAACCACCTAGGTACTCACTTTATAGCTATATACTTGCTGCATTATTTAGTCAATATCGCACCCCTCTTTCGAAAAAATTTTTCAACCCTTAACATTTCTCATATCTTTTTACTCACTTAAATACTTCTGATTGCCGACTTAATTTTTTTGAACTCCTCGAAAATGGTTAATAATCTCATTGGCGGCAATTCACAATTAGCTGTTTTTTTTTTCAATTAAATTCAAATTTGAAAAAAATTTTTGATTGATATACGTTTTGACTCAACTGTAATAGTTTAATTACCCCGAGCGGGATTTTCGCCGCCATTTTTATGACTTAAAACACTAATGGTTATCCCAAAAAGCTCGGAGATAAGTGGACACTATGTGACATATGATGGCGAATGTATATATTGGCTTGTCTTAAATCCTTAGTGACTATAAGTGGAGGTAACCCATATGGGTTGGAAAGAATTTGTGTCCCACCATTTATCCTACGCAAGCAGTTGACCAGAGCTGAAGTCTGGTACCATGGGGGACCCATTCCAAGCCCCACTTCAACCAGAGTCTCTTTATTTCCTGAGATGGGAGGAGTGTTTGGGTCCATGTGAGGTCGGACTCGTGGTGGCTGTGCGTGAGGCACCCACATGCACTGCATGCCTAATGGGTAAGCCAATGTGAGCATATGCTCATATTTCGCTTTTATAATATATGGTGGTGTCATAATATACAAATAGGGCTACGCAGCGCAAGTGTGCCCAGAAGGGCGTGGTATCGGGCTCCCGTCAAACGGAGGTGGACCTAACAGTCCCGTTACATTAATTAATTAATAGTTTAATTAAATACGGTTACTGACAAAGAAAAATACAATAAATAAATTCAATTGAATTTAACGTGAAACGAGAGCTTTCAGGAAAATTATTCGTTGGCATACGACTAAGCGAATTGACAGGGAACAGAAATATACCGTACCAATGGGAACTGCTACAAAAGATAGGCAAGAAAAACGTTGGAAAAAAAAAAATTAAAACTTCAAAGTAAATGCAATTGAAAATTTTCGCATAGTAAAGAAATGGAATAATATAATAAAAAGGTATAAAAGATATGAACACAATGGTCATTATATCTTTTTATATCCAATACACGGACGTCATGCAATTTTCGTTCGTAAGTTTGACTACAGCTAAACATTCGTGAATTATTCGTGTTTATATATCACCCGACCCCCCCTCTATTTCATTAATTTATAATGCTTGCCTATAATTATTTTATTCTATTTAACAATAAATAAAATAAACTACTTTGTTTAAGTCTACTTATATTAACGTTAAAGTAGTAGAAGCGACTAAACTAAATTAATACTGGTAGAAGAAATAATTAGAATTGGAGATTCTAAAATAGGGAGAATAGAATAAATAATAAATAAAGTACGCGTTAAAAAAGTCTAAAAGCAGTATCGTTGTTTGCGTGAGCGTGTCGTTAATTTTTCATCTCGTCTAAACGTGCGAACTAAGGATCCTGAGTGAGCCATTAAATTTTCATAATATATAACACGCACGCAGCTGCATATACTCTAACAACTTTAAATTCAGCTGGTTAAAGCTCTATTCAAACCTTCGTACACACAGATTAACTTCGAGAGAGTAAAGAAAGAAAATATATAATGCTTCGTTACATAGTAGCATATTAGTTGGGATAAGTTTAGTAAATTGCACTGTCAAGCGAAAAGCTCAAAAGCACTAATTTGAATCATTATACAGGTTAATACCTCAGTGTACGGCATAATTTTTTCAGAACGACAAGTAAACTTCCCTTCACCTTCTTGCCCAGATTATTGCCTGTAATCGGGATTTGTTAAGAGGGCAGTAATTATGAAGATCGCAAACGACCAATTTAATAGTGATGATATTTCAAAATCAGCGAAAGAGCGAGTGACCGAAAAATATTTTTTTGTTATAAATATTTAGAATTTTTTTTAATTAAATATTCAAAAAAAATTTAGTCATTTCTGAGACGAAATACGAGGTTCTGATTAATTTTAGGAAATCTCTCATGAAAAAATAAAATTTATTGATATAAATAGTATGTAAAAACGAAGTCACATAATAATTGAAGTGTTAAAATAAAAAAACATCTGACAGTAATTTGATAACCATAAATTAGTTTTCTGATTTAATTTTAAGTTCATAAATCTATTTGCGTATAGTGGCAATTGAATTTTTGGTATGACACTAAAAGTTTAAAGGTAAATCTATTTTGAGCTGAAAGCCAAGTTAACATTTACTAGTGATTCGCTACATACTTTGGTTATATGTATATATATCAGAGCAATCAAGTTTTCCAAGTTTGACTTATTTAATTTACTAGTTTTTTCGTCTGTTTAATAAACTAGTAATATACGTAACATGAAAAATCTCATTAAAAACACCATACTGCAATATATCGCAGATAAAAAAAAAAATACATACATTTTAAAGTAAAATGTATTTCTACATATGCAAATAAATTTTCATTTTTCTGTAACTGCGGATCCTCGAAAGTTTTAGAAATGTATCAACTTTACTCAATATCGGAGCATTTTTTATTTTTCTATGCAAAATTTTTTTTTTTTTATTTCTCATATTCATATATTGCAGCAAAATTACTGTTTACAGTAAAACAAAGCTGTTTACCAAATATTTTTTTATTTTATAATTTACTTTATTTTTGTAAAAAAAAAAAAATTATACGAAAACTTTTAGCCACCACGAATCAGTGTTTAAATAAAAGTAAACAAAAATTGAAATGAAACTTGTGAACTGGAATAATATCATGAAAAACGAAAAAAAAATCAACACATCTAAAGGTTTCTGGTGATTAAAATTCCACGCAATTCGTTAGTTCGCGCATTTAATTACAAAATAAACGAAAAAAAAAAAAAATAAAAAATGATATGAATAAATGAGTGTAATGAATATTTGTAAAACGATTAGTATAACTTGAAAATTTTTTTTTTAATTAAATGAAAGTAATTTTTATGCGAAAAAAAAAATATTTATTTTCTTAGTCTTTTTCTTTCACGAAAGAATTCGATTCTCCTCGGAAATGTCTGTGGCGGAAGACTATTACGTTCTCTAATGAGATCAGCGACATCGCTGGTGTCTGCAATAAGTTTTAAACGTTTTATTTCAATTTAGTCACGTATTTGACAGATATTTGAAATAATTTTTTTTCTTTTTTAAATATTCCTGATCAAAATCATGTTAAATCGGAACGTGTAAAAAAAATAAAATTTATTTTCCATTAAATTAATCTGACAGTAATTAAATAATCTAAATTTTCAAAAAATACACACATATTTTATATAAAATTCATGATATTTTATCTAAAAGGTAATAACTTGAGAAATTTAAATATGACATTAATATTTTTTATCATCCGTACTTTTAAATTAAAGCTATTTTTTAACCGTTAAACAAAAGTAGTCTGATAAATGTGCGAAAAAAATGCCTTTGCATATGCAACCCATTAAAAGTCAAGCCGATAAGCTCACTGAATCATAAATAATTGCTCTATCTCCTGGACCCATAGAAAAATAAAAATCGTTTAATAAAAAAATATCTTCAGTGAAAATAAAATAATAAATGTCTGAAATTAGACAGAAAAAAAAAAAACCAACTTTATATAAATGAATTACCTACATTTTTATCTGTTGATATTCCGTTCATGTTCACAATTGTCACGTGTTTCTAAAACAAGTCCCAGCTTCTAGTTTTTTTTTTAGTAAAAAAAAATCGTTAATTATTCATATAAAATTATAATATATAAACAATAATATATATTTAAAAAGTCACGTTATTTAAATTTGAATGACCACAGTGTTAATGAATAAAAAAGAAAGTTATAATTGAATACCGTTATTTGATGATTATAAATAAATAAGTTATTTTATAAATTCACTGAATGTAAAAAGGGATTGACTAATACAATTAGGGGGGCACCTTTCTCCGAGTAAATCGCGTGGAGAACTGACACCTAACGCGCGATCCAGCATCCCTCTCAGCATCCAACCACCGAGAGGATCCGAGCACGCGCGAAATACTCCCTCTCTTAAAAGCGTACAAACCACCCCTCGAACCCGCTGTCAACCCTTTCGACTATACACGTTTCGTATTCTCTCTTTTTTTTTTTTCTAAATTTTTTATTCCGTGTATTCGTATCTGAGCTTTATCACGTTAGCTTTCTCACTCTATCTTTATTTTATTTTTACACAACCCAAGTAGCCAGGTCTTTCAACCCACTCAAGCTTACATATACACATCAACGTGTTTATTCGTATAGTTTTTTTCTCATACACAACAATACATATATACATCTTACTTGACGGTGTGTATATCTGTATAAATCTTCGAGCAATCAGTACAAGTCTGATTAAACACTGTAGAAGAAATCTCAACGAAGGATAGTAATTGATTTATATATAAATTTTTTTTTTTTTTTTTTATTTGTTAAACACCTTATTGACTTTTATTGTTTTATACTGTTTTTATTTTGTGTATTCAGTTGATTGTACAAAGTAAAGTATACAGTCATACCTAATGATGTGTATCTTTATAAGGAAAAAATGGCGTTTTTTTTTTTAACTATTTTCTAAAAACAAAAATTTATTTGATATCATAAAGAAATTTCAGGACGAACATAAACTAGTAGAGTTAAAAGAGAGGGGAGGCAGAGAAATGAGCCTAGAAGAAAAAATTGTCGGTGTAATTTTTTTTTTTTTTTTCACTGCTTCCACTTCTTTTTAGTCACCGAATGAGTGATCGGTATTGAAAACACCCAGTCGTTATGAGAAATGAATTTTCAATGTGGGGCAAAATGAACCATCTAAAAAATCATTATATTTTTCAGTGATAAAAAAAAATGTTTTTATTTTAAAAATTACTAAATTTTTAAAAATGACCACTGTGCTTTTATTAATAAATAATAAAGTATACATCAAAATTGTAAAATCAATTTACAAAAGCTAACAGAGTTTCAAAATTTCTTTTAAAATTTTATGAAGTTATTAAAAAATATTTTCAGAAGTCCATGATGCCCCACTTAAATTTTATTTTACAAAAAATCTGAAGGGACTTATTTTACCCCACAGTACTTTACTGCCCTCTCTACTTAATTTTCCATAACTAAATAAGCTTATTTATGAGTTTTTTAATTAAAAAAGTAATATAATTATTTTGTTGGTTGAAGATCAATTATTTATTTATAAATAAAAAAGAAATGCAAAAAAGTATGGATCTCGAAGGAGTACTTGTTAAAGTTACGCCAAGGAGAAGTGTATTCTAACGACGAAAAGTCGAGGTTACGATGATTTATTGGACTCTAGAGTGTCTCCAAGATCTCTAGAATTCAAGAAAATGTCTTGGGGACATCCCTTAGATCGTTACAACAGAAAAATTACATATTTTTATAAATAATTCCTTGCCGTACGTGCACTACCAACTATGTACATGTACAACAGTATTAATTATGATTTTGTTAGTGAAATATTTTTAGTTTTAATTTTTCATTATTTCTACATACTCTAAGTGAAAAATTTACTAGTGGTGAAAAAATGATAAATAAAATAAAAAAACTCGTGTATTGAAAATCAGATTATCGAAATATGTTTGAGGAATTTTCGTTTATTAAATTTTTTTATAAATATCTCGATTAAATATTATTTGCAAATAATTCTCTGAACATAAAAAAATGTATTCATTAAATTTCATTTTAAAACAGAATATATATTTTTTAATATCAAATAAAATATTTTGAAATTTAAAATTAGTATCATCAAATTTATAGTAAAATATTTATCATCATTATTATTGATATTTACATTCAATAAATTATTTTTAATTATGCGAGCATAGAAAAAAAAATGGAATTTTTTATGCTTTCATTTTTCTGATAGAAACGATGAAAAAAAAACTATTTAGGAAAAAAAAATGCAGCCATAAAAAAGTACTTGGAAATCAATCGGATTTTCAAAGTCAAAAGTTAAGAATATTAATTCGCTCATGAACTCTAAGTGGAAAATGACGACCAGGTAAATATATAGTACAGTGAAGTTAACGTTTAAAGTTGTGCAAAGTAACGACCTTACAATTACCGACGAAAAAATAAGAAAATCTCTTTCTCTTATTCTCTCTCTTTAACAATTCTTTCGTTTATTCTTTTTTCTGAAAGCTTTTATTACTTATTTTTTTTTTTTAATTCTCGTCGACGATTTTTCTCATCCTCGTTTTGTGACTCAGGCGGATTTCACCGTTGTGTGGCGATTGTCTGGAAGAAACGAATAAAAAGTAGGATGACGGCGGAACAAGATACGTGGTGGTGGTATGGATAGTAGTAGAAGTAATAGTTGTCAAGGTGTTGGTAGTGGTAGTGATAATATTAGTATCAGTGAATATAGACAGACAGACAAGCGGAAAAGTTATAAAAGAAATGTTCCAAAGAAAATAGACAGTTTGATAGAAGACTGAAAATAAAATTATTTAAGTATAATCCATCAAATATATATATATATATATATATATATATATATATATATATATATATATATATGTAATCTAAAAATAAATGCTCATTAATGATGATAAATTGGTTTAAACTTTTATTCAAAATTATTTTAGTGATAAAAATAATTTTGAAAAAACCATTTTTATTTCTTTATACTTTTTTCTGTCAAATAAAAAATGCATTAAATTTTTTATATATATACAGATGTTTGATTGCTCAAAGCGGTCAAAAAAATTTTATTCATAAAGTAAAATAACTTATTGCTGCAAGAAATAAATGAAAATTTTTAATTTATTATTAATAATTAAATATTCTGTAAAATTAAATAAAATGAATATTAAATATATTGCTCGAGTAATTTATTTAATAAATAATACTATTATAAGTTGATGAAAGACAGAAAGTTAAATTGAATTAAGTTTTACTTGCGCTTGATAATAAATCTAATTTTAATATTTAATATTAAATCCGAAATTTGTAAAATAAAAATACATGGATAAGAAGGACATTATTATAATATATACTTAAAGGTTATCATAAGATTGATAAATTGTTTTTAAATTCAAAATCTAAACAATAAATCACGGATAAAAATGATTTGTTGGATAATCCAATGTATTTCATGCATAAAAGTAAACTTGTATTCAATTCTTGCCTAACATTGGGGATAAAAAATATCAATATACATATATTTATGTATACATATATAAATGATGTAGTTATGGAAGTTGGATTCAAGAAGAATGTTTTGAAGTTAAAGTTAAATAAAGGAAAAGGAATAAGAGTAAGAAAGTAAAAAAGTTGTTTAAAGTGTTCTCTGTCGATCGTACATTTGAAATGTGTAAAATGTACAGCTACAGGTTGTGAGCTCACGCTTTAGAGGGGTTGTGGAAAGAGTCAGGGGGTAAAGGAATAGAAAGAGCATGCCATGAGGCAAGGAAGATTTATAGTAGCCGAGCCCGCAGGCGGTGGAGATTGATACGCGGGGTGTTGCCGCCTTGATGCTTTTGAGCTTTCCAAAGAGGATACCGAGGTGCAAAAACGTGTTCGCTTCGTGGCTCGCACGAATGATTTTATTTTTTAACATTGCTGTGCTCTAGTTATCCAACATCATTGCTATACTACTAAGACCTGTTGATTCGTCCATTTTTTGCGACTGAAAAATACATTTTATCTATAAACCTTGCCGGCTTTTCTCTGATTTCGTCTTTTTTTTTTCAAAGATAATAAAAGATATATTATTTTAATACTAATCAATACCGTAGGAAATTACTCTCATTGTTTATTTTCATGTGAAAAAAGTTTGTTTAAAAATATTGTCAAAATTTACCACAGTAAGATGTCAAATGTGAGACAATTTGTAACATTCAGTTGATGTTTTTTTTAACTGTCGGAAATTTAATGACAAAAATTATGACGTAATACTTATCGTGCTAAAAATCTAATTAAAAATTTCTGTTTTCATTTTTTTATCAGCGACAAAAAATAGAAAAATTTTATAATGAAGATCAAAAATAGTTCACATAAAAATTATAATACGTGCACATTGATTTTTTAAAAGTAGAAAAAAATCTTCTCAGAGTTCTAAATTGTCTCGAATTGGAAAATTTACCTAAAAAAATTTTTTTCAAAATTTGGTTATGGATATTATTTACATAAGTTGTAAATTTGTTGTTTTTGATTGATAGTCCAATTGTATATTTATCAATTTCTTCGAAAACTAATTTCATACATTCTCAACTTCTAAAATAAATAATTTAGAAACTTATATAATTTTATGATCATGAGGTATAAGAATATCAATATTAATGTAAATAATAACCTATTCATTAAAAAAAAAAAGTATGAATAGGTCAAGAGTGCCGAGAAAAGTATATGAATAACAAGCTACATTCAAGTGAATATTTTATCGAAAATCTTTAGATATTTCAAGCGTAGAGACAAAAGAATTTTTTACATAAAAGTTAAATTGAAGACAAGCGTCGATGACAGAAGAACAAAGAACTGTTCTTTTACCTGAGAATCAATTTTTTAAGAGCTTGTAAAACGTGAGATCAAAAACTAAAAGAAAAAATATAGACTCTTATAAGATCCCTATTATATGATAAATCATCAATGAAAACTCTGCACTAATTAATGTCGTACTGTCTCAACTCAAAGGATTTTCCTCTAAATTTTTCACTTTTGAACTATAAATCTATTGTTCCCACAAAGTAAACTAATTAGGTGAGTAAAATTCTGTTCAATTTTTTTAAATTTCACTTCGTTATTAATCAATTCACCCACTCGTATTTTTACGATAAGATTTTTTTTTTTCCATTGGTATCGCATCCACTCGAGTTAAGTCAGAGTGTAAAATCGAGTGCGCAGTGGCTGCGTAATTTTTATTATGACTATAGTTAGCTCTTACTCGTCTACTGTACTCTGTACTCTGGTGTGGTGCCTTGAAAGCATCCACCATATTTGCTAATAGAGGACCCGCAGGTTGCAATTAATTATAATTGCAGCGTTGAACTGGAATTGTTCACGAATGCTGGCCGCATTTGAATCTCTACACTAATACATACCCTCCACATCTACACTTATGTGTATGTATGTATGAATGTATGCATGTATGTGTATATGTATATATATTTGTTCAGTTCACTGCTCTCAACACCCAGATTGTTCGACTCAGAACCAGAAAATAATACCTGGGAACCTTTTACACTGGTGATATACCCTCTCGAATAAAAAAAAATGGTGAATAAAGTAAATAAAAAAAAAGTACCAGCAAATATAACATTACAAATTTATAAAATTAAATTATCTCTATTGTGAAATTTTCCATGCTATACTTAAAAGTTAATTAAATTGAATATTATTACAAAAAATAATAATCGAAATATTCATGCTTTCAACCATATCATGAATATTTAATAAAAGTAACTATATTATTTAAATTAATTCGGCATTCCATACGAGTTTAATTAAATATTTGCACAATTTTATCTATTCACAATACGTACAGTATAACATAAAGAACCAATTGCCGTATAAAACTCAATATCTCATGTTTTGAAGGTTACGACAATGGTAAATTACACCATCGAAGTGGAAAAAAAAATTATAATACATAAACCGAAATTTTTGAGCCCTCATAGGAGAAAAACGGGGACAAAAAATGTACGAATTTTTATTATGCTGTCACATGAACTTGAAACAGGAAGTTGACGTCAAAAAATTATTATGCTGCACTATTATAATTATTAAGGGCAGCATAATAATTTTTTGGCAACTCAACTTCCTGTTTCAAATTTGGTCCACAGCATAGTAAAAACTCGTAGATTTCTTAAGACGACATTTCTCTGTGTACATTATTTTTTAAATCATAGATCGATAACAACTTTATATAATTGTTATTTAGCGGCTTTGTATTTCACACATGATCAAAACCAATGGAACAACATTATATATTTACATTTTTTAATAATCAATTCCATTCATTTAACTTCATGTTATATCGAAACGCTCTTCATGTATTAAACATGAATAAACATTGAATAAGCAAGTAGATGAACAAATTCAAATATATATCACATTAAATATGTTTTAATTGCGCTTCACTCCCCGATACAATTACATTGATCGTTGGTTATAAATTCATATAATACTCTCAAAAGATTTACAGACAATTAATAGATGATTAATATGAATTAGAGTGCATTTTTATATTGATTTTTAAATTGAAACTTGTAATTAACAGCTCGATAAAATACCTACAAACAATTTACGGATAAAAAACAATAAGACTAGACAATATAAACGTTTGAGTAAAATGAGCAAAGTGAGTGAAGTGGTTTTAGTTCATTCAGACAGGCGGAAGTTTATTCCACACCTTCTAGCTCACGGTCCGATGCTTCCTAACAACGCTTTTCTGTTCTGGACATTTCGCTCGTCCTATTCGTATAATACTGAAATGACATGGCTGACTAAAGTTTGCGCTGTTGCTTCTTCCTTTCTTTATCTTTATTGTTGTTATTCCCAGTAACTACTTGCTATCATGTCTTCGATTTAAACTTTCAAATGCATCTTTAACTTCTACATACTCGCGGAAAATTAAATGGCAGTATTAATCATAAAATTGTGGGAAAATTAAACATATTTTTGCTATAGAAATTTTTTTTTTCTCTTTAAATTGATTAACGTTAATAATTGCTAAGTCATCACAAAATTCAATACCCATAAAAAATGTGAATAAAAAATTTTTACATCCGATAATCAATATATTTATTTCTTCTGAATGAGAAAGTCATACGACTTCAATTTTGATTTAGAGAAAATGATGTAAGGATATGAAAGAGGATTTGCGTTCCTGCAGACAAAAAAAAGAATATTTTCTGTTTTATTAATCATCGAGATCTCAACTTATTTTGCATCGTATTTCATTTTACACGAGTATGAAAACCAAAGGGATATATATATATGTAACCCATATAAATGCTACAACATGATAGAACGTATACTAGATAGCAGTAACCGCATTTACCTCAAGGCTCTCAACTTTCGGTTGGCAGTCAAGAACTTACACAGCATTGCATTAGAAAATAAGTAAATCCTGATTCACAGGTCTGCAAATTCTCAACTTTGACAAATATAAATGAAGCTAAATCTATACATCCAAACTTTATCTCTGCTTACGCCATTTTCATTTTCAGTTAATTTTCAAGTGGATGGTTATTTATATGTATACATACAGGGTATATAATGTGCATAAAATCAACTAAAAGAATTACTTGAGAGCGATGGAGCAAAACAAGTCAAGTAACAATTGACAATTTTAATGTAACAGATGTCTATCCGATCGGTTGGGGTCTGTAACTCTGCTATTCGCTATGCTCAATAGCAACTGCCACAAACCACAATACCACTGAACAGTGGCAGACTGTGTCTACCAAAGGGAGTTCATGTCACACCGACTGATCGGACTTTGGTCTATTCTCCTTCGTGTTTAGTTATAGTCAATACTTGATCAATGATCATACACAAATTTAAATAAAAATAATAAATAAATATAACGTGTGATTTGATTATAAAAAAAATTTCTACGACAGCTTGAATTGTAAATTTCACTTGTCAAATAAAAAAACACTTCTTATTTATGAAAAATAAATTCAATAAATTTATTGAGCTTATTTTACCAATAAGATGCTAAAAATAAATTTTTTGTTGACTCTTTTAAGGGAAAAGAAAATTATTCACTGAAAATACTTTACAAATGATATTATTATTACTCTTGAACAGTTTTTTTTTCTGTGTAATATATTTTTCAAAAGTTTCTGTTATTTTAAAATTTAATAAGGACTTTCAAGAACTAATTTGAGGGTGCATGTAATTAATTATCCGCAGACTACAAATAAAATTTTACTTAATAGAGTTACGAAATATTTGAAATTCGTTTGTCGGTAAGTTTGATTAAACGAAAATATAAATAATTTTCTTACAAGTTTTGTTTTTCTTGATAAATCACATCAAAATAGAATAACTCTACTGCCAGTTATCTTCTTCATTGTTTGTCTTTAAAGTTTAATAATTTGAAATAAACATTGTAGAATTAATTTTACTGAAAGTTATTGCTGTATTTACTTGTAAAATAATTAATTTATATTGTACGTCAAACATATATAATATAGACAGTAAATATGATATGATAAAATACATTTATTGAAAAAATGAAATGAAGATATTTATTTTTTATCAAAATATACTGCTGGAATATATGGATAAAAAAAATGAAAACTCTGATTTGAAAAGTTTTGAGTGAACGCGGATTAAATCCGGAGTGACTGAAGTGAATGAAAAGCGGATGACTGTTTATTTATTTAATTCCCTTGAAGTGAGATTCACTATCAAAAATAAACTCCTTGTTTAGTTCGTATGCGGAGTAATTTTTGTTAAAACTCCGGAACTCCAAGTGACAGAGTGAGTTCGAATTTAAATAAAATCCTAATTCACACTTGGTTCTTCACAGTATACTAATAATATAAACCAGAAATTGATTATTTTGTTTAATTACTTTGTTTCTCGAAAAATTTTCAATTTCTATATATCTCATAAATTTTAGTAAGTTGTTTTATTAATCAGTTATAATTATTAAACAATCAAATGAGATATTATGCAAATTTACGCAATACATTTCTAGTAGTTTACTTGACTCAGCGAAATTAGAGCTTACTCGAACAACAGTCAATTTGCTAATATGATATGTTATAGTAGACATAACATGAGTAAAATGTTAATTATATATTAATTCATTTATCCGATAAGTTTTTATGTCATATATATAAAGAAACCTACGATCCAGAAGTTCGCAGACAATCAAAAATTTTTGGATTTTTTTTTCAACAGTTTAATTACAAAAAAAAAAAAAAACTAAAAAAATGCACATGTAGAAAATGAAAAAAACTACAAGTGCAATTTTTTCAAATATTTTTTTTTTTTCATAATTCATCATTTTTTAAAATTACAAAAATTATTTGACGTTTACTAACTTCAGTATCATAAAAACCTTACTATCGTTACCTAAAATTATATAAATTTTTTTTTATGCATGATGTAAATATAATATTTTTATGACGTCAGTACTGTACTATTGTTGGAGTTTTATGTCGAATAAACAAAAAAAAACATGATTTATTTTTTTTAAATAATGAAATATTTTTTTTAAATAATTCAACAATTTTTTTTTGTATCCTCCGAGAGAGTATCGAAAAATGATATTTGATTAGAAGTTGAATTGAAACGTCGCTCAATATTGTATGACATGATCATATTCTTGATGGTTTGAAACATTGATTAACCGCATATTTACATGATTGAAGTAATATAATCCTCACTACCTTTGACCTTTAAAAAACCAATTTACTGAACGTGTTTTTTTTCTCTTTTTTTAATTCTATTTAAATTAAACACTTTTCCACTTGTATCCATCAATATAAATAAATTTCGAACTTTTATTATTAGATTTTTTAAAACTATGAAATATTTAAACCTACATGACCTTTTTGAGGTTTATATATTTTTATATTACAATAAATCAATGATTTTGAAAGAAAACTATTGAGTAATTTATTAGAGACTTTACACGAAAAAGTTTAGGAATATGCTCTACTTTTCAAAAATTTTTCACGGATAAATTTACTAAAGCTTGTCTTTATAATGTCTATATTATATAATTAATTAGTATTTTATATATCTTGTACGAAAAATTATCGAACATGAAATGCGAGAATTGACATATTAGAGTAAATAATACTCGAACGTCTAAAACCCATTTGTAATAAATATATAACATATTTTTTTTGAAGAATGCGCAAAGAATGTTGAGGACAATCTTGTTAGTATAGTAACATTGAACTGAATTTTTTTTTATAGGGAGGCAAACATAGCAGGGTATTTTCCGAACATATGTTACGAAATAAAAAATGGATTCTAATATTTTTTCATTAATTAATAATATTGCATATATATAGGGAGCATTTAAATATCATCAAAATTTGATCTCATAAATTTAAAAATACTTTATGAAGCAAGCATTAAATTTAGTGATGTAAAAAAAAAATTAATTATATAAAAAAATTTTTAATAAATATACAGATAATACCAGAAGCCTTTCATCTTCTCAAGTACCAAATAAAATTTTTATTGTAGATTCCGTTTATCGAGAATATGCGAAAAATTTATTTGTTGAATGTGGAATTCGTGGATTGCATTATTACTTTTCCAGCGCACGTTGTTGGTCGGAATGCATTCTATTTTACTTACTTTTAATTTTATTATTATTATTATTATTATTATTATTATTATTATTATTATTATTATATTATTTTTGTAAAAATTCTTTTTTTCCAAGTTAACGTTTCATTTATTAAAAAATTATAATTTTCCTCCAGGAATTCTATTAATTTTTTCATACATATTAACTTTTCTGTTGTTTAACAATTAAAATATTGGCAAAAAAAATCAGCATTTTTCAAATATTAATTTTCGAACGAATGAATAATTAAAATATTTTAAACACAAAGTCGACATGTATTTTAATTAAAAAAATAAAACTGGACTAGTGGCCAGTTATCGATGCCATTATCGTGTATTACCCAGCATATATATATATATATATATATATATATATATATATATATATATATATATATATATATATTTGTATATATATACATACATAGTACCGCGAAATTGGAAGATAAAACTTCACAGCTTGCAGTGTTTACCAAGCCAGTGTGATAATCAATGTGAATACGCTTCGATAATTCAACTGTAAATTGTACATACACAGTCGGCAAGATAAAATGAGTTAAATTCAAAATGATTTATTTCAACAGAAAAATTTATGTGGATTTTTAAAATTATTCAAACTTGTAATTCATTAAACACGTAATTGTAATTACTAATTACAGTACTTTAGCTTTTTAAAAGTACATATATATATGTTATGTATGATATAATTAAAAAAAATTTTTATGTCATTTAATGTCAACACAAAAGAAAGATTTAAAATCGCGAAAAAGGAAATATTTATATTTCAAATGACTTTTTACAAAAAAAAAAAAAAAAAAAAAAAAAAAAAACTACAAATGTTAATGTTTGCCGTTAAATTATGAAAAGGCAAAGTTACACGTGTCATTACTGTTCATAGTGTGCCAGTTCAATAGAACGATGTTGAAGTCATAAAAAAAAAAAAAAAATAGTAAAAAAAAGTTATGTGACACGCGTAAATTGTCGTGCAATTTTCTAGTGAATAAAAAAAAAATAAAAATAAACTTTCTGAATTTGTTTCTACACATAAAAGTCGTAAAAAAACAATATACAGTATAGTGAAAAAATCCTAAATGAAACTTTTTTATTTCACTTTATTCATTAAATAAATTTATTACTTAATATGAATGAAATTTTAAATTTTCAATATTTCGTTTTCGCTGAATGTTATAATTTTTCATGTGATCAATGCCATAAAAAACGAGGAAAGACGGACCTCTAAAATTTGAGAACTTTCAAGCGAGAACAGAACGCAGTAGACTGGAATCGAAACCATTAAATCTTTTATAATTTTTTTTTTTTTTTCAAATTTTCCGTTTATTAACCTAGCGAACGATTTTCATCAGACTCAAATCAGTAATACTCAGTATTGAATCATAAAAATATTTAGTTTCTAACATCAGAAATTTGAATATAAAGAGTAAGGATATAATCCCCGATAATTGCTATTAAAAGTTATTACTCTGTACCTGAAGGTTGATTTTCTACTAAATTATTAAAACCTTCAAGTAAGCCTTCAAGCTTTATTGCATTGGTCTCTTTCAATTGTGAAATAATATTGTAATTATAAAACTAATTAATGTATAAAATAATTATACTTATTTTTTTATAGATTGTGATGAAAAAAAATCGTTATCATAATAATAGTAGTATATTCTAGATAATACGTATGCAAACAAAATCTATATTCTTGAGTAGTAACAAGTTCATTGCTTGAAGGCTCGTCAAGATCCAAAGAACCACTCCCTTCATCCCAGTCAAACATCTTTCCCCTTTGATACCGCCAACAGTCACGTTTCTGTCAAGCATCGACGTTGAGTTATATATTTTTTTCATCCCTATATATATATATATATATATATATATATATATATATATATATATATATATATATATATATATATATATATATATATATATATATATATATATATATATGTAGACCGCTATTTTATTTCTTTCTTTTTTATTTTATTTTTCATACTTTTACACTGAATTTAACGTAAGTTTTATTCATAATCACGCTTTACTTTGCATCACAAAATAACGAATTAATTATATTATGAATAAAGTTTTATTTATTTTTTATGATATAAATTTTATTATGTAGATATAAAAATTTATAGGAGTAAAAAAATAAATATTTTATAAAAATTAAATAAATAAATATTAATGCATATAAAAAATAAATAAAAAGAGAAAAAAAAGTAGATGATCAATGTCAATCAAGCATTTTATCATGACAAAATGATAAAGTTAGTGAAGGAGTAGATAGAAGTAAAGAATGAACAGGAAAGTCGTCACGAATGAAATATTTTGCTTCTGGCTAACTGACTCGACGACGTTGAGAGTGCGATAACCCACAGCAATACGTATACGAATATATAATGTATACCTATATATATATATATATATATATATATGAAGACTCGAAAGCTAGTACTCGAGAGGGATGCAGCGAAGTCGAATAGGAGCATCCACCGCCAAGCTTTTAGTGCCGGAGGTGCAAGAAGAGCCCGAGTAGTGGGTGTGAATGGAGAGAAAATGGTTGGGAGTATCGTTGGTGATACTACGGTTCTCTGACGATGAAGCACGTTGTTTCCACCGAAGAATATGGATTTTATGCATGAATAAAGACTGAAGCGCCTTCTTCACAAGTCAATCCCCTCTTCTGTATTTCATATACACTAAGCTATATCACGTAGATGTATATACCCATATACTTTTCTCGCTACTCTCATCTGATGATAACGCTTTCATGCTATTTCAACTTACTCTCATCACATCACTTTTATCCTTTTTCGATGTATATATAACACTTGTATCTTAAAAAATATTTTTTACAAGCAAATGCAAATGCTAAAAACGTTTTTGATGTATTGCAGTAATAAATAAAATTTATTGCTTGTATATTATCACTTTAAAATATTAAAAATTTTTCATTTATTTTATATTTTTTTAAGAAACTCTTGTGTGAGTAAAAGTATTTGAGAATTATTGAATATTAAATTTTTAAATTAAACATTATAATATTGATAATCAATGAGGTGAGTGTACATCAAATGACTGTCAATTAAATTGAAAGACATTCAATAAAAAATATCATTCAGTAACTGTGCGCGATATTAGTAGTAGGTGATATTGAATTTCTTCAGGGTTTTTCGAATGCTCCCATTCATATCAGAAGCCCAAAGGCTTCAATCGTGCTCGGAGATGTAATAGAAAACCTCCTCCTGCTCTTCTGACGGGATGACGACGCGATACCGAAAATTTTTTCTTCATTTTTTATTCCAACTATCCTTCGTTCAAGCTACTACAACCATTCTACTAGCTAACGTGCAAGTATATAACGACGCCACCCTCATCCCTTAGACGATGAATTTTTTAGAGCTGACATGAAAGCCTAAAGGTTTTTAACCCTTTCTCTTTACTTTTTTTCACATCTCCCGCGAGAAAAAAAAGTAGCTGTCACAAAGGATGTGGCTGGTAGTTTTTTTATTCATGATGTATGACGTTATGACATATTTTTCATGAAATATTAAACTATTAATTGTTGATATAAAATTTATATCTTCATTTCCTTTTTCTTCAAAACCAGATTTATAAGTGCAGTGCTTAACAACAGAATATTTATTATTCATCACTAAAATATTTAATAATGCATGACCAAGAAATTACTATTCGGAACTACTATTTTAAAAACACAATATTCGGGTCATTTCTTTTTTAATATAGGTACTACAGAAATCTATGTAAGCTACGATAGATAACCCAGATAAGCAGTCGGAAAATTTTCGACGGATCAATAATCTTTATAAACCTATTTTAACATTTTGAAAGTATTGACAGTAAATTTTAACTTGTAATTTAAATTACATAATAATTAATATACAGAAGAAAAAAACTAAAATTGATAGATGCTAGATTTAGAAAATTCGGTAAAATATAAACTTATCCGTCGTAAATTTTATTGCCAATTGATAACTAGTAGGAAACCTAACTTTCCGGGTTCGGTTATTGCAGAATATTTATTTTCTATTTTAATGATCTTTTTGACATTAAAGACAAAATTAGAAAAAGAAACTCTATAGAAACAACATTTTTTTGTATTTTTAGAATTATTCTTTTAGGTGGAACGCAAGGTGTCAAATTTTTTTATTTGATCTGATGGTAACACTTCGGTAGATATAGAATAACTAAACTCCTCTATTATCGAAATATGAATTCTTTTGAGTCTCTAATGCCAGACTAAGGTAAAAATCAGCATTATGACAACCCTGATAGCCAAGTTGGTGAGAAACTGATGAGAAACTTGCAGCCGCAACTGGAACCAAGTTGACCGCCAACAGTTGGTACCTCCAATAGTTGATGGACATTTTCTGAGAAAGTTGGTGGCAAAAAATGTAAATCCAAAAAGTTGACGATCACTTCCTGAGAAAGTTGGTGGCAAAAGTTGCTTGCAAAAGTTGGCAATCATAAGTTGACGGTAAATTTCTTTTCAATTTCCTCAGAAACTTGCATTCCAGTTGCGGCTCCATACTGGCACCAACTTTCTGAGAAAGTTGGCGGTAACTTGTAGCCAAAAGTTGCAAAAGCTGAAGTTGTCGACAACTTGTCGTCAAGTTGGTCGGAAACTAATGAATGACCAACTTTTTCACGATCAACTCGTGTTATCAGGGAAGTTGCTCAAAAACCTCTCTATGCACAGACAACTCTATAGCATTTCTGTACCTAAAATATGTCTATCGAAAAATAAAACTGTCCTTGAACTGATTACTCCAAAACATCTCCATCCAGATCAACTCTCTTCAAGCGCAATTTTATCACCGAAACTTTTCTATTCAATGCTATGACTATCTGAAAGAACACTATCCATTATTGAATCAGCTAAAAAATCATCGGTAACTGAAAAAACACGTGAATTTCAATGTTAACTACCATGCTCTCTCTTTTACCGATGTTTTTCTCGTTAAGTCGATAATGAATAGTGTTATTTCGGATGGTCAGCATTAAATAGAAGGTTCTAGAGGAAATTTGATGCAATTCGATTTATGTTTATAGCCATTTTTTTTATTCTTATATTAATGAGATCTGAGGTAGAAGTAGCATTTGTGGTCACTGCTCCACTTTTGGAGGTTTGATACTTTATTTTAATTAATGAAAAGAAATTTTAAAAATCCTCCATTGTATTAGCAGATAGAAGTATTTTCAAAGAAAAATATAGATACTCTATGACTTGAATAAAATTCTTTTTAACATTTAAGTTTTTACTTTAAATTAACCCCCGAAAAAACAATTTTCAACTTTTTAGCTCTTTTATTTTTAAATAATTTATAGACATGTGACACCGTGAATCTCTACTATCATTTTAATGAGTATAAGACTCTTTATAAGTTCCCTTTTTTATTACAGTCTATGCTATAAAAAAAAAAAAATTCAGGCACTCTTATGAGTATTTTTGAAAAATTAATTATTTTAATTCAATTTTTTTTTTTTTTTTTTTTTTCCATAAAAATGAATGAACCGAAAATTTTAGAAAAAAAGTAGATATAAATAGTTATAATCGATGATGAAGAATTACAAGTTGAAAGCGACCATTGTCCAGCTGTATTATCCAAACGACAGACCCTCTGGCTAGTTTAATAATGCTCGCCACGTTGATGTTAATCCGAAACTCTAGCGATTGTATTTCTTGCCGAATCTCTACTGTCCAAAACGATTGGCCTTCTATCATAGACGCTCAGTTGAGAAAAAAAATTTTTTTTTTTTAAATATTCTATTTTTCTAGAAATTTTTTGCAGCCAGCTGAATTTTTTTAACATTTTTTTTTATGCTCTTCATTCATATCTGACGAGGGATACTCTCGTGCATCTGCTGGTCAGCTCCGCTGTATCTCATCTGATGTCGTGACCCGAATTCAACTTAGATTTTAATCATAAATAACAATTAAAAGCAAAGATGAAATAACAATTGACCCTTCAAAATTTAGTCAAATAAAATTAATCAAAAAATAAATTTTACACTGAAATAGATGAATTTAAGTTTCTTACTTTGTATATATACTTATTATCATTGATTAGTAATAATAATAATTATATAAAATTATTGGTATTTTTGTAACAAAAAAAAATTTATGACAAAAATTTAAAAAGAAAAAGTGTAATTCCCATTAAAAGAATACGCGTTGTCATCGAAAACGATTACCATTACCTCATATATTTTATTAAATAATATATTAACATCTATATATAAATAATTTCTCATTCAATTTTTATCTTTTTCTTACTACACTTGTCAATTACTCTATATTTTTTATTAACTCATACAAATCTATTACTTGGTGATAAAGAATATTACATTGCCGAGAAAAGTTTTCATTACTTTTTTCACTCATCAAATCATACTCCAATTATCATAAAAAAATTTTAATTTATTAAAGCAAAAAAAAAAAAACAATTATATTAAAAATTTTAAGAACATTGTATGACCATTAAAATAAAAATAAGTAATGAAAAAAAATGTTAACCTTTACGGTGAATTTGAATAGTTGGCATGATTATAAAAAAAAAAGTAAGTAAGAAATGATGTATTTTTTATAAATATCTAGCAAGGACAAAAGGGAGTGTCGTTTAAATATATTATATTGGCATTATCATCCCGTAAGATAGTGAATCGCGTGACAATTGCGTTTTCCGCGAAATAGTAGAAACAACCCTCAAGCACACACTATTACGACACGACAGATAATAGTCAAATGCATTGACAATTTCCTATTAATTTAATACCACTATATATGTATATATATATACTAATCTCTTTTATTAAATTTTACCTTGAGAGCAAAAATGCAAAATATATTTAAGTAACATATTATTTTATAACTTTCTCTTTTTTTACCCCTATTGCGTGTTTGAATTTGAAACTTTCTTCATATTAACGTACGTTTAAAAATTTTTTATATTATTTCTATAATTTTATTTATATGGCTCTATTATTAATCTGTCATATTAAATATTAAAATAGCATTCTCCTCTACAATCAAACTGTTAATGCAGGCTAATAAAATATTAATTTTTTTAGTCTGTTTTAGTTTATTAAAATAAAATTAAAAAATTCAATTTTATTATTTTAATAAATACTCTGCACAAAATATATATTGTGAATATTATAAATAAATTATTGAAAAGAATTACAATAAAAAAGTGTAGGAATCTAAATTTAGATATAAAATTTCCAAATTGATTATAAATGTAAAGTCTTATATTCACAATATTGCATGCAAATTTTCATCACGCGTTGAAGTTTAAAGATAATTTCAGTACATTACAGAAAGTAGAAAAAAAAGTTGTATAAGAGGAGTAGAGAAAAAAAAAGTAAAAAAAGTTTAAATTTAGATGTCAATTTACGTATGTATTTTACTTAAAAAATAAAAGATAAATGTATGGAAAACAAAGCGTTAAAATATGACTGATGACCCTGTGCTGGCCTTATAACAGAGTATTTGTTCTTTCTTCAAGTTCTACGATCTCAAAAACACAATTTTCTATATATTTAATGGATTCAAAGATACTTATTTAATAGATGGTTTCAAAACGATATTTTTTTTTCTTTTCAATAACTTTTTGCGCTTAGTATATATTATTTTTTTTAATTACTTTTATAGATGAATTAGTTATTACGATTTTCAAGATAATTCAAGATAACGACTGATTATTTTTGTTCTTAACAAAAAGTGAAGTAAGAAATAATAAAATTATTAAAATTGAAAGGCAATCCGCGAAAATGTTCAAATTACACTGCAACTAATTTTCCAATTTTTCTAATTTTTTGAACCTCTACTTTTGACTAAAAATCTTAAATCTTGCAATATTTTACTTTTATTCTCTGCCAACCAGTGATAGAAATTTAAAAATTAGTCTTCTGCATGGATATTTACTAATTTTGATTTTAACCTTGAAAACAATGAAACTCATATAAGCTCTAAGTCATACACTAAAAGTTTTACTGTACAAACAAATTTTAAAACTCCCACCAATAACAATAATTTAATTTTCTTTTTAAATTCCAACTTTCAAAGGGAAAAGTTAAAAAAATAATTTAAACAAGAAGAAAAAGTTATACACGATGAAAGTTAGAGTGTAGCAATTTGTAGCGGGTGAAAAAGATTAGGGTGTAAAAGTAAGAACTATACAGTAGTACGTCAAGTGTGACGAGGCGCGGTGAATCTGGTAGGGTGACAAAAAGGGAGAGTTCGAGGGGTTGTAAAATTCAACGAGTAAGAGAGAAAGGGTGATTTATATTACGTACTACTGACCAGTGAGAATTTCCGCAAAGCGGACAGTAGTTTTCTTGTTGTGTGCAACATATATATATGTGTGTATGTGTATCTGTACATGTAATGGTCTCGCACCCCGTGATCATACTTTGAAACGCGCTTCCACACCCTCGAATGTGTATGATTGACCACACGGGTAAATGTTAACGAGGTGAAACCGAGGTGTTTCCGTTCCACCCACCTACTAATTGCCTGACACTTGAATACGTCATTATACCAAAAGTACTTATACAGGTTAACAATGATTTGTAAGTATTTACATATTCACTTATTTTTGCCGTATTTTATTTGTCAATTATTTTTTTAATTACAAAATTTTCAACTCGGAACTTTTCAAGATTACAATTAAATAAATTTTATTTTTTTTTCTCTAAATAATTTACGTTTAAATAATTTATAATTTTTTCAACATTAATGGTTAAATATATATGCTCTATTAAATTGATGTTCCCTTGTTGATATTTTCTAACGTTGATGGAAAAAAAAAATAACAAACGGATGTTAGACAGGGAATATTTATAATAGACAGGGAATAGAAAAAAAAATAAAATGAAAACTATTATTTTTATTATTTAGTTGACTATGAATAAAATATTATCAAGGAGGCTCGATAAATTATTGATTAAAATTTAATACTTGAAATTATTATATTTTAATGTCAATCTTATAAAAAAGTGTAATTACTTATGATTTTACTTTTTTGTTTATTTCAGTAAAAATAAATTTTTATGATAACATATAAAGTAAATAAATAATTGTTTTACGGCATTGTAAAGTTTTGTAATGACAAATAAATTATTATGAAAAAATTATAAAAGACAGGAAGTAGAGGGTACAAAGAAGAAAAAAACGAAAGACCGCAAAAAAGTTGAATTTCGCAAGTGAGCATCGAGAAAAAATTATACTCAATTCTCGGTCCCTCTTATATTTGATATCTTTTTCCTTGTCACTGCCGGGCCGCGGTTCCGATATCATCAGAAAGAAAAATTGTGAAGTAGAAGAAAAGTCTGCTACCGAATGGACAAACGACTTGAGGAAAAAGAGAAAAATATAAAGTGGAAGGAGTGAAGAAACGACATAAGGACAAAGAACATCAGCTATACGCACGTATATATATATATATATATATATATATATATATATATATATATATATATATATATATATATATATATATATATATATATATATATGCATATATATATATATCTAAAAATATATATATACTTTTCGCCAGCTTTCTTTCGCTTTTCGTCACCCGTGTGGTAGATTTTTTTTCTCAGCGAGGGAGAGAAATGTGGGAAAGTAAAAGTATAAGAAAAAAAAAATATAGAGAGGACGAACAGCACACACGCGTACGTACTGTAGAAAGGTTGAGGTGCGTGCGTGCGTGAGTACGTACGTGCGTGGTCAGTACCCGATATACCAGCAGTACGGTGAAAAAAAAACGTACGTGTGATACTTTACTCTCAACAAGGATCTCAAAAAATAAAAACGATGAGGAAGACAGGACAGTGATAGGTTACTCTCTATATAAACACCCGACAGTATTTGTGTGTTTTTCGCAGGCTCTTTTTTTTTTAATTGAAATTTTTTTAATAAATAAATATCAAAATATTGTTTTCTTTTTTGATTAATTAAAAATTTTTATTACTAAGCAAGAATTGATCGATAACCACCATATAAAATTTGATTTTTAATTATGACTATTTCTAAGTTGATATTAATTCAAAAATGGTTAAA
Organism: Microplitis demolitor; assembly: GCF_026212275.2. Taxonomy (NCBI): domain Eukaryota; kingdom Metazoa; phylum Arthropoda; class Insecta; order Hymenoptera; family Braconidae; genus Microplitis; species Microplitis demolitor. The sequence goes on along the minus strand of NC_068551.1, from coordinate 20,315,907 downwards.
AACAAATCCCTATATCTCGAAACGTGCAAATATTGGAAACGTGAGTTTTAATAATTAAACTAAAGAAAAATAATTTTTGTTGTCGAAAATTCTGTTGATTTATAGCGGAGTTAAAAGATTGAACAGTCTAATTTTTATAAATAGTCATTTTTATATGGTTATTAAAACAATATCTGTATCCAAATAAATTATAAATTTCAATTTTAATTCAATAAAATTTTGTTTTTACCTCAAAATGTGTTTTGATAATTCAAATTATATAAAAAATATGATAATTTTAAGTCTAAACATAATTGTTTCTTAAAAAAATTTTAATCTTAAAAATATCATAATGTCTTCTGAGAAACTTGTAAATAATATAATTAAATATTTTAAAAAATAATTTTGTAAATTGTAATGTTGATTTTTCTTTATAATTATGTTGATTTTTTTTTTTTTTGTATTAAATATTAACGACGTGAGGTTCTAAAAAATACTATAAAATGTAGTATTTGTAAATCGAAAATCCATGTTCGATGGTCAACCTGCTGGACTCAATGTCACAGTCGGTTAGAATTGAAGGGTGAGAGTAGTGAAAGGGAGAAATGAGGGAAAAGACGCTCGCGAACAAGGCAAAATATGTGTACATGCGCGTTTGAAACCACCCGTATCACCCCTGATACGGGTCGAGTTTGACTTTGGAGGCACTCACTAGTTGGTAAAAGAGGGGGATAGTACACTGCAGGGGATGACTTTGAGTTAGAGGGGTATTCGAATAAACGCGGGGGTGCCAGGGGAAATTAGTGGACGGCCTAGCGGACAATGTGGGGATACTTTCTCATATCAAGTATGGCCGCTATCGTGGCATGATGGCCTAAACAGTTGTAAGTAAATTAGAGTCTCTTTAAATTAGAAAAAATTGTTTTTTTTAATGAAAACGCAAATCAAATACTATTATTTTTCAATTTATTATAAATTATTTTTTTTTTGTGATGAAGTGACGTTAGCGATTTTAAAAAAATTTTATTTATTTTATTTTATTTTTTTTTTCTAATTTTTTTGAAAGTGTATGTGTTATTCTCTGTGCAAATTGTGTCAACATAAAAATTATTTAAGTTGTCGTTGCAGAAAAGGTCAATATGTATTTGGTTTTAATTTTAATTAAAAAGAAAATTTTTTCATATATTTTAACAGTCAGGATTATTTTCAATGAACTTGAATATTTTTTTTAATATTAATTATTGCGTAAGTAACAAAAATACAATTATAGTAAACTTCCACGTGTTTAGTAAAATTTTTTAATCACAAAAAAGATAGTCAATATTTTTTTTTCTCATTGGTTTATTACTGTTCTTATTTAAGAAAGTGAATTGATGTATATATCACTGTTATTTTTATAAAATAACTGAATTTGTAGCAGCAAACAAAGTAATCTCAAGTAAAAAGTCGCTTTAAGTGGTGAAATTAATGAATTTACTTGAATATTATTGAAGGATAATATTATTTTTGTTTTGTACTGTCAAATTTTAAATTTATTGCATGGCTACTAAAAACGACAAAACATATGTAATTATATATATATTTATAAATTTAAAAAATAATCAGAAATCTAAAATGGTATGAATACTAAACACCAGAAGTAAATTAGCACGATATCTGTACACGTAACAAGTTGAGGTGCGACTAAAGGAATTTAAACAAGTAAATCACCGACAGACCGGCTCGTTTGCATGCGAATACCCACTACATAACATAATACTACACGTGGTTTCATCTGTCTAACATGCTGTTGCGCAGATCACATTTACCATCTCTTCTTCGTCGCCCGGTATATTCACCCTTCTGTTCCACGATGCAAATTGGCCCTTAACCAGATTACCATACTATTATCAACATGTATATTTATATACCTTAGAACACCTGTTTGACTTTTGTTTACATCATTAATAATTTATCATTACATCAAAATAGTATTTAACAACGCAATCCCGTTATCATTTATTACACCATTAACTAATAATTTGATATTACATTTACAGTTAAAATCAAATATATATGTAGTTAAAATAAGCTTTAATAAACAATAATCTAAATTATATCAAATTTTTTCATTCAAATTACACCAATTTCGTAGTTTTTAAATTATCAAGTAGCCTTTTTTTCGAGTATTGAAATATTTCCTTATCAAATTAATATTTACTTGATTATTATTATTATTTACTCAATTCAATGCAATCAAATATACTTGAATGAAGCGTCTTTAGTAAATAACTGCCACAAAATAAAATTCTCATCCCCGGGGAAATGTGTACTCCCGTTCAAAGGGCGTGGCTGATGATCCTCAATTTATTTTTTTTTTTATTTCTCTCAATTTTTCCTCAACCTTTTTCATATAATTTATAACCCACTGTCGTTAAATTTAATATTGATACACGTATATTTGTATTTATTATCAAATATTTATTCCATATAAATTTTCAATTAAAGTAACTTGGAAACATAATATGAAGAAAAAGAAAAAAAAAGTAATAAAAAAAATTAAATTTGATGTAAAAAAAAGTGAAAGCAAAAATTAAGCGAGAGTTGAAGTGGTGGAATATTACGTTAACCCGAGATAGTGGGAGCTTGCGAAAGAAGTGACCGAGAGTAAAGAGGGGTTGTAAAGATGAGAGTATGTGCTTGTGGGGGTGAATATACGCGGGCTAAGGAAACGGATTTTGAGGACTACACACTAAGCGCGATGATATTCGTCTTGTTTACGGAAAGACTTATGCGCGTGTGCCGGCCACTAAACCTCGCTGGATCAATAGGCCTCTTACTAAAATTTCACACACATAGTTATATATGTATATATAGTTTAGGGAACGAAGTTACCGTAAAGGGAGGGGGGGGGAGATTCTTCTGGTTCTTCATCTACTCCCCAGGCTCTACTACTACGTATAGTACCACATACGAGAGGAAACGTTTCCGCAGTTTTTCCCCACCTAAATCTTTTTATTTTCCCTGTCCCTGTGACCCTTAGGTCGTTCGCTCAATCGAAAGGACTACGGCATTTAACGCAAAAGAAAGTTGAATTTTTTTTCTTATACACTTTGGAAAAAATTTAATTAAAAATTTTCAATTAATATTCAATAAAATTCATAAAAGATTAGATTAAATTTCGTTCTATATTTACAAGTTGATTCATTTTATTTTTGATTCATGATTATTATTAATTTCTGTACATTAATAAATAATTCAAATTCACTTCCGCGGATTGCGTCTTTGAGTAAACTTTAGATTTTATCAAAAACACAAAATGATAGGTAGACATAAACTATTTAACGAGCTTTATCGTGTGAGAATAAAAAATGAGGAAAAATATTAGAATCAAATTAGGAAAAAAAACTAATAAAAAAAACAGATGGTAACAGGGTACGTGAAGGCCACGGTTAACCCAAAGATCTGATGTTCATTAGCGTGATATACATTGTCACCATAGCGTGAGGTAATATGTATGTGTAAGGTCGCGTGACAATGTGACGATCCGCCTGCTTCTCAACTTGTAGTCACAATACTTTAGGATTCAACCCGATACTATCACAGTTCAAGTGTTCACACCACCAAATCGTGACATTCGATCTTGTTCGAAATAATTGCTGACAAATCGTTACTAATTTATTCATTAGCTTTAAGTTGTATGGTGGGAGTTTTAATAATTGAATTATTTCCTGTTACAAGTATTTTAATTTCCAACTCATATCTTCAAGCTCAAAACAAGTTAATTGTATTAATTTAATTTATGCGATTACTTATTTAAAAAATGGTTGATCACAAAAAGCCAACATATATTAACTTATAATATATCTTGCGGGCTAACGCACTCATAAAAATTTATAATTAAACTAAACTTTTACAGAATCAGATTGGTTAGATTAAAACCGTGCGATAAACCAAAAAAATTTATTTAATAGTTGAAAAATTACTAGAATGGTCAAAATTGATCTTAAAATTTAATCAGATCTAAGTATTGATAAGCTCTTTTAATATTCGCTAGATAACTTCAAATCACAAGCTATTTTTTTTTTTTGTTATCAAATGTTGTTTAATGAATCAACCTATTTGAATAAATCTTATGGTAACCGAAAAAATTTATGAATCATCTAAAAAAAACCAACGGATGTAAATTTTAAAAATTTATCAAATTTTAATCTTAAAAAAAAAAAAAAACGTATGCTTTTGAACTCAGAAAACTTTTTTAGAATTCTGTCTGAAGCAAATCGTGAAATTTGAAATAAAGTAAATCATACTTTGGCAAAAATTTCAAACTTTATAACCAGAAATGAAAAAAAGAAGCTGAGCAAATAAATTGATAGCGTATTCTGTTCAAGACAAACTGTAATTCTAATACTTTTGTAACCTACACTTGAAGAGTATGCCTAGCATGTTTCCAAATGATATCTTAAAATATGATGTTTCGCACAAACAGTTATAAAGATATCCAATTATCTGAGGATAGTGACGTCACAGGCCCATAAATTATTTTGATATAGAAAAATTATAATCAGCATTTAAAACAATTAAAATTAAAATTCTTATTACTATCTTGCTACCCAGTTAAACTGTTCATGTAACGATCAGTCATTTAATAATGTTCTATGATTCTGTTAATAAATAAGTTCATTTTTTTGTAGACATATTACATACTTTGACTATTCTTTAATCCAAGTTACAAAAAAACTAAATATATATAATTCAAATCATTTAGTAAAAACTCGAAATTTTGCTTCTCTATATTTAAAAAAATTGTTTTGATCATATTTACATATATTTAATAGTATATTGTACTTGTCGCAGTTTACTTGTCACACGCAGATAATCGTTTAACGCACACGGATGTGGAAAAAGTTTAATGGACAAACAGCTATTTTGCGAACAAATGAGCGTGCGCTAAGATAGCACTTATATTGCATGAATAATAAAATAGTATCTTATACATCAAGTGGAATAGGTATTATACTCTCGTGCGTTTGGCGGCACAAGTGTTGCCAACACACGAGAGTATGATACCTATTCCACTTGATGTATAAAACAGTTTACGTCATGAATGTACGAAAAAAAAAAAGGCCGTTAAATGCTAAATGTCAAAAGTCAGCGTCATGCAGACACTTATAGTAGTAATTAACTTTATTATTATTAAACAATAATTTATCCTTTATGGAATTGGTTAGTTTGTATTCTACTATTCACTTAACAAAATTTAACTCAATAAAAAATAGTCAACTTTGATGTCACGTCGCATCAATTAATAGAGATAAGTAAGATTATAAAATTTAAATGACGTTGCATTGATCTACACATGCGCCTGTTAATTAATTAAATGCGCATGTGCTGTCTCGAGATTTTGGTCATCCTGGTAAGACAGCTTAATTGAAAGTGACGTCATAAGATAAGAAAGTGATGGATTAGTGATTGGCTTGAATCATTGAGTAGGGGATATACTCCGCCCATTTCACTCAAATTCAGTGGTTAAATATAAAAATGAGTGATTTAATATATATTAAATCACACTTTTGACCAATTGGAAAAGATTTTATTTCAATGTGAAATTTTATGACGCTGACTTTAGCCAGTTATCGGCGTATTCTTCGGCATGATTTATATAAAATTAATTATAAATAGAAAATTATTTTTTACTTCACTAATTTTTTCACTTGTATAATTTTAACATCGGATTTCAAGTTGTTGATAAAGATTTAAAGTTCACGATTATCAGAACTACCTGACAAGATAATTTACCTTACATTTAAAGCGCAGACATCATTTGTATTTTATGAAGATAACAAGACGTCACTCACATAATTCTTATTATCGATTTGTAGTACACTTATACGTAGTTTATCATTTATTTATAACAACATTACAAATAAACTTCTAAACAACGGTACACAGACAAATCAAATTGAAAATCTAGAGAAATCACTGATTTGAAATTAAAAATTGATTTTGCTAAAATTTTTTGTCCACACAATCACAATGTAGGCTATTTAAATATATACAATTCCTATATATTATTATTGTAGATTTATTTAACTTAAATTGACATTGAGGTCAAAAGTTCGTTGACATATTGAGAATCGTTTTATTGAAAAATTATTTATATTTAAAAATGAATAATACTTGATAAGATAAACTTTTAAAAATTTAATTTAGAACTATCTGAGAAAAACTTTTATTGTTTTTCATTCCTTAATACTTCATATTTTTATCATTCTATTTGTGATAAATAACAATAAAAAATAAATTTATTTTTATTCCATTAGTACAGATCAAGATACTTTCATTAATAAAAATATAAGTAAAAATAAACATATAAATATTATAACAAAAGTCTCGTAGATTTATTTTATCATTGAAAGAGTAAAAATAGAAAAATTAAATAAATGTACGGATTGTGACCCATGGTTTAACAATCATCGATCATGATAAATTTCACCCCTACAATACAGACGTCAATGCATAGCTGGAGAAACAAATTTTATCCATATCTGTCTTATTTTATTTTATTAATAAATATATATATATCCTATAAATACTTTTTTTCAATCTTTATTTATCTCGTTAATCGAGAAACGACTACCCGAAATGTATTTCTTAAATCACCCTTTGGTTAAAATAAATACGTACATATACATGATATTCCACCCCTTTGAAAGCTCTTAATTTATCGACTATTTTGAACCAATCAGACTTATATGTATATATACCCTCTCACGCTACAGGAGTTTCCGCAATTCTAGAATAGAATCTACCATACGGGTATATTTATAATAATTTTTCAAAATTCGTTTACTACAACATTTGTATGGTTTTTGATGCATATCCATTTATATTGTATCATATTTGTGGTTTTACGCTGGAGAAAGTGAAAGTAAAGAGACATGTGGTTTTTTCTTAACCCCTATGATTATTCAACCCCTTTGTAATTATATTACATTAGAAAGTAACAACTGCATATGAAAATTTCTAGTATTTGCACTTTCACCGGTATATTTTTCATACACCTTAAAATATAGACCACAAATTATATAGGGAGAGTGGACAACCCTTAAAACTATAGCGACAACGCACGATTACAAAATTAGATGTTGTTCGCGGGCAATTTAATTTTTATAAACAACGCAGAATATATTTTTTCAAAATTATTCATCATTCGAACAATACCAATTTTTTAGAGAAATCAATAGTTATTGTAAAACGAAGTTAACCAAATTTCAAAAAAACATGTGTTTTTCCATTAAGTATGCAGTAAATTTAATAAAAATTAATTATACTTCTCCCTATCTATTATCATTATTTTACCGGAATAAACCAGACACTCTTAGCAACTGATAAGGGTAATAATAACCCAACGATATTCAATTAAACACTAGTGATATGGATATATATATATATATATATATATACAATATAACACTGGAATAGATCGATAATGGTCAACACAAAAATATTGTATATAATACAAAACTGAGGATTCGAAAATAAATATAGTGGAGGGGAGAAAATCATCGAACTCCAGTTCTTTATATAGTAGAAGGGAGTAATAGGATTGTGACAGATCAGCACTACAACCATGGAGAGGCAGTAGTAGATATAGTGACTTGCGAGCTTTGATAAAATAATAAAATTATATTACAAATCGTTTGTAAAGATTTTATTATTTCTAAAGCAAAATAACCAAAAATTATAATCTGTGCTAGTGATTTTTAAAATAATAACTCAACAAACCGGTTTAAATAAATACATTTAAAATAAACATTGAAAGCACTTGTGACCTTTCAACTTATTACCTCGTCAGGACCCTAATTATCGTATTTTTATCTTTTACCGTAAGAATACGTTCCAACAAACATTGTTCATCTTATTTATTACTATTTCAATTAATAAGTAAAATAATATTTTATTAAATTGATTCATGCATAATTTTGTTTGTTTTGGTTTTTTTTTTATTTTTTTAATTAATTAATTTTATTGTTATTGACATTCCATAAATTTTGTGTCTTCGGAACTTACATTACGAATTGTCCAATTTGATATATCAGAGAAATACCAATATAAAAATTTTTTTTTCTCTGGCATTTTCGTTTCCTCATTCCTATTTTTGTTATTTCTTTTTCGTCGGTCCTTCGCAGTCTGATCAATGCCTTTTTCTATAATAGTGTTCGTCTTAAAACCGCGCCACGTGCCGATAACGCCTTTTGTGTTAGTAAACTTTCCGGAGTTTCTCAACATAACGTCTTTTCCATTACGATCGAATACTGGTTTAAGCAAAAATGCTCGGAAATTTTACATTCATAATGTGAAAAAATAAATATTTTATTAAATTATGAAATTAATATTGATAATCATGTAATCAAAAAAACTTTTGTGTTTTACGGCTACAATATGGTGAAATGCAAATTCAACATGGATTATTTTATTCTGAGTGAATTACTTGTTTTTTGGAATTGGACTTGATTATTTTTTAAAATGACATAATAATTGTTTGAAAAAAATAATTTTTTTCAATCACGGTAAGAATTATTTTTTGCTTCTACATTATTTGTAGTTAGTTCATTTTTATATATAAATTAAGAGTTAGTAATTTAATATCAGTAATTGTGTGATATCTTTGTAGAAAGACCTATTCTTTTCCCTATGAAAAAATATTAATCGTGTGATACGAAAAATTACGTAATTGTTATATAATTCAAAATAGACCAAAATCTAACAAATATTTCGCACCTTGAACGCGAAGTGAGGTCTCCGCTATTATCGTCAAATAAAAAACCCGGGTTTCAGTCAACTTGAATCATCTTCACTAATTGCTTAAAAATTTTTTAAGATCGAAAATAGTAATCATCAATAACTTGTGTAACAAATAGTTATAAATATGTTAAACTGACATATTTTTGTTGATTTCAAATTAATTGCATTCGTAAAAATAAAATTAATCTTAAGTCTTAATATCAAACCGAGTGAAGAAAAAAAAAAATGTCAAGAAAATGTTTTCTTTTAAAATGAATCAGTGAAAAGTACTACAAATCAGTGAATATTCACTGCGAATCAGTCCTAAGTATATCTTTGATTGAATTAGTGATATACTTGGGACTAATTATGCAGAGAATATTGACTGATTTATAGTACTCTTCACTGATTCATTATAAGAGAGTTGACTATCGTAAACTTCAGAAAGTGACAGCACGAAGATCTTATTCTAAACGTTTTTAAAACTTTTTAAATCGAAAAATTTTCATTTAGAGTATCAACGAATTTGATTTTTTCTTTGTATTTTCAACAGTTTAAAAGAAATCATTATTGTGTCACATTTTGAAGTTTATAGAGTAATCAATACTTTTTCAACGATTTTTCTTTTTACCCAAGATAGCAATAATTATTTTCGTTCAGTAGATATACTACATTATGTTATTTTTTTTAACCTTTCAAAAAAAAAAAAATAAAAAAAAAAAAAAAAACAAAGCAAGAGAAGAGTTTTAAACTATAATTTTAAATTGTCTAGGGAAGAAATGAAAATTACATACATATCCTAATTGCCGTCAAACAGGCAGTATGTCAATAAAATAAACGCAAGTGACGTTATAAAGCACACAGTCATTAATTGTAAATTCAGATAAATAGTATTGATTATATAATTGAATGTATGTTACTGATAATTAAATACAAAAATTTCCAAGGTTTATAACAAATATAATAAATACCACAGAATCACCCAAAAAGAAAAAGTGAATAATTATCGACCAAAATAGATAACTCGAAAAAATCTTCTTAAATATACCAAAATATTCAAGAACCCCTCAAGTGTTTGTGCCTTCCACTCATAAAATTCAAATAAAATTAAACAAATAACAAAAATTTAATGATAAGCAAACATTAAAAAAATATAAAATTAATTAGATATCTTTAGAAATATTTTGTTTACGGTTATATAATTTCTAAAATAGTATCGAGACAAGAACAGAGGGTAAAACATATCATCTAATTGCGGTGACATAACAGGGTGTTTAATGTCGCAGGGGGCTATCTGGGATCTACCAACGTTCAAATATAAATTTATATATATAATATTATTTCATTTTTTTTTCTACTTTTTTCTCTTACTCTCACTTATAAAATTTCTCGTGTGCCAGGAAATGACAATGCTATATTTTATATTTCTACCAACGTAATAAGGGGTACGGGGGAAAGTTAGACGCAATGAATCTGCAGTTAGAATAAAACGCAGTGTCTCGTGTGACAAATTCATCGCGAGTACATGAAATAATTTATTTCAAATGAGTTCCTACGACAATTATTTTCAAATTATAATTTCATTAATCATCGACATTTACCGAAAAAAAAAAATTACACTTCAAAATTACTTAATCGATAAATGTACTAAAATTATTTTTTTTTTACTAACATGTCAACGACCTACTTTACACAAAGTAATCTTCAACAAAATTCATTGACAAATAAATTTAATTGAAAAATATACCAGGCTACAAAAAAAATAAACAATAATAAAATAAAAACGTATTCAAATCCGTTAAATTAAAAACTGGAAAAAAAAAGAAAAAAAATGATTGAAAGCCAGCTGATATTTCGAACAAAACATTTGGCATTTAAACCTCCCCATACTTGGTAATTTAGTGGGCGCGATGAGGGATACAAAATAGGTATAGAATTTAGAAAAGCATTTCCTATAAGCGTAAGGATATATAAAATCCTCTAGTTTCCCAAATTTATCCCCAAAAAAGCGAGGGCGTACACATGAGTCATGTGCATCCCCGTACACCGCCCCCAATTCTTCACCGCATGTCCATCGAATTCTACACATTATACGAAGGGTCTCCCGCATTTGAACTCTGCGTCCTGACAACTTTAGTTTTTCTTTTCTTTACCACCCCTTTTCCCCCTACGTATCTTGCCCCTTTTTTCATTTATCCATTATCTGATGCAGTACCAAGCTAAAGCAAATAACCAGTTTCCTCACACCGTCCAAGATTTTCCATTCAACTGGAATTATTATAGCATTCCAAATTAATGCTGGCATGGGGGTTATACGAGCTGTTTTAATCTTTACACCCTTACTTATTTTTCCAAATTCAATTAAATTATATCCTATTTCAATTCATTAATATACTATTCATTAAGACACACTGACGGGATAACAAACAAAATGGAAAAAAAATAAAATAAAATAATAAAATACCACACATAAAACATTTTTATCTTTTCACACCATCATACATAATTGATATTTCAAAGTTTGAACGTTTTGTTCACAGCAGGCCAGCGACAATTAAAGTGGAGGTGGGCCACGCCTTGCGGTCGTAGGCGATTACATCAGACAGATCTAATTATGACGTCCACCATGACACGTGAGAGAATGCTGATGCCACCATCGAATGAACTAGACAGTGAGGGTTCAAGTGGTGGTGGCGTTGATCATCAACTACCTGATAATCATCATCGAGTGGATCTTCGTAGACATTTGCATACAGACGATATACTTGACTCTAGTAGCCCGAAAAAACGTCGTAAGCAAATGACACCAGTACGTGTGACAACAACATTGATAACAACTGGCGAGCAAATGGCATCCGAAGAAGATGATGATGACACCTATCACGATGGGTTAGAGGAGGAGGAGATGGAAGACTTAGAGGGAGAAATTGCAACAACGGCTCATGACAACCATCATACCGATCGAGAATCAGAGGATGAATTTATTGAGAAAGGTAAGACGACACTAGTACGTGAACAGGCAATATCAAAAGATGAAAATCTTAACACTGAATTTCAATGTTCATTTTGCGGTAATTTATTCGAAGATAAAGATACTTTGTTACGTCATAAAGAAAATGAGCATGACACCGCTAATTTAACAACGCAATCGATAAATTTAAGTCCACTGTCGCAAAATTTATTATTACCTGTAGGGGTTAAAATTGAACAACAGGATGAATCATCCGATAATCCCGTAAATTTATCATCGGGTTTTAGTTTAAAAACTTTTACAAATTCGTGGTTAACAGGAACAACAACGCCAACAACACAATTGCAAGATTCAGAATGGTCAAATCAAAATCCAATGTTGATTCCAGGTCATATGTCTTATCCCGGTGCCCTAACGCAGTATCTTCCTTTACCGACTTTTCCGATTAATGAAACTGGACAGTTGACACGTAATGTTGTAGGTGGGTCAGGGCCTGTTAGAATTTTTAATCCTGATGCTTACTGTCAGCTTTGTAACAAAGAATTTTGTAATAAATACTTTCTTAAAACCCACAAAGCTAATAAACATGGTATCTATATGGATCCACCAGCGTCGAATACACCCAATGCTAATGATAACAATGGATTAATGAGTTATCCTAATTCAATTTATCCACCTGCCAATATTAAGTTAGAACAACCACAGTCCCAGCCACCACAGCAACAAAAATTAGAAATCCCAGAAATCAGTCCGGTTTTAATGATTCCCACAATCCCATGTGATATTTGCCAAAAAAGATTTAAAAACGAGGAATCACTAAAGAAACATAAACAAAAAGTTCATATCGAACAGATTTCCGATCATACTGACTCACAGTCATTACCGGCTACGGGATTAGGGGAAGATGATTGTAGAGATTTATCATCATCGCGATTGGACAGTAGTCCAAATAATATAGAGGCTTTGTTTAAACAAGAATTTGGTATTGAACAAGAAGATGCCAAATATATGCCTCCACCGAGACAATTTTCGCCACAATTATGTCAACAGATAGGTGAGTGTGGTTTTACGGCTGATAAATTACGGTCAATAGGTATTATTAATCCAGACGCATTTTGTGAAATATGCTATAAGGAATACTGTAATAAACATTTTTTACGCATACATAAAATTAAAAGACACAATATTTTGATAGGAAGCAATGGTAAATCTCCAAACAATCCTGAGGCTGCTGCTTCCTGGCATCAAATTCAAACAAGTCCGTTAAATTTAATTGTTAGTGATAATCCAACAAGTTCTGAATCTACGGATAAATCTGATGACTGCGAATGTAAAACATGTGGCATTAGATTTCAAACGATTGATCTATATGAAACGCACAAAAATAATAATCATGAAAATCAAGAACATAAATCACCAACGAGACCAACAATGGACATGGAAGAACTGGATATTGAACAACAACGTTCAGATACTATTTCACAAGATTTACAAAAATTACAAACAATGATCTTACAATTGAATGGTTTAAAACCAAATAATAGACCAATAATTTGTAGTATATGTAGTAGAGAATGTGAAAGTCAATTGGCACTGAAAACACACATGAGTTTAGAACATGGTACAACTATACTAGAAGAATCTCTTTCCCCATCTCAGCAATTGGTTGAAAATTCTTTTAGCACTGCTTCTTCTACATTCTGTACACTGTGTGAGAAAGATTTTCGAAGTCCTGATACTTTGAAACAACACCTAGCTGACGACCATAATCATCATCAAACAACACCAACACCAAATAATCTAACTCATGTTCCATTAATTTCAACGTCAGCTCCGACAAACCAGTTACCACCTGCTCCACCACTTCCACCTCCAGCAGACAAAAAGATAACATCAATGACACCGACTTCAAGTTACTGTGAAATATGTAATAAAGAATTGTGTAATAAATATTTTATGAAAACACATATGCAACGTATGCACGGTATTGAAATTGAAAACGGTTCACAAATAGGTGGTGTTGTGTGTAATATATGCAATAAAGAGTTGTGTAGTAAATACTTTTTACGTGTTCACAAACATAATACGCATGGTATCATTGACGAAGGTACGGTAAGTGGCGGATCAACAACAAACATAAAACCCGATAATTTTGAATCATCAAATTCAGAAGACATGGCAGCTTTAAAATCCAGCGATCAGTTGGGTGATTTAAGTCACAGATATTTCACGCACTTTACAGAAGTTTGTCCTGTTTGCAGTAGAAGATTTCGTAGTATTAAATGGCTAAAAGCACATTTACTAGGCGATCATGGTAAAATAGGTATTGATAAGTGGCGTGATTTAGAACAACAGTATCAACAAAATACAACAGCAGCTAAAAAATTACCAACAAATCAATTAATTAATCGTCCGATACAACCAAGTCCAAATTTAAAAATACCAAATGGTTTTGATGTAACACATCATTTAAAATCAACAACAAATGATCATGGTGCAACAACAATTGGTAACCAAGTACTTTCAACATTATTTGGTGGTGCTGAAGAGCAAAATAAAAATTATCGATGTTCTTATTGTAATTTTACAACACCCGTACTACCATTTTTATTCCTACACGAACGATCACACGTAACATCTGATAACATTAATTTAGAACAAAATGCACAATGTCCCATATGTTCACAAGGGTTTACACAGCCGGAAATGCTGCATCATCATTTAGTGACCCGTCATCAATTTTCAGGAATGCAATTCCCATCACCAATCATTACTACTCCAACTACAACTGTTGCCGCTACTAATCTATCTGTAGAAGCAAATCAAATTGAACATCAAGTAACTGAAAAAAAAGAAAAATCTGACATAACCGATAATAATATACAGTGTCAGATATATCCAGTCCAATCAAATTCAGAAACAATTAAAAATAAAATCGATGATACAAATTCCACTTCTGGAGCAGTTGCCACCACAACTGCAACAGGAACTATTTTGGTAACGCCACAAGCTGCATACAAATGTGCACAATGTGGTTTAGCAACTGCCAATTTAAATCGTATTAAAAAACATGTTAAAAAAGATCATAAATCAATAGGTGATCCTACGGATAATGTTATTGCAGAGCTTACTAAAACTCTGCGTGATGTTGCAAACAAACACAAAGTACCTGTTAGCTATGCAATACCCCAAGATACCAATTCAAATCCAGATACCGCCACAATAATGCAACCATTTATTGTTAAAGAAAAAGATTGTGGTTTCAGTAGTGACGATTGTAGGGTTGAAAAAAAATTTTCACCTGTTTTAATTTATTTACCTGTACGTACACGAGTTACCGACGCCCTCACAACTTCCTTTACACTCGTTCCTACTTAACTGAATTTTTTTTTTCTAAATTACGAATGCACTATTTTGCGAAAAAATAAAATTACGTTTGTTTTTGTTTTTATAAAAAACAATTTACTTTGAGCACTCGGTAATAGTTCCTATTTTATAAATAACAGTAAGTCAAATAAATATTTTTTTATATAAATAAAATTTTTATACGCAATCTTGGGGCTTGTTTAGTTAGACATAGTTGATAAGTCTTTCTCATCTTATTTTTATTTCAACATGATAACGAAAAAATAAAAAAAAATAATTGAAACCATGAGTACTCTTAACGAATTTAAAGAAAACGGTGTTGTATTGAAAAAAAAATTATTGTTACAAGTATTATATATACTAGCCGCGGTATTATATTGTAAATAAATAATTAATGACTATATGACAATATAAGTGATCTATAAAGTTCCTATTTATAAATACAAACCGTAATTAAATTCGTTACTATTTTTTATTAATTAAAATTTAATTTTAGAACTTAATTATACATTAAATTTTTTTTATTAATTATTTGCTTTGACAAAGAGAAAGACTATCATTGATAATTTTATAATTTTAATTGTGACGCACAAATGATAAAATTGCGCTTGATAAAAATGAATATACCGTTTAAAAAAAAAAAAGTTAACGTACAAGTAAAAAGAATTTATCGAAATTATAAAATTTAAATGTAATGACAAAAGTGAAGATTTTTAAAAATAATTAACTCAGGGTGAATACAGTATAACCCGCAACAGAAAGTACAATGGAATCCACAGCCAACATGTTTACATAGAGGTTTAAATATACTAAAAATTTTAAAATAAATAATTTAAAGTTGACAAAGATTTACGATGCACCTTTTTATATTGATAGTACGTAAAATCTAATGTGCAAAAAAAAAAAATAAACCAAAAAACAAAAAGATTATATAGAAAAAATTTTTACATATTATCTAGTCGTCTATATAAAGTCACTAATTATTAATTTTCTAGTCAAGTGGTTTCGAAAAAATCTAGTCAGATAAATATTTGCATAAAATTAACAGTAAAAAAAAAAAATATTTATATATATATACACTCACCAAATAACTGTTAGTGCACCGTGCCTTGGATCTCTGGGAAACTGAAAATCAAAAATAAATTTGTCTGATCTCATATAAATTCTTTGATAAATATGAATTTTAAAAAGTTATTAGTTTTTAACATAAATATCAATTATTATTAAAAAAAAATTTATGAAAACTTCTTCCCCTAAAAACAAAATCAAAAATTACGGCCAATAAATATATACATAATAAGATTTAATGAAACGTGTAAAATATTAAATTTGACTCAATAAAAAATTTTTTATCGATAACTAACTGTCAATTTGAGTTCTGCAAAAATAGAAAAGAATTCTTTGTTTGCCTGATTGCTGAGTAAACCTTTCGGACAAGGTTATTGGAAAGTAGACAGCTGTGCTCGCAATGACCACATACATATTTATATATACTACATTGTAACGTCGGTTAATATTATACATATATTTTAAAAGCACCCGGCCTAGCAATTCTAGACTAATTCAACAAATAAAACATGCACGAGACTAAAAACCGCGTTTTATAAACCCGTACATCGTTTTGTGGTCAGTCCGTATTATTAACAGCGTGTGACCACATTACCAGAAGAATAAATAAATGTTAAAAAAAAAAAATATATAATAAATGACATATTTCTAAAGCTATAATAGTTTTCGGTTCGACCCTAATTTAAAGTTTACCACCCACGAGCCCAAAATATCTGTATTTACAACCTCAAACAATAGACATCAGTGAGTTAGGTCTCGATATAAATTAAAAAAAAAAGAATACATTTATAAAAAATTGTCTCTTATTTATTTATTTTTCGACAACTCAGCCTATCGTCGGTCACGCTCAGTTAAAACAAGTCACGCGAATCTAAGTATTTTCTTCCTTTTTATCCGTCTCTCATATACGTAACGTACTTTTTGGTCATTTATAATCTACTTTACGATTTGTTTGATATAAATAATTTACATAATAGAAAAATGTAAAAGATATATATAGATAAATTTCATATTCATAATATTATTTTGGAAAAAAGATAAAATGATAAAAAAAAGAAGGAGCGTAGACTAAAAGAATGAAAAGAAACAAAGAAAAAAACTAAATAAAGTATACGTTTTCCCAAGGGTGAAATGTAACCGGTCCATTGTCTCGAAACCCATAAAAATTTAGTCCCTAAAACTTTTCTACATATATTAGTTTCTATTTCTCTGTAACATTGGCTATCGATGATCATCCTCATCATCAGCATCATGATCCTCGTCTTTATAGTAGTGTTGGTGATTGACCCCCGTAGAAACACGAGCCGAGCGTGAATCACCACTGCACCCTGGAGTTTCCAAAAATTCGAATGAATTAGTATGCGCACGCGCATGTATTAACATATTTTAGGGGAGGAAGTTATCGGCCATTACTAGTTTATTGAATAGAAACGCGCGAGTAAAAGAAAGAAAAAAAAATACATAACAAATTCAGTGAATAAAAAAAAAAGAAAAAATTTAATAAATAGTATGGGGCAAAAATGGATTTTTCAAAAAAGTCTGTACGTCGGTTATGGTGGGATGTAGAAAAATATCTGCATCTGTCCTCCCCTTTTTAATTTTATTTTTTTTTTTATTATTATGCTCAGAGAAAGATCGTCAAGAGGTCAGACGCCGTGACCTTGGGCTATTCGTGAATATATATAAGGGGAAATTTTTATAGGGAAAAATAGTAAATGTTGAAAAAGTGTGTATGCACTAACCCCCCGTGAATGTTACTTCACTAGAGTCTAGACATATATAAGAGAAATCTACTTTTGTTCCACTGTTAAACATCAAGATATTTACTACACTACATACAATGACACATGCAAATGCAACACGCGTGTACATTTGATGATGCGAATGGTTTATAACCGTTTTTAATTGCGTTGTCAGGCGAAACGATATATAAAAATGGCCTTTTGTATATGTTTAATGGTCTTCAGTTAAATTATGGAAAAATTTATATACCATCGAATACTTAAATTTGGGGAACGTGTGTATGTATTTTAATTGTTATATACCATTTATTATACGACATTATTAATAATAATAAATGCAAGTCGACTGTCAATACGATTTTTTCATATATTCGAAATTAGATATCGCTCCAGATACAATAATAATCATTTATTTTTTTCATAGATTGTAATTTCACGATAAATTACAAAAAAGTATAGAGATGTTGATCCAGTCGATGAGGAAGAATTTATTTTCTTAAAGAAAAAAAAAATTCAAAATTTTTAACAATAAGACTTTTGGTCAAAACTTTTTTCTTTTAGAAATTTCCCCTTAGAATTGAAAAATTTATACCGTATGAAAATTTTAAAGCCCTATCACTAAATTTTAAAAAAATTAAAGTTCATCAGAATCGTAATTTATTTCCTCGTTGACTAAGTCATATTATTTATAAATTTATGAAAAAATCGTATTGGATAAAACTTATAATTTTAAAAATCTAAATCAACCTGAGCTACTATTGCCTTTGTAAACATAAATTGAGCGCAAAATCAAATTTTACCATAAATACATTAATAAATAAATTTATTAGAATAAGAAAATAATAATAATAATAATAATAATAATAATAATAATAATAATAATAATAACAATAATAATTATAATAACAATAAAACAGAATAATTAAATTAATTAATTAAACTTAAAAGGTTACAATAATAATCATTGATATTTATATATACTTATACATGTATATATAAATAAATATATATAATTAATTATGATTAAGTAATTAGGTAAATTATAAGTATTTAATTTTAAGGGTGTTATGATCGTTGAGAGTGAGCTAATTGTTGTCACGCACGACATCATTCGGGCCTACATGTGTATTATATTATTATATATATATAAGTCTGAGTGTATAGATAAATGTGTGTATGTAGTATCTGTCGATTATACAGGTACAAATTAACAATAATATACAACATAATCGACAAATTAATTATTTTTAAAAAATAAAAAAAAGCTAAATGTATCTAGTCAAAGAAAACTTAACTAGTCCAACATTTTAGTCAGTTATTATTTAATTTTTTTATTATTATTATTTTGTATGTTAACAGAAAGATTATAATTTATATTATTTTTATAATTTTTTAAATAAAATCACTATAATTTTATCATTACTTTTATGTTGTTATTTACTTTATTTTTTATTTTATTTGTTTTGTTTATCAGTAAGGTATTATTTGGCTGCACACTTAATCAAACGACATAATAAAATACGTTTGTTTTCATATATTGAATTTCAGGTACTAACAGCAGTTAAAAATTTAGGGCTTAATTTAAGGGGTATATTTCTACAAACATGTCTCGCCTACATCAAGACCCCGGGCAACATAAACACTGGCCTAAAAAAGACCTTTCATTTTTAAATGGGTGACGGAGGGTGGCAGTTTATTTTTCATTCTCCCCCTCTCTCTCTCTCTCTCTCTCTCTCTCTCTCTCTCTCTCTCTCTCTCTCTCTCTCTCTCTCTCCTTATATTTTCTTTTTCCCCGGGACTCGCGCGGGACACCAGTTACAACCCCCTACATAACATGGTATGTACACCATGTACAAATTACTGTGCAAACACAATTTTAAAGTGACGAATTTCGCACGTGCCCCTTTACTCACATTTAATCTGTAAAATGATCCCTAAAAAATACTTCAAATAAATCAAAACAAATTTACAATGAATAATTATTTATAAATTCAAATTTAATTTAACGTAAAACTGATGCTAAATAAATTGGAAACATTAAAAATTTAATTTTTGTTTTCTCTCAACTATTTGAAATGAATATATAATTTATTAACTTTTTTTTTTTATTTTACATGTAATATGTATTTTAAAAAAAAAAGAAATAGAGATCGCGTGTTCATAAAAATAACTAACCTAACGGTTCTTGCGGTGAAAGGGGGTGAAAGTTGTTAATAATTCGCAAGGTAGAATTTCATTGTGATCGATTTTGCGTTTCTTGTCGATTACATTCAAGCGCATTCTATTGTTTATCAACATTATTCAATCAAAAAATGAAATAAATTGTCTTAAAATACAGAAAAATAAAAATTAGAAAAAAAAATAAAGAAATGAAAACGGGAAGAAGAATTTTATTGTAAGGGCCAGCGAACAAATGACGATCTCTCCTCCACTTTAACTGTATCCTCATCCTATTTTCACATCACTTCTATTTCATTTCATATATATATATATATATATATAACCCTCTTTTCTCTCACGCACACTATTGTCAATTTACGCACACGCCCACGCTGAAAACTTTCACATACCCAATATATATATATACATATATATTATGTAGTATACAGACCATATATATAAAAATCAATAATATCTTGCGGTTTCTAAGAGCTTGGAAAAACGTCCAACGTGTCCTAACGTCCCCTTGAAGCAATATAAAAGTATTCCTTTATTCTTTAATCTTATCGACAACAAAAAAAAAACTTTTTCTTCCCTATAGCGTACAATTTTATGTTTTTAATTAATCAATAAATAATATTTCCATCAATGATTAAATCTTTATAGAGTAATATAATTATTCAAGAAGTCGAAAAATATTTTGACATTTTATCATTGTCAATTTTATCGATTTAATCTACAAAAAATTTGAATTCGTCCTAAAATATATTTAATAAGTTGTCGAAAAAATCATTCGTTAGACGAATTTTTTTATATCTTAGGTCTCTAAGGACTCAAGAATTATCGAACGTAATGGTTACCCCTATTTTTCGACATATCCTGATGATGATTCTTTTTTCTTTTTATATCAGTATAGCTAAGTCCTACTCGTCAAACCCAGAGTTTTAGTCGCGGAAGAGAGAGTGGATTGCAATTATCAAAGTCTCCCCCGTGGTCCTCGTTCGCTTATAACTTACGTCTTACCCCCGCTTTCCTACTTTCATTTTACCACATTTCATGTATATATAGAAAGAGAGAGAGACAGAGAGAAAAAGAGATCTCTCCAGCATTCTTGTGGATGTGAAAAAGCTGGACTTTCTTCGCGTCCTACGGAAACTAACCTTAATATTTTCCTATCGTCAATTTCTTGATTCTCCTACCCCCACAAAAGTTGCTCCATCATCTCACACTAACGTCGAAATTTCATCCTTTCATAATAATTTTACCGCCTTCTTTTATTCCCCATTTATCTTTTTTTTTCTTATTTTTCATTATTTTCTTTACTTTCTGTTGCTTCTTTTTCATTTCAGACTTTTCTTTATCTTTTCACTATATCATCAATCTACACACTTTTACTCAATTTCTTTTCATTTAACTTCAAAAAGTGGTTCAATAACAATCAAATTTTATATCAATATTTTTTTTTATTTTTCAACTGGCAAGAGGGAGGGATTGAGAAGTAATTCTACTTTTTAGTAAAAACTAGTAAATTAACAAAAGCCTAAAAATGTCAGTGGAATTGACGACAACAAAATATAATAGTAAAATATTAGCTAAAAAAAAATTTACGGCCTTAAAAAGTTACCCTTTTTTTATAATATTATTCCGGATTTCATTTACTAATTTTTGGTTACAATAAAAAAAAAAATTTTTATCGAATGAAGAATGAAAAAAATGTCTGCAGCCACGCGTTAACGGTTTTTGTGTAATGCAACAACAATAAAAGATAAAGAGAGTACGGGTTTTTCATAAAATTGGGAAACTACTGAATAACGTAAAAGGGGTTAAAATGATCGCGCGAGATGTCCCTGTTGAAAGGCAACCCTTTATTTATATAAGGGAGAAACATCAGGATGAGGGTATTGGAAAGATTCTTGGGTGACGTGAGAGGGGTTCACGACTGATGACGCGAGTTGAGTGAGATAAAAAGAGAAAAAGAGAAAAAAAATAAAATAAGGATAGTTTAAGAGGGTGGTTTGAATCCCAGAGGGGCAGGCCACGAGTTTCATTTCCACGGGTTTCACCCCAAAAAATTCAGCTGTATATATGTAGAATAAGAGTGTGTAGAGCACGAGCCAACATCGATTCAATTCTACAGTTCTCGCGCACCCTGATTTACACAATATTTTGGAAATCCTTTATATAAGATTTTGAACGATCCCCTCGTGCACCGGCTTAGCGCGAGTCGGTTTCTATTGTTAGTTATACTGACACGAGAATCGAACAGATGCGAGATTTTCAATCGCACGCGAGTTTACAGAAAAGTAAGTAAAAGATTGCTGAGGGCGAGATGAAAAAAAAACATGGAAAAAAACGCGAATTTATAAAAAAAAAAAAATAATAAAAAAAATGTGTCAAAAACGTGAAATTAGGGTTGAACCAGGACAAGCTGAATTAACATGGTCTGTAAATAAATGAATAGCTCTGGTCGTTTAGAAATTATTTCACCCCTTTTTACATCAATTTTTTATTTGCTATATTCAATTGATATATCCAGCTGCTTCTATTTTATTTATTGTTTTTAAATTAATTTTATTTTTGTTAATTGAAACAGACGCGTTGGACGAATATTCTTTATAAATTTGTCACTCAGACTTCTTTATTTGAACCTTATCAAGTAACTTGATGTTTAAATTCAAATTTCAAATGCATAAAAAATAATATGTACAAAAAGTTTGATATTTAAAAAATATATACCTATTTTTCAAAGACATACGTTCAACCTGACCAAGGATATGCCTATTACAAAAAAGTTATGAAACAGAATTTAATGATTACTTGTTTTTATATTCATAATTTATTTAAAAATTTTTATTAATATAATGTTGCAAGCTGATCATATGTTTTAATAAAATGCTTTCTTACAAAATCTCATTAATTTAAAAACATCATTAAATTTTGTTTCAAAACACTGTCCATCTTATCATTTACAAAAAAAGTTTCAAATAAACCAACCAAATGAAAAATTATCGTAATTGGAATTATTTTTTAAAATAATCAAATATATGATAAATTTTTATATATATATAAAATGAGGAAAAATCAAAATTAGTTGATAAATTTTTTAAAGTTTAAATGACATATATATATATATATATATTCGCAAGAGAGTTTATGTATTGCAAGTAATATTACATACATTTAAAATAATTCAGGGTTCTAAATAACAAATAAACAACAAAAAAAAAAAAAAAAAAAACACTCGTTTAAAAAAACACTAAGATTAGAAAATATAGTGAATAATAATCGACTATAAGTGGAGTGACAAAAATAATAATAAATAAAAAAAAAAATAGAATAATAATAATGATTTTAACAACATCGATGACAAACGAATTATAACTAGATTAAACATGCATGTGTGCATTAAAAATGTGTACATAATGACGATAACATTAAATGAGGAAAAATGACTATGAAAAAAAAAAAAAAAAAAAAAAAAGTACTTATTAACGATAAATTTAAAAAGTTTAACCATTAATGAAAATGCTAGTGAACTCGTAAGAACAAACTACCAAAATTGTACATATTTATTCACGATAAATAATAAAAATGGTTGAATTAATGAATGAATAAATAACTAAATAAATAAATAAAGCATAGGTAATTATAATGAGAGTATTATCTGAGTTAAAAAAAATACAAGGACTGAATCCTTTTAGCGCTGATGAAGCTGTGATTTTCATTTATCTCATTACAATTTGTTCATCTTTATTTTTTTTTTTAATTATTCATCATCAATTTTTTTTAATACACACATTAATTTATTTAAAATTAAGTAAGTTGATAAATAATAATTATTTATCATTAAAACAAAATAATACTTAAATAAATTTAAGCAAGTGAGAAGGCGGTAACTTAAATCAAAAAATTGAAAATCAAAATTAAATTTAAGTACTCTAGTTTAAGAAATTTGAATTTGTGTCGTTAGTTTATATATAATGTAAAAAAAATAAAAAAAAAATTAAAACAAAAATATGAAAATCTAATGTATAGTAATTACGCTTATTTAATAATTTATTATTATAATTTGAAATTGCAACATTTATACAAAACATCACATGAAAAAAATATTAAAAAAAAAAAACGTATAAAATGTATAATTTTATGTCTTTTTTATATATTTATTTTACTGTATGCAACAATATTTAATTTAAGAAAGATAATTTATTAAAATTAATTTTTCCTTCATTCTTATTAACCGATTCCTGCACTATTAGGTAAGTATTCACGTTATTGTATTTTAGTAAAAAATAATTAACTGCATATATTGTAAGAAAATTTTTTTACGTCACTTAAATTCTACTATCTATATAATAATAACGATAATCGATGTTTTAATAACATCCTGAAAACGTATGTGAGGAAACTTTAATTAACATCGATAATTGACATAATAATAATTTTCTCATATATACACCTACAATATATTTCATATTTTCCTTATATTAATGCTTGACATAACCCAATTGATAAAGTGCAAAATTGTCGTTAAAAGATAAATTCATAATTTTAAAAAAATAAATTTTATTGATAAAAATATAGGACAAGTATTTAGTGAAGATCAAGTTAGATATTTATTTTTGTCTTCAATAAAAAAAAATATATATGTATAAAGATCAAAGTGTTTGACTATTTATGCATAAATTAAAATTATCAGACAAAAATTATTAAATAATGAATGTTTAGACGTATTCGCTTGTTTATGTAATTTTACGTGACGTGTCTTAAAGATAAAATTATAATAAATAAAACTACGTCCTGTAAATATACTAAAATAATTACTAGATAATCATTTCTTTAGTTTATGTCATAGTGAAGTATTGTTTCTTTTTTTTTTATTCTGAATTCTGGATATTGTTTTTCTAGAAAAAAAAATTTCAATTTTTAGCTATTCTCTACTCTTCAAAATTATCAAATCCAGGTGTAAAAGTTATCACAAATCTTATCAATTTCCGGTTTAAAATTTTATCGATCTATACATTTCTGAATTATAGACATATTTATTTAAATTAATTAATTTTTTTTGTTTTTAAATGCAAAAAAAAAGTGTTACAGAACAAAATATATAGTTGCGTATAATATTTAATATTTAACAAAAATTATTGCTCAATAAATATTTATCGCAGTTCAAAATCATGTCAGGTAAGTGATAACTAAAAATTCAAATCATGATCAAATACAAAATTAAAATAATGAAAAAATCAGTATGTGCATATTTCAAGCATATACTTTTTTTAACATTGAAATAATAAAAATACCCTTGACCTAGTAAATATGGGTGTTTGTACCTTGAAAAAGTGTTAATAAAATGTATCAAAATAAAATTTGTTTTCATCATTTTTACATTTACTGTACATATATGTATTAATAGAAAAAAAAAAAAAAAACAAAGAGAGTGAAGAAATAAAAGAACAATGATCTCAAGCGACCTTTAATTTAAATTCTAAAAACGCTTTGCTAATATTTCTTTTGCTCAACTAGACTTATTTAAATATGTACAAGCTTCTAAATGATATTACTTGCGCTATTTAAAAAACGACCTTAAAATAAAAAAATAAATAAAAATTATTTTAATAACGCATCAAATTTTCTCAGAAATAATTATAAACATCTCGGATAAAAATTTGAAAAATCCTTCAGTTACATTCTGCCTTCTGGATTTACCTGGTTATTTTTTCTACGTAAATTGTCGCTTTGACAAGGAAAAATCTATTATATATGTATATATTTATTTTTTAAATATTTCCGTGTGTTGTTATTGAGTTTCGCAATCTGATAAAATAATGATTGTTCGATGAAATTCATAGTAAGATAAGACATCTATTCAGCTATTATTAGCGGATGTGACAGAGCAATAAAAATCTTTACTTATTTACTAAGAATACTGTGGAATGTGACTTTTATAAAAAATATAGTTATCAAAAAATATTAAAAATTAATCAAACGATATTTCAGAAATTACTGTTAACTTCGAGAACTTTTTGTTCAATTTCAAAAACTTTAATCGCCGATTTTTTCAAATGATATGATCTATTAAATAAAAAAAAGGATACGGTAATCGACTAATTGGAGGACAGAACCAAAATTTCTTGTGATCTATGACTTTGAAAAGAGAAATCTTTGTGATAAAATTCGATAAAATTTTTTAATTATTCCATAAAAATATTTCAATTAAACAGTAAACAGTAAATCCTATAGAACTTTTCCAAAATAAAATTAATGGTAAACTATATCCTACTACTAATTTTTTTTTGTCAATTTCAAAAGTCACTATTTGTCTACGTAATAGACAAACAGAAAGAATTAATATGATGACGTTAGATTTATGATCAACAAATCAAGACTGATAACATTTGGATTCTTTTTAAAAATTAATCTTCAAAATGTATACTAAAATTTATTTTTATTCTGCTTTATAAATATCAGAATTATGTGCCATCTAGCGGAAAATTGGAAATTAAATATAGATATTTAATTAATCCAAATTCGAAATAAATATAATTATTAATATAAGAAATTTGAATAGTATAAATAATGAGAAAAAAATATTTTCAACAAAAATTTACAATCAACACTAAAATGAATTATATAGATGGCTTATTTATTTAAACATAAAGGCCGCAATTGAATAAAATATATAATTATTTGTTTGCATTGTGTTCAGTCTTTAAATTATAATACATAAAGTATGGTAATAATAATTAAGAAAACATTTGTAAGATATCAGAATCAGAAATTTCTTAATCATAAATCAGATAGTATATTTTACGATGACGTTAATCAGTCCGCGATATGTTTTACGCTGCCGACATCAGTAGCAATAAAATAGCTATCACTCGGATTTACATCGAGGTGAGTAAATAGCATAACAAATTATACTTAAGACAAATCAAACACACAACATTTGCACTAAATTAGATATTTAATAAACGAGAGAATTTCATTTTATTAAAACACGAAAAAAAAAAGTTATTATTATTTATTTTATTACTATGTCGTCATAAATGATATTCAAATAAAATATAAAAATAAAAATCATTATCGTTGCAGTTAATTATCTTTTTAAAAAATTTTAAACAAAACAAATAAATATTATTATTATTATTATTAAATGTGTTACGC
This sequence comes from Microplitis demolitor, assembly GCF_026212275.2. Lineage (NCBI taxonomy): Eukaryota > Metazoa > Arthropoda > Insecta > Hymenoptera > Braconidae > Microplitis > Microplitis demolitor. Next base: position 20,288,691 of record NC_068551.1, on the reverse strand, counting down.
ATTGAGTCTGAATTAATAAAAAAATTTCATTTAAAATATTTGGTTTATTACTGTCATATTTATTATTAATATTCAATATTTTTATAAGTTTAAACTCAAAACAATGGAGTAAATAAACTCAATATAACGTTTATTTTAATATAAAATGGCCATCAAATCTGTACTAAAATATAGCATTCAATTATTTAAAATTTTTAAATTCATAAATTAAATAAATGATTATATTTTTATTACAGACAAGAAATATAAGTAAATAAAAAAATATTTATTCAACTCTTTAATCTTTTTACTCTCGCCAAAACTTGATGATATTATAAAATTTATCAAATTAATATATAATGATTTTTGAATATGCTCATTTTAAACTTGATCTTGAAATTTCAATTCTATGATAATTATTTATATAAATATTTATGTATTCATATAATATCTATTTATTTTCAAAACACTTGTATTTGAACGTTAAATACAATCATTTAAATTATTTCAAATTGTCATGATATCGAACCAGTTTTTTTTCTTGCTTAAGATAAGAAAATCAACCGAGTATACCGGTGTGATATTTAAAGTAAAGTTACCACGACATTCATATTAGCTACATCGATTGTCAGAAAAAAATAATTGAAAATAAAAAAAAAAATTGGGATGTCCCGATGTACTCGAGTAACAATCATCGATATAGATAAGTAAACTGCTGATAACAATTTCTTTACAAGTAAACACTTGATCTTTCATAAAAATGTCTCCTTTGTTTTATTATTCAAATATATATATATATATATATACCTATCAAAAAAAAATAAAACAATTACGTGTCGGTAAAATAATCTATGTACGTGTTTATTAAATAAAAGCATGACTATGACTGTTTTTTTTTTATTGTATCAGTATCAAAAAGTAAAAATACGTCAGAAATTATTAATTATTAATGTTAAGTCATTAATTGATCCTTCATTAGAGTAAATAATTAAACTTATAAAAGACATTGGTTTATAGATTTTAAAAAAAGCTTTTTCAAAATGCAATTCAATTAATTATAATAAAATAAAATGTATAGAGATATGTAGGTATATATTTATATATATATTAAGTAAAAATAGCGTACTCATTCTTATTAATTTAATTAAATGAAGAATAAAATTTCTAACAATGGAAAAATATAAACACTAGTATTTTTTTTACAACAGTCTTGCGACTTACGTGATTTTGCATTGAAGATATGCAATTTTATTGCAATTTAATATTATTAATAATTTCTTGTATTAATAATAAATCATATTATAAAACTCTTGTATTTATTAATTATATTATAAAACACTTAATTATTCAAATGAAATTATGAAAAAGGAAAATTGATGAAAATAAATACAATTGTACAAGTATAGTGAAGGTCATCTTTCAAGTGCCTCAAGGATAAATTCATATCATTGATATCGTGATACAATTGTCACGTAATAATTATACACCAGTTTAAAATCCATAAAATTCTTTACTGCAATTTTAATATTTATAAAAATATTTATTCAGTTTTAATTTTGATATTTTTTTTATTAATTGCACAAAAATATTTGGTTTATTAATTCATTTGAAAAACTCGCGAGTTTCAAAATTTTTATTAAGTATTTTTTTATATCATTAAAATTAAAAATCGAAAATTCATAAAATTTTAATCACAAGTTCATATTTAAATTATTAAAAAATAAATAACTAATTATACTAAAGGCGCCACGGTGATATTAATTCTCTGACGTCAAAGAAAAGATATCGTAAGCAATTCTCAATTACATCTGATCTTTCCTTCTACTCCCTCTTACTCTTAACATTTTTTTTTCATCCGCGACTTTACACTCAGCTTTATACTTTATTTGTTTATTTAATTTTTTTTTTTTTTAATTTTTGCGATAGCACACGTGGTTTCTCGGTCACCGCGTATCGTTTAATATACAAGAGTTTAATATTGCAGGGGAGTCACATAGAATAAGCCAAAGCATTTTTTATCAGTCAAGTGCGGTCGCGTGCGGCAAACGGTCCATGCTGTTCGCTGGTGGTCTGTTTAAAAAGTTCTAGTAAAACTTATAAACATTTCGTTAAATGTCATTACATTATAAATTACTGTGACGACCGGTTAATTATTTTTTTATTTTTATTTTTTAAGTATTCTGTAAAAGTTAGTTAACAAATTTGAAGCTATATGTGTTTATATTAAACGTTATTTATTTGATGAATAATAATTCTGTTAAGGGGTTAAATTATTGACAATCTGGCGCTACTTTGTCCAAGGATTAAAACTGAGTGAGTAATTTTTAAAATTTTAAATTTATTTAAATTAAAGTTTTAATTTGTAATTTGAATTAATTTAATAGTATTTGAGTAAATATTTAAACTGTAATCCTTACACAAAGTTCAAGATTATTTTTTTATCACGACAAATTTATATTTATAATTTTAAGAATACCATATGTATATATATTTAACTTTTTATATTTTAATCTTTGTCCATTTATTTTATCAAATACGATAAATATTAATCTAGAAAAAATTTTTTATAACTTTTATCTTAAACATCTTTTATAATTAGATGATTTTTTTTTTAATAATTTATGAATTTAAAATATGAAAAAAAAGAAAATTTATCATATGGTAGTAATTTAGTTTGATATATATACATATATGGTAGTGTTTAATTATTAAATATATATAGGGAAGGTGACACGTGTATACTTAAACTTTTATCAACCGACTAGACGCAAGTCTCGACCCTTTGTAATTTAAAGATGATATATTATTCCGCTGATTCTTATGAGTTTCGAGTTTCATAAGATTGCAATAATAAACTAGTATAGTCATTCTGAGTCTTCACTTTACTTCGCGTGTCTGGGACGATGACACTGACTACAATTCTTTCGCATCAGCTGTAATTGTTACACGTGATTTTTATGTTATAACCTCTATTATTGTTATCAGGGTATTAGTTTTTATATAAATGACCGAGAAAATAGGACACGATAAGAAACTTGAGAAAGTTTAAACCAGAAATCATCAAATTTATGTTAGCCAAAAAACTAATTTTTACATATTTTATAATGTTCCAGAACTTTAATTTTTTTAAAAAAGCATTATTAAATTGTAGAGCGAATCGATTGAGTCATTCGTAGAAAAAAAATTTTTTTTTCTTGTTTTTTTTTTTTTTTTTTTTCGTACCCGGTGAATTTAAATTTGGAGTAGAACCACCGTGTCCGACCTATCAAATATTTGGTACGATAATTCAAAAAGAATCAAATAAAAATTTTTACCGATCAACGAATATCATCTTCATATAAATTTCCTATCACTAGATGAGTTCTAAAATGCCGTATTCAAAAAATTTAATTTTTCGTCGAATGCGAATCTTTACACGAATAAAAGGGCAGTGGAAAAATTACAGTTTTTAGTCAAAAACAGAGCCCTCGTATAAAAAACTTCAAGTATTATACTCTCTAAATCTAAAACAGTATAAACAACTGAAAAGTGGTGTATATACACTATTTCAGATTTAGAGAGTAGTTTGAAGCTGTACTAATTGAGACTATTTCTTATAATAAAGTAATTGCAATTATAGATACCAAATTTGGCAGTCTCTAATGTATTTTGTCTTGTAATTTTTACAGTTTCAATGTAGAGGGACTTAACTGGTATTTGAAACTGTAATTTTTCCACAATTTTTTTCCACATAGAGAATTTTCGAGCAATCAATTAATTATTACAATTCATATTTCTGCCTATTGATTATAATTATTATCTATATTTATATTAGTTTGCATTGATTGATAACCAAGAGTATAAATTATATGAATCATGGTTAATTTGTAAATTAATCAATTTTCATTTTTTAAAATATTGAACTAATTCTTCAAAAAGGGTGATCTATTTTTTTTTGGAATATTTCAATTTCTGGGACACAGAAAGACTGGAGTAAATTCATTAGGAGCTTTTTGTACGTCACTTACAACTGAGCGTTTGAACAGACGAAAAACTGCTTTTAATCATTAGTATTTTTTATTATTTTTTTTTTTTATTGACTGCTAAACAGAAATCAAATTAAATATAAATTAACAATCATTTTGATAGTAGTGAGGTTAAACATCAGTTAAAAAATTAATCTAATGTCATTATCTACACCTTCTTCTAAAAATACAATTCTATTATTATTTAATGGAGCCAACATCTTTAATTGAATGTCAATTCAACTTTTTCACAACGGATTTGAAAACTATTGTCGGATTTCAAATATAATAAAATTTTATGCAAACTAAATTCAAAATAAATTAATTTTTAATTTTAATTATTCTGAAGCATTTAAAAATGAAGACCGATAATGATTTAAAATATCAAAAGGAAAGTTATTACCATTTTCTAAAATCATAGAGAGCTGATGATTCAGTTTTTTTGAAAATTATAATTTGTCTTAAAAAAAAATTTTTTCTAAATTCTTATTAATTGTACAACCCCAAAAAAAAACGTTAAGTGTAAAAAAAAAGTACAGGTACTAGATGCACTTTATGTTTAAAAATCGTGAAAAAAAATTTCAAATATGTAAACAAAAGATAAAATGAAATTTCGGATTTTGAAACGCTATTTTCGATAACAACATCAAAATATTAATAGATAAAAAATAATACGTATCTTTTATCGAATATTAATAAAATCTAAATTCACTTTGTAATCTATGTTTAAAATAATCATCATACAATCTTGCGTTACAAAAAAAAAAAAAAAACAAAGATTTGACTCCAAGATTTTAACGAACTAAAATTTATTCATAAAACTATTTTTCAAATAAAAATTTCAAAACCTTTAATTTCAAATTCCGAGTTTTATCAAAACACACACTAATGTAAACATAAAATAAATATTTTTCTATTGAAAAAATCACCAAGGCAATAAATTGCATTAAAAATAATATAATCAATATAAGTCAATATCACTAAAGTGCCAATACAATAAAAATGATAAAAAAAAAATACGAGATCGTGAATTCTTCCATCTGTCAATGACTTATTTTCCTGGTTGAATACTAGGCATTATCACAATCCCGTCAATTGATAACGTATAAGCACGCGAAATATTTTTTTTTCTTTCTTCAGTATTTTCTTTTAATTTTTTTTTATTATTGCTATCAAGACTGCAGCAACTGATACAATAAATTCCTTACAACATTTTAATGGCTTTATTACTTTAAAAACAATAATAATAATTATTATTATCATTACGTGTTCACGTTCATATTTATATGAAACAGATAAAATTAAAAAATTTTTTTTTAAATTCATTAGACTGAGTTTTACGAAAATGGTAGTATAAATTAAAAATAAAGACCCTCTAGTGTTAAATAATATTAAGAATAAAATTTTTTCCCCACCCTTAGATGGAACTATTTGAAAGACTAATTGCTGCTGAACGAGTAGTATTACTGATTCTAATCTAATACGATAAGGAGTATACTTAGTTGACTTACAACAGTACGCGTTGTACATCATATCAGGCAACTTGTACTTAAGGATAATATAAATTTATTTAAAGTTTAGTCATAATTATAGTGTCGAGTTTAGTAGATCGTTATACAAAATAATTCTAAATAAAGTGGACGAGTGTAATGAAAAAAATTTATAGAAGTTTTATTTTCTCAACGAAAAGTTTGAGCAGATCAAGGCTGGCAGGAATCAGACGAAAGGAAGTGAGGCTGCCACAGGTTATTCCTGTAGGAAGGACATCCTCATTTGAATTTAATTTCCGGGATTATTGCCAACGTCATCTCCGGTAAACTATTATTATTATTATTATTTATTAATTAATTATGTTAATAGATATATGTCTAATAGATATTTTTATTCCTTTTAAAAATTTATCTAAATATTTTTAATATCCGGTTTGAATTATTTTAGTTTCCGCAGGCTGTCAGCTATTGGAAGGTCAGACACTAAATTCCCTCAGGTAGATCCTGGTAGAATTAACTTCCGTACATTCCGGCCGAGGTAATTCAATATGTTATTATTATTAATTTATATAAATTTTACTATTTTATTTTTTTATTTATTATTTATAAAAATAATTTTAATGATAAAAAAAATTCGTCTAACAGTTCACTAATATGCCAAATCGTAATTAAGAGAAAATTTTACTCAACAAATAAATTATTTAGAGTAATACAAAACCATTAGTCATAGATGTCGTTAAAAGTTTTTTTTAAATTACTTTGTATGCTACTATCAATTTTTTAATTAGAACTTAACTTTTATCTGTACTTTTCTGTCAAAAAAATATAAAAAACCTGTATAGATTTTGAAAAAAAATACATAAATTTATTTTTAATATTAAAAAATGTAAAGTTTAGTAAGAAAAATAAAAAAAAAATAATAATGAAACTACTTTACAGACATGGTCGGGGTTCCGAACTCGACTACCGACCCTAAATTGGTCGAAATCACGAAACCGGAAGACGATGGACAAATGAAAAAAATCGAGGACGTTGTCAATGAAATCGACAACGTGTCTCCATTCAAAAATACAATAATAATACCACGAATAATAATGTCGTCTGAGAAAGATGGTAGTGATGCTTTCGTACTTGCTTTTAACGATAACGATAACAATGGACAGAAAAAATTAGAATGTCCCGCGGACCAAGTCAAGGCTGTACACAACTTGCTCGAGAAGTTACCAGGTAAAATAATGAAACCAATCATCTACAAACATTTAATTTATTCACGTTCAAATTAAAAATTCAAAACAGTGAGTAATTTATTATATTTTAAATTTAATTACCATTTTTAAAAAAAAATTTCATTTTAATTTCAATTGCAATATTAATTTCTCTTTAACATCACTATAATTCATTCATAAAACTTTTTTATGTATCTAAAAGTACATCAATTAATCAATAAATCCGAACGATCGATTAGCCGAGACAAATACTAAAAAATTATGTGTTAACAAAAAAATAATATCAGTTTATCTAAAACAAGTTTATCTAAAATAATATATTTTAGACTTGTTATATATTTTTTTTTGTTCTTATATTTTTATTTATTTTAAATAAATTGATAACCCCTTAAATCTGACGAGAAACGAAGTCTTAATGGAAAATTATTTATTTAGTTATGCTCGATAGAGCCCGATAGGTCACAACGTTTTTTAATCAAACTCCGTTAATTACTTGTTTATTGTTTTCGTTTGTGTAAATAAAGTGTTTAAATTATATTAAGTAGTTAATAATGAGAGAAGTAAATATAAATACTCCGCTTTTAGGCGACGAATCTCTATCCAGCGGTAGTTCAATAGTGACAATCTCATCAGCGGCTAATTCAGATCCTGAGGCCCCTAACGACAGTGATCCAAGAAGAAAACCACGTGATATTTTAAATGAAAGGTGGCAACATACGGCGTTACAAGTGTCTGTACCATTTTTTATTGCCGGAATTGGAACTATTGGCGCCGGTTTAGTTCTTGACAACGTTCAAGTGAGTTTTTTATTTTTTTGTTATTATTTATTATTCAAATAATATACATATATATATATATATTTTTTTTTTTATCTTTGTAACCAATATTCATCACAACATTATCATTGGAATTAAAAGTTTAATATCGTGACAAATGTTAGCTTATCAATTTATCCTTAAAGAGAACTACGGTATCTCAAAAATTGATAATTATTTTATACTTTATACTTATCAAGATATTAACATCTTGATTAATGAACTTATGACTCGGAGTTGTGAAACCGTCAAGTTTTATCATTGAATAAAAATTTATTATTAATTTTAAAATTTATTCACTATATATAAAATCAAGTATGTCATTTAATTACTATATTTTCATAATTATTATAATTATTAAGGTTATTTTAATTACTATGTAAATATAGATAAACAGATAGCATAAAAAATATAAATATATATATGTATATGATTTTTATTTCAGACATGGGACGTATTCAAACAAATAACCCAATTGCTTATCTTAGTGCCTTCATTATTAGGATTAAAAGGCAACTTAGATATGTGTTTGGCGTCACGTTTATGTACACAAGCAAATCTAGGTAATATGCACGGTTGCCGCGAGATCGTTAAAATGATAATAGGTAATCTGGCATTAGTGCAAATTCAAGCGACTGTTGCCGCAATAATAGTATCAATATTTGCAACTTCTGCTCACGCTGCTATGACCGGTGGTGATTTTTTATGGGATCATGCATTGCTTGTAACAGCATCTAGTGTTTGCACAGCAACAAGTTCATGTTTCTTTCTCGGTAATATATAAATAACACACTTAATCATATATAAGCAATATAATCATGTATTTAAATTAATCACAAATGATTATATGCTATAGATAATTTTATAACTTTTTTTTTTGTTGTTATTATTATTAAGATCTTGTTATGATTATTGTGATCATGACAACTCATCGATGGAAAATGAACCCGGATAATTTAGCAACACCGCTGGCAGCTTCTTTTGGCGATGTCGTATCAATAACTGTTTTTTCACATATCGCATCAAGTTTTTTCACACGATTAGAAACTCAAATTTGGATATTATATGTTGTTATTATTGGTTATTTATTGATACTACCTATCTGGATTTGGATTGTATTAAAAAATAAATATACCAAAAAAGTTTTAACATCTGGATGGACGCCTGTTCTATCTGCTCTATTTATTAGTGGGTAAGTTTTTCAAAATAAAATTATAATCTGATTTTTTATTTATCAAATAAAAATATTTGAATAAAGTAACTGATAATAATTCAAATGATTGTTTTTTTATAAAAAATATAAAATGTAATTACAGATTGGGTGGATTAGTTCTTAGTAAAGCTGCAGATGTACCAGGATTTTCAGTATTTCAACCAATTATTAATGGTATTGGTGGTAACCTAGTATCGGTACAAGCATCAAGAATATCATCAACGCTTCATCAAACATCACTTATGGGAGTAATTCCGGAATTCACTAAACTATGGATTTCACCATGGAAAGCTCTTTTTAAAGGAGGTAATTATTCTTTGATTTAATTTACTAATATTTTTTTTTTTTTGCACAACTCAAACATAAAAAATACTTTGCACTTTCGTTCAAAATTTGTTGTTATCAAGAAACGCGGCCGTGCCTCGCGCCAAGTACGCTTGCATATAATTTTTTATAATATAAAAAATAAACTAAAATCTATGAAGCTGAAGCTAGCGGCCAGAATTTTTTTGCGTGGCCGCTAGCTTCAGCTCCATACTAAAATCTGAATATTACGAGCATGATAATTGATGTTGTAATTGCACAAAAAGTAGACTTTTTTCTTGTGCCGTTTAGGTACTTGGTAATTATTTTTATTTCAAAATTTTCTACTACGATACCCTCTAAAAATAAATTAGTGAAATTTACTGCGAATCAGTGAATAGTTACTATTTATACAGCTATAAGTATACCCCTAATTCCATCAGGGTTTCCAGTAGATATTCACTAATTCGAAGTAAATTTTGATGATTAATTTTCGAAGAGTAGATGCATACTTGGCGCACGTTTTTGCATATGAAATTTGTTTTTGTGGTTGATATTTGAGCTGTGCATATTTAAATTTTTTCTTCCTAATACAAATATTAATTTATATTTATGAATTATTTAGTTCCATTTGCAAAAACTGCAAGACTTTTAATAACAATGGGTGTGATTGGTGAATTAATATTTATATATGCTGCTGATTATATAAAGCAGGGTGAATCTACATTACATTTTTACTTCATATTTTCATATATTATGGTCGCATTGTTTCAAGTAAGTTTTATATTTTTAAAATCAAGTTAATAAATAATAAATATAAGGATTCTCTGGAGTTTTCTTTAAATAAATATTTGTTTGTTTAGATCATGTTATTACTTTATGTTGCGCATATAATAATTCACGCAATGTGGAGGTTCAAAATAGATCCGGATAATTCAGCAATTCCGTATTTAACTGCTTTGGGTGATTTGAGTGGTACAATATTTTTAGGGGGAGCCTTTTGGCTTCTTAGAGAAATTGGACATCCATACAATGACCTTCAGGAAATGAGTCCTTGAATAAATTAACTATTTTTATTGTAATTATACATAAACAATTAATCAAATTCAAAAGGTTGAATTTATTAATTCAGCCACGTGATGAGACTAATAAATTTTTAAAACAAGTTATTTTATTTTTCTAAATCAAATTTTTAGATATAAAATTTCGATATTTTTAATATTTTATTTTTATTTTTATTGACTCAGTAATTACATAACGTGTTTATCAAGTTGTAATTGAATATATGTGCCTTAGAGAGGTGAAAGAAAGTATTAACATTGTGGAAGAAAAAAAAACAAATAATATTATTTATAATTCGCGTTATTGGGGATGTGTATTAGTAAAAAAACAATCAATACTACTAGAGGATTAAGTAGAATCCACGTTTATGAAAAAACATAATACTCAATATTATAAAATTTTTAAAAAATAACATTAAATCTAAAAAAATATTTTTATTGCAAAAATAATTAAACATTTGATTAAAATGAAAAAAAAAATTTTTTTTAACTATAAGTAGATTTGAAAATTTTATTTGATACCAATGAAAGTATCAAATAACGATCATGTAAAAATAAATTTTTAATTTTTTTTTCCATAATTCACTATCCAATTGTTATGTAATTATTCATGATTGTTTTGTATATAAAATATTTCTTGTATGTAATTTATAATTTAAATAAATAAAATATTGAGAAAACTTTTTAATTTAAGTATGAAAAATTATTTAAACTTTACGCGATAGATTTAATTTTTTGTAATTCAATTATTGTATCAAGTTTATAGAAAATTTTATTGTAAGAATTGGCAACGAAATATGAGTAGGAGGAATAACGAATAGAAAAAAAGTTTAATTATTGAAAATATAATTTTAAGAGACATCGTACTTTTTTGTAGTTTCTCAAAAAATCATTTTTTATAATAAAAGTTTTAAAAAGTTATCAATCTCTTTTTTACTCTGCCCTCCGTCGATAAATCGACATGAATCTGTGCATAAGATTTAGATTACCAGAGGTCGGATTTGTTGTTCCGAAATCCCGATTAAAACTTTTACCCCATACGGTCATACCCCTGGGGCGTAAGACTAGAGAGTATGATGCGTATAGACTCGAATCTTCATCCCTGATAGCCAAGTTGGCGAGAAACTGACGAGAAACTTGCAGCCGCAACTGGAACCAAGTTGATCGCCAACAGTTGGTACCTCCAATAGTTGATGGACATTTTCTGAGAAAGTTGGTGGCAAAAGTTGTAAATCCAAAAAGTTGACGATCACTTTCTGAGAAAGTTGGTGGCAAAAGTTGCTTGCAAAAGTTGGTGATCATAAGTTGACGGTAAGTTTACTTTCAATTTCCTCAGAAACTTGCATTCCAGTTGCGGCTCCATACTGCCGCCAACTTTCTGAGAAAGTTGGCGGTAACTTGTAGCCAAAAGTTGCAAAAGCTGAAGTTGTCGATAACTTGTCGTCAAGTTGGTCGGAAACTATAGTTCATTATATAATGAATGACCAACTTTTTCTCGATCAACTCGTGTTATCAGGGATGCTCTTACCATCAATAAAAAATAACTAAACAGTTCAGGAAAAAAGTAAAAGATGGCACTGTTTGGTCTGTGAAAACTTGGCGGTTCACAACGAATTTTAAACCATTAGCAACGGCATGTACTTTTACCTATCATACTCTAAAGAAATTATTTACACCTGCCCGAAACCAAAAATGGCCCTACAACAATTTTTTTTTGTTTCTTCCAATTGTAGGGTTTCAAAGGGTCAACTAACCGAAAGGTGCACTGAATTTTAAACTATTAAAAACTGCATGTATTTTTACTTATTACTCCTCAAATTTGATTAAAATGAACCGTGCGATAGAATAAAAAAAAAGTCATCAATTTTTTCGAGTAAAAAATAAGCCAAGTACTTTGAATTTGACTTAAAATATTTTAAGTCAACTACTAATCTTAAGAAACTATAGTTGTTACCAAAAACATTTCAAATAATTACTTTAAAATTCAATAAATTAATTAGTGGTTTTTATTTAGTTAAATTTACATTACCTTGGCCATGATGTTGAATTTGCAGCTTGGATTCATCAGCGATCTCACTTAACGACAAACTTCGCACTTTTCTAATCACTAGTTCACTTACTTACACACTAAACTCACTGATTCACTGTGATACTGAAATTAGCCAGCTAATAATTTTTTGACTTTTTTAAAAACGATAAATTTAAAAAAACAAAATATTTTTAAAAATTGCACCCACAATATTTTTAATTTACTTCATGTGCATGTTTTTATTTTTTTTTTTTTTATTTTAAATTAAATTATTGAAAAAAAAAATTCAAAATTTTTTAATTGTCTGCTAACTTATGATCCTGAAGCTAGCAGACCATTAACAATTTTTGTATTTTTTTTTTCAACAACTTAATTTAAAAAAAAAAAACTAAAAATACGCACACGTAGAAAATTTAATAAACTATAACTGCAATATTTTAAATGCCCGCTTTTTTAAAATTTTATTTGATTAATTATTTACTTTGTCTATTAATAAGCTTAAATTTATCTGATGTCTGCTACATTCACTCATAAAATAATTCGACATCGGCTAATTTCAGGATCATGATTCACTTACTAACTCACTCACTAACACACTAAAATCACTGATTCACTTACTAACACAACTCACTAATTCACTAAACTGACTAACTTACTGAACACAAACTCACAAAAGAATTTAAATAAACACTTGCTACACTATTTTTTTATCCAACGAACTCCCAACATTCCAGCGCCATCTGTAAATTAAAAAAAAATCCCTTTAATTATTAAAAATTTATTAAATTTAAATTTAAATTCAATTTATTGTCTGATGAGATGATAATCACTCAATATTTACAGTCCACAAATTATTTATAAAAATTAAAAAAAAAAATAAGAGTAATGATAATAATTCTGACCTGAGCGTCACTCCGAGCAACCCGAATTTACAAAATATATTTTTGCTGATAAATATTAATTGTTTCATTGAAACTATTATCGCGATATAATTTTAAAGTCTTAATAAAGTTTATGTGCTAATAATTATTAATTGTTAACTAAATGAAATTCAATTAAATAATAGAACAAAATGCTAGCACGGATGCTAACAGTCCCGGAGACATGACTCTACAAAATGGCTACTGCGCATGCCCGCGATTCGAATATGGTGGCGAATAACGCAAACTACAGCGCTGATGTCGGTAATTTAAAAACTTACCAGCGGCCATATTGTTTTTCGTTGGAGACGTTGCTTCGTAATTAAACTTCTATGTCCTAGACCCTGACATGAATATTTATGATTAATTTCAGCCTGGCACTGTAACATAATTTAAATATATATTCATTATTTTATAAATTAATATTTTATTATAAATGTAATTAAAATTACTTGAAACTTTAATATTATTCAATAAATTTACTAAAGAGTAAAAATGTTCGAGACAATAAAAAAATATATTTTTGCTGATAAATATTTACCGATTTATGAGAATTATTGTCTCAATATACTTGTAAGGACTTTATGCAGATAATTTATTATTATTTAGTTATTCTTAGCTAAATTAAGTGCATAAAATTAATTTAAGACTGGGAACGGAGGCGAGAGATGTTGGTCAAGCGTAGCCATGACAGTGTTAAGTTAATCGCAAACCCGCGGGAACTGAAGTAAGAGCACTTCGGTTATTGGTCACTGAGTTTTTGCGCGCGCAACAGGCGCTATATTTGAATTCTGATTTTAACTATTTTCGTGTATTGACACAGTAGTTAATTTCAATTATTTTATTTTTATGTGCACAAGAATTAAACGAAAGACTCAAAACTAGACAATAATGAATTTTATGAGTTTGAATGTATCAGACAAATTTAAAATTATTAGTAAATTTAGTAAATAATTAATAAAAAATATTTTTTAACAATGCACATTTAAAAAATTTTTAAATTAATAAGTGCATTTTTTATATATATTATTTTTTTAATTATTTACTATGTTTATTTATAATTTTAAATTTGACTGATATCTGCTACATTCACACTTAGACTTTTTCCAGTAAAAATTTAAAGTATAACTATATATATATATATATATATATATATATATATATATATATATATATATATATATATATATATATATGGGACTCAAATTCTGTTAGCAATACTTAAACTTTGCTTAGACCCTAATAGCCACTTTAGCTTGAAATTAACGGTAATTGGATGTTAAAATTACCTAAAGCTTGTTGCCCGGATTTGTCGTCAATTTGACAACAAAAGTTGAAAATCAGAATTCGCGGTTAACTTTTCTTCAATTTAAAGATAATTTTTTACGAAAAAAAAAAGTCGGTAATGTTCGTTCTTACCACTTTAGAAGGTAAGCAAATTTATACGTAAAATTGGCTTCAATTTGATGGTAAAAAAATACTAGACAATTTTTAAGGTTAAATTAGCAACAAATTGACGTAAAATTTGCCTGAAATTAACAACAACTTTTTTCCAGTCAACTTTTGAAGTAAATTTGCATTCTAATTCGGGCAGTAAATTTACGTCAAATTCAGTAGCAAGTTGCATACAATGTGATGGGAATTCATACCAACGGGATTTATATTATCAGGACATCCGCCCTTTTTTTTTAACAGAAAGCGATAACGGTGTCCAAGCAATGTACTTCCAAACTTCAAGTCCCTAGTGTGCCCTAGTGAATAGGGGCAGAGATTTTCGCCGACCCGAGTAATGACAGCTGTCAGATTGTTCAAGTCAAATTACAAAACATTGATAATATTATTATTTATTTACAGTGAATAAAATTCATTAAGACAAATAATAAATATGATGAAAAATTCCGAAATGAATAAAGTTGAAGAAGAGCTGCTGACATTACCAAAAAAAGATGCTACGACCAGTGAGCAAAGTATTTCAAGTTTAATGTCTAGTTCATCAATGACGCAAGATGAAAATTTCCGGGTGGCTAAACATGCTGAGATAAGTTTAAAATGTATGGAAAATTATTTACATAAGCAACAGCTCACTGATATTGTTTTAATTGCCGGTAAGTATTTTTTGAATGATAATGAAGTTAGTGAGCATCTGAAAATTTTAAAAATTTAAATAATAAATTAAAATGTTTGTAAAATAAAAATAAAAAAAATACATGCTTAGACAATTCAAAATTCAGTATATTCATTTTAAAAATTTTTTTTTATATGTAATCGAAAAATTGTCATACGTCTGCTACATTTACACTTACATTTTTTTAAACAAAAAAAAAAACAATTCAAAAGAAATTTTATATTTATAATAATTTTCGCTGGTTTTATGGGATTTAAAAATAATCATTAATAAATATACTTTTCATTTTTTTTTAAAATATAAATAAAAAATAATAATTGTCTAGGTGACAAACGTTTCGCAGCACATCGATTAGTACTGAGTGCTGGTTCGGAATATTTTGCTGCAATGTTTACAACATCGTTACGGGAATCAAATCAAACTGAAATCGAATTAAAAAAAGTTGACCCTGATGCTCTTTGGTCGCTGATTCAATATTGTTACACTGGTACCTTTAACTTACAAAAAATTATAAACTCATACTTTAGTTTGATAATCAATAAATATTATTAATTATTAGGATGTATAGAATTACAAGAAGAAAGTGTAGAAACTCTTTTAGCAACGGCTAGTTTATTACAAATAGATGCTGTCGTAAAAGCTTGCTGTCAATTTTTAATAAAGCAACTTCATCCTAGCAATTGTCTCGGGATACGTATGTTTGCTGATGCACAAGGATGTGGTAATTTATTGAGTGTTGCTCATACTTATACAACAGTACACTTTATGGAAGTGATGAAGAATCAGGAATTTTTACTATTGTCTGCTGATGATGTCGCTAAATTATTAGAATCCGATGATCTTAATATACCAGATGAAGAAATAGTATTTCAGGCATTGATGAGTTGGCTTCAGTATGATTTAGATAATCGCCGTAAGGATGTTGGTAGACTTTTGGGATTAGTGCGATTGCCTTTACTGTCTCCGGTCGTAAGTTTATTTAAAAGTGTAAACATCAAAAAATAGTATATTGTGAGACAAGGGATGAAACAAAACGATTTCAGACCAGGGTGAAGTTGGCTGACATCACCCGCAGTCTGAAATCGTTTTTAATCCTGAGTTACTCACTAGATTCCTCATGAGACACTGAAACTCCAAGTTCCGGTGCTGGTATCATGATAAAAAATTTTGTTTAATATTTTATTTATTAATCATGTTGTAGTTCATAGCCGACCATATAGATGACAACGAAATATTTAAAAATGAAAGACGAGCTCAGGAATTAGTAATGGAAGCTCTCAAGTATCATCTGTTACCTGAACGCCGTGCATTGCTTCAGTCATGTCGTACGCGACCTCGTAAAGCGACTGTGGGACAATTATTGTCAGTTGGTGGAATGGACGATCATAAAGGCGCAACATCAATAGATGCGTTTTCTTTGTGTGACAACACTTGGAAAAATTTAGCCAGCATGAATGGACGTCGTCTTCAATTTGGTGCTGCTGTAGTTGAATCAAAGCTAATTATTGTTGGTGGTCGTGATGGTTTGAAGACACTGGATAGCGTAGAGCGATTAGACTTTTCAACTCTCAAATGGAGTAGACTACCACCAATGAATACACACCGTCATGGATTAGGTATTTGATATTATTCATTTATTTTAAGTTTTCTACCTCAGGCATCACTAAACAATGAAAAAAAAAAAAAATCTTTACCAAACGTCTCTAATATACCCATGGGAATTCCTTCTCCTCACTCATCATTTAGAGTATTTTAAAAATTCAAGTACCAAGCGTTCATTGAAAGAATTAAATAAAAATATCAGTAGTCTCTATTATACACCAAAAAATTAATTATATTTTATTCATATCTTATATTTACAGCTAAGAATCAGCTCGATTAAAAAATAAGAGTAATATTACATTGGAGTTTTAAATAAATTTAATATATATGTAAAGTAATTACTTAGTAAGCTAACATGATTTTGAAACTAATATTGTAGGTGTAGCTGTTCTTGGAGGACCTCTGTATGCTGTTGGTGGTCATGATGGTTGGAGTTTTTTACACACAGTAGAGAGATGGGATCCAAATACTCAAGAGTGGAGTCTCATTGCGCCAATGCCGTTCCCAAGATCTACTGTTGGCGTGGCAGTTCTTAATGATAAGTACGTCAATACATAAATATATATATATATATAGTTTTTTTTGTAATTATTATTTCGTTGAACTGACAAATTTTTATACATATATTTTATTCAGACTATATGCCGTGGGCGGAAGAGACACCAATTCATGTCTAAATACAGTCGACTGTTACGATCCTCACACAAACAAATGGACAAGATGCGCGCCGATGTTCAAACGAAGGGGTGGTGTTGGTGTTGGAGTGGCCAATGGTTGTATATATGCACTCGGTGGTTATGACGTAGCTGCGAAAGGTTCTAATGCTTGTCGTTACGACAGTGTTGAGAGGTAAAAGCAATCAATCAACTCATTTTATTATAACAGTCTCCAATGTCTTCCACAAGAGTTCGAATTTATTCCCGTTTATTTATTGTAGGTATGACCCTAAAACTGATACCTGGACCATGGTCGCTCCAATGAGTGTTGCCCGTGATGCTGTCGGCGTTTGTTTACTTGGAGATCAATTGTTTGCCGTTGGTGGCTATGATGGCCAGCAATATCTCACTCTTGTCGAGACTTATGATCCGATTCTCAACGAATGGCATCAGGTATGAGCCTTTAACTTATCATCTACTTAGCATTATTGTAATTATTGTTGTTACTTATGCAGCTAATTATTTTTAAAACTTATTTTTATTGATAAATATTTACGGCATGGTAATATTGTCATTGATTATTAGGTGTCACCACTCAAAACTGGAAGAGCGGGACCTTGTGTAATTCTCAAAGATCCGGTCGGCTAAAAATAAAATGTTATTTTATGATTAATATACATGTATATATCGGTAAATTGATTTTGTGATAAAACATTATTACTTTCTAATTTAACAAGTATTTTATTAAATAAGACAAATTAACTTATTATATCGCTGTCTATTTTGTAAGACTGAATTTATTTAAAAGCTCAGTAGGCTTTTTTGAAAAAATTATTTTGCTAAAAATAAAAATATATGCGAGGATTTTTTACAAATATAAAATTCATGTGTATTTTAATATTATGTACTGTGTATTGAAAAAAAATGTAATAGCGATTTTTTATTTTATATCTATTTTTATATATCATCTGCTGTATGTTAATATAATAATAATGTAATTAAATGTATTACAAATATATGTAAAAAAAAAAAAAATACAAACCTTGTGTGCACAATATTTACAGGCGCACTTACGCCTATAAATATTTAGTGATAAATATATTTATAATTATTATTAACATGCCGGAAACACACGATGAAAGTCTGATGCCGGTTCGGCAAATTTATTTCGCACCATAAATGTAGCTATTGCTTCTGCAACTTTATCGGGAACGTCTTCATGTACTGCATGTCCACAAGCGGGCAGTACTTGCATTTGAAATTTTCCTGCAAAAACAAAATTAATGGTTTTAGTTTACTAATAAAAAAATGACAAGTATCAGAGTTTTAATTGCGAAAGCCTTCGGTCATCGGACAGAAACTTTATTTTTTTCTTCCCAAGGGACGAGACAAGTTTGTCTCTCCCAGTTGACTGAAGGCATTGGACTGAAATTAGTTACATTAAAAGCATACCTTGCATTTGTCCTACGGTAAGCTCACGATCCAATCTATCAATCCCAGCTAACAGTAACAATTTTGGAGCAGGAACATCCAAAAATGCTGCTGATAAACCTTTGAACCAACCGCTCCAGTGATTTTCAGTTTTAGATAAATTTATTCTCCAACTATATTTTTTATTTTGGGTGGCAAAATCTTTTGTCGCAGTAGGTAATTTATCTGTTTTTTCTTTAGTCTCCTCTCCCTCTTCCTCCTCCTCCTCCTTATCATCATGATGGTCATCCTCACCAACTTTGTCTTCAGGTATTACATCGTCACGTTCAATAGAAACTGATAAATTTTCATTTGAATGGGCGATTGATGATGCCAATACATCTTTGATATCATGGGTCGCAAGTTTATTTGTTTCATTATTTTTTATTTGTCCTGGAACAGACACTTTTGCCGACTCAATATTACGTATTTGTCCGCTGCGTACACTAAAATAAATAAAATTTTAATCAATTACTTTATTGGATTATCAAATAATCTAAAGTTCTATTGAAAAACGTACCACCACTCAATAGCTTGAGAGATTGAACTAAAGTTAGTTGGCCTTGACCTGAGGAAACTCTGCATCGATGTCAAGGCGTCCATAGCTGTGCCTTCAACGACATCGATCAGAGTTAATCCTGTTAAATTATCCAAGTGCTCAGCTGCTCGTACAGCAACTGCACCTCCCATGCTATGGCCAACTAAAATTACAGGATTACCTTCTGTCACTTTTTTTACAACAGCTGCAACATCCCTAATAATTAAAACAAACTTTTATTATTTTTTATCATGACAAAAATTACTTTCACCAGCATTAGAAATAATTCAATTAATTAAAGAAATAATCGATGATACTGAAAGTAGCCGATGTCTGACAATTTTTAAGACAAAACTCATGAGACGGGCCACGATGATGTTCACCAGAGTAACTTGAGATGCGAGTTTCCGATATTTAATTTTTTAATTTCATTGTACGCTTGAAGAAAATCTAAAGCAACCAGTCAGCAGATAAACATCTTAAGTCCAGACGTATGTCCGTAGACCAACTGGTTCCAATCAAATTTCGAATTTTTAAAATATATTCGCCTATTTATAATTTACTTAAAAAACCTCCAAAATAATTTAAAATTTTGAGTCACAGCAGTGTAACGGGGATCTTTAGATACGTCACCAACCTGGTAATCAAAATTATTGACGTAATTTCCAGAACGTAACACAATAAAACTTATAAAAATTCTTCAGATGAATTTTTAAAAATTTTTGCCTGCCAGTATTTATTTCGTTTATTGAAGACAACAAAATTTTTAAATGTTTGCTACTTTCAGCATCATGATTAATTATAAAATGAATAATTATAGTAATAAATTTACATTGCTAATGTATCTCCTGATAAATCTTCATCATCAGTTGTATGAGTGTCACCATGACCTCGTAAATCAAGTGCTAATACTCTACAAATTATCATTGATGTTATAGATTTCTGTAAAATAAAATAAAAGTAATAATAATAATAATTATTATTATTATTAATATTTATTTAAATGTTACCGTAAATTCAGCCCAAGTAAGAGCACTATAGCCACCACCATGCAATAATACTAGAGTTGGTCCTTGATTTCCTTTAGTATAAATATGAAATGTATTTTCTCCTATCACGATGTCCTTGGAATCATCAAAAAAAGGTGTCCATTCTATTGGATCATAATCACGCTTTCGTTGTAATGCTCTGGCTTTACATGATCTAGAAAAAAATTTTAATCTTTCAACACTTGGCAGTTTGGTGAATTAAACAAAACTGTAAATACTAAAACTTAACACAGTATTTAATATTCATATTTTTATTTACTAACCTTGTCGTTGTAAAATCCATTCCAGAAGGTGGAAGTTTTGATTTCAATACAGATTTTTGTAGAGCTGACATTAGTGTAAGTGTAATGACTTTCTATACTGTGATGTAATTTATTTTTTATGTATTAAAATAATTGAATTTATTTAAAATATGATAAACTTTATATGAGATTTACTTTTTATTTATTAATTGAAAAATGGAAACAAAAATATTTTTGGCGGCTTGGAAATTGTTGTGACTGATTACCATCGAGCAAGAGACTGAAATTTAACAGACTAAAAAGTATACAGACGACTTTATCAGTTGACTTCATAAATATTCAAATAACATAGGAAGTGTTGGTCTACTTTACCTTCAACTGGTGAAAATTTTTTTTGTTTTCATTCAAATTCGATCGGATAAATTTAATTTTTTACTTTTATTGAGACAAGGAACTGATAATTTTTAAAAAATAAAGACAGACTGATTAACTTAGGTCCCCTATAGTTTTTTTATAAATAATTTTTGAAATTTTGC
Organism: Microplitis demolitor; assembly: GCF_026212275.2. NCBI lineage: Eukaryota > Metazoa > Arthropoda > Insecta > Hymenoptera > Braconidae > Microplitis > Microplitis demolitor. The sequence continues at coordinate 20,267,433 of NC_068551.1, read as the reverse complement.
AAAAAAAAAAATTTCATTTTAGCACCTCATTCAGAATGAAACCAATAAATTTGATCATTTTTGCATTCCTTATCGTTAGGTCCGTATTGGTCTCTAGTTTTTGCATTGATATTATTCATTATATTCGTTTTATTAGCAATTATAAATAATTTATAATCCGCGCATGCGCTCAACACTATTCAGAGCTTGGCGCGAAATTCATAGTTTACCTGTTTTGTTTCCTTTGCATTAAAAAAAAAAAATAAATATATAAACTATTCTCATAAAGCTTAATTAATTATAATCTATAATTACTCCCAATGAGAATGTTACTTGTTGCTCACATGTATATGAGTAAACGCACAACAGACCATTTTTAAGTTGGCACGGGAATTTAATATTTTTCGAATATCGATATACCAAAAAATTACTCTTTAAATGCTCTTTTAGAAACTATAGGGAACCTAACGATAATTTTGGTGGACCTATACGGACCTAACGTAGACATATCAATTCAGGTCATTTTGATTTCGCAATTCCTTCGATGAGACGCTAAATTCGCACAGGTCTAAAGAAAATAGATTTAAATCATCATACTTTTACCATCAATTGAAAACAATAATGCAGGTTTTGAAGAAAAGCTGAAGATGGCAGTGTCTGGTTTGAGAGACTCGGTTTGTTGTAAATTTGAAAATCGGCGGCAAAGAAATAAAACAATTGTAGTTATGATAGCAGAGTGATTGGTCCAATCAATTAACACGATCAGCAAATGAAAATTATTTAATTTTTATCTAAATCATTTAAATTTTTGTCATAACTACGCATCATGCGGCCTAATATCAGATTACATCATCTAGTATTCAAGTACTGATTTGATAATTTACTTTCTTACAAAAAAAAATTTTATTGCTGTTTGACTGACAACTTTTGAAATTTAAATTATAATTTTATTGCAAATTCTCAAGTAGAACAGAGATAACTTTAAGATGTCAAAATGATGTCTTTTAAAATAAGATTAATTTTTTTTGTCTCAAAGTCAAGTTTTATTTATATAAATAAGCCATACAGGTTATGGTTCTAGGAGCCATTTCAATTAAAAAATTGTTCAAATGATTTATTTGACCATTATTTGTAATTTACGTTTTGTCATCACTTGTGTCAAGTCTTTTAATCAGATATTTTTTTGGTGCTATAAACTTCTGATCGCTTTGTCAACATTTTGGTGTCTTGCCGATAGGTCAAAACAGCTGAAAATTTTTATCTTATAGATGTCACAAAGCCAAGTGTGCTACTAGGGTTACCTGATTGATTGATCATTCATTCACTGGCTCGGTCATCTTATTTTCTGTATTCAGTTTTAAAGATTCAGTATCGAAAAGTCTAATAAAATAAAATAAATTCTCATAGATGATTTACGAGAACCAATGAACGACAATTAGTCTCCTCTAATCCGAGCGATGCAGACTTCCTGAGTTTTACTATATATTTTTGTTTCAGAAACAATAAGCCATCTCTATACAAAATTCAAAAATCCAAATCAAATGTTTAAATTTAAAAAATAATAATTCCCTGATTTAAATAATTCATTTATTTTTTTTATCAGCAAAAGTCCATAAGTATTAAAATAAAATTTTCTAATATAAATTCTTGTAAATTATTCATCGACTAGACATTTATAATTATCATTAGATTAACATATATATTTATTTTAATTAACTGACTCATAGACAAGAAAAAAAATAGATAGAATCTTAATATAAGAAAGTGTTGTATATATTATAATTATTGAAGTCATTATTTATATTGTCAATATCTTACAGCAGACATATTTTTTACATTTCTCACAATGTGATTCATTTTATTTGCCAACTCATCAATTATCTCAACTTTTTTTAAAAAAACATTAAACTTTACGCTTCTCTTTGTTTCATGCGTGCAAATATAAAAGAATAAAAGAAGAAAAAAAAATAAAATGATACATAATAGTACACGGAAAAAAATAAACTTTAAAAAGTCATTTTTGAAATTATAACCCGGAACCCGGGTGCCAATATGGGGAATTTTAATGTTCCAAATAATAAATTTTATAATAAGTGTCGTCAATTTTCTAAGTATCACTTACGATTTTTAAAGTTAAAATAATAATTTTTCTTGCATAGACAATAAATTTTAATATTCATTCTATAATTATTTACGTTTTAATTTATAAATTAAAGAATTACTATTCAGAATGATAGTATTTACTGATCACTTTATTATTATATTATTTTTCACTTCTTAATTTATATAGTTCATTTTTTTCCGTGTACTGAATAAATAGATTTATGAACACGAAAAAATCATCAATTGAATGGTTCCCGCTACCAGGTACCAGGTACCAGGCACTGATATTTAATTAAATTTCTTTAAATAGAATTTTTTTTTTTAAATTATTTATCGATTATTCATAATAATTAAATAACATATTCAATGAATTTCATTTTTCTCATGGATTGAAAATTAAAAAAATGGCAAGTATTCAATAAAATAAAATATTTATAATTAAATTAATATAAATTTATTGCACATGTAATTTATTATTGTAGAAAAGAACCTTCGGCTGATGTTGTCATAGATGTCACATTGATTGGAATAACTTTTAATATGAAGGATAAATCTCGTGGAACATAAACTTAAATACACGGTAATTAATATCAGGAATCAATTTTTAAAAAATATCAATATTGTCGCTATCAATATTCTACTTAATTATCAGCAACATCCGCATAAAAGATGATGATCAATATAATTATTAACAATATAATTATTGTGTAATATCCATTCAATTTTTTTTCCATGTAATTATAAAAATTTTCCATTGTTTGCATGAATCAAAGGATAAATTAAAAGTTATATTTATAAATATAATAAATATGATTTTTTATTGGTGAATGAGTTGATACTTTTGAGTTTTTGTGGTCGGACCGGGTATATATTTTGATTCAATGTTAAATAAATAATAATTATTTGTCGTTTATTAATAATAAATTTTTAACGGTTCAAGGAGTAACAAGGTTGAAAAAAAATTTCCGACGTAATCTAAACGACAATATTAAACGTCCTTGTCATTTTACCAAACACGCATTATACCGTGATACGAATATTTAAACAAAAACTCTTTCAACACAGCATATACCCTTCGTAAAACTAAACATCAATAATAATACTAATATTAATATTAATAATAATAACAACAACAACGATTATTATTATTATAAATTAGTATAATTCAATACCAAAAAAATAGTCTTAAGGATAAGGCCAAAGAATCAATGACACTTAGACAATGTCACCAAAAAATATACTCAAATATTTATCTTGAAATCCCATTAATGTAAAAAAAATATATGTATTTTTTTATTACATAAATACAAGGTAGAAAAATTCAACGGCTTACGGAACAAGGATGAGATGGTGGAATTACCGTAGAATGAGTCACACATGACTTGGAATGCAACCCGTCGTACCTAAAGTACCTGCGATACGGAAGAAATCCAATCAATACCAAAAATAAAAATAAATAAATCGATATCAATAGACAGAAAAAAATTAGTTTGAAATTATAACCCGGAACCTGGGCGTCGCTGGGAATTTTTGAATTACAAAAAATAAATTTTATAAAATGTGTCATAAATTTTTTAAGTTTCAGTTACGGTTTTTAAAGTTCAGATATCAATTTTTATTGTATTTGTAATTATTGACGTTTTAATTATAAATAAAAAAAATTATTATTTAGAATGATAGTATTTACGGATCACTTTATCGTTATATTACTCGTCGTTTTTCACTTTATATAGTTCATTTATTTTCGTAGAGATAAGTACACTGCAAAAAATTTTCGAAGTGAACGCGGATTAAATCCGGAGTAAATGCAGACCAGATGACTAATTTATTTAATCCCCTGGGAATGAAATTTACTCCAAATTTGAGTGAAATAAAATCCAGATCCGAATGAATTAGGATTTAAATAAAATTTGTAATCACTCCGAATTTACTCCCGATTTTTTAGTGAATTTATTAAACAAATAATTAATGATGTTTAATAATAATAAATAAAATAAAGTATTTGTCGAAAGGCTGTGTAAATAAAGCAACAAAAGTAAAAGGTGATCTTGAACCCGAAGAAAATAGCGCAGATCCTATTGCTCCTCAATTGCTGGGAATCTCCCCGCCTGGCTATTACCATCGGAATACCAATCGAATACCTCAAGCGAATTCCTCAAGCCCCCCACAAGTACGTGGTACATCGTATCGAGGTATGGTAGCCGGTAGTACATGGAAAGAAATGAAATTAAATCACGAGACCAAGACTAAGATCAAGACCAAGACCAAGACCAAGACGACGGCCAAGAGGACTGAGTTACTACGCATCTCTCGTTATAAATGTGAGAGTGCGCAGTCTAGGTCGGGGTTGGTCTTGCTCATATCACAACCACCATAATGACAACAACGTTGACGTTGACGTCGACGATAACGAAGACAACCGCGACATAAACAAAGTTATCGTAACCGACCAGCTTTTACTCACAACCTCGACTTTTACTGATATATTTGATGTTACACAAACTATTTTATTTATCATTATTATTAAATTGGATTGAATTACGAGTCATTGGATTGATGACTATCGACAAATTTATCGTGAAATAAATTTAATACTCGAATCAAAAATATTTTTCCATGATTCTGGAGCCAGCTGATGTTTTATAATTTTTGGATTCTTTTTAAAACTATAAATAATGAAAAAAAAGATATTTTGAAAAATTGCACCTATAGTTTTTTAAATTTTCTACATGTGCATATTTTTAGTTTTCTTTTTTTTTGGAGTTGATTTATTAAAAAAAAATCTTAAAATTGTTGATCGTCTGTTAATTTCTGTATAATTTTTTTCAGTGCTGAGTATTTTTAAAAATTTAATTATTGTTATTTAAATAGTAATTATTGATGTGACTGTCACCGAGGCGTTGAAAAATATAAATGGGAAAATAGAACGTGCGACATGCTGGTGATGAGTAATGACAGAAATGGGTATGGTAAAACATTATCAAGTTGGTGTAAAACAATGAATACAAGTGATACAATGATACATCTTTTAGTTAATTTTTATTGATAATAATAATAATATAAGAACAATAAGAAGCGACGTAAGTTTATTGTGAGATGGTTGAAGGTGAAATAAATACGAGTGTAACGAAAAAGACAAAGGAATAAATAAAAAGGTAAGGAGAAGACGTTAAAGGAAAATAGCATAAGACTGAGACCAAGAAGAAGAAGAAGAAGAAGAAGAAGAAGAAGAAGAAGAGGTAGTAAAGAAGAGGAAGTGGAGAACGGATACCTGGTCGACGGCAAATATACTCACTCACAGTCCATTACCAGCCAGAACACGTTCCGCACGATTTCGTTTCATTAACCGGCGCAACCGAGATCATTTGTAACTTTATGTTATTAGATATTAATAAAAAATAACAATAATATTGTTAATTAGTTGAGTAACTTGTAAACTGGAAAATAATATTAATTAAGTGAAAATAATAAATAAATAAATTTGTTAAAAAATGAACAATGACGTTTTTAAATGTACTGACGGTAAAATAAATGATTAACAATAATGATTTAATTTGTGATAAATTAGCGGTGATTAATAATTTTCGCGATAAGTTATTTAAATAATTATCTAAGATATAAATAAATTTCGCAGTGTAATTCAAATAATTGATAATAAGATAAAATAAACATTAACGAAAAATATAATATTTTAAGTGAATGAAAATCTGTGTGGATGACCTTCCACGACCCGGCATCGATTGAAAACGACTAAGTGTTGGCATACACGTGGTCGCAATTACAACAAGATACGAATGGAAATGTTATTCAATAATTTTTTAATCGTTTTGATAATTATTTATATTAATACGATATACGGTAAGTTGATTCATTATTTCATCAGTTTTTTTTTTACTCAGATTTATTTATTTTTTTTTCTTTTTTTTTTTTTTTTAGTATTAGTATTTTTATTTAATTGTAATCATGCGTACTATTAATATTAATATTTATTTATTAAATTAATAATAATAATATTTTATTGATTTAAAGTGTCGATATTTTGCTGATTAAGTGAAATGTTTATTATTAAAAATATATTTTTTTTTTCATTGACGCACATAGAATTGTCAGAAAACACTTGTTTGTTTTTAAATTATTATAATAATTAAAATGTCAATAGCACTGACGCACTTGGTATCGTCAAGTACTTTTCTGCCTTGATAATAATTATAAACAATTCTTATTATTTAACTTTATGCTAGAGAATATCAGCACTTATGGAAGACTATTTTACTTATTATTATTTTGGTTTTTGTTATTCATTGAATTATTTTTTATGACCGGCCTGCGGACTATTTCAGAGAAAGATGAAAACAATTATTAGGATCCATTAAAATATAGATAAAAATAAGTAATACAATAAAATAAAATGTCCAATGCCAAGTTGCAATGGACATTTACATCGTTATTAAGTTACTTGAGTTAAAACTACTAATTTATTGCTTACGTAATATACAGGATACACGCTAGTGCATTCTCAGAGACTTGGAATTTATTTTAAATTCATCTATACTTAATAGTTTAGACAATATAAATTATTATGCAATCTAATACAAATACATTATTTATAATTTATACCTGCTTTATTTTTATTGGTTCACTTAATTGAGCCACTTTATTTTTTGTTCCTTAATTATTCCAAGTAGACTTATTTTTTTTTTTTATAATTTAAATATTTACAATTTTTTTAAATTGGGCTTTGGAAATTTTTTATTTCTATTTCAATAAAAAAAAAAAATATTTGAAAAAATTGCACTTATAGTTTTTAAAATTTTCTACATGTGCATATTTTTAGTTTTTTTTTTTTGTTTTTGTAATTGATTTGTTGAAAAAAAAATCCAAAAATTGTTAACTCCGGGATCATAAAAATTTATTATTTTATTTTATAAATTTTTTAAATTAGCGCTATAATTAAAATATAGGTTGATCAAATTATATAACTCATATTTTTGTCAATAAAAAAATAAAATGAGTAATCAAGTGATTCACTTTCATTTAACATATATTTTAAAATTATGAATACCAAGTGGCATTGACACTTGATTAATAATGTCCATGTATAATAATAATAATAAACAAGTTAGCGAACTTTTACAATCACAAACCGTGACCTAGAGATTTATGTAAATAATACAAATTACTTATATATATATTTATATTAATATACACGTGTAGTGCAACAACCACTTAAGATATTTAAGATTTTAATCTTGAATATATCAGATATCACATTCTTATTTTTAATATATATACATATATAAATTTTTCAAAGTTTTATTTTGACAGGACTGGTTCCTGACCATTTTAAAAGACTACTAATCTCTCAGGAATTTAATAAAAAAAAAATTAAATTAAATTAATTAATTTGATCAAATAATTTGTTATTTTTTTTTAAATAAAAAAAAAAGTAAAAATTGTAATGAATGATATATATTTGTAAATTTGAATTGTATATCAATAGGTCATATAACTGGGTGTATAACATAGAAAGTATTGCATTATGTAGGCTGTAATAAAATAAACAGTGCGACTGTTGCGTACGTGACAATAAATCAACTTCCTGTATAATATTATCAGCATAATTAATTATTTAAAGTTTTATTGGTTTTGGTTGTTTTCACTAGGAAGATCCAGTGAAAGATCAGCAGATGTGTCGATTTACTTCAACGGCACAACTCCGTCAGCAAATGTTACCGAAGAGGTGGAGGGAACGAATGAATTTGCATCACAATTTCCACCACCTGATGTTAGTGATCATGCTGATAATAACTCAAGTTCGGTAATTTTTGTGGACGTTCCTCAGCACACTGAGACGGCTTTGGGAACGTCTGTGTTATTAACATGTCGAACAGCACATCCAGTCGTTGACTGCCAGTGGTCCTGGCAGCCACTACCACCGGTAAATTTACCTCTTCCGGACATCAACCCTTTAAATTCCAACGAAACGACACGTGAAATTCTACAGGTTTCAACAGAAGCTGTTTTTTCCCCGCCAACCTCCGCCAGCACACAATCATTACCTGTAAGACAATTTCCGGCTTTTGGTAATAATAGTAATGATTGTTCTGTTAGATTTACAAATACTAAATATGAACAAATTGGATACTGGACATGCGCTGCACGCGCTAACATTAATGCTACTTTTGTCAGTACTTTACCTGCCAAATTGGATATTGCTACTCATAAATCTGGTCAGTGTTTATTTATCTAATAACATTTCATTACAAACAATCAGTCAAATTAATTATTTAAAAATAAATTCACTCATCCTTCAGATACCAAGTTCTTAAAAATAAAAAAAAAAACTGTAAAACGGTTGACTCAGTGGGCCTGCCCCAAAACTTTCTACTGTTTACGAACTCAAACAGTTTTTGAAAGTTCAAAAATTGTCGATATTTAAAAAAATTTTAATTACAATTAATTTGAAATTCGCGTTATAAATAATTCTTATTTAAATTATTTGTTGGGTATAAAATTTATATATATATATATATATATATATATATATATATATATATATATATATATATATATATATATATATATATATATATGGAGTATAATATTTGTCGATCAATTAGTTTAGAAATGGGAACATTTAAAATTTTCACGAACGATAAATTTTAGTTGGATGAATTTTTTTAGAAATTTCTTGCACTCTGGCTGTCAGACGAAATTTAAATATTCTGTATCATGAAAATTAACCGAAAATGAATTTGTTTTTTCAGCTGTTGTAACGAAAAATATATAAATATAACGAATAAATTTATTACAGAAGAACCAATAATATTTACTGAGACGGATGATGCAATAGAGGCAGCGGCTGATTCATCAGCCCAAATAATATGTCGTACAGAAAAGCCGGTGAGCGAGTGTCAGTGGTCGTGGCGGTTATTAAATCAGACAAAAGTCTGGAACATAGAAGTAAAAAAGTTTCCGTCATTCGGAGTAAACAAGACCGACTGCAGTATTAAATTCAAAAACGTGCTGCCGGAGCAAGAGGGACTGTGGACATGTGGAGTTCAAAGCGACACTGACACGAGCAGCAGTTTTATTCAGACAAAACCAATAAAATTTTTCGTGTCAGAAGGTAGGTTTGGTTTCATTATCCCTTTAGTATCATCAAATAATTGGCATATTTTACAAGACAACAGCTATTTATGGAATTTGCTCATAAATTCCAGTGGAATTCATACAGCTTTCGCAAGGTATCCAGGCAGCCGCAGGGGAATCTGCCCTGCTCAGATGCCTGGTGAACAAACCGGTCGTACAATGCGAGTGGTCTTGGAAACCCCTCAATTCCAGTAAAGAGCCCATGGTCATAAAAAATTTTGTGCCAAATGACGATAACAAGCATGACTGTTCAGTCAGATTTAAAAATGTATTGTATGAAGAGGAGGGTCTTTGGACTTGTGGCGTAAGATTAACATCCTCTGGTCGGCTTCATGAGGCTGCTCCCGCTAAACTTACACTTTTACCTTCAGGTAAATATGCAAACTATTTTTCCTTTTTTTATTTTTTATTTTCTTGACACAAAAAAAAAACGTTATTGAGGTAAACGACCTGAATATTAATTTTTTTTTTTTTTATGTTAAAGCAAAAATAAATTTCACTGAATCACCGCAAAATAAATCGGTGTTGGTATCAAGTCATCAGCTACTCAAGTGTACAGCGAATAGCCGTTTAGAAAAATGTACATGGCTATGGAAATCACTGTCAAATGACGTGGAAGTTGTTGCTAAAAATACATTTCCAAGTTACGGTAGTTTAGGAAATAATTGTAGTCTCAATATTCCGGAAATAAGTACTGAAGATCAGGGCTACTGGGCTTGTCAAGCAACGTCTTCAAATAATCTAATAATTACTTCAGCTTTTGCTAAAATAATTGTTTACAATAAAGGTAATTAATAAATTATATTTAAATATTCACGTTACTAATTCCGAAAGAGCGTAATTTTTTTTCAGTGCCAATCATTTTGTGGACTTATAGCTAAAGATTTTTTTTCAAATTTCCAGCTTTAGAATAAGTCTACGATATGATTAGCAATTAAAAAAAATTATACGCCCTTTTGGTTTTACTTAGTGGTAAGCCAAAAGGGTGTATAAGAATTTAAGTCCCTATCAAAAAAATTCATATTGAAATCCAGCCTAGATTCTTCAGTGGGTTCTCACATGACGTTTTTGGATGGATTTCCGTATGGTTTTCTGTAGGAATCCAGCATAGATCGCAATATAGACTCTCACATTGACTCCTATGAGAATCGTATGGAATCCCATGTGGATTTTTACCTCAATTTTCTATGAGAATCTACATCATGTCAAAATGGGAATCCAGGTACCCACAGTAGTTTCCTATATGGATTTCCCATTTTCATATAAATCCATACACTTATATATTTTTCGATGGATTCTTACAAAAATCCATAGTTTCTTTTATGGATTCCGATGGATTCCCATGTGGATTTTTTTGACAGGACATCCTTTTGTAATAAGTGACGCGATATAAAATAAATATTTTATAAAATAATTATAAATTTTATTTTAAAGAGAAAGTTGAATTTTCGGAACTGTTGCAAGACATACAGATATCGTCGGGTAGCAGTGTTTATTTACGATGCGTTGTGTCATCAGCAGTTGAACAATGCAGATGGTCATTGACGCCAGTTAATTCAAATACAACTGTCGTTGTCAAACAATTTACACCAGTTAGTCCAGCTGGACGAGACTGCAGTGTCAGATTAAGCCACGCGTTGGCTGAACAACAGGGCCTGTGGACCTGTGGTGTCAAAGTTCACGGAATGGATAATTATATGAACGCACCACCGGCAAAGCTTAGTCTCCTTGAACCAGGTATCAATGATAAATCTTTAAAATAAATGATTATCATTTGTTCCCACTCTTTTAATGGTTCAAGACTATTTCTACTGCTCGTGACGTGGTGGTGGAAATGCACTATAGTCAATAAAAAAAATACCTTTTTTTTAAATGATGATAATAATAATAATTACCTATTATCGTTATTAATATTTTATATAGATTGTAATCATGAACAAAACGCTCAAAGATATTATATTAATTATTTAATGATTATTTAATTGCATTTATCAATTATTATATTGAGTGTAATTATTGAGATTAATTTAAAATATTAATATATGTTTCACTAAATGTCATGCATGATTTTTTCGCTTATATTTTAATACTTTTAAGTTATCATTTATTATTTAAATAAGTGTTTATTTTAGTTAAATATTAATTTTAAATTAGATCATTTAGTCTGACATTGTTTTTTTAATATTTAATTTAAGCGACTAATTAACAATTTAACAAGATTTTTTTAATAATTTATTTAAATAAATAAGAGGCTAAAAATATTTTTAAAAATGTACAAATTCCAGGAGATATAATTTTCATTAACAATGTGCCTTAATTTATTTATTATCAATTATTAGTAATCGTAATGAATAATGAATTTTATTTTATTTTAAAATATTAGTGCAATATAATTAATATTAAGTTATGTTAAAGTATTAATAATTATACATATAAATAAATAAATATAAAATAAAAAAATAAAATATAGATTTGTTTATATTAAACCATTGTCCATTTTTTATTATTGATTAATGAAAGTGACAGTATTTCATCGAATTGAGCACGTTATCACGCTTCGTCACTGCACTGCACGTGGGAATACATTTTCTAGCATTAAATATTCTTTGTTAAATTATATAAGGTATGAAATAATTCATTTATATTTATTTATTCATTTTAATAATTTATTGCAACTGAATATATTTATTAGACTGTGTCAAATAAAATCGATATCATAAGAAAATTAAATTAAACGTAACATAAAAAAATTGTGTACCAAATACAAAACGCGTGCTCACTTGAATCAGATTTTTCATTTAAATTACGTAGGAATTATTTTTAACTTTGAAATTTAATAACTCGTTGACGGATCAATAAATTCAAACGACCATTACATATTTATGTAGAGAATCGAACGCTCTACAAAGAAAGTCTCTTATATTTTTTTGATAAATTTAATCGTTCAAAAGTTACTTTGTCACAAAAATTTTTTTTTTTTCCGAAATAATTAATTTGTAAAACCTGTAATTTTTTAAATATCAGATTCAAAAATTATAAATTAACATACTTTGATTGCGAATAAAATGATCTACAAAAAAGGCCCTATGACATTTTCCGATAAGACTGATAGTTTTGCTGAAAAAGTAAAAAAAAAACGAAAAATTTACCGTAAATTTAAATGTAAGTTTAAATAACATTTGAACGGTTAAATTTATCGAAAAATTATAAGAGATCTTTTTTGTAGAGCATTGAATTCTTTACAAAAAAAAAAAAAAAAAAAAAATTATAGTCGTTTGAATTTATTGATGTTAATGAGCTATGAAATTTCAAAGTTAAAAAAAAATTCCTGTGTTTTTTAAATGTAAATTCTTATTTGAATGAGCGCGCGTTTTGTGAGTGAGCTGGATGGCCCAACTTGGTACTCAATTTTTTTATGTTGCGTTCGACGTAATTTTCGTATGGGAACAAAAAATATCAATTTTATTTGACACAGTCTAATATATATATATATATATATATATATATATATATATATATATATATATATGTATGTATATATATTTTAGAACCAGCTAGAGTTGCAATGATAACAAATACCCATGAAGTTGTCACACTGGCTTGCAAACTTTATCCACTGCCATCAGACACTAAGTGCCAGTGGATTCATGATTTAAAAGATAAAAGTAAACGAATGAATGTAACTCATAAATTAAGGTAACTAATTAATTATTAATCTATATTTATTATTTTTTAAATTTATTGATGATAGTTCTAAAGATTAATGAGTGAGTAATAGTTTTTAATGTTATTAAATGTTTTGAGCAATAAGTGTGCGATAGTAAGAAAATTAAAAACTAAATAGGCAAGGCGTGTTAATGAATCATACTTCAGGAATTTGTATGATACAATTTAAACCGGATGCCAGTGATCTAGGATTGTGGACCTGTAAATTTATTATTAATACGGACAAAGGTGATTTTATACTAGGGAATTCGTCATTGATACTGGTGATTAAACACACAGGTATTTTTATTTATTTATTTCAATTTTTTACGCGGGAAAAATAATTTTCAATTGCGATAAAATTCTATATTAGAAAAAAAAAATAGTTTTAATAAAATTTCATGGGGTCAGTGTTGATTAAATTTTAGATCTAGGAAAATCTAAATGGATATAAATAGAGCCATTGAAGTAAATGTAGATTTAAAATTGCATGTTAAAAAAATAAGACCGTTGATTTAATGAGAACTCGTAAAATCTAAATTATTTTTAAACCAAAAATGGAATAATACAAAAATATTAATGGTTTTTTGTAGAAGATGAACGACTGGGATGGATTGTTGGTGCAGTAACGACATTTATTCTATTTCTAATGATTTTGGCAGTTGTATTAATTGTTTGGAGAGCAAAGCTATTTGCCAGAGAGTCTTCACGAATTTTTGAAACCGCCCCGCTTAAAGATAAAGTACCCGACAATTGTAACAAAGACGCGGAATTTGAATTATCAGATACTCGTTTATCAAGAAACTCATCATCGAATAATTCAGTATTGTCAAGAAATTCACCGTTTTTGGGTAACATTCAAAAGTATCAGCATCAACGATAAATTGTATGCTCTACTTTATGAACAAATAAATAAATAATTTAATTAATACCTGATTAATTATTTCTCTAAGTATTAAAATTATTTATTTTAAATTATAATTATAGAATTTAAAAAATAAATATATACAAGTAAAATATTACCGATTTATTTAAGCGCGTCGAGTTGGCTTTGAATTTTTTCTAAATTTTCATATAAATCCGACAAACTTGACTTGTCCATTTCAACAGTAAGTGGTTTAGATTCATCACTCATATTTAATTGTAATAATAGTACTGGTTTACTGTCAGCAGCGTGTTCTGGTGACGATGCTTGGATATTAAAACTCCAATTTATATCTTCAATCTGAAATTATTTTAAATAAAATTCTTATTTTAAAATCTGTTACAAAAAATATATATATATGTATATAAATAAATAAATAAATTAATTACTCGATTAGGAAAAACAGATTTACGACGTAATGTATCAATTATTTGTTTAGAATAAGTACTCCAGGCATTAACAAATATTGATATTTTATCTTCTGATAATGAAAATTTATCATTCATACAACTTTCCATCTGCGCTGGTTCAATAATACTGAATGCAGCTTGTGAGTAAATAAATGTAATAGTATCCAGTAGCAAACTTAAATTATCCTTTTTTAAATTAAGTGACGTCATTAATTTATCTTCTTCATCTTCGCTAAATATTTTTTCATTTCCTGTGTACAATCCTTGACAAATATGATTAACCAGTTGGCGAAATTTAACATTGTCAAGTTGCGCTACTATTTCTAATCCTTTTTTCAACCTGGAGACATTAAGAAATAAATAAATTTTAAAAATGCGCGTACTGATTATCCAATTATCTTAATACGTATTTTTAAATGATCCTTAAGTTAGCAGATAATAAAAAATTTTCGAGTTTTTTTTCTAACAATTTAATTAAAAAAAAAAATAATAAATAAATAAATAAAAATATGCACATATAGAAACTGCAAAAAACTATAAGTACAATTTTTTAAAATTATCATTTTTACTAAAATTCAGAAATTACTAGACGTCGGCTAATTTCAGTGTCATATTTTTGAATTTTTAGTCGACTTACATTTTATTTATTCATTACAAAATTTGAGAAATTGCCAATTGTCAAATACATTCGCACTCATGATAAAATATATTTAAATTTTTAATGATAATAATTATAGTTTTTGATGATACGTACTTCGGGGTTATAGTGATCCACATTTTGAATAAAAAAAAATAGACATTTATTATTTCAAAGTATAATTTCCACTGGCAACAATTGGCACCCAGACATTGTACTGAATAATAATAAAAATAAAACCGAAGAAAACGCAGCCATTTTAAACTCTGATGGTGATATAGAAATTTTAGTGTCGACGATTTAAATTTTCGCGCGCATCTAGTAATTTTTTAAATTTACAAATAAACTGACTAATGTTTACTAATTATTAACCATTTATTGATTATTTGGTTATGGACAGTCAGTAAATACACTAGAGTATTGACGATAAAAGAAATTCATAAATTTAAACCATAAAACTAATTTTGTTTAAGAAATAGTTTTACCTTCACTGTAATTAATTACTGAATGCTTAAAAATAATTATAATTAATTTTATTAAATTATGAAACCATCGGGTTTTTATTACAATAATAGTTATTGAGTTTGGACACAATTAAGCGGGAATGAATATTTAAAAAGATAAATTTTTCGCGCCAAAGTTTAAATTAAAAAAATAGCGACGCCCGTCGGCGTGTACGGGAACTGAATATTCGCGAATATATTCGCAATTAAATATAAAAGTAAACATATAAATAACAGAATGATAAATATAATGTAAAATATATGTTTACAAATATATACAAATCGATTTAAAAAATTAAAAAAACCGGGGTAAGTACAATAAATATTTATTTGTTTGTCAGCGAGATTAATTGTCGCGACATTTTTGCTCAGGGGCGCGGTGGCTCGCGAAATTATTCTTTCTTTCTTTTTTTATTTCTGTTATTATTATTATTATTTATATTATTCTCTCTCTCAATTCCGTGGTTAGTGAACGCGAATTCGTGCATTACATCCTACCTACATACCAAAAAACAACAATGGCCGTAGAAAGTACGGGTAAAAAATCACACCCATAAATCATTTGGGAAATTATATTTTTGTATATTTTAATTGCAATTAAATCACTACAGCCCGCAGCAATATGATTATTATAAAAAATATTTAAGTGTTTTTTTATTTATAGTTAATTTAAAAATATAACAAGTGATTATTATTTCCGTAAAATGTAACTCGCCTTCAACAAATCAACATGGTGATTTTATTATAAAACTTTTATTTAATTAATTAACCATTCATCCGTTAAATCAATTGCTGATTGTTCGTTAAATTATTTTTTTTCAGCATGGACCTTGCAGAAACAATGAAAAATATAGTCGCTAAAGGAATGCAAACAGAGATGGGTCCGCCAACAGGAACTGGTGGTGCTGGAAGTGGAGGTGCTGGCTCTGGATACCCGCAAAATTCAGCCAGCGGTGCTGGTTACATTACTGAAAAAATGTACATGTTACTGCAATTGTATTTACAAAACAAAGGATGGAATCCGAGTATTGAACTGCTCCAATGTTTTACGGAATTGAAAGAGGCTTCAATGTTACCTAGTGCTGCATATTTACAGTAAGTACTTTTTATAAACTTGTTAATTTTATAATTTATTAATTATTTGTTGATTATTTTAAAGGATGATGGCATCCAGAGTAGCATTAGACGCCCATGGACGTCTAATTTTACGTGAAAATGGTAAAATAATTCTTCCATATGAGCATTTTGCGAACGCGGTTATGCTGAAACACATGAATGGGCCTACGGGATTGCATTTGGGTCTTGAAGGGACTGTCAGAGCTGTCATGGAGTCCTACACGATCGGACGAGAGTGTTTTGGAATGGAGAAAGAGTTTATTATTGAGGTGGTGCAGAATTGTCCGAACCCAGCTTGCCGTTACTACAAGAACCAGCTGGAGCTGACCCAGAAGATGGGTCACATGGCGCCGACTTACATCCAAGACAACGAAGCAACCGCGTCGTTGTTGAGGTCCAGTTTCTCTCACAACTCAGACTTTGGTATGAGCAACTCTCAATCTAACAGCAGCCACATGGCCGCGGTCGCTGCCGCGGCGGGTTCTTCGAGCGAGATGTCGGAAATGCAGCAGAGAAATAACAGTCAGATGAATCATCAGCAGCGACCGCCAAGTCGCCCCTCACTTAATATTCCCCACAGACCTGCTTCTTCTCAGGAGCGCAAGCAGTCCATTGGGAAACATCACTACGAGTCTATAATGGCGAACAACAATGCCGCTGCTGTTGCCGCTGCTGCGATGAATGATCACAAGCTCACTGATTTCTTGAGGTCTAATAACATTGACAGCATCGAAGGATTGAGCAGTTTAGGACTTGGTAATCTTCAAGGACTCAGTAATGCTAATAAAGATTTGCTGGCGTTACATAATGGCGCTTGGGCAAATGATGGTGATAAGAATTCGCGTCCTAACTCTTCTAATCCAGACAGTAAGTATTTTTTTTTATTTATAAAGGATACTAGTAGATAATTTTAAAAGTCATCCTAGGCTAGATGAGCTGATGAGACTTAATCTTTTAATTAAAAGAAAACTTTAGTCTGAATAAACTATTAGTGATCGTTAAAATAATTTATTTTACTAGCTGGTGGTGGAAAAATAGTACGAGCCTTCGCAGAAGTTATGAAAAATATGTCAAGAATGAAAGCTTGCGTACGTCCAGCGATGTGTAAACCTTACGGAAAGCAATCAGAAGCTCTACAAAAAAGTAAATATTCATCTATTTAAATTAATTTATTTAAATAATCAACAGTTAATTAATGTAATATTAATTATCATATATAAATTTTTAAAATATCCATGATTAATTACAACAATATTGATACTAATACTAATACTAATTTAAAATAATAATAATTGATTCGTTGATTTTAAAATATCAGTCTGTTGTTAAAGTAAATGTTAGATTTGATTTTATAAATTATAATGTAAAATACATATGAAGGTAGGGGTTAACAATTAACGGGCCGTTTTAAATTCGTTAAGGTGCGGACGTAACTTTTTTATACTATCGCAGTGTTATAATGATCGGTAATTAAGGGCTCCATGACAACTGATCCCCGACAAGTGATCACACGGCAATCGATCCCACAGACAACTGATCCCTCATACTAGATCCAACTTACAACTGATCTTCTAATTCATCAGTTTCATCAAGATCATCATAACTTTCATTATCATCATCTTCAAAATTTTTATTTTTATAATTTTAAACCGTATGTCGATGGGATCAATTTGTAGGGATCAGTTGACGGTACACCGGAATTAAGACTTAATTAATTAGTAAGGTAATTGTAATTAATTATGATTTTTTTTCCATCAGCGCTTGTCGACACAATTCAGCTAGTGCAGTCACTAAGGAGTTTTCTTCCACCGCCTCATTTTCCGGTCTCCAGCTGGAAAAATGAAGACAAACATAGGTTAGATCATACTTCTGCATATTTATCATCTTCATTGTAAGTTTATTATTTAATGATTATTATTTTTGGGGCGAGTTTATATTATTGAGAGCTAAATAATTTAAGTTTTATTATTTATTAGACTGTGCTGTCTAATAAATAAAAAGGTAAATTATACAATGACACTTTTATTTAATTTTAATTATTTAGATTTCAATTGCGTAGTAAAGTAACGTACAGCGATAATTATTTATAAGTAAATAATAAAATATATGTAATAGAAAAGCTGCGAGAGCATTTGAATAATTATGCGAAGCTCGTAAATTGGATTTAATTATTATTACTTCTATGATTATTAAAGATACTAAAAATAAATAAAGTAAAATCATCACTAGTTTAGTACTCGTTTGTACTGAATGTGTTCTAGTCACACGAAGAGTCATCGAATCAACTTAAAATATTATTATAAAAATGCTCGGTAATTTTTTTATTAACGAAAATGAAATAAAAATATAATAAATTTATAAAAATACGAATAAATTAAAAATAAAATGATTAGTTTGCTCAAAAAAGCGTCGGCGTTTAGGCTTTTTGATGTGACGGTGGCGAAAATAAGTCATGCGTGGACTGTGATAAAGTCGGTAGTCAAAAAATTTTATTATCTAGGTCTGTCTCGAATTTTAATTAATAAAAAATAAAATAAAAGATTTTTAAAACTATTAAAATCAATAAAATATTGATAAATTTAAGTGATCAAGTTTTTAAGTTTTTTTCCTGCCAGTGGTGCTTATTGGTGCGTATTGCTAAGTAATTTATTATTACTATTATATATCTTGCTGCTGGCAATGTACTGATAAAAAATTATTAATTATTATTATTATTGTAATAACTATCAGTATTTGTAATATATATTTTTAGAAAAAAAAAGATAACGTTATTAATGAATTAATAATTAATAAATAATTGGACGAAGTATTCTGGCTTTAATAATAAATGTATAAAAATTTTAATTGACATTTAAAATTAAAGATGTATTATATAATTGCCAAAATTTATGAAGTATTTATAATTTATTTATTTAAATTAAGAAAGAGATTACTAGGATATAAATTTTGTTATTAAAGTAATTGATGTCTATTATTTATAATGATCAAAATAAAATAATTTACGGTTTAATAAAAGTAAGCTCCACAGGCAGGTTTTTTAAAATTAAGGCATCCAGTATCAAAACTAGTTATCTAAATTTTTTTAAATTATAATAAACGGACAATTGAAAGGCTAAATAATTACGTGATTGTAACAGGAGTCTATATGATTTTATTTTAAAAAATAAATAAATGTATGTGTAATTCCTGGCGAATTTTTATATTACTTCTATCAAAACTCTCGGTAAATTTACCATAACGGAAGGTAAGGTAAGATAATACACCGTAATGATACGGCAATTTTACCGCGACATTACTGTCAATATATCATAATTCTGCGGTAAATTTACTGTTAAAAAATTGGGTAAAGCTACTCTATGCATTTATGATTACGTTACCGTAAACATTTTATTTAGCGGTTAATTTTGAAATTTCAAAAATAATTAATAGTAGTAGCGTATTTAAAACTAGACGTTGTAAGGTTATGGTACACTTTGTTCTAGTAGCCCTTATATTACGGTATTAATTACTTTAACTTACCACTATGGATGATCGCACAAATATTTACCGTATATTCATCGTAAATTTACCGTAGTAGCATAGTCAGACGACAGAATTACGGTATATTACTCTGCTACGGTAGCATGCGGCAATTATACCGTAATATTGGCTTCGCCAGGGATTATATACATTTATATGTGACTTTTGTTAAAGAACAATATTTTTTATTAATTATTTGCCAGCAAAGAGATTTTACTTGAATAAATTTTTCTGAGATCAATTTGACTCCGGTTATATTTTCGAGGTTAATTTGACTCCAGTTATTTTCTAAATAATTTTAATTCACATCAGTTACATAACTTTGATACCGCTACTACTGAATATCACTAAGAAAATATGAAATAAATAAATAAATAAATACATATATTACCGCCTATATTAATAAATATATACACTAATAAAAAATAATATATAATTTACAATAATCCATGACTCTGACAATTTATGAAGCTGATTTTGATACTAAAAGCCTAAAATAATAATTATTATTTAATCTAAACTAATAATAATTATAAGGTAAAGGCGAATGCAGCATTTTTTATATGTTTTATTTATATTTATATATTATATATATAAAAGAAAAATAACCTAAAGTTTAAGATTGTTCTTGTTTATTTTTTTGGCTATGAAATGTCTAATGATTTTTTCACACGAGATTGTAAGTTTTAAAAAAAAATTTTATATGTATATATTATTATCATTATAATTATTATTATTATTATTATTATTATTATTATTATTATTATTATTGATATTTTATTATTGATGAATGTTTAATTGATATGTTTTGTGCGGTAGACCCGCTGGAAAATCTTTTGATAAAAAAAAAATATTTGTTGTTTATTACCATTAATAATTAATTAATCAGCTGCAATAATAACAATATAAATTGCAATATCGACAATTACAATATGACTGTATCAATTTACAATGTACAATTACAATTACCTGTTAATAATATTCAATAATATGTACCGCAATGATTTAAAATGATAAATCATGTATCAATTTAATGAAAAGTCTTGCTATCGATAATTTAAAATTAACTAACTGATGATCATTTACAAGAAATTTTTCAATAAACGATAAGTTGCTGATTCCAATTATTTAAATTTAAATAATCGATAGTAAGACTACTTGTCCGTTGTTAACTCAGACTTTATAACAAATAATTAATAATATTATACACCAATAATGCTACTGATGTGTCTGCACCGCTAAAAAAAAAATTGACGTCGCTTGCCAGTATTACTATATCCTGTATTCTTATCCTGCACTTATTAATTCAACGTATTGATTATTAAATAAAAATACATTTTTACAAGTGTGATTTACCTGGTTTTATTTATAATTATTATCAATCCTGATTATTGATATGGTTTATTGTTTTTCTTCATTTATTGACTCTTGTACTCGTTGTTTATTTTCTTCCTAAAAAAAAATATTTTTTTTAAACTCATGGTAATAAAATCCATCTTCTAGTTAATTTCTTATAAATCGAAAGCATGCGTAGAAGGACAAACACGGAAAAATTATTCTCGTTTGAATAATAGTAAAGCCGGACCATGTTGGCTACCTAACGGAAATTGAAATAAATACATTCAATAATTAGTAAATAAATAAATAAATAAAAATTACTATGACCGCATGGAGAAAAATGGGCTTAAGAAATTTACGAATTTTTATTATACTGTCGACCTAACTCGAAACAGATTATTCAGTCGCTAAAAAATTACTATGCTAAGGTAAGAGACCTATTACCCGATTACTTCATGTATTTATATATCTATATTTATTAAAATTCAGTAAATATATGAGTGATTGATAATTTTTTGGCAACTCGATTTCCTGTTTCAAGTTTGGTCGACAGTATAATAAAAACTTGTATATTTTTGTCTCCATTTTTCTTTGTGCATAATGAAATTTCCAATGGTTACAGTAATTTTGTGACTGTGGCCATAGTAATTTTTGCATGTGTTCATTTCAATTTCCGTCAGGTGGCCAACATGGTCTGGCATCACTATGACACTAAAACATTTCAAACAAGAATAATTTCTCCATGTAACTTTTTACTTTTTGCACCTTCAAAAGGCGCAATACGCAATTGTGTAAGTATTAAAATAGTAAATTACCTCAGCTTTAAGTATAAAAATAACGTCTTCCAAAAAACAAAATGCCTGTCTTAGGTCTCCTTCGCAAAGGTAAGGAAGCTTACTCCAAGCTAAACATTTTAGGCCAGCGGGTTCAAAAACGCGGTCAATAAGACCAGCAACTTGACCTTCTAGACCGAATCCTTTTATAGGCAAATATTCCATAGGCTTGTGGTCCCCGCGTTCTCCAGTTTCGACGTACGGGCTGAAAGGCAGAACTAGCGCCACCACGAGGCGTCCACCTGGCGCTAGTGTAGCTCTTAATTGTCTCAATAGAGTGTTAGGCCTGTCGCAACGATCCAGTAGGTTTAGGCAGAGGATTACGTTGAATGGCCCGGTCTTGTCCCAGTCGCTGACATCCAGCACTCTGTTTGGATTTTGAGTTAGTATCTGAGTACGCTTTTGAGTAAAAATAAATGCTTACGTGAATTTGCGCCTAGCTAGGGCCCATCTCATTGGTGCAGAAACGTCAGTCGCGTAGACTTTTTTGAAAAGATGTGCAACGTGGGCAGTAGTAGCACCGTCTCCAGCGCCAAGATCAACAACGCTGTCCCAAGGTCCTCTGAAGTCACTTGTGTCCATCAGTTGCAGAAACTGTTCAGTTGAAAATACATGCATTGAACCGCGCCCCAATAATCTGCAATAAATATATTGAAATTAATATTTTTTCAAAGTTTGTTTGGTTGGTTAGTCGGTTGATTGATTTTTTTTGCTATGCTGGTGAAGCCACTGTCATTTCAATTGGGCCTAGAACCGGAGCGATTGAATTAGTGGAGAAAAGAGGAGTGCAGGTATATGAGGGTGTCCCGATGAAAAAGGCGGGTTTGTTTTTTAAATAAAATATAAAAGCAAAGAAAGAATAAAAGTGTATAAGTAAGAGCGAGCGGCGTTACCAGGTCCGCGGTGATCCATCAATGCCGCGGTATTTTGATCGTGAATTCAGTTAACTTAAAGATATAAATAAGGCCGATGCTTTGGGTAGCCCGAGTCTTCTTTAGGGATAAGAGAAGACTGCTCGACAATCAGGTGGTACTGGAGGTCCACCCCAAAACTGTGGGGCTCAAGTAGTAAGGCCGGTTGTAGTCCTCCAGCACCACCCGGCTGCTCGGGGCCGACGTCGGGCCCATCGCCAGTGCCATCAATTAACGAGCACCCCGGGTCCATTGAATAATAAATAAAAACAACAAAACTGAGACCAAGACGAACCACAGAAATAAGAATAAAAGGAGGAGTGGAAGGATTAAAAGACGAGGACAAGGATTGCCGAAAAGTTTCAAGACCGAGGGGGACAAAATGAGAAAGAGTTTGCCGGACAAGAGAGCAAGCTCTCATTGTTCGGCCTCGCCCTGGACTTTGTTATTTTCCTTTCCATCGACTTGCTCCGTCCTTTAGATCCTTATTTTCATCTTCATCTCCAACTCCATCTCCATCTCCATCTTGCTTCATCCAGATCGTTTTATTATTCTCCCTGTCATCAGATTCATTTTCTTAATATCATTTATTTTATTTAACTTTTGCTCGTTTTCGTTTTCGTTCTCGTTCTCGGTGCCTGTCTTTGTCTTTAATTCGGCTTGTATTGAATCGCGGGGCAAAAACAACTTTTGAATCGATGAACAAGGAGGAGAGACACACGTGCGGGCCACAAATCAGACGTGCGGATCGCTATAGTCCCTAGCGGCGCGAGCGACAATTAATTCACCGCTTTTGCTCTTCGGCTACCATCCTCCTGTTCCTACTCTTCCTCTACACTGCCATTGTGTTGCATCTACGCTCTACGCCTCGCCGTCGCCCTTTATATATAAATATCCATGTGTAGTCCACATCCTTGTTTTATTTTATTTAATTCCACTTTATTGTATTTCATTTTATTCAACTTTATTCAACTATACGTATCTTCGCAGCATCCTTTAATTTGGAGAACCACGGCGGCACGCGGTCTAGAGTCTCAAACCGAGGTGCGCTAAGATCTCAGACCTAAGATAGCTTTTTTATCCTCAGCTCGGTTCTTAATCGGACATTAACATTTTTTATAATGACTCCGAGGGTATTAGTTTTAAAATTAAACAAATATCCTCCAAGCAATAATTTATTTATTAAAAAACATTATAGTAAAGCTCCTTGAACGCGGAACGATAGAAAGAAAAAAGTGTATTGAGATCAAAGGGAGCTAGTAAATTAAATATTCCAAGTTTTTAATGGAATGCCGTAACTAATTTGACGCTCGCGACGGATTAAGCTCTTCCTCATAATATCTGTACATTTTAATGGCGTAAAAGTAAACCAAGTTGGAATAGAAGCAGAAATAGAGGCAGAGGCAGAGACAGAGATCGAGCTGGCATATAAAGCTCTGGGACAGACTTAAATAGACGTAAGACGTTTTCAGGTAACCTAAACACGTATGTCTAGCATGTAGCTGATAAAAAGAGGAGCAAAGTACGAGAGTACTGAGATGGGTCTGTACCACATCAACTCGGGCGGCGCGCTGTCTGCTGATCACGTTTACTTTTTTACCGGAACATGCCATCTAACAATTTTTAATCACGACCTAATCATTGCCATGAGCGTGATTGTGATGACGTGGATGCAAGTACGATGCTTAGATTATTAGCTAAAAACTGTTGGAAGACGACGCGGCTACGCGTAATCGGATATGGCACCTTGGCCTATCACGATACTTATCAAGTTATCGGTATAGTAACATCAGATTGTTTTAAAATCAAGCATGAGGTCTGGGGTCTGAGGTCTGGAGTCGAGATCTGGTGGATTCGCCACCCATATGTTGGATTCTATATAATCTTGGGCGATTCCTACAGCTTTTATACTCTTGGTAGTACGTTATTTTTACTTGGGGCTTTGGTCGTAAAGTTCCCGAGGAGAGGAGTAACGTGGCTTTGCATTGCTTGGGTACATTATGTATACTATAGGAATGGGTATAGCCAGCCAGCCAGAATGGGAAATGGTATGGTGGATAAAGTGTGTTATATAGTGGATAGTGGGTAGTGTTAAAGAGCAGCAAGCATGGAGAACCGTTTACCTAATAATAGCAATAATATGTTAATGGGATGCGTATCGAAGGATCTTAAGAATCCGAACTGGGGTCCTGTGCAGGCTATTGTTTGCAAATATCTCTTTAAAAATGTTTACTTGTGTACAATGTGCATCAACGATAACCAACAACGGACTTGTCTCGGAGGTACTCGTAGACTTGGATGATAATAAATTAACAAAATTATCCATCGATTTTATTTTTTGCTTTTTTACTGATTTTGTGATTATGTTTTTGTTCTTGAATAATAACATGGGTTATTTTTTTAATCAATAGACACCGTACATTAGATTATATCAAAAATTTCTCAGTTGAATTTATAATTAAGAATCATAGCGATATTGGAAATAATTATTTATAAATAGAATGTCTTTTAGTTTTGGTTATAAGGAAAATGTTCCAGCTGATTTAGCACGTGTGCTACCAAGTGCATCGCTTATACTACGATGTGAGTTCTCTTTCTCTCTTACAAGAGTTATACGCAATATTAATATCAGCAAAGAGTGAGTGCGGGCAAGAATAAAAAGAGATGAAGATACGAATTATTGGAGTCCGCAGAACACCTGGGCGCGCAGTTACTCGGGCTTAATGAACCGAGTGACACAGGATCGGATCGAGAGTAGACAACGCCTAAGGAATGCGTCTAGTCACCCTTTCTGTCGTTGCTCTGCCATGACGAGTACCAACATTCGCTTCTGTCATATGACATCTACCATTTTTTCTTTCATCAAATTACTATTCGCAAACAATAACTCATATCGCGCTGAATTAATTAATTCCCAGCGTGGCCGAAACCATTCAAGACAAAATCCTGCTTCAAATGATAAAAATAACCAATCGGATGTTTCATCAAACCAAGATGTATGTTATTGATTAAGAATTCTTTGTTTCTCCCAAAGAAAACTTGTCTTGTTTAATCTTTTTCTTTTCCCAACTCCATTAGAACCTGCAGCAGCAGCAGCAGCAGCAGCAGTAGCAGCGAAGGATATTGAACTAAACGTGAGATTTGCGTGTACCAGTGTGTTAGTTTGTTAAAAGTGACAATGTATGCAGCAGCGGCAGTAGCGAACAACCCTCGCACCCTTCTGCCTCCTACGATCTATATAGCATTAAATTCTAGCCATATATGGCACACATGTGGATGTGCTGGAGATGGAGATAGAGAAGGAGGACTGAGCACCTCCTGTGTCCTCGGCAGGGGTGGGTAGTTTCACTTGGTTTGAGGACATTGAACGACTGGAAATAAATAAAGTAAGAGAGAATATATGGAGAAGTGAAGTTAAGAAGAGGGAAAAGCATCAGAAGAAGAAGAAGAAGAAGGAAAATAAGACAGGGAGAATGTAGTAGGTGGTGGGAAAGTACTTGTATTTAGCATTGCCCCTACCTAGCCTAGCTAAAGCACACAAGGCGTCTTGTTAGCCACTCTATACTGCTTTAGTTGCACTTGCGTCTCTTTTCACTTAATCTCTTCTCTCTTTCTCGAGAGTTTTATCTTCTATTTGGATGCTGTACTGCTAGTAGCTGATGTGATGCTGGATCCTGGTATGGTATGGGTGGTGTGGGCACAGTGTTGTAGCATTAAGAGTAGAGTAAGAGGGTAGAGGCAAACGACAAGTGAGCTGGACGTTAATAGTGGGGATGGAGGTTACTGTAGTGGGTAGCGGGTAGTGGGAGACTTAAGATCTAACAGCTTAACGTCCACGCGGATTCTGCTGGGGATCCTGGGCAGGCGTGTCGAATGGACCACTTGGAAATGTAGTGGGACAAGCCACTCCTCTTTGTTATCGTGGTGGGATAATGCCTCTTCCGACGTAGGGGAATAAAAAACAAGAAATCCTAGGCATCAACGCCGGACAATTATCCGCGCGAGTTTAAAAAATATCGCGAGGCCAGTTTGATATTCGCTGGGAGCGAGTCATTCCTGAGTCTCTACTGAGGAGCTGATCGATGCCAGGAAGCTGGTGCTGCTTCTTCATACAGGTGACGATAGCTTCCGGATTTGCCAAGTTTTGGTGGGTTGAGAAATAATTTTTCGGAATTTGCTTAAGGGACTGCGTGGTCGGCAAGGATAAATTCCTTGGTGGTTGAACAAACAGACTCCGATCCTATCCAGGAGCTCGCGGGGCAACCGAAAGGGGAAAATGGGGAGGAAGACTGGGAGAATGGAAGGGATGGATTTCTTAAACGGGATCGTTATATACGGAGGGAAGTTAAGTCTTTCTTTTATTTTTTCTTCCTCTGTCTCAACTCTGTACGTTCTTTACACTTTCATCCTTATATTCTAAAGACACTCGGCTCTCACCTCAACTCTTATCTCTGTCAAATTTATCCCTCTTTTACTGTACCAAGCATACCCAGGTTTTATTTTGTTCGCCCTTTAAACTTTGCGCTGGAAATAAAGAAATGTGGACGCATTGTAATCATCGTGTAGGTTAGTGGGAGTCTCGGGGTGGAGTTAAATCCACGTGTGTGTGGATGTGTGAGTCTGTGGGTAACTTGGGGAGTTTATACTAGAGGAGGGATGCATGTGGATGATGATAAAATCTCGCACGTTCCTGACGTTTTATCTGTCTTGCATATAATACTAGCTCTTTGTTGGTATTAAAAGACCTAGTACTTTAAGTAAAAATGGGCTGTGCGATGAGTTTTTTCTCGCGAGCCATGATAATGGGATCTTTCAGAGGGGATTACTTTGCTACTCCCTCTTTCCCTTTACCGCAGCCTCTTATTCTACAGCTTTTTACGCCGGAGATGCCTACGAGTCAGAACCCGAGGATCCGACTACTCATCAGCTCTTTCCTATTGGACACTTTTATTCTTCAGAATAAACAATTTTTATCTTAATTACGCGACTTTGTTGCTGAATTTTTTTACTAGAGTACTCGCTGCTGGAAGGAATTTGAAAAATTTAAAGATTAAAAATTTCAGGATACTTTTTGTTACATTAAAAAGAACTAATATGATCAGATTTTATTTAAAATTCCGTTCCCGAGCATTTTACTCTGAGTGTAACAACTCTTCGACATGATATACATCCATCTTTATCTCTTTATATTTACAATACGTGTATATATGTACGCTAATATAAGTAAAGAAGGATATTCTTGGCTTTATGCGAACGTGCCGAGTCATACCTGAGTCTGCCGTACACAAGTCGTACGTTTTCCACTAGACATTTTTTACTCTCATTCTTTTCCTCTATTAATCTTCAAAGAAACAAATACCAAAAATTTTATTACTTGACATACATTTCTTATCATCAAAAATTAAAAAAATTTATTTTTTACTAAATTAATATTATATTTCATATAAAAATAAAATTTAATTGTCCAGAATCCAGATTCCGTTTTTTGTGGAAAATTTTTTGCATTTTGGAGTCGGAAAAATGGAGAACCCAAAAATTCTTTAATAATTTTTTTTTTTTTGAAATCCCCACATTGGTGAATATGAAAAAAAAAATTTTGAGCAGAAGATTCGCAATAAAAGAAGTGATTTTATTTTGTAGCATCTCCATTTTGCTTGACTCTCCCCTATATCAAGATTTATTTCGAATACAAATTTTTTCTACAAAAGTTACATGTTGGGTATCGAATTAAAGCTTACGATTAATGGATCTAAATATATATTTTTAATAATTCAACCGATTGAAAAATCCAAAAAGCTCTTCTCCAATTTCAGGAACTATAAAATTTGTCCAGTTCTTGAATAAAAATTATTTTCCATGTATATTATAGTTCTTTATTTTTAAAAAATGATAAATGTGTCTGTCAATTGAAGATTTAAAAAAATAATATGTAAAAAAATAAATTTCCCGTTTACTATACGGACGATAGGTTGTAGCAACGACTTTTTCAACCTCAGTACTTTTATAATATAATTTAATATTTTTTATCATTATTGTTATTATTATGATTGTAGGTGTTGAGTGTTATATTGTCCATAAAACTTCACACCTCTTTGATACCCATATAATTATCGTATAGTTTCGCTTTCATATAAATAATAAATAATAAAAAAACACATGTTTTACACAGTTACTCTATTATTTACCTTCCCCCTTTTCACACTTGTCTAGTACTTTTTTTTTACCCCTATATTTCTATTTTTACACCCTTATATTATTGACGGCATTGGCATTTTTTTTTTTTACAAGGAAACAATAAAATATGCACTTACTGGGTACAAAAGTCAATGCAATGGAAATCGTCCGTAAAAAAAATGAATTGGCTGTAAAAAAATATTTTTCTGGCAGCAATTTCTGGCTGACGAGTTTTACAAAAATCTATATCTGAGCATGTGCGATGGATATTGATAATTATTAATTAAAAACTGCGCAAGCTCAGTGGAATAAGAGAAACGGGGTTTAATAAAGGGCGTCGCCCCAAATTCATAATTACTGATGCCATGGCAAGGACGACTCAGAGCGGAGAATTCTTACTGGGGGTTTTAAAAACGTAATAACAGTAGGGAATGGTAATGGAAAGTCGGTGTTGTGCGCTGTGTTCTATCTGGTAGGACAACACAGTCACTTTAATTTGAAACCCCCTCACAGACATACTTCCATACATGCACAGATACATAAGTATGTCTGTATAACGAACGTAAATGTTTGAAATTGCGCTTGCGCTGGTTCTGTTTAATTACAGAGAGGGTTGCCAATCGTGGAAACACCCTATGGTATATCCTAGGGGTCTTGGCGCGGCTTTGGTTATTGCGCAAACGCGCTAATGATAATTACTGACCAACTAGTCTTGCACACCCTCCTTAGAACCAATAGGGAGCTCGGATTTTCTCTTGTCATCGGTAGTAGAGGAAAAACCGGGTCGAGGGACGACAGAGACAGGGACAGGGTGCTCTTTATAAGAGGTGATGACGATAAAAAATAAAAAGATAAATAAAATAAAGAAGAGATTGAGAGAAGCAGTGGCTGCGGTGACGAAGAAAGAATTGAGGAAAAAGGAAAATTTTTCCGAGGGAATGAGAAGCGAGAACCTTCTCGCGATAACGTGTACATGTACGTTGTATCTGTATCCTCATGTGTGTATTGGAAGCCATGTGCACACATATGTGTATATGTACATGAGAGTAAGATCCCCTGGAGTTGTAGAAAGGATGGCCACTGCTGCCTTTGCCACATAAGACGAAGAATCTATATATATTAGCTCTCGCTTGGTTGCTTTTGCTTGCTTCTTTTCTTGTCTCTTATTCTACATATATATATATATGCGCGTGAATATATAACAGGGGGTGGAAAAAAGATCCGGGCGTTGTCGCACACACTATCATCAAGCGTGTGAGAATAATGGCCGTCCGATATCGAGCCTTTGCCTTTGCCATGGAGGAGATATATAAATATATATACATATGAATGTATGTTTAAGAGAAGCTATACGACTTTATTGTTGCCTGTGGCAGTA
This sequence comes from Microplitis demolitor, assembly GCF_026212275.2. Lineage (NCBI taxonomy): Eukaryota > Metazoa > Arthropoda > Insecta > Hymenoptera > Braconidae > Microplitis > Microplitis demolitor. Next base: position 20,236,750 of record NC_068551.1, on the reverse strand, counting down.
AATCTATTTTAGATTTAACTTTTTTTTAAATATATTAAATATTTCATTTTTTTTTCTAAGCGGATTTTTAAAAAACATTTTTTGTGAATCAGAAATTTTGGAAAAGAAAATTTACAGCTGAGGATTTGGAAATTGAGAAATTGATTTTTTATCTTGTCCCTTATACAATTTCATATATATCTGGTATGATTAATGATAATTTAAATTTTCATTTATTTCGCGCCATACTTTTTTAAAAAATCACAAAAATTTATTAACTTTTAATGTGGTACTAAAGTCAATTATTAAAATTTGGTGACAATAAAATTTAGTTTATTATATCTTTCATATAATATACATAGAGTACTTTTTTTTAGTGGAAATTAATGTAAGGGATTTGGTTAAATATTATTTTTATGTGAGAATAAAATATTTTTATAGTTAGTTGGAAAACAATTACTAGTAAAATTGTCAGATTTATTGCAGAGCATTAAAGGGATAGATAATTTTTTTTATTACTTTTTTCTTTTCCACATGTATATATTTGTTTACTTCTCGCGCTCATCGACATTAAACCAATAATGTTTCCGTTCTGAGGAAGCTCTTAATGTCACCTTACATTATTTTTTACTACCAATGGCATAATAATGTTCTTGGGAATACTTATTTGCATGTGTGGATGTGAGGACAAACACATGTGAGTAGTGTATTAGTGAAAACGTACTTAGGTGCCGAGACATTGCAAGAGAATAACCAATTTCAAAGTTTGCAATTATGGAAGAACATAAGTATACTGATATATTTACATTTCATATATATATATATGTATATGAAATAGGAATGTAATGAACGTATGACTGTTGACGACCTGGTTTGTGACCTAAGTTTCTTTCCCATGAGAAAATTATAGCAAGACGAGTTATCTCATTAAAACCGTATCTATTTACAGAAGCTCTGCGACATATTCCTTGATTATATATACATTTCATAATTTTTTTTGGAGATACTTTGACATTTTTTTATGTTTAATGAGAGTCAAAAAAAAATTCATATACATTTTTTCTTGATGTATTTTATTTTTCTTTCAATTAAAATCTAGTAAAATTTTCTTAAATTCTACTTTAATTTTTTTTAAAAGCTAATAAGTAATGAAAATTAAAAATTGTTATGCAATAAATTTTTTCCAAAAGACTTTTGATAAATAAAAAATATTTTCAAGTGCGCGATGGAAATTCTGATAAAATTTTTAATTTTTTATGAGAGAAGATAATTAGTGGGGCGAATAATTTTTTTAGATAATGTATATGTTGGTAAAGATGAATGGATTAAAATGAGGTATCATCAGTATAAATCTGACGGTGACATTAAAATTGAATTTAAAGATCAAAAGATTCCGTAGTTGAAGAAATAAACCTCGGGGGTCCAAATACTTTACCTTAACCCTTATTCTCTACTCAGTTATCCTCGAGTCTCATCACATTATATAAAAGATGGAATAAAGAGACGAGACGAGAGAATAAGAGAAGACATCAGGGAGGTAACAGGTGGCGCGCGGAACTAAACACTTCTTTTTCCCCCTTCTCCTTCAATCACTCTACTTATTTTTTAACATTTTTTACGGTCTTATACTCCAGAATAAACGCGTACACTGGGACTGCCAAGTCGAGACTCATCTTAGGACTCAGTCCTCAAAGCTACCGAGCAAAAACTTGCTACCGGGCACTTACTGCAAGATTTCACTGCCTGTTTCATCAGACACTAAAACTCTTCGACTTGGGTTCTTTGTTCCTCGACAAAAATACTATTTTCGTTTCATAGTTTCCCTCGTAAACTCCACCGGGAAAATTGTCCTTAATACGCGGGAATAATTTTAAATATTCAAAAAAATTAGTGCACGTAATTATTATTATTTTTTTTTTTTTTACATTAAAGATTTTATTAATTCAGTTTTTGTATTTCATTCTATTCAAACTAAATGGAATGGAGAATAAATGGGAACGAGCGAGCGAAATCAATTTTAATTGACTGAAAAAGTCGTGAGTGAGTGAATGAGGGAACGCGGCCCTCGAACGTCACCTGCTCGTCAATCCGTCGAAATTGCGCGTGAAGTTGCGATGATGAGACAAAAAAATGGCAATGATAAAATAAAAATAAAATAATCAGTAGCGCAGAAGAGAAAAAATAAAAAACATCAAGACAATGATGGGGAACAAAAGAGAAATGAGATTAAGGGATGAGCTGGACATAAAATAACTGGATGAAAACTACCAGAGGGGCATGTACCAACCAAGAAGCCAACAACGGATACACGGTGTGATCATCATTCTCATATACAACACCCTCAGTCCCGAGCCCTCCTCTCTTCTCATACTCTCGCGGCACTTTTGATGAAGGACATCGTGCCGCTAATTATGATTAATTTGCGGGACCAACACTCGGCCTCCTGTACGAGCCACTGAAAGATCACTGATCTCGGTCTACTGCTCCACGGAATGTAATTAATATTCTCAGCAGGACACTGCGTATTCGCTTCTTCAACATCATCAGCCCGCATTTATTTTAATCATCACAACACACCGTAACTCTACTTTTTATTCATAATTATAATTACAATTATAATTAAAATTTAAATTACATTTAATTTTCCCGGAAATTTTTCTCAGCATCAATCTATTCTGTACTTCTATAATTTTTTTCCGCTTTGACTTGAGGCATTTTAACCAGTAGCAAAAAACACCAGCTAGAATTTTCGACTTAATCATTCTGAATTTTAATAAACGGTTCTTACTGCACCATCCGGGGTGCACAGATTTATTCTTTATTTTTCACATAAAGGTGGAGCGAAGGAAGCTGGCCATCAATAACCCGGGCCCGCGGTAGTCCAGCAGGTCCTCAAGCTGAAAGTGGAGGTATTCTAGGTTGATTGCCGTGCACTAGAAGCATAACCTGCAGTGTGGCTACGCCAGCAGCTTGTCGAGGAGACGAGAAGGCGGAGATCGTATCTCCGCGGTTATTAATTAACCGTTCAGATGGTAAAACCTCTTTTCATCACCTACCAAACAGTTTAGCTTTTAGCTGCTAGACTCATCCCTGCAGATGGTATTTAACCTCACTTACTTTTCTGGTTTATTCGCGATACCTCATTTTCCCATGTAAAAAAAATTTTATTCATAATTAATTTAGATTGAAATTTCATCATGATACAAATATGACCATCAGGAATTTGCATCAGCAACTTTGATCACGACAAAATTATCAGTCAAATTTACCCAAGTGATCCCAAGTTTATTTCAAACACGTGACAAATTATTTTCCCAATCGATATTGATTTACTGAACAGCAAGAATTTAGCCAATTTTTTAAAAATGTCAAACATAAACTCAATTAATTTCAAAATCAAAACTGATTCATTTGATAGAAGAAATTTTCTGGTAATTTCTGAATTAAGAAATTTGACAAAAGGTTTTATGCAGTAGAAATTCAATCAAGTTTCCATCAGTCATTAAGTTCAATTCAAATACGCAACAAATTAATGAATCGATACGGATTTACTAGACGAATAGTTGTTAGAGCTGCCGTTACTTTTCCCGCAATTGATTAAAAAATTTTTAGCTAGTGTATAGGTGACAAATTTTGACTTACCCATTTATTGAAGTCCTAGATATGAACCAAGACAAGGCAGATGTTGCTAGTGAGTGCCAAACTTGTAGGAAAAGTGAGTCGGATTTATCAGCAGATCGGGCCAAAAAATCTTGGGCGCTTTTATCCGGTTCATCTTTACGTTCTCCAACTCCTAATGGTATCCAAAGTTTCAAAATATCTTCTCGTATTTTTGATTTGTCAACTCTGTACCACTGTAACATAAAAAACAGTAAGTAAAAATTAGTGCCTTAAATAATGGAGTTATTTATACAGGAATAATTTTATAAAAATAATAATTATTGTATTTTATTTTTATCATGGCCAGGACAAAATAATAAACGTAGTTGGAAAGATAATTACGGATACTTTAACGTCTCAACGGGGGACACTAGTCGCTTTTTCATTCTCATTCACGCGCATTTCTCAGTACTTTTTGCTCCCTGGTAATTCGTCAGCCTCCAAGTTAAGCCTCCACGGTTAAGTTTTATAGCAAAAACTACAACAAAAATTATAATTAAATAAAAAATTATTATTAACTACAAATGACATTTTTAAGAACGCTTACAAATGCCTAGTACGTAATTAACCCATAATTACTTACAGACAATTCAATTGACTGACGCTAATTCAACTTTTTTCAATTAAAATGAAGACTTTTAAATAAAATTTTAAATAAAGGGGAGAGTTCCCAGTAGTCTCACAGTCGGACTGGATATATATAGATGTATATATAAATGAAATCAAGTTAGATCAATATATATCCAGTTGGACGTTGACGTTAATTGATTTCTCTAATTAAAGCAGCGACATTTGAGAGATATCAAATCGATATCCATCAAGCAATTGCATGGGTGAAATCCATTAGGTTTCTTGAGTCTAGACAGCCCTACAACTACAGCTCTGCCAGCGGTACTCTCCTACTGTCGTCATTAATTAAATTGTTTGATAATAAAATAGCATAAATATCAACGATTTAATTTGTACACTCGAGACATATTTCTAACCGCATGTATCAATATTATACATTTATGATTGATTTAATGGAGGTTGAGATATGGGTAATGTGAGTGAAGGTCGAATGCTGGCTTAAACAGATACAAAAACGACAATAATAAAATTAATAACATACAATACGTACAATATTAACGACATGTCTCGCATATCACGGTCTTGACTTTGCGATTGACAGTCCAGTCTGTACTGACTCGCTCCCGACTTTGCTCACTGTTATTATTATTCCACTACTTTCTTGTGTTAAATGCTAATTTATTAGTAAACTAGCCCTATTTTTTACGACTATGATTTATCGGTAACGTTTTTCTTGCGCAATTATTAACGGTCAATAATGTCTAATACTTATGACTGATAATTTGATAGTTAAGACTTGCCAATTCGAAAAAAAAAAAAAAAAATAATTGTTGATTAACTAAACTTATAAAAAATAAAAAAACCGACGGTAAATTTTTTGTGTAATTTTTCATGCAAGCGTATTTTGATTTAATAAATTTTTTAAACCAGAATTACAAATGGCTACTGGAGTAGCGTGCGGTCGCGCGTTGCCGGACAGCATTCCTCTTGGTGTCATTAGTGGTGACTTCTGTGGCGCTCAAAAGTATCCTCTCCGTTGTCCACCTTTTCTCTCCCGTGTTCTTCATACATTCTATATCTGGTGTATCATGTTGACAAAGACCAGCAGCAGTTTTTAAAGACGTATATAGTATTTAGCTCTGCCATACCCATTATAAATAAAAACCGCCAAGTTCAAGTGAAACCAATAATTACCAATAATTTTGAAATATTTTCATATTCATTCACCATTCGAATTCGTCCTCGAGTTCTTTAACCAAAATAGTCAGAAAAGGGAGAATAAAAATTAGCAGTCCAGGGTAACTTTTAATTAGAGTAATAAAAAAAAAAAAAATAATAAAATAACACTGCAGAGTGTACGGAAATATTTTTATAAATGTCCTGCTGGTGTGCATACGTTCTTAGAATTCCAGAAGCGTGTTGGATCGCAAGACAAACGCATTCTCTTCCTGTGCTATTAAGTCTGTTATTGCTCAGATGTCCTGCTCTTCTTTTCTTCTTTCTCTTTAACTTCTTCTTATTCTTCTTATTCTTCTACTTCTTCATCTTTCTTTTCCATCTGACGCCATGTGTGAAACGCGAATGCGTGACTGCGGCGCGTCATCACGAATGTAATAATAAATACATATGTATGTACAAGTATATAAAAGTTTACCGTTTCTGTCTGTTATCACACTCGTCAACATTTGGTCGCAAGTTTTGTAGACTTAACTCCTTGCGATCTGCGTAAATGCTAAAATGACGCTCATGATTTTATGATTCTTGGCACATATCCGACAAATAACTACCGAACTATAACCCTGTCATATATATATGTCAATATATCGTGACGAGTTATTCGTGCGTGTTGATATCTTTTTCTCGCTTAAACCTACAGCCGATCTTATCAACCAAGATCGAGTTATGATTACAAATGTTTTTTTTTTCCTACAAACAATTATTTTTTTTCCGCGCGATATTTCATATTTGTCACGCATGTTATGACTTTATTATTTTTAGATAACGTTGATAATTATTTAGCAAAAGTAAGTATTTTTGTAATTCACTTTACTTAAAAAAAATAATTCCATTGATTGAATTAAAGAAAAATTTTAAAATCCATAAATTGCAAGTTGATAAAAAAAAATTTAAATAAAAAAACTTGAGCACGTTGACGGTAAAAGAAATTAGCATTTAAAGCGCTTAGAAAAATTTCCGTAAAATTTTCAGTATATTTAAGGGGAGCAAAAAATAATATATATCTATGCAATCAAGCATCAGATATTCGCCCAAGGGATCATCTTGGCTGGATGTCGAGGATTGAGAGCGAGAAGGCGATGGTGGCTGAATATATTTAGGGGGTGTGAGGTTGATTGGAAAAGCGACCGGTTTAACTAACCGTGAGCGCTTTTAACCCAAAGCGATCGACTAACGAACGCGTTCGTTCGCGTTGAGAATATCGGTCTTGATGCATCGCTGTCGGATGCGCCAAATACCTTTCTCACTTCCATACCCATCATAGCTCACCATACATCTTTACCATCGTTTCTTCACTTATCCTCCCCCCCCCCCCCCCCCCTCATCGCCGATCTCAGCCTCCATCACGTTCTTCACTTACTCAAGTCCACCCGGCGCATTTATTCCACCTTCTCGATAGATCCGTAGCGGTATTTTGCCAAAGTGTTTGCCACCCACCACCCGCTACTTTGGATCGTTATCAACCTCGACTCATCTATACACTGGCCCGAATCTAATGCTTTACTTGCTCTATGCCAGAGATGGAAAATCAATCATCCGTTAAACTCTTCGTTAAGATCTCTTCACCTCTCTTCAACATCCTAAAGAAAATTTATATATAAGTATAACATCCATACATACATACATAAAAAAAATATCTATATATTTTCCAAACGGAGCATGAGCACTGTCGGTTTTTAAATCTCCAACTATAATGAAATTTAAAAATAGCAAATCGACGATAAAAGGCCTTTAAGGAAACTAAGTCGAAACAATTGGGGGTAATGAGCGTAAAATAAAATATTTAATTGCGGCAATAAATTTATTGTTTTTTAACAACGCTTATTTATTTAATGTATACAAGTTTCCAAATAATAACACGGGTATACGAGCCAGTAATTTTCAAATAAAGGCACGAAAAAAGGTACTATGAACTAAAGTGTGATTATGATTGTAATGACATGGATAATTATACGTTACTTTGTTTCTAAAAAAAATATTGTTTGACGATCGTGGTCGCTCGACTACACATATAATGTGAAACAATTTTCTCTCCGGACGCTTTCCAACGGCTATCGCGTGATGGGAAACAATATAATGATAATGGTAAGACTATTGTTATTAATCGCAGGCGCGCAGAGACCTGTCGGTTTGTTGTACACATACATACATACATACATGTATATATATATATATATATATATATATATATATATATATATATATACATACATAACATAGAACCCTGCCGAGGGTTTGGTAAATTATACCGTTATATTCGGGAATATAATGTTGCCCACAGATTGGCATAATGACTCAGGTGAATGACATGCCATCAATGCCGCGCTTTGTCCTCCACTTTTTAAGACACTTTGGCTTCGGCTCGGTGTATGTATACGTATTTTAATATAAATAAATGAGCAAGAGTGTGTTGGTGGTGTTATAGCTGTGTGGGGCAACAATTATACCGGGCAGAACCGCTAAAACCACCATTTGCATTTTTATCATTATAAGTAATCTCTCTATAGGACTTAATACACGAAAAGTCTGCGTTTAGTTATATATTCCGGGTAATAGAGGTAAGTGGGCAGCTTTTGAGAGCAGGCTCGCGTGATGTCTCTGCTGATGGCCTTTCAAAGTAGCGAGTGAAGAAAAACCATTGAGTGAAAAACCGCACGACGAAATTTAAACTTTTTATTTAAAACCGAAACAAAAAATATGAAATTTATGAATAGTCTTATTGTTTTTGAACGCATTCTTTTCGTTCTGGTTCTGCATAAACAAGAGGAACGGTCCATTCTCGAGAGTCCCATCCATCAGTCACTCAATATTTCAAAATACTTTTATTTCCTACGGTTTCGTATTCCTCTGCTGTATTTTTATTTTTTATCTCCGTAAGACCTTTTTCTTTTTATTCAGAATCTACGAATATTTTATTCTGATCCGTGTACCCGCGGATGCTGATCCCTGCCCATTTTTGGAGACCATTCGTCAATTTTGATAAAACAGAACAATTATTTAGGAAAATTTAACCGTTTGTTTTTTTACTCCCGCGTATTATAAACAAGAGAATTTAAAATTATTTTAAAATGATTTGGCTTAATAACATGGTCTTAGAATTTTTTGTTATTTTAAAAATTATAAATGTTACAAGCGAGTGCATAAAAAATAATAAGTGCATAAAATACAGCAAAATGTTAGGTTTTTTGTGTGGCGAATCTCCTCCTTACCTCCAACAACGGAGAACGCAGCCGAACAAGTATTGACGGTCAGTAATTATAAATAACTGAAAGAATAAACGTTCACGTGAGAAAATAGCATCCCGGGTTCGGAGGTCTTGGCTTAAAGTTAACGAACGAGAGAGCAAGAGACAGGGATAAGATAACCGATAATAAAGAACCAGACGGAGAAGCTCAATAACCAGAGGAACGCAGGCCACCGCGCGCGGGCGATGTTTTCAGGAATATCGAGGACGTAATTATCCGTAATTACCGAGCACACAGACTTGAATCTTGAGCAGAACTGAGAGTTAAGCCTGCAGTGTCGGTGGGGGGTATTGCCTGCAGTGGTTGGCCTTGCGTGGTAATTGTACTAATTATTATTGGCCCTCTCTCTCCCTCTCCGCCCTACCCCACACCCCAACTTGTTCATTTCTCTCTCATATGTATCGCCCATAGGCACAATGGGTCTCAACTCGATGGAATTCCTTATATATACATATATATACTCTCGTGCCCGATTTTAGTGCTCGCTCGACGCCACTCAAACTAAAATATTATTCTACTTGCTACTTAAAACTACACGCAATAAGTGCACGTGCTAATTGCCAGCCATTAGTCTGTTTTAAATTGTTATTTTTTAAAACTTATCTGATCGCCAATAATTTTTTACTTTATTTAATAAACTTTAAGTAAGCTAGTAATCTCCGTTCGCTTCACAGACGGTTATAAAACAGAAAAATAATTAAGATTTAATAGGAAAAAAAATACCGACAGCCACAATCTTCAAACGAGTAACTAGTAATTACTTTTGTAATAAGTTCTAATGATTTTACTCGAAAATTTTTATTGTTAAATAACTTTTAGTGACTGGTAAATAATTCTGACGTTTAAAAATTTAAATATTTAACTAACGTTTGTATTCGCTTCTTTAAAAACTAATTATTATGTTTTGGTTTAGTTGAATAAATAATTATGTTTTAAAATCAAATTTTTTGTTTTAACCGCGAAACAATAGTATAAATAATTGATTATAAAAATCTGACTATAATTTCAGCTGCAGAAAAAAAAGAATTTCTTGGCGTATAAAATTTTGATTCGCTTCAAGAAATCCTTTTTTTTGTGTGTATCTGGCGCAAGTTGAAAATAATTTACTGGTTTTAAAATTATTGATTAGAAAAAAAAAAAAAGTTTTGTTATAAAAATATATAAATACTTATTTGTACATACAATATATTATTATTTAATATTAATTATTAGAGATTAAAAATAAATGAATACGTCCCTGTAACATAATACAACCGTGACCTCAATAACAATAATAGTAATAATAATTATTATACAAGACGCGCAAAATGAAGCATATTATAACTCATGGAGTCAATTCACAATTGATTGTTCCAATTAATAATATCATCATCACAGACGCTTAGCTATACAAAGCGAGCGAGTAACTATAATCACCAAGTCATTTGACGATCATGCTCCAAGTAATTGATATATCTATACATCTATATAGTAATATCATCACAATGGAACATTGCCAATCTCGGTTCTTCATTTTATTTCTTTTTTTTTTCTACTATCTCGGCTCTGTTCATTATCCCCCACCATAATCTGACCAGGCCCTCTCATTTCAAAGTATTTTAATTTTATATACATACATATATCTATATATATGTCTGTGTACAAATATATTGCCGCTTACAATTAAATACCGCGCCAATTAAATTCGCGCCAATAGTCATGGCGCCAACTTGAGCACGGCCTCATTTGACTCAATATCTGTACTTAACAAATAACAAATTACACTCAATACTTTTAATAAATCAGTGTATTTTATTAACATACTAAATTTTGGGAGAAACGTCACTTATTCTTTCTCAATCAAAAAAATTAATAAAACTTTTTTGCACTCGTAAAGTAAATTACTTTTTTTTAAGCCGAATTTTTTTACCGCCATCGTGTCGGTGATTAATTTAATTCTAAGTACGATTTTGAAATTCGCTAATGACGGCTTTTTTTTCTAGCATTAATTAAGGTTTAAATAAATTTAAATGATCAGGATCGACTACAAAATTTACTCACGAAAAACTTAATGACTCTGAAGTTAACCGACGTTTATTAATTTTTGGATTTTTTTAAAAACTATAATTAAAAAAAAAATAGCACTTATAGATTTTTTAATTTTCTACATGTGCATTTTTGATATTTTTTTTTTTAATCGATTTTTTTGAAAAAAAAAAAAAAAAATTCAAAAATTTTTAATTGCTAGTAACTTCAGGATGACGAAACCGAATCTTCAACACTGACTTTTATGACAGTAGGCTTTCAAAAAATGTTGAACAAGCTTCTGAATACAAATTTGAATTTAAAAATCCTTATAATTAAATAATAATTGTAAAAATAAAATAAAATTCACTCCTAATTTTTAAAAAACAATTATTTTTAAATATTTCTGTCGGTAAGTTTACTTTCTTGATATTCCTGCGCACATTTATTGCGCATATTATTTTTCTTTTTTAAAAAAATAATAATAACAGTACTGGTGATAATAATAATGATATTGATGATGTTGACGTTAATAATGAATAAAATATAAAATATACATACCCGAGTTTTGTCATATGCGCGCAGTCGCTCATCGGCTTTTTGTTTTTCCCATAAAATGCGAGCAAGGTTTCCATGAGGTTGATAATTTTTAATAACACATCCAGTGGCACCAACACCACCTGGTACTGTCGAGAAACAGCCGTCGTCAATATTGTTGCGACTTTGACAACTGCATCTAGGCCTGACTGTTGACACGGAAGACGACGGGGCTGGACACGAGGTCATTATTATTTTTTCGACTGACTGACTACTGACTAATAAATTTTTAAATAATTATTTTACATTCACGAGTGTAAATACAAACACTCAATACGTACATGTTATACTAGACACTAGATTACATTAGACTGGAAACTTGTTTAATGCCACGTCTACATCGCACGTATTTACGTCACTACGTCAGAGTAGAGTACCGATAATTACTTCAAGTTACCACGGTCGTCTTCCGTATTGGGATTTTATAATTATTCACTTATTTTTTTTTATATGATGTTACGAAATATGTAAACACTTCCAGCACGTGGCCATGTTGCCTCAGTGGCGCGCTCACGCGGACTGGAGCCGAAGTATTTAAATTCAGGCAATCGATAATGTAGACAACTCTGAGCAGTTTGAATTTTTTTCAAGTACGCGGGCTTTTACTCCAGCGCCACCACAGCGTCATTGGCGTCCCAGTTGCAGTAGGAACACATCCAGCTCACTCCCAATAATTAACGCGTTAATTACTCATTTTAATTATCTCAAAAAATTATAATTAGCTCACTTTACGCGCGGTAATTAATTTAAATTCGAATCAAATGAAAAAAAGTACTCGAGTTGATTTATTTAAAAAGTTTGCAATTAAAATTTTTTCCCAACCTCCAGACCCAGTAATTAGAACGTCACTGGAAAAAAATGATGAGTAATTTTAGCAATGGTAATTATTTTTTTTTGTTTTATTTAAGATAATATATGATTAATTTGATATCGTAATTATAATTAACAATTGTCGATTCAAAATTAAAGGCTTGGTTTTATTGCCGCGAGATTTAAAAAGTAAAAAATTTTATGTTAAACCAATTGCTTTACATTTAATTTCACGTACACACTAAATTATATTACATATATATGTGTGTTTTTTTTTTACAAGGAGGGTCTTAACAAGCGATCGTGTTAAAAGCATGTAATGAAAGTCATCGAATGTTTTAAAATCATGACAATGGTTGTTCTTACAGCCTCGGTCTCACTGTGTAATTAACAGTCCGGGCTCCGTGAAATTGATTGAGAGTGGCGTGTACTGTTTCAGGGTCTCAAAAACATTTGCTCTCAACATAATAAAACACACCCATAACACACTTTAACCCAGGGAACATAACAGCACAGCATAACAATAAATACCCACCGAGCAATGCCACCACTAATACCAATTTCCTCAACTTAAACTTGTAGCTAACGACTAATATACATTCGAGACATCGGTGATTAAACAAAAGTCACCGGGTTTGGCATGTGTGCTTTTATTTATCTCCAACCTTGATAAATAATATTATTCCTTATATACTTTATTCCAACAGATCCAGTCTCAACTACACTACCATTATTATTTGCTCTGCTCTGCTCTGATCTCGCGCTACAGTCTCCGCTGACTCCATGCAGTACCTTGTCCATTGGTGTGACGTGTTCGAGGTCGTTTGACGAGTGAATGACCAAAAAAAATTAATAAATACCCGGCGAGTACATACATTGTGCATTTTGTAAGTACTCTTCAATACTTGTTTTTAAGTATCTTTATCATGATTATCATCATAATTATTATTATCATTATTCTATGTGTCTGATACTCGATGAACATCGGCGTACACAAACTTTTATCCGTTTAAATATTTTATAAATTCAAATTACGTTAACAAGGTACTGAGATCAGTCGCTGTTAACACCTCGGTCTACACATAACACCAGCCTCGTTTATGAATATTTGACGGTCTATATTGATGGTTCTGCGACTCGAATGTTTTTAAATATATATTTTCTATATACCGCGTGGAGTATATAGTAACGGGAGGTTTTTTATATTTTATTTTAGCATTACCCGCGGGGCTAGAGTCTATACAATATAGGTTCTGATAATTCATTAATTTATGATAAGCTACCCCAGGGCGAGCATACGCCAAACACCCGCCCGCTTATAAATCATTTTCGGCCTTGACGTTAATTGCGCGGCACCCCTCGTTACCCGAAGAAATGAGATTTTTTTAATTGGCGAATTTTTCACTGTCGCTGACACCGCGACACCTCTCCTTTTTTAAACTTCACCCACGTCTTAGTATTAGTATTAGTATATTACTATATAATATATACCTCTACCTATACCTATACCGCTTTGGGTTTCTCGGTCCTCTCGCTCAGCACCCGCATATTCGTCTTCTCGTCTCTCTTGGGGGAACGATCCGCGCCTACGAGACCCGGATCGCGAGTGTAAGAGCTTAGAACGCAGTTGATGAATAAAATTTCTCATCATGTCTCAGGGGAGTCATCGACTCTCTGCATATATCGATCCTACTATTTTATATACTGGAAATTCTAAATACCTTATCATAAAGTCTTGCATAAAATAAAGTCGACTGGGGTTGAGAGGGCACTTTTAAAAAATAATTATTCAAATTTAATTTTTAAATTACTTATAGTTATATATTTATTTATAATTAATTAATAATATCAGGAGTACTATCAAGTTATTGATAAAATATATTTGAATATTAGAATATTTTAAAAACTGAGTATTTTTTTGACAAAAATATTTTTTTGAACTCAAAATAATTTTTTTTTATTATTTAAATTTTTTCTTTAGTCTGCAGTGGAAAGTCTTAAATATAAAAATTATTTTTTATGTAACAATTGGGAATCCCGCGGATTTTTAAAAATAAATTTTACTTTTTGCCAAATATCAAATAAATTTGAAAAGATTTTTAAATTTATATTTATTTAGGTGGCTCGCAAATGAACTATAAGTCTATTAATGATGAAAATTGTAAATGCGAGTCCTGTAATTGCGTCCAGGCAAAAGAATTTAGATAAAGGAATAGAGAAAGAACGGTCTGACTAAATAAAACCTGCCCGGGAGTCATCTTCTTGTAGTTTTCTTTCTTCTCGCCAAAAACTTTTCCACTTCAAAAGAAGCGTTTTCGTTAAAAAAAAAAGAAAGAAAAAATAAAACCGTCTGCGGAAACGAGTTCAAAGGTACAAAGGAGGCACTCTCTTAGTCATCTCTCCTACTTTTCTAGCGTTTGCTCCCTCCCTCCTCACTTTACTCCTCCTTCCTTCACATCACTATTACATACATTATATTCCACACACTCGGCTCTACCCTCTGCCTTCCTCCCTCGCGAATATCATCAGAGCGATTCGCTCAAGCGTGCACACTCCATCCTCGTATATCGTGCGACAAAATGTGTCCTATTTTGAATCCGATCCAACGCCCGATCCAACTCGACCCGGAGATTCGTCAAATTGTTCATTCGTATCGACGACTTTCGAGAGGATAAAATTTAAGGGCAGCTGAACGTGCTTTTTTCCTACAAGCTAAAACTTTTCTCACTTAAATTATTCTTATATTTTTTAGTCGCTCACATACTTATATACTCAGCGTTAAACTTTTTTCTGATTACAGACAAAATTCAAAGAATTTTATTTTTTAAAATTTACTCTTTGTCTACACTGTTAAAAATTGGGAGTGAAGTCGAAGTGATTACGGATTTCATTTTAATCTGCATTTTTTCGGAGTGATCTGGATTTTATTTCAATCTGCATTGACTCTAATTCGGAGTTTTAGTATCAAAATAAACTTCATTTAGGAGTGGATTTCACTTTGAAGCAGATTTTCAATCCAAATTTACTCCGTATTCTCTTTGCTAATTTTTTACCGTATACTTCAAAGACTATTTCCCTCCAGAATTAGTCTCTTCTGTTGTCTCTGCAGAAATTTCCTGCTTGAAACTTTTATTTTATTATTTTAAAAATATTATTTTTCAACGCGTGCATGTTTACACGTCAGCTCGTGTTCTATTAGTGATGTCGTGCAGAGTTTTTGTAATAATGAGTACACACTTGAATGAAAAACGTGTAAGATGAGTAGTATAGGTAAGAACAGTAAGAGTTTACTGCAGTCTAGTCTTACTTAATCCTCGCTGGACGTCAAAGTCCAGCCTTTACTCCGACTTTACAGTCCCTCTTTTTTTATAAATATATTTCAATATATACATAATATATATGAATATGTTGAGTCTCGTCATGATCCTCATCCAAGTGCGCGTACTTATCTTCCATATATTGGATCTTATACCCAACACACGACTCTTCGCACTTTGTTCATCGCAAACTCGATTTATTATTGACTTGTTCGTCAATATTTTATGTATGAATGCATTTATTTGTTCTCATCGTTTTTAAAACATAATATCACGTGCTTGGATCACTTGAATTGGTTGCCTTAAATTTTATCAGATTAATTTTATAATTAATCAGTTTTTTATCCGTCAAAATGTCGCAGTGACTGGATGCTGTGTAATTTAATTATTTGAGTGACCTCCAATAAATTTGACGTAAATGATTAACGTTAATTTCAATGCTGGTAATAATGGATCGAGAGAGTTGAGGGCCGAGACCTGAGACTCGAGAAATGAAAATTGAAGTAGTTTAATTTTATATTTTTATTATTAAATTTTTTTATTCATTCTTAAATTACTGTTAAGACTCGGTTATACATTGATTATATCCCTGGTAGACTGATTGCGAGAGAGCGTCGTAATAATGTTAATTTGGTAAGTAGAAGTGGACATCAGCGAACAGCAGCACCAGCAGGCGGTCGAATAAGAAGCCCTGAGTAGGCCGAGAGTGAGTTAAAGTACCAACGCCACACGGTAGCTCGACAGCGCTAATGCCTCGTTTTTGTCCCTCACTACCTTTATTTTTTAACTTTTTTTCATTCTCCACGCAACAGCTCCTTCACTCTCTCCCTAGTTCACCACTGCCACTGGTTTATTTTTATTATGTTTTTTTAATTTATTTTTATTTTGCTCTTCAACTCTCGTGGCTTCTGCTGATGCGTTGCATTGGACGTAGCGGCTTCGACGGCGCCGATGCTAGGGCGACATAATGACGATTGCTCGACCTCAAACCTCAAAGTCTAACTGAATCACGAATCAGACAAGAGACTTTGAGACCACGGAACTTTTGCTTTATTAAAAAAAAATGCTTTCTTTAATTTTATTATTAATGCCCAGGTTCGTTGACCTCGAAAATTATTCATTACTTTTTTTTTTTCAATACTGGAAATGGTGATAAAAAGTTATGCAGCTGTAGGCATAAGCTATTGCCCGATTATTGACATTTTTTTAAATAACTTCATCTGAAAGGATTCCAAGTGACTAAAAGTCGGCGCGAAAATTTAAAATTTTAAATCTTGTCCGGACGAAAAAGCATCCCCTGTAATTTTCAATAAAAAGCGCCGCACTAACACTCGAAAACTGAGGATTCTACCGAACAAAGCCTCACATCTACACATATATATGTGTATATATATATAATAAAAAATGTTTTTTAAAGGCTACTTATACATAAAGCTCATTTCGGGGTCGCGCGCATCAAGTTAGCCCTCGTTGAATTCCCGCGACAGGTAATCGATAATCGCCAATTGCCTGACTTGTTTCTTCTTTTCTTATTTCTTACTCATTCCCATCGTCCCCGCACACACCAAGTGGAACACATGTCCTCCGAGGTATCGTTACTAAAATAGAATTGAGAATTGAGAGGGTGGGATGTGTATATATGAAGCGAATGATTTGTGAAATCCCAGAAGTAGAAAAAAAAATCCACACATACGCACACAATACATTTTACAAACATATATATTAACCGCGTATAATATAATACATCCACATAAATACTATTGATATATATGTATATATATCTCTGTATAAATATATGTACATACATATATATTTTATGCATGAAGCATTTACGCGGTTTTTCACGGGAAGAATTCCTAGTGGGATATGTTGACTCTGATTATTTCTTTATGTCGATCACGTATTTCACGAAAGGCAACGCATGACAAGAGTAACCCCTTGAAGCAACTTAGTTTTCTTTTACAACTTGAAATATATTGTATATATATATATATACATATATATATTTTTTTTTTAAATTTGAAAATATATAGGGACAGGCACAATTTGACATCCGGGTTTCTATTACGTGTATTCTCCAAATATCGCGCCGATCGCTAACAAACTTGTATTTGTTTCTTTTATTATCAATAACAAGTTCGGAAAAAAACTAAATTTGAGTAAACAAAAGCAAAATAAAAAAATAAATAAATAAATAACAAACACTTGGCATAATTGACTGTACAAAAAAAAAGGTTGTTAAAGTTCGCCTTATATATTTGTCAAGTAAGTTATTGTACTTGTAAGTAGAGAATAAATGAACTAAAGAAGGTATAAATTTATGTCAAGATCGGCAACCGGAGGTATCAATCGAGGCGATAAGATTTTTTTATTAAAAATATTCCTCCACCCCTGGACTAACGACACTGCTGCTGCTGCTGCTGCTGATGATCTGAGTGATGTCAGCGGACCTGTGTCCATAAAGGCGACGATAAGAGGTTACGGTTAAAGGAAGTAAGATGGGCTTGAGAATCAAGAAGAACTGACAAGTTTTAGTTGAAGAAGATCTTTAATCTTGGCATGACGAGGCGCATACCTTCCTCAATATGGCACATACCTCAGTAAGAATAATAAAAAGATAACAAAGAACAAGACGTGTGCTTTAAGAAATACCTGCCGAAGAATATTTTTATGCTGGATCAAATAATGATCGCAAAATGGGAATTGCCTTGGCGTTAAGAGCCGGCCATCAGGATAAAACAAAGAGATATTATTTAAATATATCTGCTGTGATGAAACAAATAACACGGGGTGGGTGGAGGAACAAGGAAGGGGGTGAATATATATAGAAGACAAAAGAATAAGTCGAGTTGATGATTGTAAAAATATATACTGCTATACATAATGCAGAAATATAATGGAAAATGTGCTGAGAAAATATGCGCGGCCAATGGGATATATATATATATATATATATAGGCTGGTATATTGGTATTGATATGATAGAATGGATATCGAGTAGGTGAGTAGCTTTGTTGGAATTGCTGGTGCAGCTACTGCTGGTCCAGGTTCTTCTTCTGCTGGATACGTGAGATAATAAGGCGTGCTGGTACTCGCGGGGAATGCTGATGGTAGAGAGTATAAACCGCACGCGGTGGAATTATTCAAATTGAATTCACCATGAATTATCATTGGCTGTGACCGGTATTTCTGGGTACTACTTCTTAGAGCGCGGCCATTCCAAATGTCCAGGGAAGGTACCGCCGATCTTGAATAATCGAAATGTATAACAGCCATCGCTTAAATATTTTTTATCTGATGTTATTTTATACATACATTTTTTCATAAAAAAAATTAATACAATTAATGAATCATTCTACTGATAAGGCAACAGAAAAACTGGAATTGTGTTGAAAATGAGAAACTCAACCACAGTTTAAACAAAATTATTTTGCTGTTACTTCCCACTCTTTCTTAGCAGAAGATTTTCTCAGCAATTTACCAAAGTTTAAATTCAACATATTTATCGTTGAATAAAAAAAAGCAAACACTTTATTTAAATAATTATAAAAAAGTTTAATGTTTATATCGATTAAACTTTGAGAATAATATAATATTGCACGTCGTGGCCTTTAACTTTACACATAACATCTATGAACTTTTGAAGATGCTGGAAAGTGCTCAGACTCTCATGAAATTTTAAGTTACGTTGAGAAGTCGAAATGCGAGATTTATACATTACGCATACATCATATGTAGATGTGTATATATGTGTATATGTATAGATATATCATAGCAAGGACTAGGCTCGTTGTCGATCGTGAAAGGTAACGGTGGCGGTTGCAAGCCTGGGGGATGAAGGAAGTAAAGTGCTTCGCGGGAGGTATGGGAAAAAAACCAGGTGTTTATATATATATACATATATATACATGTATATATATATATATATATATTCAGTTGATTTTTGCTCAACTGGGGTTTGCGTATCACAGGTGCGTCCTCCTGTGACTCTCGATGATTCGCGCGTGCGCACAATTACTAATGCTAAGTGAATGGCTGACGTTAAAACTTGAAACTTTTGTCTTTACCTTAACATACATCCAAACCATATATATACATATATATCAGTCGTGCGAATTTTTTCATACTCGAAAATTAAACCCTACAACTTTTTAACCCAAATAAATTTCGAAGCTCTTTAGCGATTTATAAATTTTTATAAACTAAATTACCACAAATATTGACAAGTTTATTTATATGTATATAAATATATATAAATATTATGTATACTGTTGACTTAAATAGTTAACTTGGTTACGACCCGCGAGCCGAAGGTCACGAGCAGGCGTAATTTATCGCAATACCCTGGCATTCATTTTAGAAACGGTCTGGTGTTAACGAGAGCTCGCCACTCTGTCGATTGCCACTACGATGTTAGTAACCGGAGGTACGAAAAAAATAAAACTGCCCGTAATACATAGTACAGAGAGAAAAGACTCACATAACACAGTGTCGATTTTTTTGTTAAAAAAAAAAAATAAAAAAAAAAACATTATTATTATTTATTTTATAATTTTTATTCAGCCAGATGGTAACTCGCGGATGCGAAGGCTCTACACATTCATCGAGGCGTTTGGACCGCAGACCACACCGAGCCACGCACGATAATAACCCTGTAGCTTTAGCAACGCGAGACGCGAGTTGAGGGTGAATACGGTTTTACTGTACGGTCACTACTACGGTTATAAGTATCGTAAGTTACTCGGACTGGGAGTTTTTACGGTTCATAATTCAGTCGAGTGTATTTCAAACTGCTGCCAATGTTGCTTCGAGTTTTCGTGCTCGTCGTTTCTATATATATACACATACATTTATATATAATACTTGTAGGTCCTCATAATTCGCTTCTCATTCCTCATTTCAGTCCCTCACCCGCGCCTTCTTCATTCTCTTAACTATCTGCATCCTTATATACGTCCGCACGTCCAACATTTGCCATTATACTTATACAAGATGAGTACATATGTATATATATATATATATATACCACCAAGATATATAACTTGAACCTCATCACCGTGATTTAACACACAGCTTTCGTTAAAGTGAGAAAACTTTGATTACTCGACAATTTCATCATTCTCATTTCTCGAGTATCCTCTCCCTCTCACCGGCATCACTCCTTCTATTCATCTTCTCACCTTTTCGCATAACATTATTCGTTAAAAAAAAATTCTAAAAAACCTTATACAATTGTAAACTCATCCATGAAATAAATTGCTTGTCTACAAACTGAGCAAACACTAAAAAATTTTAAATAAATAATAACAAAAAGATAAAAAGACAAAGACAAATAAATTTTTATATCTGCTCGAGAAGTGAACGAGGTAATGTGAGGCATATTAAAGAAACAAAATTGATTTTCATTTGCCTTAGTCTATAAATTCTTATGCATAAATTCGTTTTTTTTTTTTTTTATTTTATCCCCAGCATTTACAATACTCGTGCACGAATGCATATTCTCGGTATCGATTGTGCGGGTGAAAGAAAATAAGAACCGTCCCTCTTTAGTTACTTCTCTGCTCAGAAGAGAAGAGAAGAGAAGAGTAAGAAAGTGTATGGATGTAGATGTTGATGTTGATGCTGATGTTGAGGAGTAAAGAGTGAGGGGAACTTGAGGAATTGTTCGAACGGCAATCATCGAAATGATTGGGAATACCCCATCTGATTTATTTCACTCCCCCTTACCTCGTCATCTGCTCTTTTATGTACACCATTCTCATTTTAGTTGTTTTATTTATTTTTAATACCGTCTTGTTCATCATTTTGTCTGTTGCAAATCGCGCCTGGTATATTAGTATAATAATAATAATAATAATAATAATAATAATAATAATAATAATAATAATAATAACAATCACTATAAATCTCTGCATTAAATGTATCACTGTGAACTACGACCGTAGCCACGATCTAGTTCCGCATCATCTCGCGTCTTAGTCCCAATATCTATTTATTTTATTCAATATCAGGCACACAAAATGGTCGTGGACTAGATTAGTCCTGACCGAGTATTAAGACTAGAGCTTATCTATAAACAATTCTGTTGAAAGTTCGGATTTATTATTTTATATCTTAATGTTACGTTCGTCCAATTCTCCTACACCAACAAAACATTGAGCCAGGTTTCGATATGCCTGGAAGGTGTTACGGCATAACTCCATCATTACATGTATATTATTTCTCCTTTACTGTCTTTACTTATTTATTTTTATTTAATATTATTGTTATTATTATTACTACTATTATGCATCTTTTTTTACCGTGGCGAGATCGCGTCCGAGGAAAATTATATTCAGATGAGGAGGAAATCAATTCCACGATGGAATATCGGATGGTCTGTTCGATTAGTAGGGAGAGCCGAAGAAAGTGTGGAGATCGAAACGCTGTACTGGTATACATCGCACATCAGGGCATGCCTCTATTTGTAATTTGTATTTTATTATTTATTTATTTTTTTTCTTCATGATCATTTTTTTATCATTTTTTATTATTGTTACTTTTAGTTTGTTTCTTATTTTTATTAGGGGGAATTTTTTATTTGCAAGGGAACAACGATTATCCGCGGTGGAACGTGCAGCAGCACATAACGACGCGAGAATATCACCACGGGTAATTTATGCCAAAGGGATACACGAAGAATGTTATTATTAAAAAAGTTTTAGTGAGAGTTGCCGCTTTTTTTTATTGGCTCATATAAAATTATATAAACTTAGCTCGTGACTTAATGTACATTTACTTTTTTTTTTAATTATTACTTCTCATTTCTGCACATTTTATTTTTTTCATTTTTAAATTCAAATAATAAATTCCAGTTCGAGAATTATCTACGGCAAAGTGGGTATTCAATTGCCATCTCGTTTGTCATGGGAAATCCACTTTACACGCGAACGACATTTTATTTTTCAAAACTAGATGGCGCGCGTTTTCGCTATGATGATAACTCGCTTAATTTTTTAACCTCTTATTTTATTTGTTCTATTATATATGACGAACTTTTAATAACGCAGATGGATAAGCGCGTGTATGTCGAGTGAATTTAGAGTTTTGTAATGATCAGGGCTACAAAGTAAAAGAAACGCAAAGTATTATGTGTACTTGGGAGTGTCCTTACGGCCGGGAAATACATAAATGCGATGTCGGCAACGTCAGTTCCTTCTTTAATGTCAAAGCGTCGGATGAACACACATTCCTCTGGTTCTCTTCATCTTATATATACATATAATATAATATAACATAATATAATGTAATATAACTGCCTTTCTCGTTCTTTGTTTTAAACTCACTCCAATAACTCCTCCTCAGCACGTATTTTCGCAACATTATTTCATCCTGCTTGCACTTAAACTCTTTCTTCGTTGAGAGCGAAAAAATATTATGCTCGCAAACTTTAATTGGCGATAAAACGTTACAACCTGACTCGTAAAAAAACTTTAAGTCTCAACATTGTATTAATTAGATGCATTATAATGTTCTAAATATCATAAAAAGTATGAAGAAAAAATGTATACATATTCATATATTTATATATATTGTTAAATGGATGTTATTAAGTGTAATTTCAAATGAAAATTTAAAAGTAAACCAGATCACTGAAATCACGTGTAACTGATATTAATGATGATAATTATGTATAGTTTGGTTGGTAGGATGTATAAATGGCTGTTGGGTTAATAATATTATTGGACGTGGTGTTGGTCGAGTAAGCGAGCACATCTTCTTCAACTAGCTTCACGGTTTGGGTTTGCAAGAACCAATTATCGGCCTTAGCATCGCATCGAGGCCTCTGGCGCCAGGTTAATCGGAATCGCTTTTCTTCACTAGCCAACAACTCTGAATAATACTATAAATATATATAGATAAACCGCTGTAACATAACGTTGACTTAGCTGAGATATCTTCAATTTATACTTATTCAGGATCGTGCGGATCTTTTTATTCTCATTTGCTTCTTTCGAGGTTGAAGCCTCTTCCTTACATTGCATTAGATGCCGACAGTGATTCCACGTCACACTTTGAGGTCATTACACGATGATTTAGAAATTTATTTACCAAGATGTAATGTGCATATGAATAAAGCTAATATTTGACATATCAAATTTCATAACTGCCGGAACAATATTAAATTTGAACGTTTAAATAACTTGTCCGTTTGAAAAGTGTTCATTTCATGATATTCTTTTGAAGTTTATTATTTTCAATTGACCACTGTGGCGATTAAATATAATAGCGAGTTGTAAATAACGCAGAGACACGAAAAAATGAGGCGTAGAGCTGAAAGCGGCAAAAGTTTATCTAAAATTTAGGGCGTCAACGGCACGCGCTTGGGTGGGTCTCGTTGCGTCTTGTTCGGGATTATTCTTAGGGCCTCTTTTGGTTCGATTCTTTCTCCCGATTTTTATCGGATCCGGGACTGCATATAATTATAATTAAAAGTGATCAAGCCGATAGTACTGTAAGGCGAGTGCTCGGGGCTTCATATCCTCTTTCATTTCCCCCGTGCCCGTCCCTCGTGCCCCGGTTGCTCTCGAGACGGTGGTTTCTTGTAGGAACCTCTCGGAGATCTGATTCCTCATCCTTCTCGTCCAGCTCGACCTTTGGTTTGCTCCTCTCCCTCACGCTGGGCATCAACCCCCTGTCCCTACCTGTGGTTAAGCGCACATTATGGAGGTAAGAATGGTGGCATAATATCCGCTTGAACTTAAGTTATATTCCTTGGGCATTGGGATCGTTCCAGCGGAGGTGGAGTCACTTGGAGAGTATGCTAATTCCGGCCTCAGGCCACCACGCAGCCCTTAATGGCTCCAGCTTAATCCCTCTCGCTTCTTTTCTCAAGATACCAATAGTTTTATACCTTTACTTAACTTTTACCTCTTCTAAACTCTACTCTTGCTTGCATCCATTCGTTCCTACTACAATTCAAAACTCCTTCGTCACGGTCTGGTGATAACTCCAGTGTCAAGTTCAATTATTCATACTCGCGGTTCAACATTACCCTTTATTTTCATCATCTCCTCAAGACCCACCATATTTTTCCATCCGTAATAATGATCATAATAATCCTGATACTTTTAAATAAATAAATTCTTAAATGAAAAAATTATCGCCCGGTGCCCAATAAACCGCATTTACGAATCACTTATATCCAGAGCAAGACTAGTCTCAAATCGATCTGTCCATAAGACACCTGCTCCTCGCAATCATCTTCGATAATTTCTTCTCTCCCTCTGCTCCAGTACCAATAATTCGATCACCGTTCCCCGAGACAGAGTGAGAGAGCGACGGATCACGATCGAAACCGGCAAATGTTCCCTTCATCTTCATCTTGGTATCAACAACGCGGCGCGTCATTACTCATTGGTTAATTTCTCGGGCGTTTAGTCAGTCCTTCCAATGAAAGTAACATCTGCCGTGATGGTCTATCGAGCTCAACACATTGCATCATAGCGTGCATAAAATCTCGTGGTCCGGCACCTCCTCAGGGTGAGACGCCAAGCGATTTTCCATTCCCTCTCACTCTCACTGTCTCAGCAACTCCTTCTTTCTTGGACTCGTCATCTTTATGCCCAGCGATTTCTGGCTGGTTCATAGGCAGATAATCGCTTTTGATTTCTCCGATTTCTTACCCTCCTTGCCTCACCTGGTCAGTGCTTATCCTCAACTCGGTCTCACTCCAGCCTCACCTTGCTCAGTATCTCGGGTTCTCTCCTCTCTTTTCCCCGGTATCGATCATCACTCCCCTTCTTATATAATTACCTTATTTCCGAATAATTGGCCAATTTATACTCGAGTTCCAGCTGAAAACAATCCTCCCATCTCTCTTCCTCCCAGTTCATTACCTGGATATCTTTCTCTCTCCCTCTCCTTTATTACGCTGGCTATATAGATATACTGGTTGCGTCTCTGGCTGGGCAGCATCATGCCCCATAGGGTCCCAAGTAGAGAGCGCTTATTTAATGTATATGCCAGTGTGATTAGATCAGACCGCGGTGTCGGTGTGTGGGTATGATAATTCTGCCCTCGAGGAGTCCACGGTCCAGTCCATGCTCCACCCACGCCACACACACCATCGAAATCACCACTGTTAAAACTACCACACCGTCATACCACAAGTTATTCCTTCTTATTCCACACTTATATTTATCCTTTATCCCCTTTATTTTATTTTTATTCATCTCCCGACGATCAACCAATTGGTTTGATCTCGGCGCTCCGCGGCATACGTTGTAATCATCCAGCACACGCGGTGTTATTTAGTCGCGACATAGCTAAACGTCCGGTACAAATTCGCGCCTGGTTGACTTTTAACTCCACCATGGATTTAGTCCAATGATAGCAAGTTTAAGTACTAGAATAACCGACCAATATATATTTATATATATGAAAATAAATAACAAACTGAGTAAATATTTTTTTATTATTTTTACACTTTGCTCATCACGATTACCGGATTTTAACGGTGTTGGAGATTAATGCCTCAAGTGCTAGTAGCTATCACGAGAAAACGCCGATACTCACGATCGGCAGACCAACCAAGAATTATATCGCTTCACGTTATACTTTTGTGTTTTTACACAATAAGATAAGGACGACTTTTTTTTTTTATTTTTCCTTATTATTTTTAATGTAGAATTATAGATATATTCGTAGGTAGGTTGGTATGTATGAATAAAGGCGGCCGTAAATATGAGAAAAGATATGAGTAATGAAAATAAATATAAATAAAAGGCTGTGAAGATCGAAGAGAAAGAGGCGAGTCCGAGTACCAGTCCGAGGAGTGTATAGCAATTAAGCCGATGCTTACGATGATAATTAGTGGAAGGTTCGAATAAGGCAGCTGGCCGGCGCAGAGGTATACATATACATATACATATACATATACATATATATCCTCCGTACCTACATTTACCTACATAATTATCGTTATGATTATTACAAGACTCGAGTGCTCGAGATGGTGAATGTTCTTACGTGCAAATACACTCTTATCTTTTATCATCCAGTACATCACTTTATATTAAAATGCTGCAATAAATCTAACGACTGCTTGTGACTGATGGCCAGTGGAAATAAATCCCGGGAAACGGCTGAAATTGCCGGGACTTTTAAATTTCGGCATAATACTCGGAATAACGGGTTACCGCTTAATGAATACTTGAACGGGGCTTGCGACAGTAGACTATTTTTAAAATTACCAGTCAGTGAGGCAACTGTAGTTACTGAAGATGTACTTGAGTGCAGAAAGCTCCCATCAGCTAGACTAAACCACTTGACGAGCTTACATCACGATATACTGAGTTGCTGGAGAATAGCACATTCGTGTTGTACTTGACGAGTTAACGGCTCGCAGTTAGAGAAGCTTACGGGCGAATTTCACTAGAGCTCTCAGGAATGCTAAAAATGCAATAGAACCAACACACAAAACTAGTTAACTGTACACAATAAAACCCTCGACAAACTCTTTACATCCCAATCGGTTAGAGGTCTGTATCGATCATTTGGAATTCGCGTCTCGGAGACTCATCAGTGGTTATTGGGCTCTAAAACTTGTTATTCTAAAGTAAATACCCTTATTTTATGTAGTTTTAAAATATCAAAACGAAATAAACCAGGCACATTAGCCGCATTATATTATATTATTATTTCTCTTTCTTCGAAGCTTCTATCTTAAAAAGATTCGCCAAAAACATAAAGTAAGATACAAATAATGCAAAGTACATAAATCTTAACGTCTCTATACTCCGTGTGTGTGTGTGTGTGTGTGTCTTGGAAAGTTTGATCTCATTGGGTAGCGATAAACAAACCCTTGATGGAGGATTTTAATGGAGGCATAAACATTATTCAGAGTCCGGCATTACTCAACTACACATACAGAAAATAAGACTCAACACATGCATGGAGTTGAAGACTCGGTAGAGGCCGTGGGGTTGGAATTGGGTTGGGATTGGAATTGGAGTTAGGCTGATGCTGGTAGGGTGGAAAGAAGAACCGGTACACTGGGGTTGGGTAAGCAGCAGCCGAAGAACCCGAGTAGAAGGGAGGGTGGCGAGGGCGGGAGAACTGGCGATTTTATAAAGCTACGGTTGTGAATAAGAAAGAACACATACGGCTTTAAAAAGATGCGATCGATGTGTGCCTCTTTGCCCTCGCAGAATTCTCACCCCAGCTACAGACCCCTTCTTTTTCTTCTTCAGGCTCTAGCTTGGGCTTGGGCTCCTTCTTCCTCCTTCTTCTTTGGCCAAAGGTACTCCCCGGGTTCCCCACTGCTGGGGGTAGTTATACAAATTTCCCAGAGTGTCTAGCTTCCCCTTATCCTTTTTCCCTACACATAACAGTATGTGTGCTGCTGCTGCTGCTACTGCTGATGGTACCCGAGCAGGCAGGCAGGCAGGCAGCCCCCAAATACTTGGGTTCACTTATACTCGTTTTACTTTTCTCTCATTTCTTCTCTTCTTTCAACATCCTTGCTAAAAAGGGGGGCACCTAGTGCTCTCCCCCGACGACGTAGACGTTCAGAACACGTAGCCATGGCAACCGGGGGCGGGTCTTTGCATATTACACTCTTCTGTGTGACACACAAGACTACTATCCGGAGCGATCTTGCCAGCTAGTGTGTGCCTTATATGTAATTTCCATGTGTGAGAAATTTCGCGATCAATCGGTGTGACTTTTCTGTACGTTAAAATGACGTAAGGACATGTATGTGCGAGTGCCTCGCCGCCTTCTTACCTCCCGACCCTCTCCAACCCTCCCGACCCTATTTCTTTCTACGTACGTGTAATATATGTACGTCCTGGAAGAGGGTGAGAGGAGGGAGTATGTGGAGAAGGAATTGCGGGCGCAAGCTTGGGAGAAAAGAGTCGCCGAAGGCAGATGAGGAATTGTCACCTCCGCAAGGGGACGAAGAGGCTTTTCAGAGGGAGATAAAAGAAACTACGGGAAAAGGAAATCTCTGTCTCTCTCACTCTTCTTTCGTCATTGCCTAGTCTTTGCTTCTTTCTATCTCTCAACCATTTTACCATTTTTTTATTTATTCTTATTTTTTACAGAGGGATGAGGGTAGTGAGGAAATTCGCGAATCCCGAAATCTCGTGCGTTTCTCTCAGCACTGTCGTGACTGCGACGACGTTTCGCGGGTTCTTTATCGACACGTCCCGAGAGTCGGATGCGGTCGGGCGAAGCCGCAAGATAATAAAAATATTTCAAGATAAATATATACTCCCCACTCGATCTAGTTAACTTTGTTTATTTATTATATATATATTTTTTTTCCAACTACTCATGCTGCTCGAGCGACATCAAGAAGCGAGTATTTAATTTTTTACTTAATAATTTTATTTAGTTTGCGCGCGATCTCGAGCGTGCTCATCCGGCACTTTGATGACGGTGACTGCTTTTTTTTCAACCCCTCAGTCACATGGTCCCCTTATTGCGATTGACGAATGTCGATCGCTCGGGGGGTGAGGGTATTGGTTGCCAGGGAAAAGGGGTACCAAAAAAAGGGGCTGAGAAGCTAAAAAGAGACGAGCGCAAGCTGAGTCGTTGAGTAGATCGGACTGGGTTTCTGTCACACTCTTATCCAACTACTAACTTTGCAGAACTACTCTCTGCCGGTAAAGGCAAAAGAGGGGTTCTCACTCGTACTTTTTTATTTTTTTCGTAAGGGTATGGGTGACGTGTTTTTCTGGCAGCCAAGGGGTGCGCGCCCCTAATTATAAAATAAAAAAAATCAATAGCCTACCCCACGCTCATTTCCGTCTCTCTCATGTTTAGTAACATTTTCTCACTTTCTCAGTGCCTTTGCGGCACTTTCTATTCGTCCTCGTCCTCGTGTTCTTACTCGTACTCTTACTCGTCTGCTGCTTGGGCTTGGGAGTAGTCTCTGCCAGTTGAAAAAGTAAAATAAAAAATAACCAGGGTGACTCTCCCCGTTTTTCCATCATTGCCACCCCTCGCGACGCCTTTCCACACACTACACAACACTACTGATTTTTTTATTTCACCCGCGACAGTCGCAGGAGCCGAACCGAACCAGCCTGAGCTGAGTTGAGCTGAGCTGGGTAAGACAAAGATCCCGATACGAGTGAATAAAGAGGGACAAGTATGCCAAGCATGTTGCCAAAGAGGGAGAGAGATGTCAGTAAATATATGGGGATGTTTCTGCAAGAATATAGCTGGGAAAAGTCCACGGATAACGGAAAAGACTCGGTGCAATTTTATTGCGTTACGCTTATTGCGTTTCCCGCATTTTATACTTACATACTCACTCCCCTTCATATATATATATATATATATATATATATATATATATATATATATATATATATATATATATATATATATATCGAGTTTTAATACTCTACTGCAATCTCATATATATCTTGTTATTCTTACACTCTCCCAAATCCCTCTAAATAAATTAAATATTTAAATTTTAAAATAAAAATAAACTAAAACCCATAAAATATTTAAAACACCAATATTTCTAGTATCGTGATAAAAAACGAAAAAAAATCCATTATTCAGCTCCGCGCAAATCCATTTAAATACATGAAAGATTAAAATCTAAACCATACAGAAATATATATATTTAGCATTCGAAAGTCACCCCTCGGATAAAAATTATCAAACGGCCTCCACTTAGAGATCGACAGTCCATCGATCGTCGGCGAAAAAGTTTAAAAAAAAAAAAAAACTCAACGGCATCCCCCGGCGATGATCATCGTTACACTCAGCCCGAGGCTGATCGATTCGCTCGGATAAACATAACGCGATAAATATCGCGGACACCGGTTAGCTTTGAGATTGTTGTATAAATGTTCGGGCTCATCTATATATCTATATATAACAAGAAACTACATATACATATATAGTAATAGAACCGTCATTTAAATGTGAGTTGCGGGTTATAAATAATATATACGTGTGAGTATGCGGTTAGCCAAAGAGAAATAAATGGCGTCTAGAAAAGTGTTTCACCCGAATCCCAAGTCTAGCGGCGGCAGTAGACGTGAATAAGAGGGTGGTTGAGTAAAGTTGTGGGTGGACAGTGCGGAGGACACATCGATTTAACGAATTCCTTCTATTCTATATTATACTTCTACTTCTTGGAGCTGTTTTTGTCTCGGCACGCGCGACAACACATTCAAATAAGTAAAGCCACCACGATCTCGACCATCACCTCTTCCTCCTGTTTCTCCTCTTTGCCTAGTGGAGTGAGAGCAACTTTATCCTTATCTTCGTCCTCGTACTCGTCCTTATCCTTATCGTATTTTTATCCTTGTTCTTGTCCTTATACCCTTACCATTACCATCACAACTACTAGCGCCGTCGTTTCTTTCAGGCAAACGTCCTTCTGTCCTCCTCACCCCCTCTAAATGGGATGGGTCACGACAAGATTAAAAGAAGAATCAATAGCACCCCTTACCCCTTCTTTTAAGCTCCTACTTCTTAAACTTGTTCTTCTTCTTCTTCTTCTTCTTCCTTTGGCTCTTGCTCTTGTACAAGCATCAGCGACCCACAACCTCAAAGGCCTTCTCCATATATTGAAATGCGCTAAGAGGACGCCGTCTCCCCATCCCTCTATCATTCAATTCTCATCCCCCTCGGCTCCACTACCACTGCACACGTACGCTCTACAACACACGGCGATATTCTTCTCCAGTTTCCAGTTCCTCTTGGACAAACACTCTAGGATGATCTGAGGCCTGCACCCTGTCCACCCCCTGTCTCTTTTATCCTCAGAACCTCTTTGTCTTGCTCGCTCCAGCAATGTCATTATATTTATTTATTTACTCATTCAGTTATTTTATTTTTAAATGTCTTTTAATGTCGTTTGCTTTTCGATTTGTTTATTGAGCACATGCCAACAAACCCAGTAATTAAATTTATCATTTTATTGCCATTAGAAAAAAAAAAAAACATATTTCGCTTTGTTTATTCTGTCAAATAAATTTAAAAAATTAAAACTCAAAATTAATGTAATGAAAATAAATAAATTTCCTCAGTATGTAAAAATGTGTGCACAAGGTAATATCTCGTTTTCGTCAGAGCACACGACAAGCCCTGCTGCAAACGCTAGTAGACGAGCAAACATTATCTTTAATTCTGTTGACATTGTCCCTGATTAGAGAGCTCTTAGAGTACCCACACTCTCATCCACGTCCTCGTCCTCGTCCTTTTTTTTTTCTTTATATATTTTCTCCTCGTGAGGCTTTTATCTCATATTTTAAATGAATTCTGTTATCGACAGGACTCGTCGTAGCTGGTTGTCGATGATGCCAAGCCGAGGGCTTTCAAACACACGTGACACCGGACAGTGTTTAAAATAAAAAGGAGGACGAAAAATAAAGGACGAAAAAGTATTAAAGGCAAACATGGTGATGTGTTCATGATGATATGAGACTACTCTTCCCTTATAATACACAAAGTCAAACTACCCTGCTGCTTATATAATACTTTTTCTTACTTTATATACATTATTTTTATTATTATTTCATCCTCTTAGGTTTTTTCTCCCTCCACATGGTTCTTTTTCTTCATCACCATCAGCATACGTGTACGCGGTATAAAGTCTACATATTCATAAACCCATACGAGATATTTTCCCAACATTAGATCCTCAGGGTTGTATGTTTTACTTAATATGTAAAATTCTACGGCGCTGACGAGCATACATGGAGCTTAAATTTTTTTTTACTTTACTTTGCTACTTCCATTGGCTGTAGCTAGTCCTGGTACTGGTGCTGGTACTGGTACTGGTACTGGTACTGGTTGGAGTGATGTAGGGCGTTGGTTAAATTTTAGCAACCTATATGCTGCTATTTTGTGTGTAGCGTACGTAAGATCCCGAGTAACACGTTTTACTCAACGGTAAAAATAAAAAAATGTGTATGCACACGGGGCTACACCGGGTATTCGTGGAATGTTTACACGCTGCGAAGGGGATTAGTGTAGCAATTTGCGTTTCCGCGTTATTGCTCTGCATAAATTATCGTAATGGATGTTGCTCCTTCTTGTCAGCCCCCAACACGCTTTGTGAAATGCATGACCCTGCAATGTTTTATAAATACCGGCTATGCACACTTTTCGTGACAGCTTAAGCTAATAATTATTGTTGCTGGTGTAATACCAGTGATAACAATCGTGATATAAAACATTTCACCTGTTTTTATTTTAGTTTTCATCAATTTAATGTCTTTCAAAACTGGGGAAAAATCTCGAGTTAGAAAATTTCAAGTAAAAAAAATAGTTAAATTTTTTCGCGGGCGAAAAATGGCCGACAAAAGCCCAGGTAGTGAATACAGGATCGAAAGCGATAGTTTTTTGATTTTTTCATTGGTTGCTTGAAATTTTTATGGTCTTATTAAAAAAATATAACTACGGCTGAATACCAATCAATTTTCGGCCTTTTTGTAAAGATTAATAAAATTTCTGGCGAATTTAGTCTTTTCTGCCTTTTCAGTCCTTATTCGGTTGATTTTTTGCCAAATATTTTTACCCAGTATGTTATAAATTTTAATTAAATTTTTTTTTCCGAAAGGTTGGAGATTTCTCATTCAATTTTATTTTATATTCGGATAGGCATCCAGTCAATGATAAAAAAAAATTCAAAAAAAATTTAGTTTTACTCATATTCTGAAAAATTTTCAAATAGTTGCAATTTTTCCGAAATTCGACAGAAATATTTTTCGAAAAAAAAAAAAAAAAAAAAAAATAAATAAATGTGAATATTTGAGGAAAAAAAAATTGGTACCGCAATAATAAAAAAAAAAAAAAAAAAAAAAAAAAAATTAAAGATCTGGATGAGAATGAGTTAAAGTAATCCAAATGTACGATGTACGTGTAAATAAAAGGCATTAAAAAAATATAGGCGTGTATATAAATTAAAAATAAATAAATAAAAAGGGATGAGAATACCCGGGGCCAATGTGCTGGAGCTTAACTTCCAGCTCGGAGATGTAACTTATGTCCGGCAACGAGTTATTATTTACTTATTAGACGTCCAACGTAACACACGGTGGGGGTGTGAAAATGAGCTAAGACCTGCCGGAGGAGAAATTAAAAACGTGACTCTACCGAACGGGTAGCATTGCAGAGTCGACTCGGAGAGTGGTATTAAGACCGAGAGGGAGACCCGCGAGCACTAACGAGAAGATACGACCAGAGCAGCACCACAGCCAAACATACTGCCGCAACCGCTGTCTTATTATATGTAGTTGTACTTTTGCTGTACACTGTTGACTGTTATATACACAGCAGACACCCATCGCAGAAAACACACTACACTGATACATCCTGTATATCTTATGTAGTATTATGTACTGTGTTATGCTGCGTTATTAGTGGCGAACGCGCGCAGCTTACAGCGAGTTCCTGTTACGCTCGAAAAGTGATTTAGATGATCCTCGTTATCCTTTTCATATTTTATTTTTATCTTATGGCTTAACTCTAATTTATAGATTACATATACTTAATATATATTTTATTTTTTTATACTCTTATAACTGATATTTATTGCTCAGTCCTCAAATCTTAGTCGATTTTATTCAAAGACATCCGGATGATGTCATTCTTATTAACCATCGGCTTTATCTTCTCATTATCAAAAATATGGAGGAACTAAAATATATTTTTCATGGCAACCATAAGCTCAGGAGGTGGTGGTATTGTTAAAAATTTCGGATTTGCTGAGATAAATCTGAAAATTTCATTTTTTCAGGCTCGAACTCTGGTTTTTGTATTTTCACTGAAACCTCGAATAAACCATCGAATCATTGAATAAAAACCGATCGAAAATTAAACTTTTGTTGAACAAAAAAAAAAAAAAATCAAAGTGATTTTAAAAGTATTCTATTGGGAGCAAACAGAAATGAATATTTTTTAGTATAATGGATTTTAAAAATATTTAAAATGCAAACTCGATCACGTAAAAAATATATAGAGTTGTTTTGTATTCTTTTTATTACAGAATAGATGTTTCAATTTCAATTTTACAAAGAGCTCAGATAGAACATCAACTTTGAAACGTGAACTCATGTCACATACACACAGGAAATATATTGAACATATATATATTTATACATCTATACGTAGGTTTTAGACGGAAGATGGAGTTGAAAGTGTTCTCGAGTTCTTGGTCTCTTTGAGCTCTTAGGGGTGAGAGAAAAAAGAGAGTCGTCGAGCACTAGGAAACCCCAAAGGTTATCGCGAGGTCGATACGGGACCGTATATAAATTTTATGTGCTGCCTTTATTTCGATACGACTCGAGTAAAGTTCGATCCCAGTACAAACCTAATTTGCGTTCCATCTCGCGAGCAAACACTCGCTCTTTCAATGTAGTGTGTGGATCTAATGCCAGTGGTGATAGTATATTCTCCCCCTACCATCTCTATTCCCCAATACAGATCAGCCTCAACACCCACACCTACTCCACCCCCACTTCCACCCTTATCACTCACGCTCACACTCACACTTACGATACTACTCACCCTCAATACTTTACCACGAGCTATTGGCTCTGCATCATCCAGGTGTATTCCAATACTTTTTATTGCTTATTTCTACGGATTCTCCAATTTCTCTGGCTTTATGGACCAGAAAATTATAAAATAAAATACTTACCCATTTTTTAAAATTATTTTAGCTTTTTTACGAAACTTATGATTAATTACACTGTAAAAAATCGGGAGTGATTACAGATTTTATCTAAGCCTCAATTTACTTTGTTACTGAAGTTATCCGACGTCTGCTAAGTTTTAGATTTTTGTAAAATCGACAAATCATAAAAAAAAAAATATTTTAAAAAATTGCACTTATAGTTTTTTTAATTTTCTACATGTGCATTTTTTTATTTTTTTTTTTTTTGCAATCGACTTGTTGAAAATAAAAATCCAAAAATTGCTGATTGTCTGTCAACTCATAATACTGAAATTAGCCGACGTTTAATAATTTTTGGATTTTTAAAAAAACTATAAATTATAAAAAAAAAAATATTTTAAAAAATTGCACTTGTAGTTTTTTAAATTTTCTACATGTGCATATTTTTAGTTTTTTTTTTTCTTCAAATTTAATTGTTGAAAAAAATAAAAAAATTTTAAATTGTCTGCTAACTTCGGGATCATGTCAACTTTATGATCATGAATTCACTTTGTCATTAGAAGTTAACTCCTCAAATTTTTACAGTGTATCGACTACAGGATTTTTTCAAAGGGTAATTGACAACACAGTTATTAAATTTTCTGATAAACTAGCGTTTAATAGAATACGTCGAGGTTTAGTACAGTTTTAGTTTGTTTCATCTTGTTGAGTTGTTATTTTATTTATTTAATCATTATTTTCATTCTTATTCTTATTATTATTATTAATATTAGTATTATTATTATTATTTATGAGTATTATTATTATTATTAGTATTATTTTAGACGTAAACCAGATGAGCTTGCGATACTGTATTACAGTAGGGAGTGGCACGCAGGGTCGGGGAAGAAAAAGGAGAGTATCCAAATCAATTTTATGTATACATACATATATATGTATATATATTAATATAATCATTTACAATTTTTTTTATCGGGATTTGTGTGATTTAAGGATCGGTTTTATCAATTCAGGATATTAATAACTCTCGCAGCTTTTACGGTTATGATGTGGCATTAAATTTTTTTGTGGTAGACTCATATATATATTATTTTTAAAAATCACTTACATAAAATATAAAAATAGTCAACTGCTGTCTGTCAATCGAGCGTTTTTAATTTAAATTAAATTATTTTTGAGTGAATCGAGACAGTGGAGTATAAATTCTGTCATATGTTAACGCGTCATTTATTTTTAAAATCAGGAGATAAATTTATTCATACAGGAAATGGAATTTACATGGAAAAGCTTGTTTTAGATAATAATTTATCCAAGCGTATCTTAAATAATCGATAAACATATTTACTCCATTAAACATTAAATTTACTATTGCATTTGCAATTGTATTTAAATTATACAAATTTATAAATTTAATTTCATAAATTACCAATTTTACAAAACTCGATCACTCATTTTAGTTATTTTTCAAAAAATTTATCTACCATAAAATAATAATTTTATATTTAAATTCCACTCTCCACAAAATAAAATAATATTTTAAATTTCGTACAGGAAATTAAATATTCAAATAATTGATATTTGAGTAAATACATTATTTTCATTACAAAAATTCCATTAAAAAAAAAAAAAAGTAATCAGTTTATCTTATAAAAATAAATAAATTAAAAAAAAATTACATTTTCAAAAATAATAACAATCGCCATTACATTGTCAGTTAATCAACTAGTAATTAGTTTATTAAAATAAAAAAAATTACAATTATTACATCGCTTACTTAAGATATGGCACGTGGAGAGAGAATCCGCGGGATTTTTTTTTTCAAACAATAAAACAAATAATTTAAATTTTAAAAAATCCCGCTCTCAGTTCAGATTGATAACTTGAGATTTGCCAGATCGTAACTGCGATCATGAGTCATGTGTACATATAAATATGAGCATTACGTAATAATAATAACCTTAAAATAAAATATTCACAGATACTAGAGCCTTAAAAAAAACCCTGGACGTGTTAAAGTTTAAATTATTTATACTATTGTTTTAATTATTTATCAACCAAGTATTTGTTTACGTAGTAACAGTTATTAGTTTTATTAAATATTTGACATTTAATTGTGTGTACAAGGTCTGGAGGAATGTATTCATTTATTTATTTATTCATTTATTATTTATTTATTCCATCATTTATTACTTTTATTTGGAGCTCGTACCCTTAAAGCTCTTATGAAAAAAATTAACATTACCTATTATTACTATGACATATTTTATCAACCACAGCCGGCAGATTGCTCGATCACAAACCTGCCGGCCCCGATTTATTATTAATGCTTTTACTTTTACTTTTACTTTTCTTTATTAATCATTATTTACTTTAATTACGGGGAGGTGTACGTTTACCTGTCAAGTCGGCCGCACACCCTCGAAGTGTGTTAATTATTAATCGTGTGTATTATTTAATTTTTTTTCTTCATTTTTTAATTTTTTTTTAACTTCGTGTATAAAGGGAAAAACGTCTTGCAGTGTCTTTATTTTACGGACTACAGCTAGTCATACCATTATGTATATTTATATATATTTTTTATATATATAATATATATATATATATATCCAATAATATATATATAATATCATCGTATCATTCATCATTATCAATTATAATTAAGTAGTACATTAATTACTTGCTTAGATATGAAATCTAGTAGGAACATGATTGCACCGCTCCAGCAGCCCGTTTTTTCTGGAGTCTGGCCATCGCGTTGGCGCTCTTTCTCTCTCTTGTTTATGCTTCATTTTATTTTAAATTTATCATTAATAGCCGATACAATTTTTAAATTTATACTCAAAAATATCCGAGTCGACCCGGCGGACACTCGAGTATTTTTTTAAGAAACTCGTTCACTTTCACCATTTGTACAATTTATATATTTTTCATTACTGTATTACCAGTTCTATCGATGACACTAAACTTATCTAGTGACCTATCGCCTCTAGATTCAATTCAAAATTTTAAATCCAGAGGTAAAGGTCACCAGTATGGCGCCCAGTGTTAGTTAATGCAGTGACTGTAATTATTTTATAATTGCGGGTGCGTTAAAATAAAAATAGGTGAATTGTTGAGTCATAAATGCGTGATAAATTGTAAATAATAATTTTAATAATAAATAATGTGCTTTTTTTTAAGTTCATTAGTCCATTTGGTGACAAGTGCGCGCGCAACCGGGTAGACATTTTAAACAAGTGCAATTAAAAAAGTGCCAACGGTGCCTTCGTCCACGTAACTGGGAGCCAGTGTTCGGGCCCCGTGCCTCGGGAATCTAGACCCCCAAAGGCTCCCCGGGAACCCTAGTTTTTTTTTTATTTTTTTATTTTTTTTTATTTATTTTTTTTTTTTATTAGTTTTTTTTATTCATTTTTTTTAGCGATTATATTAATTAGATATACACATGGCAATCTCTCACAATAATTAGTCGCTACTCATTATCAATTAGTATCATTTAATAGTCAATTTTTTTTTTTTTTTATTTTTTTATTTTTTAATAAAAAAAAAATTAGATAAATCTGATAATTAAATTTATCGACAAATAGTTATTAAAATTAATAATCGATAATAAAATAGTAAATTTTAAAATCACTTAACCAATCGAGTCAATAATTAATAATTAATTATTAAAAATTGTTAATAATAAAAATTTATAACTTAATCGATCAATAATAATTAGTAATAAATAAGTCAATGAGGTACTTTAATAATAAAAATACATAAAAATATTGACAAAACTCAACGATTTTAAATAAAAAACTTCCCTCAAAACTTGCATTCGTTTATTTTTTACCTGCATCTCATTTTTTTTTCTTTTATTCGTAATGTCCTTCGTAATTTTTGAGTACACGCGCTCGCATCACATTCACATATGAGGGAAACGTTAATTACTCATTAATGACTTCCCAAATATTTAAACATAAAAAAAAAGGAATTTATCACCCCAACTCGTAATTTATTTATAAAAGTGTTTTGATAAAATTTGAACGAGTATAAAAGTGCACTTTCGACCTATTTTTAAATTCAATTAATAACTTTATATTAATAGTGAATTTTTTTTTTACAGACGAAAGCTGAGGATTGGCCACAACGAAAAAATAATCCAGAGGTGAGTAAGAAAAACTATAATTTATTAATCTTGAATTATTGATGATTAAAAAAAATTCAAAGTAAAAAAATAGTTTAATTAAATAATAATAGATGGGAGTGGCAGTCCTTAATTAATAACTTACAACTTAATAAACAGCATCTTAAACCTTAAAAATCCATTTATCACTCATTCATTGTTGCTTTAGGAACAGCTAGTAGCGAGGTTCGGTAACTCTATCACGCAATTAATTTTTTTCGTACGAATACAAAAGTCAAACTAAATTATCAAACGTTTTAGTTATTTATTTAAATATTTATATACTTTTTTACCCCAGTCTCGATTACCTTCTTGGTAAGAATACAAACTATTATTATTTTTTATCTTTTTTTATCATCCTCCGACTCCGGTTTAACTTTGCGCACACGTACGTATTTAATTTCTAAACGATGACAAATTTAATATATATGTATACTAAATTGCTGCCCGGCCTCCCCGTTAACTCACCACACATTTATAATTAATTTTATTATTCCTTTTTTCTCTTGTTACCTTCTATTTAATTTTCCTGACTTCCCATGCCTATTTATAGACTCTTATTTTTTTTAGTAAAATATTTATTAATTTTTAAACCGGACATTATTACATTCGTTGTTTTTTAATTATCGATGATTATATTCTAGTAAAAAAAAAAATTTCATTCATTACAATAGATGACTGTCACAAATGATTTGATAAAAATAAAGTATGACCCGAGAAAAAAATTACAAGTAAAAAAAAAAATTTTAGATTTAATTAAAAAAAAAATGAAGTTGTAGCCAGGCAGCTTTTTTTAATTATCCAAAGTCTATAAAATAATTGTTTAGATTGCTTCGATTTCACTAGAGTAAATCTGATAGAACCCCCTTATTAGCAAAAAAATATAACGCTATACTTTCACATTAATGATAATTTACAATAAGTCAATTATTTAAAAAAAAAATAATTGACTGTTATTAAAACTTATATAGTTAATTATTAACCTTAGTCTCATGTGCACAATCACTATTTATAATAAATCACGGTACTTAATAATTTTTCGATGAGAAAAACTACCCGTTTAAATATTTAATTCAAATTTTCCTTATAGTCAATAGAATAAAAAAAGCACTTGCATCAGTTTATATTTTTATCTTCTTTTTTTTTATTATTATACACGAGTCTGTAAATATATAGCAATAATATTAATAATAATAATATCAATATAATTAATATAATAATAATAATAAATATTCCTCACCAACGTTACATATAGAAAGCATTTATTTTAGCGACAGGAACTTGAATTACTTAATATTTAAAATATTTATTACTTCCGCTTCGTTCAAATAAATTATTTATATTCCCTAAAATCATATTAACTTCAATCCCATTGGGCGAATGATTGCTATTACAAACGCGTTTTCATCCTTTTTGTAATAAAAAAAAAAAAAAAAAAAAAAAAAACATTCTATTGGAAATTAATGCCCGGGTCTAAATTACAAAGTATTGTCATTAATCATTTATTAACCCGAGCATAAATTTTTTGTCCCTACAAAATATGAATTTTAAAAATCAGGACCTACGTACGTGTGAAAAAAAATGCATATTTTCATAAATCCTCAGTTTTTTTTTTTTTTTTTTCTATAGAACGTCACAACATTATTATATATTTATCTACTTAAATATATATAATATATTCATATTTTTTCAACTTAATTGCATTATAGTTTTATTTAGTGATTTATACTTATACATTTATTAAATATACCTATTAGTATTTTTTTTATTATTAATTGTATTTACTGCTCACTCCAAAGTCTTTTATTATTATTATTAATATTATTATTATTATTATTATTATTATTATTATTATTATTATTAATATTATTATTATTATTATTAGTATTATTATAATTATAGTTTTTCTAAATTGCGATGAATGAATTTACCCCCCTCTGAATTAAAAAATGTGCATTAATTATGAAAAAAAAAAGCGACGCATGTACTCGGTATTAAATAAACGAAGAACAATTCGCCCAAACACAACTCTTATCTCGAATAACGTAAGAACTTATAATCACTTAGTCGAACTCTCGTTCAATTTAAAAATAATTATTTAAAAACTCGTCATTCGCATCCGCGATAATTATCGATAATTATAATTAATCGAAACCGTTACTATTAACAACTATAAATATTGTTTATTATTGTTATTACAATTATTACTGTTACTATATTTAATATTAATCCATTTTATTTATTCACCATTATTAAATATACTTTATTAAATA
This sequence comes from Microplitis demolitor, assembly GCF_026212275.2. NCBI lineage: Eukaryota > Metazoa > Arthropoda > Insecta > Hymenoptera > Braconidae > Microplitis > Microplitis demolitor. The sequence goes on along the minus strand of NC_068551.1, from coordinate 20,195,255 downwards.
TAGGAACCATGTTGCTGGGTTTTTCTCAATATTATTTATTTTTTTATTTTATTTTCTTCATTTGTAGTCGCACTAGTGCATTTGGTGCTCACATTTATCTTTTATCAGTGTCGTTTATTTTATTATTTATTATAATTGTCAGTAAATCCATTTTTTTTTCTTTCATAACCGCGTCTCTCCCGCGAGTCCCCCCTAATTTTTTGCTTAGAAAAAAATTAACTCGCGGCCCAGCATAAAAACCGTGCGTTTAAAACTCTTAGCTTTCATATTAGTCCGTTATCAAATCGAGCCTTTATTTATATATGCATAAATATATATGTAAAAGTCGATCAAGTGTCAGTGTGTTAATATTAGTATCAGTTCGAGCTCATATATTCTTTTGTAAGAATATTTATCGTCAAATCCATATTCTACGTGGTAGTGACAGTGATTTGTAAATAAAATTATAAATAAGCGTCTACTCAATAACAATAATTACTATTATAATTTAAAAAAAAAGCATAAATAAATAGTAACTGTGTTTTGCCAACAAAATAGAGTGTCTCAATGTTGCGCGCGCCTTAACGCTGGGAACCATATTTTCGTGTGGAAAACCGGAAAATTTGAGAAAAAATAATTTTTATCAAGATTCAATTTTTTTTTTAATTTACGATCTTCATTATTATTAATCAGTGATGAGTAAAAACTCAAAACAAAACATTCGATTCAAATTTCGAATTTAAAATTTTTATCTCACATGAAAAAAATTTTTTACAATAATTCGAATTTTTCGAGCTTCAAATCGAATATTCATTTTTAATTCAATACGAATAATTCGTAAAGACGATTTACACACTTTTGATATCTCTAGATCTATTTTGAGTTATAGATCTTAGATCTTAAATTGTATAAAAAAATTTTTTAATAAGATCTCGAAATTTGGATTTTTAGTTCGAGGATTTGGCTTCGATCTACGGAGATCTACTTAGATCTGAATTCAGATCGTTGATAAAAATTATTTTTTCTCAGATAGAGATCAAAATTTTGAGATGACAACTCCAAGTAACCGGATTAATTTATATAATGAAAAGTATGTAAGGTAAAAGTGGGAAAGAGAAAAATAGAAATAGAGAGAGAAAGAGAGAGCAAGTGATAGAATAGAAAGAATGTGATATACTTAACATTAAAAGAAAATCCGTAATCCACTATCTAAAAATTATAATAATAATATAAACTTTCCAGCGGTTAATTTCGTAATCCATTTTCAATCTCAATTACCGTTAATTAATGTTATTACTTTACATAGGAACGTTAGTCAGACCATCACGAGACGACGAGCGTCATTCGTGTACATTTCTCTCAGCTTAAACATCGCCATTATTATTATTTATTTACTCACTTATCGTTCTGGACAGTCAATGAATTTTTACATCCGCTCGGATATTCTCGTAATAGTTTTCATCAGTCGAAGTCCCGCCCAAACAATCATTTATTACATTCCGACTCTCCATGTCAATTAATTACATTAAATAATATTTATTATCATTAGTAATATTATCATTATTATCATCATTAATATTATTATTATTATTACAATTAATATTAATCATTTTTTTTTAAACGTAAAGGAACTTCGTTGAGTGCGCGCGATCGAGACGCGTCTTGTCTACAAAAATAATACACACAGGAAAACGAAACTAGAGTAATGTACAATTTTTTTTTATAAATTACGTACATTTCTTTATTTTCGTTTTTTTTTTTTTTTTTTTTTTTTTTTTAACATTAAAGCCTGTTTACAAATCACTTGGGTCTTTATTGTTTCCCGTTCACTTATCACTATCACCATCTTCACCATCACCCATTGATATTATCATACAATAGTAATATTTAATAATCACCCAAGTAACCATTACAATTTTAATTAAATAAAAAAAAACAATTAACTCTCATGGAAATTTCCCGCGAGTCATTAATCAGTTAATTGAGCACATCGTTCTTAAAAAATAAAAAAATAATTAACGTGCTCCGGCCAATGCAGCGACTTCTTGCACCAACTTCTGGCGCTTTGCTTCGCCATTGTTGTTGTCCTGGGTGACAACCGCACTCTGGGTACCGGTCGATGTGCTTTCGGCGGCAGCGCGGGCGGCTAAAAGTGTTATCTGGTTGACGACATCTTCCATTTCGTCAATAAGTGGATTGGCCTCTTCGTCTGCACCTGGGTCCTGTCCTAGTCCCCCCAGTCCCAGCTCGAGACCTGGAGCCGAGAACTGGCTGGCGAATGAGTTTTGCGAGGGGTTAAGTTGCTGCGTTAATGACTCGAGCCTTGCGCGGTGCTGAACGGTCTCGGCATGGCGGCGCCATTCGCTGATGGAACCGTAGGTCCGCGTGGAGGCTGCGGTGTCGCAGAGGCTGCAGCTGAATCGCGCCTGGACAAGACGCAGCGCTCCTCGTCGTTGCTGATTCCCCAGATAGCAGGACCTTTGGTGCGTCAGCAGCGAGGATTCTTGGGGATACGCGCGGCCACATCGACGACACACCAAACACACTTCTGACTCAACTTCGCGGCAGTAAGGCGGTAAATTAACTGGCTCCTCGTTACCACTTCCTATTATGGGGTTTGGTAGTCTCACTGTTTCAAGTCCCGGGTGATTTGGATCTTGCTTAAGGAACGCCTGCATCAAGGCACGTGGTACCTGTACTGACGGTCCATTTTCCACCGGCAGCGACATCAGTCCTATGCTCATACTTGTGTTTAGGCTTGTAGTCGCTACTGAAACCAAATAAAAATTTTTGTTTTATTTTTTTTTTAACTGAAAATTGGAAATTTATTCAAAATTTCGCTTAATAATTTGAAAAAAAAATTTTTCTATTTTTGGGAAGTTAAATATTTTCCTTCACTAACTGAAGGAAAGTGAGAATAAAAAATTAAAAAGTGGACATTGCAATGAAATCTCTCGAGGATTATCTGCAGTACACCAAAAATATTGCAATATTTTAATAGCTGTCTTAAATCATCGTATCAAACTCCTGTTCCATCGCGACGAATCCACGGCTATCGTACGATAATTACAGGAGAGTGTTCGGTGAGTAACCAGGGGTATCATTAACACTTCCTGCCTCATAACGACTCTCATCTGGTGTATCAGTACACAGCCGTGGTATACGTATACGTTACCCACGCGCGTCATCGCATAAACCTGTCAACCCATTTTATTAGCTCGAGTCATCCCACGAAATTCGAAAATGCTCTCATACCATCAAAACCCATCGCAGCCACCATCAAATTTTCCGTCCCACTTTTCAGCAGGATAACAAATTCCCATCTAATCATAATTGTCCGATTACTCGCTAATCCGTCATATTAAATAGCTAAAGCGCGTTTTATTTTTACCATTTATTCATAAAGTAAAAAATAAAAGAACGTGTTCGAGTGTGAGTAGACAACGATAGAGAGAAATTATCCCATCAATGTATCTCGGCCCCACGGGCAGGCTAATAACTGCCAATTTACCTGTCCCAAGGCGAAACAGGTTTCACATAAATTCTACCTCGATCATGTCTATACCTACATACCTATAACCCAACTATATACACACATATTTATATATATATATATATCATACATCAGATATATCTATATCTATATACGATATTATGACAACTAAGTCAGTACAAATCAATTCTATATGAGAGTTTAATCGGACTTGTCTCTTTTTTTTTTTTTACATAAATATGTATCTTTTAAAATCTTAATTTTTTTTGATAAATTCTACTGAAACTAATACTGTCCGCTTGCAGTAGATTGATGAATAATTCCAACGCGATAGTTAATATTATTATCGTCGAGCAAAAAAATAAAATAAATGTTATTTTAATTGCAAGCTTTTTATACATTGGGTTACAAGAATTTATATATGAAAAAATGTATATTATGTATGTAGAATTCCGTAAAATAGTTAATGATTTAATAACAGTAAACATGAATAAAGATATCACGAGTCTATAATTATGAATAAGTGTGTAATATTATTAGAAGAGATAAAACTATTAAAAATACATATATATCACTTCCGTGTTTATTTAATAGACTAATAATAATATTCATATATCTATGTATGTATATATATATGAAGATACGAGTGAGAACCACTGTTTAAACCCGCAATCTTCTATTTGACCAGCGTTCTTCCCACGGACGCGTTTATCCGTCTTGGCTCGATCGCGCCTCTCGTGTCAACAATTCTCTTATTTTTTATTTTTAAAATTTTTTTACTCCTTTAATTTTATTTTCCGTCTGCGCTATACTACAATTCTCAGTTCCTAAGATCTCTTACTTCTCGAAACGATCTCTTAAGCACATTACACATAACATTACACATTACATATTATATTTATACCTCTTTGTAAGCACAAACTCACCAACGGAATCAAGTCCGCTGGAAGCAAACATCTCCCAGTAGATAACATATTTTTTTAGTGAATAACATCTCTATCTTTAAATTATTTGTACATAGAATTATCGATTTCGATAATTTTTAAGAGAAACTAAGGTCACCCAAGCCTTGAATTTTTAATAAAAAATATATTCGAGGTTTGATTTAAATAATAATTTAACGTCAACGTGAGAACATTAACATTTATATAATAAATATATATATCATAAATTATATATGCGAGCCGGCTCAACTAGGCGAAATATAATCAGGAAGATTAGTGGTAATGATTGCTGATAGAGCTAATAGAATACACTCGGCAATTTGTGTGTGACACCCTTGAAACAATCGGCTTAATTCGAGAAACATGTGTACATATGTATATAATGTGTGTGTGTATAATGATGTTAATGAAATGAAATGAGTATAGAAGGATCGAGGGGGAAAGAAAGGAGAAGATCATCATGGATTATTACTCTTAATGAGCACTGGTTATTTCTTTGAGTGGCTTTGATTTGCTTGGCCATCAACGCGCCACCCTACGCCCCACGTTCATTTCTCACATCCACACACTCTCGCACAATTATTTTTATATTATAGGACGTCTACTGTACATTTTAACCGATGTAATGCATACGAGTATGTTGTAAAGAAGGTTATAAATTATGACGTTTCAATGATACTGTTAGCCGACGTCTAATAATTTTTTGACTTTTTTTTTTAACAATAAATTATAAAAAAAAAAATATTTTGAAAAATTGCACTTATAGTTTTTTAAATTCTCTACATGTGCATATTTTTAGTTTTTGTTTTTTTGTAATGTATTCGTTTGAAAAAAAATCCAAAGGTTACTGTCTGCTAACCAGGATCATACGTTTGAATTAACGAGAGATTGCGTTTGTACTGATTCTTTTTTTTATTTTACACTACCGTCTAAAGGGAAGAGGCTCATTTGCGTATGGATTGAGATAGTAATGCTGTATCAGGATAAAACGTCTGTTTTTCTCTTTAAATGGGAGACCAAGAGATTCTGATTGCCACTCCTCGCAGTGATTCTCAGTTTAATTATCACCGGCTTTAATTACTTGACTTTATTATTAAAAAAAAAAAAATAATTCTATTTATTGCAATTAAATTTAATAGATAAATAGTGAGCTGATGGTTTTAAGTGCTGGTGAATTTATAAAGTAAAAATAAATTTATAACTTTCAATGGCAGGTTTATATGAGTAAAGTTAAATTGTATAAAATTGCTCTGATCTCTGATTGAATTAAATTTATTATTGAGGAAATTATAACCACAATTTAAACTGATAATAACTTGAGAGCGTGACTAACTATTGAGTTTAAATATTATTTATTTACTGAATTTCATTTTTTCTTTATGTATTTTTTAAAAGTTGCTTTATGTACTCATCCTAGAATTTACTTTTTTTTATTTAAAATTTTTTAAACTGTTAACTAAATAGAGTATTAAAAATTATCAGAATCAAATATTAACACATTAAGAATCGAAGATAAAAAAAATTGACGGTCATGAGTCGTGAGATAATAAGGCGCTATCTAATAAATTATTTATTTCAATAAAAGATTAACAAGTATTTGAATAAAACGATAAAGTATTAAGATAAACAAAGTGTAACAGATAGCAGGGACTGGAGCTTGAAGAGGCTAAAGTAGAAATAGAGACGCGGGAAGCGAAGCACACGTGTTAGGCCGCGGATCGCGAAGTGCAATTTAAATGGACGTGGAGAAAATTCCGGAGTCGTGGGGCAGAGGGCCAGCTCGGTCTGCAAGCGATGTCGAGGGGGCAATATAGGTCTCAAGCCCGTCGCGAGGAAAAGAGTTTCGCGTAGGCGTGAATTCCTTAACCCTTACTATCGTCTCTCTTTCTTCGGGTTTATTTTATTTAACTCATTTAAAACAAAACTAACCGAGAATAATATAAGTAGAGATATTCTCGAGGCTCCGTGACTTTCTGTCTCGTTTGCACGCTCGTTAAACGACTTTTCCACTTCTCAATCCCTTTCACTTGTAAGAGATACCTTTTATTTTATTTTTATTTTTATTTATTTATTTTAGTTAATTTTATTTTTATAAATATGTGCGTGTGTGTGCACACATTCAAGGCGCGGGCTTGTGCTTCTTGTTGTCTCGGACCCGTTATCGTGAATTCTTGGTTCGGAACGGCTGTTTCACACCTCCGCTCGGCCCAAGAATTAGGAAATAAATTAGTGCGAGACTAATTTTGTTATCTCGTCGATGCTCTGGGCGACGACACTTTTCTCTCTTATTTTTTTCTCATGCCCCCTCCCCCCAATACACCTAGTGCTTGAGATGTCTTTGCTGAGTGTGTGTGAGTGTGTGTGTGTGTGTACGTGTTTTCATCGAGGTATGTAAGATCAGAGTCTGGTGTCGTCAATGCTGCTCTCCCCGCGGAACCAGTTCCATTCGTAGGCACTTTTGACCGCACGTAAATTACTTAGACCGCCGCGTAGATTTTTTTACTCTACACTTTTTATTTTTTACTTTCCTGGATTTAGAAATAATTACGGGGCAAATGTGCTCCGTGTTAATATTGATTGATTGATAAATTAAAACATCTCGTGTCTCGAGATTACCTTATCCAGATTTATCACACGTGCGCTCGTGAGTGCGCTAAGGGATTTCCTTGGCCCCAAATAACACATTATTGTTTATTATTATTATTACTATTTTTTTTTTTTTTTTTTTTTTTATGTCTTTACTGTGGCCCAGGAATTTTTTTACGATCCGGGGATCTTTATCTTCCTCATGTAGACAACTATCGAGATTAGTTTTTTCGAGTTATTATACAGCTTTATCGAGACACTTACGATATAAATTACTAATTAATTAGTCGTCTTGCTCGTCGTTGTCGTAAGTTTATTTATTTACCTTTTTTTCTTCGTTTATCTTAAAAGTAGACAGAGTGGGGGTAAATAATGACTGTACGGTTGACTCATCAGAGAATAAATTATGACACACCTTAAAACTCAATGGCACATTTCTTCCTTAATCACCGAATAATTAATATATATTATATATAAATAATTAAAGTAATTACTACCGGTTGGTAATTATTAACCGTTAAAATAAAGCCAAGAGGTGATGAGTCTGATGAGGCTGGTGAAATATAAATTCTTGTCCCCGTGGTAGTTGATAGTTAGCTGGCACTTGATTTGCCGTCGGTATCACCGAGTGCCAGGCAGGAAGGCCCGTATTATCGAAGCAATTGTCTCACCCCGCCCGTCATCAGAACCCAGTGCTCTGGTGTGTTGAGCTTATACTCGTATAAGCACTATCCGAGACACATCACATCATCAGAGACATTATCTGAATAATTCCAGTGAGAGTAGACTTGGCCACATATTTATACACACATATATTTAATCATTATCACTTGGCCACCCGCACCCGACTCCCCTGTCCTCAGCTCCTCCCCCTTATTAACATCTAGCTCTCAGACTGTCACTCTTGAGTACTCTCTAGCCGGACCGATTATCCCATTAATACTAAATAAAACTCTCACTCTGGTCTTGTCGGCTATACGTCGCGTCCGCCACTGGTTTATTCTTTAATTATTTAAATGCCTTCCCAACACAGACAACATAACAGGGATAACTCTATAGTTTTAATAAAACAACGCGCAATCAGTATCATATCTTTAAATGTATAAGTATCTATATATATATATATGGACTATAAACAACTATGGATGGATAAATATACGCCCGGAGCGTCGATTGTACGTCAAGGGCTAAAAAAATATATATATATATATATATATATATATATATATATATATATATATATATGAGTATTAAGTCAAGTATCAAGGACGAAGATTGCCAAGAGCTAAATAAATTAATAATTGTTATTTATAAATTAATAACTGCAATTAATTATAAATAATAGTTATTTTATTAAAAAAAAAAATTATTGAAATTCTTGAATTTTTTAATGAAGGAGAGAATGAGAGATGAGAAAAATTTATGGTTTTTAAATTTTGGGTACAAGGAGAAAGTAGAGTAAAATGGGCTAGCGAGAAAATTTGGTAAAAAAAAATTTTAATTAAAAATATTGAAAAGTAATCTTAGATTGGTTAAAAATGAAAAAAATTAGGCAGTAATTAAAATGTATAAAAAATTAAATACTCGGTAAAGTGCACCGTCATGACCCGTGGCCTACATTATTTGTTGGTCAATAAAATTTAAAATTAATTAAAACCCGAGTAAAAAATTTAACTGACCGTTTTACCTCTTTTCTCGTATTAATAAATTTATTGATTAATAAACAAGCTTTTATGCTGATCCAATTTAGTTGTTAATTTACAACGACTATAGCTTAGGTTAATATTAATAAACAAGACGTGTTATTTAAAATCCGCGATTATTCTGACGGCACAAATGCGCTCTAAGTGTTAAATAAATGGATGGAAAATTTATCTCCATATATATTAAAAAAATTAATTACCTCGAATTTATAGCGTTATAAAAAAAATTGAACGCACTTAAAATGTATTTTATCAGTCGTTAGATTTTTTATTAATGGCTACAAGTGGATATTAGAGAGACATTTAGCTACAACGGTATTATATGTAAACTCGGTGTCGGGATTAATATTTATAGTTGGATAATAGTATAAGAAATAAATAAAATAAAGTAAGATAAAAACAAATGGAGGTACAAAAAATAACAAGAGAGAGAGAGGGGGGAAGAGGAGAAAGAGAATGCCCGTAGCCGTAGCCAGTCAACGTTGGTTGATTGTCATTATCATTAAATGACGATTTAATGATTAAGGCGCGCCGGACGTGGGACGTACTGGGCACATATTATATCCTCGTGTAATTACCTCGCTTCGATTATTAGACGATTAGACCTCGGCCAGTGGTAATGGACAGTCTTGATGCTCGTGTTACCAGCACGAAGCATCACAGATTTTCACTCGACTGCGACGACCACTACATTTATGTAATTTCATAGTCTCTGATGATGCTTTTATGTTACTCCACACTATCTATTATACATTGCAGGGAGACCAGTCATTCTGGTTTTATTTATATGCCTCCTCTGTACCCTCAGTTTTATTTAGGCTGGCGTCAATTGAATCGGGTTAATTATTTATACTCGTCCGTGTTTAAATTAACTTTTTTTTTCTTATATAAATAGCTCAATTTTAAAACATGTTAACTATTTACTGCTCTAGACACTCGTAAAAAATTTAATAATCTTTATTTTAATTAAAATAAAAGTCGGAAAATCTATTAGAAGGTCACTCGATTAAAATTGATTGGAGAAAAAAAAACGTAACCCGAGTAATTTGCCTCTTTAGCATGATCATTATCCCCGAGGGCTTAAAAGTCGCTAAGTAAAGTAAGAATCAGGTGGTTTTGGTGAGCTGAGCAAGACCACTACAGACAAGTTACTGCTTCTGCTCTCATTACATCCCCGAGACAGAGCCCAAGAACACGGCAAAGAGCAGTGCTAGGTATTTTTAAGCTCACGGATTGTAAAAGCAAAAAAAATATATAAACCAACCAAGAAAAAATAAATAGAGAGAGAAAAAAATAAGAAAGCGTAAAAGAAATGAAGAAAAGACACCCTTGTGATGGTGCCTCCCCACGTTAGCGGATCGAGGCTCGTTAAGATATCGCGGAATCGTTAAAAATAATTGTCAGCCGGATAATTAAGGGGTGAAACCCCTTCAGGGTAAAAAGAAATACTCCGGAGACGACGGATCATTCCTGAGCTTTCTTTTCTTACGTTTACTTTTTTCATTCTCTTTTTTAACCACCTCTCCCTTCGCTGCCCGATGTCGTCCTCTATTTTTTTCACTCTTTCTCTTTACTTTGTACCACCTCATCCTCTATCACTGCTACATCGCGGCCCCAATCTGCTTAGGATCTCAAACCAACGGCTCTCTTATCCTCATTCGAGTGTGTATTTTGTTGGCACATCGTTAGCCCGCGAGGGTGCCTCGATGCCTCCGTTGCCGGCTAACGTTTTAACCTTTTTATTTCACTTCTTGACGTTGTCGAAAATCAAACCGGGGTTGGATCATGTTGGGGGTCTACTTTCGACGAATAAACTCTCTTATCAGCAGCTTGTTACGCAGATCAGAGCCAGTCACTCGAAATCAAATTTTATTCTCGAAAAATCTTTCAGTTCCTACTTGACATCTCACATATGCCATAGCTCCAAGTCTGAGCTCGTTTACTCCTAGCCTGCATGCATTCGTGAACACCGAGGCTCTATTCCGCTCGTACCGGCTTCTATTTGACGTTCATTCCAGCGGAACGTCGTCGTCTTTTTTACTATTTTTTTTTTTTTTTCATCCGACAACTTTTCCGTCCCACTTCAATGAACAAATGACGTAATTAAAATTTTATTTAAAGTTTTAATTTAATTTTGGAAAGAAAAGTTTTGTCATAAAATATTATTCTCTATTGTAATTAAAAACAAAATAATTTTTCTCGGTATTATTGTTTGTATTTTATAGAATAGTTTTGTCTGGACGGATAAATTTTCTGTCCAATTAAAAACAAAGATAATTCAATCTATTGTTGCCGTTAATAAAGAAAACGAGCTTACAAAGCAATGTCGGGTAAGTGGACGTGAATATTAAAATATGAATCTCCATCAACTTTACCCATTTATTAAGTATTTTTATTTAACTTTTCATTTTTTCATCTTCTATTCTGTTTACTTAATTCCGTTCTCTCGGTATCGCGTCTTTTGCCCGCTAAAAAGTGCCAAAGTCTCATTGTTTGCTAAGGTTTTTCCGGATCTTTATAATTATAAAATTCCTCGTGACCCTTACTCACGTCTTGCTTTAATTCTTACCGTTCTTCGTCCTTATAAGATAGTGAGATAGACCGCGCAGAGCGAAACCAAACCCAATGGAAAAAAAAAAAAAAAAACTCAGCGAAGGAAAACTAAAATAAAGAAATAAGAATCGGAAAAAAAAAAATAAGAAAAAGAGTGAAGCTTTTTATTATACTAGAGACGTAACAAGGGCAGAGAGATGAGGGTGCCGCGGTAATTATTATTCAAATATTTTCCTTTGCCATAGCCCGGCCGCATTAATATTTACAATGCTCCCCTTGCCAGTCATCCCCTTACAGCGATCATACTAGTGTAGTGTGCTGTACCGGGATCGCAATCGCAAGTGAAAAGAGTCGATGAAAAAAAAAAGAAAAAAAAATACGAATAAGAAATAAAAGTAAGTGAAGAAGATACACACTGAAATACCGGAGGTAGAGGTGAAGTATAAGATGTAGAAATAAAACGAAGATAAAAAAAATAAAAATAAACATTTCTCTATCTCGCGAGTGAGCGAAATAATACTCGCGTCTTCGATTTCGCGCTTAATACTATCCACTTATGCAAACGAGTCTCTCGAGAGATCGCGTTTTCTCTATCTCTTATATCCTTTCACAGTATTATACCTTACGATTACACGATACTCTTTCTCTGTCGCTATTCTACCCACTCGTTGGGTAGGGGCCGGGTATAACGCTCAAGACTCGGAATCCACACCTATATAGCCGCTGAACAACGTCTACTTTACTACAAGTGGAAGATTCGCGGTGAGTCGAGACTACTCTGAAATGTTGTTCGGATTGGATCGATTATCGATTCTCTGTTCTCGTGTCTCTATTTCGACTACTCTGGAGTACCAGAGTACGACCGAGACATCAGACACTGACTGTTTGTACGTGCTCGTGAATTTACGCTCTCAACAAATCGAACGGACTTATTGTTAAGCGAAATTTAAACACGAAAGACTGATAGCTAAAATCTCACCTCTGATTTTAAATAAATTCTGAGACTTTTGTTGTCTTCAATAAACAAAAGCCCTAAATTAATTAATAAATAATAATTATTATTGAATTTATTATCAGATGTATCAAGTATTAGAAGCACACTAGGGTCTTCCCGGTGACCCCTGACCTCAAGCTCGAGTCCGAGCCCGTTTCTTTATGTTTTTTTTCCGCATTAAACTCATAGTAATTCACGACGTAACGACCATCACGCCAGCACGTGATTAGAGTAATTAAAGTCGCAGTTGTTGTATACACTAGGCTCGGGGGTGGGGGTGGGGGTAGAAATGGACATACCGCCGGGTGAAGAAAAAGAATAACTAGGCCGTGAACGTTCTGCGAGGGATTAAGAAACCTTATCGGAGTATTAATGTGCGACTTCTCTCTCTCACTCGGGTAATTTATATTCGTAACCAAGTTTGCTCTATAGCCGAGGCATTATACTGCCTCATCGTCAATTACTCAACTTCCAACGCTAATAAATAAAAAAAAAGAATCAAATTCGTCAGGATAAAAATTATCTGGCCATTTTTCACTCGGGCTACACCCGCGTCGATTTCGTAGGCGAAATTAAAAAATAATTCCAGTCGATTGGAATGCGCAAGAGTAAAAAGGGAGAAAGAGACAGAGGGAGAGATCATGGGGGATAAGTTTTAAAAAATGTTTAAGAATTTTTTGATAGTCTTCCTCGGGCGATATTAGGCTGGTCATTATCGTCGCTCCAATTATCTATCTGGACTTTTAGAAACACACTTAAGATAATAGATGTGTGTATCGTGAGAACCATTTACTTGTTATATTTATTTATTTTTTTTAAAAGCCAAAGCCCAATCATAAGTCCAAGCCCAAGCCCAAGTCCATTGAATTTTTATTTATTTCTAAAACGCCGGTTTCTATTTATTTATTTATCTGTTCACTATTTAGTGATACAGTTATTTATCACAAGTAACAAACCATCAGAAAGCAGGCCTAGAAACTGATTCGTGATGGACAGACAGCCTGGAGTTTTCGTAACCTGATTAGAAATCACGGTATCATTTCCCGTACGGCTTGTGTGACAAATGGCCATTAGAATCGGCAAAGTTCCTTACTCTGTCCGACTTAAACAGATACAAATGTTTATGTCGATGTAAATGTCCGAGCATTTGTGTGCAAATGAATAAAATTGTAATAATGACAAAAAAAAAAAAATAATAGTAATAAAGTGGAGGTGGAGTTAAATTATTCGCGAATAAAGTGAAATCGTTTTACGTACTTGCCGTGAGGGCTGTACAAGTATATGCTTATAGAAATAAATTAACGAGTAATTTTATTCTACAACAGCTCGGTTGTGATATTGCTGTTGAAGAAAATTAAACGTAATTGGTCCAGTTATCAATCAGAGCAGTCATGACGACAATTCGTACATAGGAATTTAATAATTTATTGGACTCAATAGCTTTCACTTTTTAAAAATTAATTTTTTTTTTAGTATTATTGCTAATGTAATGAATTATTATTATTTATATGAAACGCGAATTAGCATTGTGAAGAATTAGCAAGTTAATATTTTTATTGGCAAATGGATTTAGTAAGTAATTAAGGCAATCAGCGAATTAACGTATTCACATTGAGAACTGTATAAGGCGCGAATAAGAGTTAGGGGAACAAAGTGCGTCGTAGCACGCGATCCTACGTGGGCTTACACGACGCCTTTCTGTCTACATCAGCTTGCTCGCTGATTATTCAATCCTTTAGTCAGCTTTTAAAACTTTATTATCGTGTACTCGGGGCTATTTCTTACGAAAATTAAATCGTTAAGTCACGATCGAGGTTTACAACTCTCGAACAAATTAATAAATAAATAAATTTAAATAATAACAGAACCATTTAACGCTGACACACATATACATCGTGTCTTAATATTTTAAGTTGTCGGGAAACGTGTAGAGTTAGTAAGTGTAAAGATTGTCAGGGGAGATTAAAGTGGGGCGGCGAAATCCACGTGGTCAAGAAGCTTGACTATCTCATCGGTCTTCACACCCGGACACGACACCTATTGACTCGATTGTGTTTGTCTGTGTGTGTGACAAGTGTACATGTGCCAAGAACTAAGGAAAGTCTGTGTCTGGCTGTATAGGAGGTGTTGCACTAGGGGAAGATTGTAGATCTTAGACGATAGAAACGATTGAGAAAATGCTGTCGGTACGAGCAACTTGTACTAATTAAACGCTCTTTAACCCTAACCGGAAACACTTGGTCACTGATGCTATCCCTCCTTGGTCTTTTATTTTTTTTCTTCGACTCAATCGCTCTGTATATCAGGCCGTTTCGATTGAGTGTGTGAGTATGTGTGTGTGTGTGTACAATACACGACATATTGAACAGCAAACATGCTGGTCTTGAAGCCCTCACGAATCTATTCTACTCTCTGACGCCTCATCGATCGCACCGATTTAATTATATTATATCAAGGCTTACGATGTGTCAGAAAGTCATTGGGTCAGTTTATTTTATTTTTAACTAACATCGATACCAAACTTAATTTATTCAAAAATATATAAGGGAGGAAAATGATTTCGCTCTAAATCAGAAAATAACAAAATCATTTTTTTTGTCAATTTAAAATTTTTTTTTAATCCAAGAAGTAAGAGTGTATTGAGTGAATTTTTTTCTTAACGTCCCCATTTGCATTTTAGTACATACACGTGATTTGCTTTTAACTTTGTTACTACAGAGTACATTGAATTTAATTTATAAAAAGTCTAAAAACTGGCGAACTGTCGGCAGCGTTTTAAAAGCTATGAAAAAATGTATAGATGATTGGTTGAAGGGTAAATAATTTAAGTTATTTTCGTTCCATAAAATAAATGAGTCTTTAACGGGCCTCGAGCTTTAAGCCTTTAAGCACCTGGCAGTAGAGCAGTAAAGTCTGATAATTGTCTCAGGGAATCACGGGCGAGCGACGTCGTGGCGCACCCTTCGAAGCCAGGGTTGGACATGCAAATAACTCTGGGGGTTAGTTAGCTAATGTAATGGGGTCGGGTTCGTATCGTACTACCGAGTTGATTCATTAAGGGGTTGATGGCTTAATTGCCGGCTCGCACAGCATCAACCTCTAAAGTGCCGACGAGATAGACCGTGAAAGGTACAATACCACCACCACTACCTCTACCCTCCGACAATATTTACCCTCATACTCTTTCGCTCTTTTAACTCGTGCACTCATGTTGTCTCTCACTTAATCTTTATCTTTCTACCCTTGGAACGCCTGCCGCGCGACGGCTCTCATTCCCGACTCTAGTATCCCAACGCAACAGGTTGTTATATCTGAGCGAGAGTGAAAAACACTCGCTTGTAAACGTTATTCCTGTGCCCTTTCTCCCTCATTGTTATTATATCACCTTCTTCCTTCAGTCTCAGTCTCGCCAAAACAAAAAAAATTCAGCAACACCAGATCCAACTCGTTAGCACCCCAAATTAAGTGTTAACTCGCGTTAATTAATTACCCGATTTCCAGCTTTCGTCGCCCTCGGACCGTTACACAGATTAAAGTCACTGTTATTTCCCGACAAGGGAAACTAAACTAATTGCGTCTCTGACGGTCCATTAACGCCGTCTCTCCTATTTACATAAATTTAATACCCGCAAAATTATTTAAAGTCTTATCGCTTATTATTCTCCGTCCGAGCGATTAAAAGTCGAGTTCGCATGAGTAGGATCCAAATCACCGCTCAAGAATTCGTAATTTTAAAAAAATAAATATACATGCAGTTATTTTATGCACATTCGTGACAAATGTTTAAAGTGTACACAAATTAGCAACACATTATTAAGTATTCTTATGATTGCGGTGAACCGAGAGGACCACGGGTGAATACTTGATCCAAAGCGCCACCTGTATTATCCAACTATACATCCGAATCCTGTCTGGTTTATCTTCGGTCCCTGTACTGCTACAGTACACACTCATATCAGCCCGATTCGAGTTTGTATTATGATTTAATCCACAAAGTGCATCGCCTAAGAGTCTCGCTGCGTACTAAGCTCGCCTCACCCATCTACAAGACCAGCCAACACTGACACCACTATACCTCTTTTGAATTTGCTTTTTAATACTTTATTTTATTTATAATTTTATTGTCCGCAATTTTTATTTTTATTTTTTTTCGGTCTTTTATTTATTTCGTACCTGCCGGAGGCATAACGATCGGTACGTGAATTTTCGCTTATTGGTATGCGCACTGTGGTGGCTGTCTCTCGTGAATTATCGCGAGTGTCAGCGCCGAGGCTCGACCTTTGTTGCCCATCAGGATCAACAGTTTAATTTAAGGTCGTATATGTTTTTAATTCCTGGTAGAAAGTCGTATTATTTGTAAATAACCAGCCTCCTTATATACAAGACACTTTTTTTACTTAAATATTTTTACTGTAAATTATTTTAATTTTAAATTATAGTAATAATAATAAATTATTATTTATTATTATTTTTTAATATTCATTTTTATTATATGGGTATTTTAAGCAGAGGAGAGTGGGTCACGATAAAGTACTGGGTCATGACAATAACTAAATAATTTTCTTAAAAATTATTTCGTAGTACGTCATTTTACCCCAAAAAAATTTGGTTATTTTTATTAAAAATAAATTATACATAGTAATTAAAAGTAATTAATTGTGGCCTGCTTTTCCTAATATTGACCTCGATTTGAATATTAATACCCGAGACACGAAAGCGGAAAATAAGGAAATGGATAATCAGAAAAATGTCATGTTGTTACTAAATAGCCGGAGTTTTTGGCCATGGGTTGGATTTAGATATTATATGTGATATGAAATCTTTTATTACACAGCAATGCTGCATGTTGTAATATCAGACTAAAGAACTGAAGGTTTTCGAGGAGGAAAAAAATGAAATAAAATATTGGCAGAGTTTTTCCATCAGGCAATCTCGATGTTAATTACCAGCACAGCGGAATAAGAATAAAAACGGGGAGTAGGAATGAGAGGACAAAAGTGGATGAGGCTGAGGATCGTAAAGGACTTGGAAGAGATAGAGAGAGTAATAAATGTGAGTTATGCCAGCCGTTAGATAGTTGAATCTCAGTATTCTGCGGTGGGTTTTCTCTACTCTCTAGCTCACCGTTAATATCTTCATTACTAAATCATCTCGTACCACCCCTAGGGTCGGGTCTTGCTGAAAAAAAATATGCTACAGTCATTGCTACCGCGTGCACACGCTAACTCCCCGCGCCCGTTTTCATCCAACTACATGAGTCCTCCCTACATATTTATGCCCCGCTGTATCTGTATATTGTAGTGCTCTCGCTTATATCAGTGTTCTGCGAGTAATATACGGGCACCCGTCCAGACCACCGAGCGTCAGAAAAGCTGTCTTATTTTCCTGCGTCTTTGTATCTCTAGAAATACAGCATCAAAATACATTCAGACGTACTTAATATTTAAAATTTTTTACAAAAAATTAAGTAATTTAAAGTAGGCAAGTTTAAAAAATTATTTTCCATTTCGTACTCGTATTTTCATAAAAAATTAAAAAATATATTTTATATAAAATATGTAATTCTTGACCTTTGTGATAAAATCTTATTGTTAAAATGATTTGAATAGCTACCACCAGGTTCGAGTCTCGTTTCTTTATGTATCAAGTTCGTCGAACTCGAATAAGCGTCACGAAGAACGTGCAACCAACACTGTACCACTAGAGAGTTTGTTCTCGCGTGAGAAACAAAAAGTGTGGATTATGTACATCTGAGCTCATAGATCTTCCTAGGGGATAGTTGATTTTTTTCCTCTATATCTATATCTATACCTATACCTACACCTACACCTACACTTACACCTAATATATCTATATCTATATCTATCTACCTATCAACCAATCCGTCTCTCCGTCCCTCTGGCTCTTATTTCTCTTGTACGCCTGGAGCCCGAACGCCAAATCCCAACCCATAGCTCACGGAAAAAGGTTCAACTACGCGATGATGGAAATAATAGTTGGGTTAGAGGCTAGAGGGTGCTGGATATGGCTTTTTCCTAAGGTACATTAGCAGCCTTCAGCCCCGAGGGTAAAACCGTTCTTTCTTCATATACATCTTTGTTATTTTTTATCACCTCCTCGGAACTTGAAAACCTCGCGCTCTCTAAATATTTCCCGCGAAATGGACGAAAAAATATGTAACAACTAGTAGCATATCTCGCTAATAAACAACCGACAAGCTCTTAATTTTAAAAATTAATTTACGATTCTCTTGATATTATTTTTTTCTGTAATTTTATTCCCAAATTGTGGAGTCAACCGGAAAGCTTTTAGTCGGAGCTCGAACCCTCCTTTATTACCGGGGACATCCATCATCTTTGTATGACGGTGAGATAAAAAAAAACCCCTATCAACATAGCACCCCTCCGTCCTTCTCACTTTGTTACTTTATTTTATTTTTTTATTCTATGGCACTCTTGTCACGCGGAATTTTAACGAGTACGCTTGAGTACCAATCACCCAATGGGTTGATCACCATCACCACCGTCACCATCATCATCATCATTATTATTATTTTTATTTTTTATATATACTATTGTCATGATTATGATGGACCCATATGTCAGTTTTAAATCGCGTTTACCACACACGACAAAACACTTTTGTCTAAACTCGAAAGCTCTCGAGGGTCTTTTCTATTCGTAAAAAATATCTCATAGTTTTTACTACAGGCCCGAGTTAGTTATTATTTTTTTTATCTGACGGGGGGAGGAAAACGCAGCCTTTATATTTATGGTCACAGTATTAATGTCGGTTATTTTTTTACCTTAATAACTATGACGGGTGTGAAAGTTTAGGGGAAAATAAAATAATAACGATCGAAAATACGTAAGAAGAATCATGAGGGATATGATTTAACGGATGCACAAAATATATACATATATATATATATATATATATATATATATATATATATATATACTGTAAAAAAATCGATGTCTAAAGCAACTTATTTTAGCACCGGTACAACGGTGTTATCTAATCAGTGCTAAAACAACCTGCATGCGGAGTAAATTAACTTCGATTAATTAACAAATTGCTGACACTTTTAATCACTCATCAAATTGAATATTTCGTAAGAATATTATAATTTTTATTCTAACATTTGATAATAATACAGATTAAAAATTGATTATTGATAATTTTTTATTTTCCTCGCTGATTAAATTTTCAAAGAAACTTAAATTAGCATCTCATTGTTGACAAATATTTTTTGAATTTCTTCATAAATCAGTAACTCTGCGTATTATTGATTTTTAAATATTTTTTTTTGTTTTTGAAATACGGTTCGACTTCTAATACTCCAAACCTAAAACTACTTTTTTTAACAGCGGGTCTGCGTGGACTCACACCACTTTTTTACAGTGTATATTTATATTTTTATTTAATTCTTGATTTATTATTTTAAAAATAAAAGTCTATAAATGTGGATAGAATCGATGGGTATTCTTTCTTTGGGGTGATTCCCCGGTGGACGGTGATTATAGTTCGATGACAGGACTTGCACGACGTCTATTAGACTTGGACGGCTCGATGACAGTAGAGTAGAAAGTTTTTTAATGACACTCACTATTTCCTTTCCATATATGTCTATAAAATACTCTTCTCTCTCTCTCTCTCTCTCTCTCTCTCTCTTGAGTAGTCTCCCATGTACATTGTATATGACCTTTCATTTTGCTATACACCAGGTACACAGCCGTTGCAATCACGTTTTGTTTGCATGAATTTTTTATTTTTGCGTGTTTTATAAAAAAAGCTCAATTATTTAAATCACTTGGCTTTTATTTATCGGTTTTAAATTTATTTACTCTTATTTTTAAACTCAGAAAAATAAAAAAATTTTAATGTCCGATTTTCCGAAATATTTTCAAGGGTGAAAAAAAAAATAATTATGGTTTTTACTAATAACAGTAATTTTTTTTTAACTCGAGAAAGCAGAGAAAGTTTGTATTTATTGGTGCGTAAAAAATGAGTAATTTTTAGGGGAGACTTTGATGATTTATTAAAAATTCATCAGAAATCATCAAGGTGCGTGCAATTTTATTTTCCTTCTATCGGTTATTTTTTTAGTTCGTGCACATAATCATCTACTAGAAACCACAATTGAATAATAAAATAATATAAGGAATAAAAAAATAAAAACTATTTAAGTGGACATTTAATAGGGACAAATTTTCCATCGTCATTGATGAGTGTCACGTCGAGTACAAAATGATAGACCGCGAATAAGAATTGTTGAAAAAGCTATCGATACTACTAGTAATATCAATAATAACAACAATAATAATAATAACGATGATGATAATAAAAGTAATAAGATTGAGGTGAACGGACTCTGATATGGCAGAGGTTTGACAGACATTTTGTATATTCATAACTCATATGAAAGACATAAAATAAAATGTTAAGTTTTTCGAGTAAAAATGAGTAGTCACGTGAGTAGAATGAAGAATGAACATAAATAAATGACAAATAAAATTAAACTCAAAGCAGGCGTGATAGCGAGAAATAAAATCGACGGAATATAATATAATCCCAAGCTCGGGATTTAAGAACCGGGTTTTCTATAAGCGTATATAAATAACATGGTAAACGACCACGAGACAGTCAATCTAATAAACGAAAACCAAGGAACACTGGTGGCTGGTGTTAGGAGTGATAGAATTTCGATTACCCACCGATCGTTTTCACGCCACGGCATCTGAGCGACTTGTCACTTCACTTTGTCCGTGACACTTTGTTTAGTCGATACACCTACACTTTTACATTTTTTATTTTATTTATATTATACTTCTATCACATCTCCGACTACGCCACAGATAACGACGAGTCGTCAGAAGTCAGTCAGACAAAGCCCCGTAGCAAAAAAAAGGAAAAATTCAGCTTTGACTGAGACTTAAATTAATTCAGACAGACAAGAGCATCGAAATTTAAATTTGTTATTTAAAATTATTAAACTTTATTGATATTTACAACTTCTCGACACCTTTAATTTCAGACGTAGGTATAGTCGTCGGGTGGCGACGATGAGGGGACGTTAAACGTTCTATGAAATGACAATAATCGCGGCTTATGAATGACAATAGACTGGAGAGAATAAGACTGTGAGAAAAAAAAATGTGTCTGTTTACAGAAGCGTGTGGCGGCGTAATATCCACGCTTGATATTATGTTATATTATATTATATTATTATATTATTATTATGTGTATTATGATGATTCGTGTGGCTGTTTTATACCGTTGTTACAAACACCAGACACAATGAGTTTTTAAAATATGTACATATATATATATATACAGTGTGTAATGCAGCACGAGAGGGAGTTCTGCATGACAATGGATCTAAAGTTGTTACCATTTTTTTTTGTTTTGTTCTTTACAATATTTCTATGGGTCAGGGGTCCGGGTGACGCCCTGCAGATCTGTTTCATGCTCACGCGAGTTAACGAGATAAAACTCTATCACAAGTGAATATCATCGCGTTATTATTTTTTTGTTTGACAACATGCTTTAATGACATTATTTTTTTTTTTACTGATAATTATAGACGAGCTGACGCTTTTAATGCATTATAAATTCATCATATGAATAAATAATTTTATTGCATGTCGAGTTAAATAATTATCATTAGAATCGTTAAAAAAAATTTTTTCATTGAAAAAAAAAAAAAAAAAGAAAAAAAAAATTGCAACAATTATAGAGCTAATTGTCAGGTTAATCTAACAAGTGACACGGATTCAAAGGCAATAAATTTTTTTTGTCTCAATGTCACAGTATCCCGTTGACTTTATACCCGCAAATATTTTTTGTCGGGTAATTTTTTGCAAGAGTTTTTATAAGCAGACTGCAGCCCTCGAAATTACGAGCCCCGCTGGCATAAGGGGGTCCGGGTGATCTTTCTCCGTCCAACGTGCACTCAAGGACCGGCTCATTTGCATGCCGAGGGGAGAAAAACAAACCGGGTTAGAAAAAGAAATAAAAAAAAAAACGGTGAAAAAACTAACGAACGCGAGTTGACTGAAAACAAAGCTAGTGAGTGGTTGGCGGACAGGGACACCACGAGGGGATCTGCTTTGACTAATTTGAGGTTTGACTAATTTAGCACGCGACAAAAAGTTGCTAAAAAAAATTTTACACCGCTCAGGGGCTGGCTACTGAGACGAAATCTAATACGGGACAGGGGTAGTTAAAACTCTCTATCCCGTTCATAAAAACGAATTACGCGATTTAAACCAGTATTTCAGACAAATAATTACTTTTTTTTTTCATCCACCTTACACACATTTGTTTTCACGCCGCGTTTCCGAGGGGTGCCTTCTGAGAGACACTTCACTCTAGTGCGTCTGCAGGTTGACAAAAAATATAAACAAAAAATTCCAACCCTTCGCGTCTACAAAAAATAAAACGATAATGAAATAAATTAAATTAGTGGACAATAAATAAAAAAAAAATACAATTATTTGTGAGTGACATGTGACGCAACAAATTAGTCAACTATCTGCTGATGATAATGAACTCGTTGGACGTAAACGTAATTATCTGAGTTCTCGTCCTCGACCCTCTGACAGTTTGTGTGCAGGTGTCACTAATTATTTTTTTTCCCCGGTAATTTTCAAGGATTAATATATTGGTCTAGTATACCTGTAGTGGGCAGCGAGTGTCCACGTAAATATATGAACGAAAAGTAGAGAAAAGGAAGTCGAGTGCGAGGAGATGAGGAGTGAAGGGGGGTAGGAAAAGTCATCAGGGACTAAGTGCTCTTGCGTATACAAGGGGACAAGACAGCTGCTAGATCAATTAGTGGTTAACGATAAAAAATTAACCGCGCCATAATTACTAAATCCACTTCCTGTCTTCCTCAATCACAATGCAGATATATTTTTTCTTCGTTATTTTAAGTAATTAAATTGTTTTATAATTTTATTACTTGCCAAAAATATTATTTTCAATTAATACCACAACTATAAATATATAATTCTATCAAGGCATAGTGTAATTAGTCTCGTTGTTTACTGACCTGTTGGTGGCCAGGACGCGACTGAGACTGGGAGAGAGCCTGGCCTGCATGGTTTACTTGCACCGCTGAAACTATCACAAGCATTTTGTTTTTTATTCCGTTTTTTCACGAGGTCTCTAAGCAAAATTTCATTCAAATTTAAACAGCTTTGTTTATTTATTTATTTATTTATCAAAGAGTAAAATCAGTTATTATGCAACAAAATGAGTCAAATTATCATCACAACTAAACAAATACGTTGTCAGTGTGAACTCTACGAATTTCGAAGCAGGCAGAGCAACACAAAATTACATTATTTAATTTTATCAATTACCAGTGTTCAAATAACACGGTTTATTTTTTTTTAATTGCGATAATTATTTTCATATATTTATTTATCAGGCCAAACTCCTCCTCGCCTCTGACAACTGGAGAGTAACCGCCGGTGCCTTCGATAATTTGTAGAATTCTTTCACGACGACGCATATTCATCCAAATTCATCTACATATATTTATATATATATATATATATACATATATATATATATATATATATATATATATATGTGTTATTATATATTTATAGGCTACTGCACACAAGCTGAAATGCTGCATAAATAATATACCATATATATTTATAATTATTTATAACACACAACAATCCACTACTTTAACAATTCTACGCCATGAATAATTAAAAAAAAAAATTTTAAATAATTTATAAGAGTTTTTCTATTTTTAATGTGAAAAAAATGTCCAGTCTGTCGTCGCAATTCGAATTTTAAAAAAAGTTATGCGTGTAGACAAGAGTGTAGTAGTACATATGTATGTATATATATAATATAATATAATATAATATAAAATAATGTTCGGGTCCCGTCGAGGCCAAAGCCAAAGCAAAGACCGGGGTCTGTCTGTTAGCCCGTCTCTGGACTCTGGACATAGGAGCCGGGGCAGCAAATCTCGGTCTGTGTTCGCGCGTCCGTGTAACACCACATATCGGTGGCTCTTAGCAGACGCGATGAGGCACCAGCACCAAGGAGAAAGAGCTCCGAGGACGAGGCCGAGGGCGAGGGCGAGAGCAAGACCGAATCCGAGGAGAACAAGAAAGACGGAGCAGAGGGAGGAAGGGGCACGGTAGCGATCCGTTTCCCCGACAAATAAATAAAATAAGACCGTAAGCGAGGGAATAAAATGTGATTTACAACGTTGAAAAGACAATGGCCAAGAGGGCCCCGCGCGAGTTGCGAGTTGAGCGAGAGAACTCTGAGCAGCACGATAATGTATGCGGATGGCGCGGACTGGTACTGGGGTACACTAACTTGTGATTGGCTGAGCGCCGACGCCAGCGCTACAACGGAAAGCGATAAATAACTGGCTAGCAGATAAAACCTTTCTTTCTACGGGTTTTAAGTCTGGCCTCCAGTCGCCCACCTCCGTGACGACTAAGACGACTACCTCGACGTCCATCCCATTACTCTACGTGCCGAGCCAGGGTGTCTATCTGTATCTTGTTATGTCCAGCTGTAATATACTCTGCTCTATTTCGTTATTTTTACCGGCTCCCCATACCTTTTTGTCGCGCATGCGCAGATACTGGCACTGCTCGTCATGACTGAACTTCAAACTGATCGAGAGTGAACTTCACGTGACGTCGACTGTGGGAATATCGCCAGCGACACATCACTCACCGAACTTCACTTACTGTAATGTTGTAACTCCCGTTGTCTTCAATTCCGTCAGCGGATCGGAAATTTTTAAAAACTTCAGGCGCTATCGCCAAACTGTTAAGAAGGCTATCGTCAGCGGGATGAAAAGATGAAGGGACTAAAAAGTAAGAAAAAAGGGACTAAGTAGAGGGTCGATGCGGAGATGTAAATTCCAACGGAAGGTCCACATCCTAAAAGTGTCTCCCGGGGGTGCTGGGAACAATAGAGGGTGGTTTAAGACGATCGATCGAGACTTGTAAGTCTGTGGAAAGAGGGTGTCAATGAGGGTTGAACGACCTTATCCCAAATATTCCTTGTTAAAAATTCAACATTATACATTTTATATTATTTATTCTGCTTTATAACATTCTACTTTACGTTTGTTAAAATTACCAGCTGAGGTTTTATCTCATAATTCTTTATTATTATTTTTTATTTTTCAATGTACATTTTAAAATTTTTTTTCTCTACTTGATATATACGTGACTGTAACCTTTTGCGACTCTCGACCCCAGCAAAAGTCCGGGGTTTCTTCGTGGCTCGCGCACACATCACTGTTTCTATATATGTATATACTATTCGCGATACAATACAAATACACTTTATGTACTACATATATGAATATATATATATATATGACTCGTCTCTTCATGGAACCGCGAACGTGACGCGATTTGGTTCTCTTGCAGGTTACCACGAGATCGAATGAAGATCGAATTATATCTCGGTATTGAAGACGAGAAAAAAATAAAATTAAAAAAAAAACAAGTACCCAAGAACGTGGCTCTAAATTTGAGAAAAATAAATACAATTATCTACAATAAATTTATAAAAAAAAAAAAATAAATTAAGCAATAACGCACATTAGGGACAGATGCTACGGGCTGAATAAAAATATTTGACAATTATCTAAATCGTAATTCAAAAATCGCAATGCCCAGACAAAAATGTGCAACAGTAGCTAGCAGTAAATAGCCATCACAATTGCGAGGACTCGCTGACACAGATTGAACCGTAACAATCGTTCAATTTTCTCCTCATTTGCTGTATAAGCGCATAAAGGAAATAAAAAGGTATCGCAAATCATAAATTTAAAATTATCGAAAGGAAACCGGCGATCGAGGGGTGTTCGATCCGCCGGGACTAATTCACGTCCATTCTTCACAACCCCTTCTTCTAGAGCGTCTCCGCCTATTTTATATTTTTTCCGAACTTACTTTGCTGTAGATTTTTTTGTCCCTCCGAGCTTCTCCACCCATCGCATTTATTACCCGGCAAGACTATCATAGTCTTGGACCCTCTTGCATAAATTCGTCCGAGCCGTCTCCTTCACCAGCAATCTTTTTTTCATTATATATATATATATATATACATATATATAAAAATTTATTTATATGTACGTCTATATTTCAGTCCCTTAGCAATCCGTTTATATATTTTTCATTTTGTCCTCTCGACTGCGACCCCTTTTCCGATATCATTGTGACGGTACTCGCGTTTGTAACCCAGAGCTCGTAAATAAGGATCGAATGCTTTGGGATAAGTCGAACACACCCCTTGAGGGTACATACTGCACTACATATATACTTTTCTACCCCACTATAACCACCCGGTGGTTGAAATCGAGTGACCCGTTAACGGCGGAACATTAATTTTGTAATGGAATATCGATTCGACAGTATGTCGATTAAATGTACACAATCTTTTACCTCCAGCAAATACACATGTCGGGCTTGCACAATAAACTTTTTTAAAAAGTTATCAAAAATACCGGAGACGGCGAAATGGTAAACCCTAAAACTTTTTTGCAAAAGGGTTTTTAATTGTCGGTCATTATTTCTACAATTATTTTCACCGGGTTCAGATACATGTCCGAGACTTATTTCATAATAAATTTATTTTATTCCGACTGCCCGGTAAAAAAAATTTTTCATGACAATCGAAAATTAGCCTGACCCTTACCCAGATTAAAATAAAAATTATAAAAATATTTTAAAGCAAAATAGCTGATTAGTTTCACATTTAATCCAATTTTGAGTCAATAAAAACCCCAATTTGCAACTAAAAAAAAATGTTAACCGTATTGACGATCGGGTTGGCTACAAAAAGATAAAAGAAGGCACACATTGAATGCATGTTTTTTTATTTATGTTGCACACATGTAAATCCGGGTAATGCATGACCTGAAAGAGATGATACGGGCATGAGTCTCTGCGGATAGAGTTTGATTTTTGGTTAGCATTGCTAGCCGCTGGACCGGAAATAACCTTTAGAGAGTTTTTCCGGGCGGGGTAACCGGACTGGAATATTCGCTCTCTCTAAACCCCGATCCGGGGCACCCGGCCCTCGCTCCCCCCAGTGCATCAGCCGAATCGTCCGACTTTTGAAGAGCTCTTTCATTTCGTAATTGCTGTTCTAAATGATTGCCATTGCCGTGCACTGTCTACTGCTGTCTAGTGGCCAGTGATAAAGGTAAAAATACTACCCATTTTAATCTTCCTCTCTCTCTCTCCCTTTATTTTTCATTTTTCGCCGCTTTTGTATACAAGTATTTGAAAAGCGTCCACGTGACCTCAATATCCGCCGGATAATTAATCAAGATATGGAGGCATTACATGATGAATGTGTAAAATTTTAGATGGATATTTTTTAGCGGACACACAGTTGGCACGGGCTTAAAAACTAACTTTTTTTCATACATTTATTGGCTTATATTATAAAGCATAAGCCATAAGTATAAATCCTATAGATATAAATGACTGATGCTGGTCAGTCTCGTTGTTAACGTGATAATAAAAATGGCCTCGATGATTGTATAAAATACTCGCGATGCTAACAAAAGATAGCCGGCACTTCCTCACTGTCACGCTCCGCCGGTTTGATTTACGTACAAAAGTAAATTCACAATCTTTTCCTATCATCTTTTACTGTAGTCGGCAGTAATTATAGCAAACACTTGAAATTAAAATGAAAAATAATAATGTATAATTAAATGCCAGAGATTGATAAAAAAATTTTTAATTAATTTATTATTTATTGAGTATTGATGATTGGCAGAGAGGCCTCGAGATTCGGGAACTAAAAGTCCACCCTAGAGATTACATTCCGAGTTAGTGGGTCGTTTTAAATGTAAAGTCAAAAAGAACAGGAGTCGGGAATGAATTTAAAAAATAAAAAATTCCGTTGGCAAGATAATTCAAGAGGGATTGGTATATTTATCCAGGATTTTTTCCTCTCCCCACTTGTTCATTACGCGCGTGAATTTAAAAACGGAACCGTCATCATCAACAGCCCCAGTGATTTTTTCGATTTTGCTGTTCCCAGCCCGAGGCTCCTTAACGAGCTGGATCGACGGACAAGGAAGGACGTACACTCGTCACTGTCGCCCTTACACATGCAGACAGCGGAGATAAAAAATAAAGCGAATAAGCAAAGGTTTGAGTATCTCGAAAAAGAATAAGCAAAAAGGAAGAGTATCCGGACTTTAATATTCCAGTGAACGTCTTACCCCATCTCGAGGATTCCTCGAGCCCCTATCGACTTGATCCCACCCCCGAACATCGTCCCCCTTCTACTCGTGTCGAGCTACGAATTTTAATAACTCCGGGAATGCTCAGAATCCAATAATGTCCTTTCGTCTGTTGATGCGCGGACGCGGCAGTCATCTTATATACGTATGCGTGCACTCTCGTATGTGATGCCCTCTTATACCTTCTTTATCCAGCCTGAAAATTCACCTCAAGCTACACACCCACAAATATCTACATATATATAGAAGCTCGTGTGTCGAAACCCTCGGATTTTCCACGAGACTGACGAACCCCCATGGAAATCTCATATTCCGAAATGACGACGCGAGTGTTGGACTTTTTCTTGCTCTTACTTTTATTTCCTTTTTTTCTTATATATATATTTATACCAAAGACTTTCTATATCATCATCCTTCCCCTTCACCTCGGATGTTTTTATCGTTCGACACTGTATATACCTCGTAATCGGATTTTTATTCTTTGTCTCTTACACGTTTTTATATTCTCCCGCGAGTTATGAAGACAACTAAAATCTGTTGGGATTTTTTCGAATTAAAGTATGTTCAATAAAATAAAATTAAAATTAATCATTATATACAATATATATATAGTGCTTAGTGTCATTGATATTATTTATTATTATTATTATTATTATTATTATTTATAGTAAATAAAAAAAGAAGTTGGGAAAATAAAAAAAAATGATTATTTTTCTGGAGAGCGAAGGCGGGATAATCGATGGGATCGAACAGTAGGCTGGTATATACGAAGGCGTCGGTCCGCGAAATGAATTTCTGGATGGGATGAGACTGGGATAGACTTGAAGACGGGCAAGACCGAGAGTTGGGGCTGCTGGTGGTGAATTTCCTCGTTGAGCAAACGAATAAAGAGGAAGAGAGGTAAAGGAGAGAGAGGAATTGTCTGGTTGGAGAATGATAACGGCGTGTTAGAATAAGATTTGTGAATACATTAGAGCAGAGGGTGGACGTCGGGCACCAGAGGATATTCAACTCGAGACGTGGACCAAGAATAAGATATCCCAGTGGAAAAGCTCGTCTGGAAATCCCTCCATGGGTATTTATCTTTGTCGATCGGACGATCGCGCGCGGGTTTTAGATCCTCGCTCGTGTGCGCGTAATCAGCATGGAGAAATGCGAGTGGTTCGTGTGTATATATGTAGCAGTATAGAGGAGTATGAGCACCGGGAGTAGTGTGAGGACCAAGTAAAGAGAGTGAGGCGTCGAAAAGCGCTCTCTTAATTTACCGGATGGTAAAATGTGGCGACTCGTTTATCTCGCTTTAGTCTCCAAGGATTTTTTTCCTTGTTACCTTTTACACTCTTCTTTTCTCTTCTCTTTTCATTTCGTCGCTTAACTTTATTTTTCACTCGCTTTTATATTCGCCCAGTTGTTAGTGTCGGTTTTATATTTATTTATTTTTTTATTCACTTTGTACACATCTCAGAGTGGTATACTCTTCTCGGTCGAGTGTTAACACCGTAAATCGTTGCTGCAACGAATTTACTAAAACCCAGAGTCGAATAAAGGATCCACCGACGGTTTATTAACTTTATAAAACTCTTCGTGATAAATATCACCCAATAATTTTTTTTTATTTTTACATTAATATACATACTCCTAGTTTACTATTTTTGCACACCGATAACGCGGGTTTTTGTTTTCAAATTTAAAATCGCATTAAATTTTATTTCTACTCGCCCATTAATTCAACAAATATTATTGTTATTTAAAGTATTATTATTATTACTATTTTTGTGAGTAATGTAGAGTAATATAATGTGATAGAGGCTGAAAAAATAAAAAGTCGAAAGAAAATTACAGAAAACGTTACTCCATTTGTCAAGGCGGTATCATAAAAAGTAATTGGCTCGTGGAAATTTAATGGGAAGAATAAATGGACTTTTCTCTCATGTTAACTATACATACAAATATATATGTATATATAAAGTTTATATGTATCTTTTAGTAAAGCATTAAATCAAGATTCAGAATTGAATTAGACATGACTAGAGGGATTCATTTAAATTGGATCTATTGCTCGCACACACGTGGGCATTGCAATGGAGACATTAATATTAAATATTTCTATATATATTATATATGACGACATAAAAAAAATTTAAAAAGTATTAAATTTATTTATTCTCATTCTTAGAATTTTTTTTTTTTTTAACAATAAAAATTTTCAGTAGCAAAATTTTTTAATTTTTGAGTCTAGGAGTCACTTAAAGAAAAAAAAAAATTAAATATGTACTTGGGTATTAGTCTACATATGAGGATGGGCGCGACAGGAGAGCGAAAATTTTTGGAATATTAATTATTGAGATAATTTGGCGGGCAATTAAAAATTACAAATTTTTGGGTGAAGAAAATGGAGAATAATAAAATTGAATTTGAACTTTTAATTCGTCGGTGAGTTTAACGTTGGCAAACTCGACCGCGAGTTCTTTAGCGTCACAAGATTGAGTGCGAGAGAGGAATAAGAAGAGCAGAAATGTAAGAGGAAAATAAATAAAAATCGGTGGTCGAACGATAGAAGCGAGAACTCCAAGGCTTGGATCCACTAAAAAAATTTAAAAAAAAAATTAAAAACGAGCAATAGTCGACTGGACCTTTGTAGTCGCTGGTGATAATTTTTAATCAGTGCGTCGTCGTGGTTTTTACGCCGCATGAAAGAGATACTGCGAGCAAGATTAATCAGACGTATATATAGATATATATATATATATATATAAATATATATAATACTGTAGTTACGGAGCAAAAGAGAGCAGAGAAAGGGAAAAAGAGTAATAAAGAAAGAAAAGTGTTCTTTTGTGTTAATACTGTTGATCTCTGCACTGTCGGGTAAATAAGAACAATACAAAGACTATCGAGTACCTTGTGGTGGATCGCGATCAAGGTGGAGAGACAAAGCTTCAAGATAATTGGCGGCCGAGACTCTCAATCCGGACTAACTGCTTAAAACATTCAGTAAGACACTTGCTCGGTGTGCTTTTGCACAATGTTGCATTCGATTTACATTTAACTAGTTGTCAGCCGCGTCAGCCAATAAATTATTCATTATTATTATTTTTTATAAAACCAACCACTTATTTATTTATTTATATATTTATTTATATCCAGCCAAACAATAGATATTTAATAGATAATTTTGATGGCTCGTTTTCCCTTAGTAAATTAAAACCCGAGAATTTGTAATAAAATGCATCAGGGACACGACTAGTAGAATAATAAGACCCGGTTGATTGAAACTCAATTGAATTTATAGAGATTGCTAAGAAGAAGAAGAGAGCAGAGCGACATTTGATTGAATTTATTGATTGCTCGTAGCCATCCTATCGCTTGTATTGGTCCGAGTTTTATTCACTATGTGGGTGAAGTAGTTACACACCCACACACCAGTATATACACACACTTGGGCACTTGCTATATATATATATATATATATATATATTATAAAAACATGTGGCCTATATGTAAAAAAGAGAGTGCGAGAGATTAAGAAAGTGGATGATAAGTGCGTGTGTGTTGCGTATAAGAGAACAAGACATATATATAGATATATATGTATATATCAGTGGGGGTGTGTGTGACGGCACATTCCACGGTCCATTCAGACGACTATCCTCCGCCTGTACTGCTAGCCGTTGTCAGACATACTCACAGACAGGCAGACGCCCGACGAGCGTCTACTTCCAATCGGGTCAATGCATTCCTCATTTGTAAATCTAACTTTTTAATCTATCGACAATTCTGTACTGATTTGATCACTCGCTTATCGACGTCATTATCGTACGCTTTGAATATTCACTGTGGGGTAGCTTGGCCATGCGAATGAATTTAAAAAAAAGGAAATGAAATGAGAAAAATTAAAATAGAATTTTTTAATTGCTGATTTTTACAGTGAATCATTTTTAATCGTTTTAGCTCGGATTCATTGTCTCGGAGAATTAGATCCGGTTGAGTGGACTTGCGTTTAATTAAAAATAAAAAAATATATTTCACATGAAAAAGACAAAGCTGGGAGAGACCGAGACATAGAAGCAGAACTTGCATCTTTCAATATGCCAGATTTAGTATATAGTATATAGTATACACTTCTCTATTATATATATATGTGTATATAGAATGACGTGACACTACTGGAGTTAAGTGGCGAAACGCGGGCAAGAAGTTGTATAGGCAGGCACAAGATGGACACAAAATAAAAAGTTTAAAGTAAAAAAAAAACATTTTGATGTTAAGTTGGTGTGAGAGGCGGCTAAAACAAAGGCAAGATGACGGAGGTGTGACGAAATACCACGTCGACCTTGTGTGTCTATTCAAGTTTGATAATAAAAATAAAAAATTAAAATTAGATTTTTTCTTATTTTTTAAATAATTATTTTTTTTTTTTAAATATAATTTTAATTTATAATTATTTTCACCTCATCAATTCAAAATTTGATTACAAAATTAATGAGAAGACTAAAAATTTTCTCAAAATTTTATTAAAAATCCCAATAATAATTTTTTTTTTTTGACAATTTTGCCCACCCTTTATTTCCGTCAATTAAAAATTTTATAAAAATAAAAATTTTATTAATTAATTTATTTAAAAAGTAATAAATCAATTCTGACTACATTTAATACCAAGAAAAATGAATAAAAAAAGTTATCGTAATAAGTGACTGTATAAATGGCTTTGAAGCAAAAGAAAAATTATTTGTCGTGGTTAAAGAGATGGAAAGATTTTAGCTCTGAGAATAAATGTAGTTATAAGCGGTTGATTTGACGTAGAAAAATAGCAGTAAAGGAACGACGACGATCGAGATCGGGAAAAATTATTATTCTCCTTCTTGATTGGAGTCTCGGGGGAGACTGAACCTCTCTCTCTCTCTTTCCCTTTCTCTCAACTTCTTTTGATTCGCGCAATATCAATGGCTTATCACTAATACGATATTCCGTTCAATGCACGATGATTGCGCGTAGCCTCTTACAAAAACCCCAGCCACACAAGTGCCAGTAAAATACCGAAAAAGGGTATCCGTCTCACCCTTATCCTCATACGGTTCTCATGTCTCATGTCAACTAAAATATTATAAGTGGTTAGTAAAATAAATAATGACGCATATAATATTTGTGTTTGCTATATTGTCGCGTGGCCGTGACGTTAATTATTCATTATCATTACAGTACAATAAAATGAATTGTTTGTTTATCCAACCGGTCGCTATGGCGACTTTAAGTCCACATACATTCAAAAAAAAAATAAATAAATAATAATAATAATAAATGAATATAAAAAAAGGTAAAGGTAAATTAACGACAGAGACAATGAATGAGTCCTTGCTGAGATTAAATGCCCGAGATAAAGCGTAAGGACTAGAAATATTTTCAACAATCAGCATAAAAAGTTTTTAAAAAGTTTATTTAACTGTACTGCAGTATCATCATGAATCTTAAGTGTGTTTTTATTTATATTGTCTCTCTCATGATCCTATTGTTGTTTTTAACGAGTTATCCTTTCATAAAAAACTACTTGTCTATTTACTTTACCAGACGTATACTTTATCACGTATATTACATCACAATGATTATTATTATATATATAAATATATAAATATATATTCCGAGAAAGTTGTTACAGAGGAAGAAGATCCGCGAATAGTCAGGGCAAATTTATTCCGCTAATGGGTGGAGTGAGTCGCATTAAAAATAAATAATAAATAAATAAATATATAAATAAGTAAAAAGTATTATATATAATTTAACAAATGTGGGTCGAGGGAAATAAAAAAAATGTTGACATGTGTACGGTTACGTCAGACGCACAACTGGAAAAATAAATAAAAAATAATGGACAATAGACAATGGACGGTAACGGTGACGTGGTTGAGATTTAGGCAGGGATGGAAAAAATGAAATAAAACAAGTTTGAGGAAAAGTACAAGAGGGAGTAGTGTATAAAGAATAAGACGGAACAAGTAATCAAAATAAATCCGCGGTAGTCGCGGTGGCAGTGAGGACTTGCATGCCAAACGCCCGTTTTTAAAACTCCGTCGGGAAAATAAGAAAAACTCATCAAGACAGGGACGATTGCCTTCAGTAGAGAAGAAGGATAGAATATATGTATGTGTATATGTATATGTTTAATGCGGAGTAGCTGATTCTATGAATAGGCTTCTGCACCCTCGCCCGAGGGAGCTGCCATCATCGCAATTTCTCCCTCTTTGTAATCTAACCACTTGCTGGGTACTATCCTACGATAACTAAACAACTAAGGCTGTGTACTCTAGACGAGAGACATATTGTTATATTACATATACTTTTACTTGCTTATTCTGTATCTTGAACGTCTTCAGATTCTTACCAATCATCTGCGTACCGTTTGGACAATCCACCGATCGTTATTCACTTTCCCTTCACTCCCTTGTAAATTTTTAATCGAATGGAAAAATCACGTGACTTTCTCATCCGTCAGACGACGGTAAATGTTATACATCTATGATTTGATAACGAAAAGTTGTTAATAATGAAAAAGTCTGCCGGAGAAGATAAACTTGGATGCATACATTATTTTAGGTTTCCTTGAAGCGTGTGTGCTGATTCGGTGAATACGTTATTAAGTCGTTTATATATATATATATATATATATATATGGGGTATGGGAGTTTTTTAAGAAGGCGAATGAGAAATTAAAGTGGATTCAAAGTTTGGGGTGGAGATGTAAGATGTAAGGGAGTTAAATAGTTACCGAGACGCCGTTGGGTTTTTCAGTTCCGCTCGGTGGAAACTGTAAAAACAACTTTCATGAGCGAAAATGTTCTCTCGGTACGTAGAGATTGGCTTTATGCTCTCCAGGTAATACCGTGTGTACCTTAAGACAGGGGTGTGCGTATGTGTGCATATGAGAAATCGACCGAGAGAGAAAGAGAGAAAGAGAGAGAGCTAGAAAGAAGTAAAGAAGAAAATAAGTTGAACCCCAAGATGGGCGGTACGAACTAATTTCAAATTCATTCCCCAGTCGGGGTCGTCCGGTTCGCTCGCTCGTAGAAAAATCTCATTTTCTTTGCCCTAAGGGTCCCTCTCGCAGGCACTCTAGCGCTACGCGAACCCAGCGCAAGCCCACCAGCTCATCCACAGAGTTCACCTGTGTGTCACGTATGTCTACACACAAGCTCTTACACCCTCACATGCTCACACACGCCCCCAGCCCTCTGGAAGGAGACCCACGCGAACCCGGGCAATATTTGCCTAAGGAAATTCTTAAAAGTTTACACACGAGCTCGAGCCCTAGCTCGCCCGCCTTGCAACGAAGGGAAGCCTATCCACCTCGCCACAAGAAGAGCTCTCTGCTCACTCAATTTTCTTTTCCACCCCAACTCCGACCTCATATTCAACTCACACACATCTCTTACCCTCTACTCGTCTTACCCTCATGCGAGTAACAAGTCCATATCTCTCGTCTACTTTTTTAATATCCACCAGCACATTCGAAAAGTCTTTATACCTTTTTTTATGCTCCACAGTTTACTTTTTTTTAATTCAATTTAAAAACTCGTTCCGCTCAGATAAATTTTACGCTGATGCTGATCCTCGGGAAAAAGTCATCAATTTTTATTAAACTTGATTTGATCGATGACCAAGTGACGCCGCCGAATTCGGGGACAAATGCCCGAATTACGCGACTTAAAAGGGATGTGTGAAACTTGCGCAAACCCGCTGCAGAGTTAAATAAGAGCGAGGGTGAGAACCGGGGGCGGGATCACCAGTGCGGGTCCACGACCGCCTTATTTGAGGGGGTTCAAGTCCGGCTACGCCTCCGCTCAATGTAGTAACCACCCTCTAAATGAACCACACACTCGCGCAAGCATCACACGTGTGTGCTTTTAATACCAACCCGCTCGCGATCGCTCCAGAATAAATAAATAAATAAATAAATAAATAAAATACCGGGAAAACATTTGCACAGATACCAAGAGCTATCCCTACAACGAGCACTACAGGCAAGTAAACGCCGAGTGCCGAGTGTACTCAGCTTCCAGATCGCAAGCTTAAGCAAATCCAAGACGAAAAGCAAAAGATTCTCAGCTATTTGAATAGGATCGATTCTCAATAAATAAGGATTCTCATGATAATAGCTACGGTTTGAAAAACCAAATCGAACCGTCGAGTTAACCAGGACTTTTCCCATTTCCAGAACAGATAACGAGACATCTTGCCATATATTTATTATCTGTCTCCCTCTAGCCCAGCATACATCCAATCGTCTCATCCGCCAAAGCATCGCTATTACTTGGCTGCACAGTAAGACCCAGTCCTGACGATTTTTCCATTGCCATCATCCCCGTCACATTCGCCCCTTAAAACCTTCTTCTCTATCACCAAAAATCCCAAAAAACGTTTTACTGCAAAATAGACAAATCGACTGCGCCCTTGGAAAATCCTCCCTCGGCAATTCCTCCTCAAGTACATTGCTATTGCCATTGCTATTGTTATTATTATTATATATTTTATTTAACACAACCAGGCTGCGTGATCCGAGGGCATATATTTGTTATTTTTATTGGTCCGAAGCTGGCTGACGTCTTTTGGCTGATGATACGGATGCTGAAGCTTCGCCAATAATGAATACGTATAAGGGCATACACGTCCGAGAGTAGTAGACTTATTTGAAATGTAAAGACTCTTGGGCGTCCTCCTCAGCCTCCTGTCCTCTTTGTAGACTAACTCTCATCTCTTTTATTATTATTTTAGCTGTTTGCTGGCGAACACATTCCAACGTACGCGAGCATAGGTATTGCGTGGCATACATGCATAATTGTATATAAAATTATTTATATACGCTGTCCTGGAGCACGCACACTGATAAATATCTGTGTTGCATTCAGACAGTGTGTGCGTGTGTGTGTAAGGTAATATGTTGTCGAGTTTCGAGTCCATGTGGACGCAATAAAATAAAAATAATGTAAACGAGGATCTGCAAGACGGAGGAAAGAACGAATGAGAATAATAATAATAACAACAAGAATAAGAAGAACAAGTTATTTGGCCCGTCTGCTACTTGACGATCTGTCCTCTGTTCTACCCATTCGTCCTTTCATTCTACTTTTGTATATATTCGCATCACCGGTGAATTCTTACTCCGTGTTTGTTGCTCACCGCGTTTAGTTTTAGTATGCAGGCGAATGTGGATGAGAGGAGAAATAAATACACACACTGCCGGGTAACTCAGTAGAATGAAAGAGAGTGATGGCTGTCCGCGTACTCGTAGGAATGCCACGTTATTTTGTTTCAACTTAAACTTTATTATTATTTTTCCTCCGCGTTTGTATTCTTTTTTCCCAACAGATGCTCCTCCACTTTGTGGCCAGTCCTCCTTCAGCAGATTACCCCGCAAGGAATATTAATTAACATTGTTATTAAATTCCTATTTCATATTTTTTATGCATTCACTTATTTATAATAATTCGTTATCGGTGGTAATGGTGATGATAGCGATGTTCAACCAGAACCAGATGAGGGTTCGATGACACGAGGGAGATTTCCAGGCTCTTTTGCTGCAGATACGTGATCGGAATTAACCCTCGTCATTGCTCGTTGGTCGTTTTGTGTTTTCCTCAAGATAAAGTGCTTTAAAATGAAAAAAAAAAATAAAATAAAATAATACAGAGGAAGAAAAAGAGCTTTAAATTTTCCATCCTCATCAGTGTATGTCTCGAAGGGTGGCTCTCTTTTCCTTTGATCGAGAATGTCATTAGGAGTCTTCTTATGGAATCCGTTTCAATTGGCCTCGCGAACATACGACCGACACATTTTATCTTCTTTTTGCTCAGCAATTCGGGCCATCCAGAAATTTAAACCGACATACGTGACTCAGCCTCAAGTATTAAAGCCTCCGCAGTCTCCATCGTTACTTTTTAACCAAATTTACAACTCAATCATCATCATTTAGCTCAACATACCCGTCGCAGTACTTTCACACCACCCCCAACCCTCGCCCTCACCCGACAAGTTCTCACGGGCAATGACATCACTCTATTTCTCTCCAGTCCCACGAGTTCTAAGCCTATTTAAAAAAAAGAATCCGTCATTATTGTAAACAACCGATAGCTAGACCCAACGTTTGCCGGGTGGCGATGCCGACATATCGATTGCTAATGCGATCCATCCCCATCCCCAGCTTGAATTATCATCATCCACACTCTCCGATGGATAAAGCAGAATAAAAAAATCCTGAGTCATAGAACAAAACGGTATCGAGCCGACACTACAAGACTCCTTATAACTGCAGCGAGGTTTTTTTATGCCATGTCAAGCCTATTTGACACTCGCGCCGTATAAAAAACACGTTCATTGCACACCCGAGTACTCTACACGCTACATACTCTTGTTAAGAGACTTTACCATGTCGGACTGGCTGCATGACTAGTTGTAACAAAATGTTCCTGATTTACAATTACCGGCTTTCATTTTATTTCTACAGCCTCTACGTAATAGTAGCTAATATATAAGAATACTTATGACGACAAGTTTTATTTTTATTTTATTGGGGCTGTAGGTTCGGCCGGACTCGAATTAAAAATTCAGAGGGACAGCATACACTAAAAAAGATGATGCTACTCAGGTTAGGGGAATAACTAGAGTAGAAAAGACAAGAGTAGAAATTTATTTGTTACAATATATATATATAGTATGTAGTGTACCCTTGAGGACGGTGCGGACGAAAGCCTGACCAAGCATACCGAGTAGGCATTACCTGATTGTTTTAAGACCAGTAAGTTCACGTACCTTCCACTACTTAGTCTTTTTCATTATTTTACTTTTTTCCTTACAGCATACAAAGTTATTATCATTACTATTATTATTATTGCTGTTGTTATATAAATATATAGAGATATAACTTTGATCTGTAGCTTGTGGGCCGGTAGTGGACTAGCTCAGTACATTGGCTGTGGTCTTGTTACTGCTAGTGCATTAGTGTTTAAAGAAGTAACGAGAGTACGCGGATGACTTGGAGGTCCATTGCTGTGGAGTCACCACGTACGTACTGAGGAATAGAAAGAAAGCCCGCGGAAATTGGTCGGCCGGGAATTACTGATAAACGCGGCGCGGGTTGAGAATAGAAGAATAAACTGATGATGGGATAGAAGTCACGGGCGGGCAAGGCAAACGAGGAGAAACGAGCTACCATGTGAGCACGTAGGATCGTGGCTTCAATTTTACGGCATTTATATTCCAAGCTGATACACTGAGACTGTAACTGAGACTGAAACTGCTACTACTATCTTTACTTATTAACTTACACCGATGGTAAATTATTGCTAAACATTTTGTCTAGTTATCGCAGTACAGACTTATATTCAATTCGTTAAAAAGATAATTTTTCAAATAAACTTTTTAAATTTAAATTACTGCACAAAAATTTGAATTTTTCTAAATTTTTCACAAGCATTGAGTTTACGTAAAATTAATATTTTTAAATTTTTTTTTTCAAAGCAAAAAATAAAAAAAAAAAATATTTGAAAAAAATGCACTTATAGTTTTTTTAATTTCCTACATGTGCATATTTTTCTTTTTTTTTTTTTTTCAAGCCAAGTATTTTTAATTTAATTTAAAAAATTACTAATTAATCCGACATTCAGAAACTCTGAATTTATTTAAATAATTTAGAGTTAAAAAATTAATTTATTTGTTTATAAATTTAAATAATTATCAGAGGACAAGTTTACGTAATATTTTTTATGCAAACACAAAGTGAGTTAGGTATGAGACGTTGCGTAGGTAATAAGTTTATTAAATGTCGCTGTCGTAGCTATGGTGTGTGTAATTAAACGGTTAACATATATTGAATTAGCAGAACAAATTATACACTAAGTATTACGGAGACGTGTGTTGTTAAATGTAGAAAAGCATGAATAAGTTGACGGAGGAAATTGTTAAGTGGCTGGCGGGTAGGCGGACAACGACGTCAAGAGTAAAATAAAAGAGTGATAGTGAATAAGAGTTGAGTATAATGAATAACAAAAAAAATGAAAT
Source organism: Microplitis demolitor (assembly GCF_026212275.2). NCBI lineage: Eukaryota > Metazoa > Arthropoda > Insecta > Hymenoptera > Braconidae > Microplitis > Microplitis demolitor. The sequence continues at coordinate 20,154,685 of NC_068551.1, read as the reverse complement.
AAAAAATAAAGATTGTGTGTACACCTGGTTAAAATGTGTTACTCCCTTCAGCATATTACGGCAACTACTTTATTTAACTTATACTACATCAACCAGCTCGGTAATTAGAGGCGTGCATAATTAAACTCGGGTGATGATTGTTGACACGGGGTGTTAGCGAGCCTGCGATTATGAGCATCTTCGAGGGCGCGTCTCAATTAGAGCCTTCAGCTTCATCATTTGTTTGTTCGTTATTTTTACGAGTGGCTTATTTTTCTACTCATTCATTACTTATTCAGTTAACTGAAACTCATTATCGTTAATTATTTTATATTTACTCAACTATTATTGCTAATTATTTTTTAGTCCAATGTTAAAAATCTCAATGACATCTAGCTGCCTTGAGATCACTAGCCAATCTTTCCAATCTTGACCATCTTCCCATTGTAATATTATTTCAAAAATTATGGTTCTACACAAAAAAATTCTCGCGCCAAAAAATCCTGTTTTTCTGTGCGCGGATCTCAAAAAAAAATTTTTTACCGTTCAAAAAAGGCGGCTGGTTTAAAATTAATTTTAAATCGAGTCATTACTTCATCAATTATTTAAAACCAATTCCAGATATCCAAAAAATTTTTCCAAAAATTTTTTTTCAATGCATACTCTCGAATTCACTAAAAACCAAAAATTTCTTTTTTTTTTTTCAAACTCCATTTTTACCGAAAAGAAAAAAAATTTTGAATTCAAAATTTTTCCCGCCCTCCCTTAAAAAAATGAAATCTGAAAAATTTCCGGGTCATCCATCCTGCGGTTTTTATCCAAACAAAAAAAAATAGTTTTTTATCTAATCATAACAGATTTTTTTAAATGATTCATAAATACAATCTTTATAAAATAATCCGAATGATGGATTTGAAAAAAACTCAATTTATTCCCCCATCGATTACATTAAATACATGAGTTGTCTTTCTTATTCATAGAAAAAAAAAACTCGTTACCAAAATCTGTGTGTGATCTGACACCAAAATTCCCGCGAGTCTCCTCAGTGTTCTGTTGTATCATATTATAATAATAATGATAAATAAAATAGGTAGGGTGTAAAAACCCATAGAATAGACATAAAAGATCGCACAAGTCTATAGCGTGTCCCAATACATACAAAACTGAAAAAACATATCACCCAGTAAGTAAACTCAATCGATCACTTTCACGTATCGTTCATCAGCATAAATTATATAGCATGATGATTCTGATTGACGTAACGCCAAGTATAATAACAATGTACCATGAATAATAAATGAAAATACATAAAAATACATCGGCTGATAATTATTATCTCCGCGAAATCGGATTTTTTATTCGACACCGAGTCTCATATCCGCCAAGAGTTTGAAAAATAGATTCAAAAAATCCATTAGCTATTTGTTCAAAAATTAAAAACAAGCGGGCGAGTGTCCACGTGTTGATATGAGACAGAAATAGACGAAGTTAGTAAAAAATAATGAAAAAGAGTTTAAATGAAAAGAATAAATGCCACCGGATTGACGACGAGTCTCGACCGCAGACTAATATATTCTCACTCACAAACACTTAACTCTCATCTTTCGTATTTTCTGTCTCGCTTCCGCTAACCAAATGCATTTCCGTTTATGTATATACGCACTCATCCCTCAGCCTCAACATCAGTCTCAGCATCAACGTCACCGTCACCCAGACGGTTGCCAATCTGCATAAGCATTTAACCTCTACTCGGTGAATAACTATTTTTAAAAATAAAAAAAAATCTATAACTCTTTAAATTTAAATACCCAACAACAATAAAAACATTATTGCTAATTCATATATAAATATATATATATATATATATATATATATATATATATATATATATACATATTTTTATCAGCAGATAGAGGCAAAAGGTAAAAGTTAACAAAAGAATGAGGAATTAAATAAAAGTTTGCTCGAGATGAAGGCGAAAGTTTACGACTCTAGTATACCAACGCTACCAGACTCTTGTTATTTATATTTTTTTTATTTATACTCTTATTCTTGATCTTGGGGCTTCTTAAAAGAGTGTGGATGCAGTACGAAAGCCATGGCTTGGACACCAGTTAAAAGAATAAAATGGAGAAGAGAAACAAGAGACATCGACGGCAACACAGCGGCAACAATCTCTGGCGTCACCTCGTCGTTCATCCCACACTTAAACTCGAATTCGCACTACATATATATATATATATATATATATATATATATATATATATATATATATATATATATATATATATGTATATGTATACATATATATAAAGACTCACCGGTAGTCTCTTGATCGCGCCATTAGTTTTCCTCAAGCGACTAGTCAGCAGATAGCGATACAGCCGCGAAATTAAACATCAATTGTCTACTAAATAAATAACCGAGACATTTTAACTCTGGTTAAACTATAAGCACTAAATATATAATACTCTAGTGTATATTATATGGCGTGCGAGGTGTTTGGATGTGTGGAGAGAAGAGTAAGTGCCCAAGTAACAGCCCACGTTGCTGACCGGCCCGAAGAAATCGGCAATCCAACTCGTGGATACTGAACGTGTTGTGTAAGGAAACGGCATTCGAGGATAAGGAAAGAGCTAACACTCCTGCTGTATATGTGTATGTATACTGTACGGAGTAAAGCTTATGTTGGGAGGGCTGTAAATTATAAGTCCACCGCGAGCAGTCGAACCTGGACCTCGAGAGTCGAGGACTTAACCTCAGACAGACTCGTAAAAATAGCGTTCCTGCTTATGTTATTTTCTTTTACACTTCATTTTATTTTTTTTTTTTCATATTTTACATTTTCGTCTGGCTTTTTTTGCCTCAAAAAAATTAATAAATATTAATTTGATATTTAATGCAATAATTATTAATGAGTTACTAAGCCGTAAGAAGTTATTTATTTGCTGAAAAAATATCCAATCAGACTTTGTTACTTTTAAAATTAATTACTTGAACCCTGGACCACTGGTCGTAACTGAGGTATCACGTGTTAAAATTTTAAATACTTCATTTTAATTAAAAAATCTAGCGACGAGTTTGACTAGTGGCCCTCAATAAACTGACCCTTGACAGAGTCGAGAATTTTATTAAAAATTTTACCGCGTAATTTATTTCCTTATTTAATTTAATAATTTAAAAGTAAAATAGTGATATTGTTGTAATAAAGTCATTGAATCGTTATAAATGATAATTATCAAGTTTGTAACTTTGTTTTTTTTTTTTCAGGCGAGTATTTCAACGTGGGTCGAGGTGTCGAGGCCCAGCGGGATGCAGCGGGAGTAGGCGGTGTTGTTCGCGAGTGATAGTAGAGGAGGAGGACATGCTTTAGAAGGCTAAAAATAATAATAACTGAGTAAGAAGGGCGCGAATCCTTGACGGGATACCGAGTATTGTGGCACTATCTGTATCCACGTAAGGTAGATGTAGGTACGTATATGTATATATATAAAATATATATAAAAGAAAGACTCGGAGCGGTCTTTTTGCTCTCCGACACCCACACAGGGAGGAGGTGGAGGAATGCACGAGACGCAGTCATAACAATAAATAACTCGAGTGTATCCTATGTGTGTTGTCTGTTTCTCCGGTGCAGCAGAAGCAGAAGCAGCATTATATTCGTGTCTCTTCACCATTTGCTATTGCTATCAGCCACAAGCTCACACTCTTGCACACTCTGCACTTACACTCAAACACTTGCAGACATTCACACACACAAAGGGTTTAATCGAGTTACCTCCTGCGCAGGAGCTGCCTACGATCCATTTATACGTTCCTGTGTTTCTTGTGCTTTTGATAACACAAATCTCTGGCTGCCATGATCTTTGCTAAATTATTTACTCATACTGTTTTATGGGTTTTAAAAACCGATTCAAACTCTACTTATATTTATCTGTATATATATTTTATATTTACGGATAAATTTAAATGTAAATATAAAGAGAAGGAGGAGTAGAATATTATTTATCGTTTAATTTTTAAAAATATTTAATTGCAAAATTTTTGGAGGCAATAAAAATGTGGATTGAGGTTTTTATCTGAGGGAGGAAGAAGTAAAGGAATAATAATAGTAAATATTGTACTGTCAAGCGGTGGCTTTCAATTTGGAGGATCGATAGCAAGTCGATGCAATCGGCGAGAGCGATCGGGAAAGAAATAAAGTCAGGACAGTGGGTTTGCCGGCGAGCAGAGTGTAACAGCCAAGTGGGTTTTATTTAACTAGAGTGGACTTAGTCGGCGAGAACTAGGTGGTCGGCTGTGAGTTTTTGCTCTCCGAGGTATCCGTAGCTGGTTCGAGGATGCTGAGAATAGAAAATAACAAAAATAACACCGCGAAGAAGAGACGCAATAACCCGGGTAGTTAATAAGAGAAGGATGCATAGCGAAATCGCTGTTATAAATAAAAAAGAAAATGAGAATAAGAATAAGAATAAGAATGAGAATGAGAAAATGAGAATGAGGAGTAGAAGGAGGCACGAACGAGGCCCGAGCAGAGCCCAGACAGCTTGGAGTCACGAGTGATTCAAAGCCTTCTTCTCTCTCCCTCGGTCTCTCATCTTCACCCCCGTTCTTTCTTTCTCTTGCAAATATCCCCAGTCCAGCAAACAATTGTTTTCAAAATAAAGTAACCAAACAAAAATAAAACACACTTAAATTCGTGAGTTTTGTTAAGAACCTTTAGCTCCGGTTTTAAACACCACTGGTTATACACTTTCTGCTTCTTACTCTTGTTCTTCTTTCTGGTCTCCACTTGTGGGTCTTATTTCTCAAAGGATGATTACAGTCCCTTCGGGAATGCCCGTAACTTGCTCATATATATATATATATATAGAGTGTCGGGCCCGTAAGAGCAATGAAAGAGGCGTTATACGAGCTTGAAACGTTCAAAGCACACTTATTCTCTCTTTTTATTATCCCGAATGAGGTGTCAGGGAGAAGACGACTGTTGTCCGTGCTCAATAAAGTCTAAGACCAAGTCCAAGGCAGTGTCAGTCGTTTAGGAATATTAGGAACCAATACTTTAATAGACTGCCTTCAACCGCTTTCTTCACTTATTTTTTTTCACCACCAATCCTTTTAACTCTTTGATTGCCAATATCTGTATTGTTGTTATCATTAATAACTATCAGCTTCACAGGAGCAAAACTTGCCTATCTTATTATCAAAGAGGGTAAAAATAATGAGGATTTTTTAATAGTGTAGACCAAAAATCTATATATGTCGCAGTTATTTTAACGGTCATGAATATACGCCCCCATCTGGTTGTGTATAGATTTAAAATATAGCAGTTGGATCCTAGTTTATGAAGGTTCGGGTCACGGGCATGGACACCGGGTTGGCCTCAAGGGAGTGTACGCCGTCCGGAGAAAAGTTTCCGAGTGTAAGTGCTGCTGCATAAGAGCTATAACGATTTAGTTTAGCAAAGTAAAAAGATCACAAGCCCGAGAGGAGACGACTGCTGAGAGACTACTACGGACTCAATACTCGTTGTTGCTGTTGTTGTTGTTGTTGGTGGATTTGTTTGTGGACCTTCTTACTCTCACGGAGCCTCGGGCCGCATTTAACAAGACCAGTTAATGCGAGTCATAGATCACTCGACCGCGTGCACTAAACGTTCGAAATATAAATAAGTATAAACACCACGTAAATCAACGTGATTAGCTGGTGGATCCACTGCTATTATTTTAAATAAAACCCCTGTTTTTTATGCTAAAGTTATTGGTACTTAAATATTTTAAGGGAATCAGTAGGCGTACAAATTTTATCATTCAAAGTTACGCGCGATATTGTTTTACACTAATTTCGAAAATCGAAATTTTGATTTTTATAAAATGACATCTGAGTTGTGTAAAAAAATATTTCTATTTTATTTTCAAAATATCTGGAGCTTAATTATTTAATAATTTGATGAGTGTGAATGTAGCAGACATCAGACAAATTTAAAATTATTAATAAATAATTAATAAAATAAAATTTTTAAAAAATGGGCATTTAAAAAATTTCAAAATTAATAAGTGCATTTTTTTGAAATATTATTTTTTAAATTATTTATAATTTTAAATTTGTCTGATATCTTTTACATTCACACACGTACAATTTGTCAATTTGTTTCTTCAAATATTTCTTGTAGCCCGTGTAATTTTCTACAAAATTGTCCTTTCATTTTCTTGTGGATCTTGAAAACTTGAGTAGTGGCGAGTGATTTTACAGGAATTTAAACAAAAAAATCAACTGACGATTTTATGAATCGCGAAAATGAAAGTTTTAAGAACTTGAAATTCAATTAACGGCTTTACGAAAAAATTTTTTAAAATTTATACTCAATGATCTTGAGCAGCGAAACGAAAAAAAAAAATTGCGCTCGGTTTTTCCAAAGAATTATAATTTTATAATCCGTCACATTGGTATTTTAAATGACGTAATTGAAGAGGAAGCTGTTAGGAATTTATAAAGTTGAAATATATTTTTAAATACTTTTGATTACGTGGACGTTTAAATTAAAAACCGGTTTCTCAATTACCTTGTGAGTGATAAATTTCATTGATTGCACTTAATAAAATATTAACACTTGAATAACCGATCCGATAAATTTAAAATAAATGAATAAAAATTTGAAATATTAAAATTTGGCGCGAGTTGGATCTCGAGCCAATCGATGCGAAAAAAGTTGAGAATAGTTGGTCTACTCGGATTCCGTGTTCTGCGAACGGGATTTATAAGCAAGTCCTCTCCTCTAGTGGTAATGCGATATAAATGGACACCGAGTGAAAAGCAGCCTCGGATCATCTATACCCGATGTTCTGGTCTCGAGACACGCAGGATAGAGGAGCAAGAGATACATGAAGATTGAGTTGACGGGTCGCTCCGAAGGCCATCGGTAGTCCGGCGATCCGGGCCAGAAACTGAGCCAGTAGCACAAAACCATCAGCAGACTCGACTTGAAACTCGAGTTTTTCAAGAGAAGAGCAGAGCGAGACTTTGATTTAGACAACTAAAACTCAGGCAAGGACAAGTCTTTAATTTAACGGCGTTAGATGATGGCAAGAAACTAATTTTTTTTTTATTTTTTTTCCTAAATTTTTTTTTAAATCAAAGAAACAAGTGGGCGTTGCTCCATTTTAAATTCTCACCGTCTTATATTTCAAGATTCTTTCCAGCCCTTAATCAATGCGCATAATCAGTCCAATGGAACCTTATAAACTCGACACCCCCGTTTCGAAATCCTCATCGTCATCTTTTCATCATCATTATTATTATTATTATATATTATATATTACTTTACTCTAGTTTATTTTTTATCAGCTCGAAAGTACACAGCCGAGATCCTTGAATTTTTTTAGTCGCAAAAGAGAATGAGTCTTTGTCATTTATGTTTCCGTTTGAGGGTGTGCTGATCCTCGAGCACACACTCACGCTCCTACGAATAATAATGGAGTCTTACATAGATAAATAAACTTAAATGAAACTTATAAATGAGGATTCACCTCCCAAAAGAGAATAGAGTAGATCCTGCAAGGACAACCTAACAATGAAAGGTTAGTTTGCCACCCAGCCAGGTGTGTCTCTGGATTTACAGAACGTTACAGCATCCAGGAATCTTCAGTTTCCTCATTGTAACCCCGTGCCGAACAATGCCCCAAAGGTGTAACCTTCTCTCCGCTCCATTCCTCACTCTCTTACCATCACCGGCTCCGGAATTTTATCTCTGCACTCGCTCGAAACACTCGAGATTAAAATCATTTTCCTGTCCCTTAATTCCTTCATATTTTTTTTTTTTTTTTTTTTTTTTTATCTAACGATAAATGCCGAGTTTTCAGCCCGAGTGAAACAATCAAAACAATACACAAATAAAAATAAAACAATCTGCATACAAGTAATAAGCAAAGTGACTGATCGATTGTACAAGAGGTCAAAAGAAATATTTATAAATCAGCTCTCGAGTATCTAGATCCAGAGTAAAAGTTTGATAGGGGTTGACATAAGGTCACTGAGGTTAATGTCTCATCCGTCCGCAAACGTCCACCTCTTATATATATATATAGATATACAGATGCAGAGAATCCAACAGCAGTCGAGCTGAACTGAAACACGCAAACTCATCAACGCTCTACTTGTCCGTGTCCTTAACTGTTTGTGGTGGTAAAGTATAATGCGTCCGCGAGACGAGCGATCCGTGGTCCATATCCAGGACATGCATACATTGAAAGGGAATGCGCCCCCACTATGGTCAGACAGGAGATTCTTCAAGTACTGGAACCTCGACTCATACAAGCAAAATGAGAAAGTACTGCATCTGTAGATTTAAATAACGCTGGTAGTTGAGTGCAAGTGAGACACGAGCCTTAGAAGTAACCTCAACTCGCATCACATCAGAAATCCTCGTACTCGTACTCGTGCTCGTGTCTCAGCTCAGTATGACTTGGACTGTACTGGTACATATGTGCACAAGTACGGGAACTACACACAGACAATCAGCAAAGACACAGTCTTGGTCTTGTCTTGCAAAGCGAGAGAACCAATCCCGGGTATTTGCGCTTCCTTCCTACCGCGGATGGCGACCACCTCTTTTGCAGGGGCGTAACCGTCGTTGTCTCGCCTACCATTCCTCTTTTCTCTTTATATTATTTATCCTTATATATATATATATATATATATATATATTAACTCTCATGCTCTTACATCTCTTACTACTTTTATTATTTCCATTATCATTTTTACTCTCATTACAATAAACTGACACTTTTATTTTTACTACTCAAGATTTTTTGAAAAATCACCAGCTTTGATTTTCTTTAAAAATCTGAGCTCTCTTTGCTTTATGACACTCGGACATTTTTATTCTCCGTAATTTTATCGCCCTTTCGTATGCAGACTTCTCATAACTCGACTATTCTCTCGTTCATATCAGTTCATATTCGCTGTTCTATAGCTCACACATATATTTATATATGTATATATATACTATACAGCATCCAGTATATACTTTCAGACAGGCCATAAATCAGGATTGTATTTATGCTTTTCGGACCCTCTTCCTCTCACTCACTCTAGACATTTTGGCTGTTCGCTATTACTGTAGACTCCCGTCTCGGGTCTATTATCTCCGCCCGACTTCTAGAGACAATATGTTGCCTCTTTTTTCAGATTAAAAATTTTTTTATTGCTCAACTACAATTATTAATATCAATTATAATTATAATAATGATAATAATAATAATAATAGTAATTTTATGTGTAATAATGTGGGTAGTAAAGTTAAAGGAGAGATGAAACAGCAGTAAGATGATAAAGAGAGGAGAGCGAGTGGATGTACGACAGGAAGCGAGACAAGGCTGCCCGTCATCAAACAGCGGACAGAACTGAGCGAGAGAGCGATAAAAAGAGAGAAAGACGCGCTAGTATTCTGGACAGCAGGGTGACGGTGGCAGATTTACGGTCGACTCGCCACGCAGACGAGCGTCCCTTCGCGGATTCCCTGGCATCCGCCGATATTATTAGCGATCGCGTCGTCTTTTTGATCCGCGCGGGCGTCCTCTCGATTGTGTATAATCTTTATACATATATATGTATATATATATTTGTTGTGTAGAAGGATACAACCGTACCTCAAACCGTCGCATCATGACGGCGCCCTTTTTTACGGAATGCGCATAATGTTGGAGAGGCGGCGGACGAGAATTCATTGATTTAACTCTCATTCTTCATTATTTTATTTTTATTTTTTTACTTATATATGTATATACATATATAAAACATTTTTTACCTCTCTGGCATCGTTACATATCCCATTTTTGTATTCATTATGGACTTTATTTTATCCACCATTTTTTATTCATAAACAAAAACCTTTTTTTTTTTTTTTTTATTTAAAAACAAATTTATTTTATTTTTTTAAAGTTAACGAGCTGATTAATGCAAATAAAATAAATAAATAAATAAATAAAGATGGGAAAATAAATATGAGTATTCAAGTGTGGAATCGAAAAAAAATGAAAGGAACGAGAGTAAATTGCGGTTCGCGGGTTCGCGGGTTTAAGGCGTATTACGGTCTCGATTATCTCGCACGATTTTAATAGAGCTAGACTAGGCTTAGGTCGGGGGCAAGAGAAGAGAGACGAGTCCTGAATGTATGGATATGGAAGTTGAAGACAAGAGCAGAGCCTCCTGTACTCTACTTGTATTGGTGAAGGAATTGAAGGAAGGGTTATTACGTCTACGGACTCTCGTCTGTAATCTCGGTAATGCCCAGGCATAGGAAAAGACACGGCAGATATTAAACAGTATTCAATAGTGTAGGATAACATGCAGTGCCAAGGGCCGATGCTTTATGGCTCGTAGACATTAAATCCAACGGCGTTAGGGTATCGCCGAATACTCAATAAGATTTTAGCTTTTCACACGCGAGCAAAACCTGAATGTATTTTTTATTTTAATTACGAACGTAAATGGAATAGAATTAAAATTTTTAAAGCCGATGTTCGTAAATGTAAGAGCAAGTCTGGGATGTAGCGAGCAGAGGAATGAAAAAAGTTTTTAATGCAGACATGAAGACGATAGAGATGACGGGGGTAAAGACGTTCGCTCAAGTGGGCAAGTGGCCGCCAAGCGAAAAGATTGGGAACAAGATGTTGGAATGAAGGAAAAAATGCCACATGTAGGTATATATGTGTAGACTTGTACACATATATTACGGGGGAAATGTACTACAGTTGAAAACTATGAGAAGAAGGAGGATGGCCGTGAGGAGGATATAACTCCTGGTTTCTCCCTAATAAGCTCACTGCAAGCTTCTACCCGTTAGTCATACATTTATACTGGGGATGTATCTCTTACTCGTTCTCTGTTACTTTCTTACTCCGCCTTGAGGGTGAATTCTCTGCTCGAGATACGTATCCTTGGTTATTAATGTACGTCTGCCTTCCCACCCCCGTCTAACTCACCCTTTTTACTTCATATAAGTATATAAATATAGATATGGATGTAGATATAGATATATCTTGTATATAACCAACTGGGTGGAAGATAACTGGAGTAGATGGACTGCCAAGGCATGAGAACACGAAATTACGCGAAAAATATATTAATGATGGTTCTCATTTTGAATTTTTTTAAAATATTTCGTTTTACCACCAGTTTTTTGCATGAAAAAAAAAATTCTCTTTTTTACCAAATAGTCTTCTACTGTAAGAACATTTACTAAATAAAATTTATCATAAATTTTTTAGGAATTTTTATGTATATTAATTTTCAGACAATTATCAACTAATATGAATTTTTTGTAAAATTAAAAAATTAATTTGTCAAAATTAGTGATTTTTTTTTCAGCACATGATTAACTGAAATGTAAATTTTTATCACGTGTTCAATAAAAATGCACTTGATATTTATATTCTTCGATATATATTTACCATAATGCGGATTTTTTTGCTGTACAGAAAAAAAAAATTTCATGGCGCAAAAAATTTTTTTTTGTTTCCAGAAAATTTTCACTTGACCCAAGAATTGTTTTGAGATGAAAAATTTTTAGGCAAGAAAAAAAATTTTTCTTTAATTCATAATTCAAAATTTTTCTCGCGCCAAAAAATTCTTTATTTTTGTGTAGATGTCTCAGTGCAACTTTTTTTGAAAATAAAAAATATTGAAATATTTGGTCACTGGTCGAAAGTTCTGATATTTTAGTGGATGATTAAAAATAAGTTGAGGAGCACTGACAAAAAATAAGAATTATTGATCAGGTTAGAAAGCCACATACTTGAGATATGAATTTTTTATATAATGCAATAACAACCCTCGTATTCAACAATTCAATATACTGGCGCAACTCTTTGCTTTATATTTTTATCTGGCTATCATCCAGCTCGTTCATATAATGCGTATGTAAAATAAATATACAAAATAAGACCGAGCAATATACGAGAGCTTCAACGGCTGGATGACTTTAATTGACAACAAAAATAATGATAACGACAATTATTTAACAATTTAGTCTACTTAATATCGATTATTATTCATAAAATATGTATTAAGAATTTAATTGGTAATTTATAATTAACTTTAATTATTTATAAATATATTTAACTCGTTATTTCATTTCTCACGAATGCAATCTCAGCGTCCTTGTATCCAGATATTTTTTCTCAACCTAAATTATACGTAAATAATTACAGTGTAAAAAGCACGAGAAAGATATAAAAAAAAAAAAAAAAATTGTATAAAAAACAGCTATAGCGAAAAAAAAATTATAAGGAAAAAATGTTTCTGAACCACGGAGACAATTATACTCGAGATGATGATTACACGAGAGTTGCGACGAGCCCCATCAAAAGAGAAGTATACAAAAGTTATTTGCTTTACTCTCTGTATAGCTGCCATGATTATAAATGAGTTAGACTGCGTAAGGAATTTTTATTTTTATTATTTTTTATATTTATTATTAAATAAACTCGTCATTAATATTTAAACAGTCATGCATTAGACTTGAAAAAATAATAAAAAAATTAAAATTCGTTTGGTAGCCGTACGTAAATCTATTGGGTAATCCGTGTATTAAATAAAAATTTTTTAATTAACGCATAGTGAAAATAAATCCCGTGTAATGGTGAGTAAAATAAATGAGTAATGTTTAATGGCGGTTGGAATGCAGTAAAGCAAATAGGGTTCTGCCTCGCGAATAACTAATTACGCTGGATTCTTGTTTCTGGTAACCGCTCGGCGTAGTGGGATTACAAGCTAATCCAGAGCCAGACCCGAGTCAGAGTCAGAGTCAAAGAACCAGAGGAAGAGCCTCAGTCTCAGTCTGAGTAAGAGCCCAAGAGCCCGCGGTATTGGTGTAGGAGGACACGGGAATTCGCGGTCACCTTTTCCCCTCAACTAGCCCCCACCAGATGATCCCGGCACCCTTATGCCTGCATTGCCTTGGATCCAAACTCTTACTTGTTCAGTTTGTCCTTAGCTGCAGCTCACCTCTTTATCCCACTCCTAATTTCCCCGGGATTCCGGCCACGTATACTTTTCTCTATCTCTCTTTCTCTCTTTCTATAATGGCGTTGTTTAATGTTTAATCATACCCGGAGTATAATCAGAGTATAATTCAGACAACAACTTGAACCACCGGCCGCCGACGCGCTCCCCGATCTGCGGTCGCGGGTTCAAGCCCCCAACGCGCCGTGCCAAGAGGTGTACGTGTACCTCTTTACCTTGCTCTTACTTTTTATTTTTTTTTTTATGTGTACTGAATTATTCCAACGTATTTTAGTTACATTATTATTTTATATCCACAAGTATTAAAAAAAAAAAAATAATAATAATAATAATAATGATTTAAAATCTTAAAGAATGTTAATCACTAATGGAATACAAGGAGGAGAGTCGCGTTATCGTATATATTTTATACTATAAATACTGCAGAAGTGAGGCCGGGGCCCTAAAGCTGAGGAGAACTAAGAATTAGTTGTATTGAGAATTGAAAAAAAATTTAAAAAAAGACTACTTAAAAAGTGTACTGGTACATCCGGTATATAATACGAGTCTGGGTGATATTAAATCGATATTTTACGACACCAAGTTGTTGGTAGAGTGTAAAAGAAAATGTCTTTTAAATAAGTGAGGAGCACTGTGGGAGTTCTCGTGTTATTTTATTTTTTATTGTTATCTGTCCTCATTTTTTACGGCAATAGAGCTCACTGTTGCTGGCAAAAATTAAAAACTTGCTTTGTAATTATTTCTGTCATTATAATTACTGTTATTGTTGTTTTTTACAGATGGAGAAAAATACGGAGTACGAAGCGTTAAAGTCGGATCTGGTTTCACGCTGGTCGAACTCGACACCCGAAAAATTCAGAGATCTAGTCCAGAGTATAGTCAACCGGCGAAATCGCGTATTGTATTATTATTATTATTATTATTTTCTACACGTATACAAAAGTTGGATCCGCGGGCAGGTATCGGGTCCACTGTTTGACTCAGCTTCGGACAAAAGAAACAACTAAAACTAAATTTACTTATTCTATTTTTCGATATTTATTTTTTACTATAGACTATAGGATACGTTTTTTTTTTTTTTTTTTTTTTTTTTTTTTTTTTTTTTTCGGAGTAAAATTAAAGGAGGCGTCGATCGCTGGAAACTCGTTCGATTCCTTTCTCCATCGTCGCGTGCCGACTCTTAGCACATTCCAATCTTTAGTGCAATCTTAAACATTTATACATTTTATCAACTTCTTATTCAACAATTTCACCCATCAGCTCGTGTATTATTAACTCTATTTTTAAAAAATAGTCAAACAAAACAAAAATTCTGCAATTTACCAACAGATTTATCATTTTTTAAATCTAGACAACACGTTCCCTGATTTTTTTTATGGTTTTCAAATACGCGGTCGTCTTTTTGAGTTTTTATTCAAATTTTTTTAGCCAATTCATTAAAAATTTTAATAAGGAGCCTGACATTAAATTTTTGTAAAATTTTTTGGAAACTAATTTCAAGTCCTATTAAAAGGCCACGAAAATTCTAAACAGAGATTTAAAAATTTAAAAAAAAGGTCGCGCAATAAATATTTTCTGTAGATAAACTAAAGTAAAAAATATGAACATAAGGTCAATGTACTTGACAAAGGAACCCTAAAATGAATTTTCTGTTTCGGATGAATCCGGATAACCATTACCAAAAAAGCCATTCTGTCTCGATAAATTTTTCCCAACAATAATGCAGCTTACTAACACATGAACCCTTGGCATTATTTTTTTATCCATTTACTGAGTCCCCCAATACAGTGGTAGTGAGTCATAATGGGTTCTTCGCGACACACTAATGATTTATAATGTTTCGGGTTTCATATAATATATATAAATAATAAAAAATGGATTTTTCAGTATATTCAGCATCGAACACTAGACTCTGAGCCAGAGCCAGACCTACATTTAGGTCGTTAGTCGTTACACATATTGACGCGTGGCCCTTTTTTTTAACGTTCTCACCCATCCCCTGCACGGAAGCCCCCAAATATCTACGGATGTAGAACTGCAGAGTGTGCCCGATTTACAGAAACATAAAAAACTTCCTATAAAAAAAAAAAAAAAAATAGGGGAACTATTAACGATCATCAGCAGCTCTGCGGACGATGGACTAGAGCATGAGTCTTCATACTCGTATCCATTTCTACCAATATAATAACCGACAAGATCGATGTAATTAATAGCGCGGGGAATTGGGCAACATATGGCTTTGCCTCGACAACTTCTCATCTTGTCCTTTTATTTTATATATATATATAAATATGTTTACTGGGGGACTAAATAGACGAGAAGAGGACGCGACCGCTGGCGTTGCCGCCACCTCAATCGTTGACCGCGCGGCTCCTAAAGGGATTAGGAATAAAGGATCCGGTGAATAGCGAGAACCAAAGCGACATAAACAAAAATAAATAACAAGAGTATATATGAAGAAATATAAAATAAAAAAATAATACGAGGATAGATTCTATGGCGCATGCTAATTCCTTTGCGGCATTTATCCCATGCAACCTGAATTTAATTTGGATACCGCGAATAAGATCCGATCTCGTCGGTCTTTTCGTAACTCTACTTGTCTATATATATTTTAACACACGAGTATTGGTGAGTCTTTTGAGTCTACTTTGCACACCACCGAAACTATCCTCTTAAATCCGATCCGGCTTAATTAATTCCTCAATCCCGATCGGAATCAGTCTCTTCTGCTACCGATTGCGTTTAATTGCTCCGATCACTTTTAATTACTGTACGTAAAATTTTTAATTGCTGCTATCGGAATAACTAAAGACTCCAGGATCCGTCATATATATAATATATATACATATAAATTTTAATGTCAACAAGTTAACCATTGAAGCAGCGGCACGTGGCCTATAGACTCTTTCAACCCTTTCCGAAGTAACATCCATTAAAAAAAAAAAAATATGTATATGAAACTCGCGATACACACGCGAGTCCCGCGGTTAGGCCTATACTTAGCATAATTTTGCGAATCGCACACAATATTCGAAAGCCTGCAGCACAAAAGTCTATAGTACTATTGAGCACAAAATACTGGTACAGAATATATATGTATAATATAGATATGGAAGTAGATCCCTAGCTCATATCGCGTACAACTCGACGCCCTAGTGATCATACATTAGCATAGGTTTCGAAATATCACGACTAAATGCGGGCACGTGGCACACACGGGCCCAATCACGAATACGTTGCACGTTTATATTTAACATAGATGCGAATGAGATCATAAAAATATATGTACTCTAAAGGGTTGCAGATTTACTTACATTATAATATTATAAATATACGAGCCAACGAACGAATTGAGGATTGAGGCTGAATATTTTTTCATATCGTTATATATATAAATTTAGGGGTTGTTACTCGTATATGTATATAAATATGTGCGCAACACAACGCGTGTCTATAGGGACGATAAACTTTGCTGCATATATGTACCAGAAAAGTACCTTCTGTATATTTATTTGTTAAATTCAAATTTCTTTAGTGTGTCCCTAATCTTGGGCTGGTTAAATCGAAGGAAACGACGAATGACGAACTACCAACTACCGAAAATAGCTTTAGGGTTTTTCAAATTGACATAATGGATACACGAGGCACGAGGCGTGTGCCGTTATTTTGTGCTGACGGATGAAATATTTATTTATATAAATATATGTAGATACATATGTAAGTAAAGTCAAGCAATGTATGTAATAATGTAAGAAATCGATTTGAAGCCGTCACCTAGAGATATTATAATATTTTTTATCATTGACATTTTCAAATTTACATACAAATATTTTGTCAATTTTTTCACGTAATTTTTTTTTAAATTTAAATTTAATTTAATGGGCGGGAAAAAAAAATTTAAATTTGAAAAAATATTTTTTTAAAAATTTCGGAGCCACAAAAAATGACCTCGCGACAGGAGTTCGTTAAAGTAAAATATTTATCAAGTGATATCCATTAAAAAAAAAAAAAGTGGAATTAGCAGAGTTTAAATTGCATCGAGAAGAAAAATATCTGAGGGTTATAAAAGAAAATACTGCGGTTAATTACCCAACAGGTTCATTCTGAGAGGGAGTAGAGGAATCCCGGAGGCGGAACTCGGTGGTTGTTAATCGGTGGCTGCACGACGTTATTACAGCTCAAAGATAAAAAAATAAGCACGAGTAGTTGTGCCAGTAGATGAGGAGACACGAGCTGAGTTTTATCCTCAAGTTCCACGAAGGCCAGCGGCACAATATTAAACTGGCGTAATGACGGTAGTTGACTATGCTGCTCCGCGAATCCTACGTCCTCTAATAATTTTTCACGAGCTCGAGAAAAATATTAAATAAATAACTTTTGTTTTTAAACACTCGATCCTCGAGGCTTTCAGCTACCAGTAATGTAAGATCATTGTTGGGCTGCACTACACTCTGATGGACCTCGACCATCCACGGCCACCCGTACAGCAAACTTCCGTCGTAAATACATACTTTACTTATATTTTTTTATCTTCACTTTACTATTAACTCTTAATAAAAAATAATTATCAATTCAAAAAAATTTGCACACCTCAAAAAATCCGATTTTATAAATAATTTTTTGACGTCAATTTATTGCTACTAAAATTTAATTGAATATAAGAAAAAAAATCAATTAGTTAAATCTTATGACAAACACTATCTGAGGTGTGCATAAAAAAAAAAGTCTAGTAATTAAATGAAAAAAAAAAAAAAAAATAATAAACATAAAAATAACCTACCGTAGTCCAAAACAATAAACTGAAGGTAAAAAAAATCTCCATGCGACGTTGTTTGTAAAAAAATATACATATGTATATATATAAGGGATGTTAATGTTGAACAAGACATTATTGCAACTAATTAAAATTTATTTCTTTAATAATCACATTAATTATTTTTAAAAATAAATTGACATACATGCAAACAATTAACACTCGATTACAACTATCAATCATCATACAACATATCAATAATAATATTTTAAATCTCTGTACTATCTAACTCTGTCTGGAGTCTGGGATCAGGATGGGAACGGATTAACTTTTTTTTTTATTTATAAAATTTAAATAAAATAATAAAACCAATAAAATTAATCGTTCGATAGCATAGCTTTATTTTAGACTAGAACGGAAAAAAATAATGATAATAATAATAATAATAATAATAATAATAATAATAATAATAATAATAATAATATTAATAATAATGATAATAATAATAATAATAATAGAATAATAACCATATAAAATAATAATAATAATAATAATAATAATAATTAATAATTAATAATATTAGACTATATACAGAGGAGTTATGGGACCAACATACATAACATTTATATTAATGAATGTATTTTCTGTCACAACTATGCTCAGATGATAATAATAAGTCTGTATATGTGTGTCTGTACTTTTTTTAAAGTCTTAATGTCAAATAAAACTGTTAATTTATGATTAATCTGCTCATCACACTCCCAGTTGCCTTCTTATAAAATTTAAAAAAATTAAATTATTAAACTGAGATTAAAAATTCAAAACAATTAATAAATAAACCAAATGGACATTAGGCAACTGAGCCTGCGACAATCACAGCGCAAAAGTAAACTAATTAAATGATAGGTAATTATGATGATGATTAAAAGTCTATTGGGTGCGACAGAGGGTATAAATTGTAATGGCGGCGTACAATATGCATATATGTATATATTTAATTGAATTAATATATATAAAGTAAGATAATGTATAGTTGAATACGCGAAACGCGTGCTTAGATATTTTATTACTATTTATTGTGTGCAGAAACTCTCCGAGCTCTAAAGTTATTTTTATTTTTTTTGCAGTACCGAGGGTCGCGTACCCCCGTGGGCGGACTGGAGTGAATTCACACATACCAAGAAGGGGGTGTGTTCATGTGTCGAGTGTGTGGGGATTTAATCGGGACCAATCGAATGCGAGATGGGCCCCGACTTGTAACCCTGGTGTATAAAAATAAACCGACGAGATGAGAGAGAAAGAGAGCGAGAGGAGATGGAACTAAAAAATAACAAAATGAGAAGGTTACCAGGTATTTACAGTGTTTCGTTTATCGTGTGTGTGTGTCTGTGTGTGTGAATATATGTGTGTGTGTGTGTGACCACAGCAAACGCGCAAAAAACCAGCAGAGATGACACAGTCATTGGAATGGCTTTGAGTTATTGTGACAGTGATGAGATGAAGAAAAAAAAAATATTTTCGCTACTTAAAAATTAATAATAATAATTAAAAAAAAAAAAAAGGCAATCTAGTCCGTTCTCCAGCTGAATTTCTATTTTATTTTTCATTCATTTATTCGCTATACTATTTATATTTATATTCATATTTATTTTCATATTAATATATTTATTTATATATATTTATAATATGTCATTGATATATTTATTAGTGATAGTAATTTAAAAAACGCTCATTACTGCAAACGGTGGCCTCCCGCCTACTTTTTATCCACCAGTTTATCTCTACCAATAAAAAGTCGCTAGCTTATTAATTAATTAATTAATTAAATAAATTTATTTATAAATCTAAGCCTACTTAAAAGTCTTTACTGTACAGCGATTAGGTTAATTGTTTAATAGTTTTCCATTATAGATATTTTTATTTTTTTCTAAGCTCTAAAATCGGCAGCAACGAGCACAAGATTTAATTTCTCTTCATTATATATATATATATATGTATATATATTTATTAACTCTAATTGTAAATCATTGTAATAGTCATTAATTATATATATATTTATTAAATAAAATTAATACCGTGAATTTTTCACGCTCATAAACTGACTCCAGCTGCTCTAGACTTAAAATCGGAATTAGACGCTAAAGAAAATAATATAAATAATAATTGCTCTCTCAGCAGTATAATTTATTATTTATAATTAAATCACTCGGTTCATTAAATAGTTATACAATAAAATAATTATTTTCATTGTAATTATAATCGTAATCGTAATCGTAATCGTTATAGTTTTTGTAGTTACAACTAGTAACTCGTAATTCATAATTAATAATAATAATAATAATAATAATAAATGAGCTGAACCTAATTAATTAATTAATTAATTAATATTTAATATAGACACGAATAATTGGACCCACTAGATTATCACACGGGTCCAATAAATGTTTATCAGTAGTCATTTAGTATACATGTTTTAAAAAGAAAAAAATAATAATAATCAGACATTAATAGTAACTATTTAAATATATATATTTATATATATATATATATATATATATATATATATATATATATATATCTATATATATTTAAATGTATTGATACGTGCACGAGACAACTAATGCAAGTAACCGCGCGCACACGTTGGTTTGTTTAAAAATAATAACTGCGTTGATAATAAATTTAAATAAAATAAAATAAAAATGGTTAAATAATAAAATTTTCTAAAATAAAAAATAATAAAAGTTGTAGATATGTAAAAGCATGTGGGCGTGCACGCGATGACATTGCAGCGACGTTATTATCTTAAAAATCTATGCAGTATATTTATAGATATATATATATATATATATATATCTATGTATGTATATGTATATATTTATGTATAACTTTAGGAGTCTAAGAGGTCAGCCAGACACTCACCGGGGGTGGTGGTAGCGGTGCTGGCCCCGGCGTTCGCCGGGTGCTGAGACTGAAACATCGCCGTCGGATGTAGGAACAGGGACCCGTACATCATATTTTCGTCTGGCTGTTGCGGTTGAGGCTGGGGTTGAGGCTGCTGGCTGGCCGGCTGATTGACGGAGGCTGTGGGATTGCCGCCGACGGTGATGGGAGCGCCGGGAGTCGGTGGTACGAGAGAACCATCTTCGACGGCGACGCGCACCGACTCAATGTGTCGGCGCGAGAACACGTGCTCTTGCAATGGTGACTTGGGCGAGTACCGGACAGAGCAGAGCCGACACTCATCGGGGCCCGTGGGTCCGCGGTGAGGCTGAACGGCCGATCCCTCTGCCGGCAGGCCCGCCGCCAGTCTCGCTTTCTTCTC
Source organism: Microplitis demolitor (assembly GCF_026212275.2). NCBI lineage: Eukaryota > Metazoa > Arthropoda > Insecta > Hymenoptera > Braconidae > Microplitis > Microplitis demolitor. Next base: position 20,133,602 of record NC_068551.1, on the reverse strand, counting down.
CTTAGCGCGTGCGTTCTGGAACCATACCTGCAACTCGTTCTCCATTAGTTCCATTTTGTCAAGTGTTATTTTGCTTATATTTATATAGTTTCATATTTATTTATTTTATTATCAACATTAATATTAATTATTTTCTCTTATTTTTTTTTTAAATATATTAATATTATTATTTAATTTGTACATTAAATGCGTTGTTGACCAGTAGCAGCGCCAATGAAGCTCACCTGGACCACACGCTTTGGAAGCCCAATCTCACGTCCCAGCATCTCGCACTCTGCCATCGTTGGTGTTTTGTAGTCGGAGAAGAGTGACTTCATGACCTTGACTTGGGTCGCAGACATTTGGGTGCGGTAGCGTTTTCCGCCACCGGATTGACTGCTGGCGTTGGCGTTACTGCCGCTGCCGTTACCACCACCGTTCCCATTACCACCACTACTGCCCACGCCGCCGATCCCAGTGGGAGTTGTTATCCCACTAGGTGTCGTCGCAGTCCCGTGTCTTGAGCTCTGAGTGCTCGAGGCCGGACTTGCAGGGCCACTTTCGTCATCCAGAAACTCTGTCGTCTCACTCATGCTGTCGTCGTCGCAAATACTACGCTCGGATAGGTCTGTCAGGGGCCCGCAGTCGCTGCCGAGTCTAAAGTGCTGGGCAACGTTGTGCTGTTGCTCATCTAGCAGACTGCCGAGCCCAGTGAGACTCAGCTTCATGGGTCTACTGAGATCTACGGGTTTGCTGAGATCCAGAGGCGACTCCCCGGTCGTCGTGTTGCTGTTACTCATCCCCTGTTGGTTTATTGCGGTCTCTTGTCGTCCATTTGAGGCATGAGCTTGCAACTCGCTGATATAATTTTTCATCGACTCCTCGTACAGACGTTTTATCATTGCGGCATCCATGTCGGTGTTGAATGCCGAAAAAAGTGGTGGCATCATGTTGGGTGTGCTCGGATTTGACGGCGCCGAATCCATAGACAATTCTTCGTCGGGTATGTTGTCGATGTTGACTTCACCACGTGCCACTTGGTCCGCGTGCTTGCTGCTCAAGTGTGACTCTAGAGCAGACTTAACTTTGAACAGCGCCGGGCAGAATGGACACCTTTTGTTTATGACTTGACTGTGGGCACGAAACTGTCCTTTTCGTTCACGCGCCCGAGTGTTTTGAAACCACACTTGAACGACACGTTTTTTTAACCCCACTTCACGCGCTATTGTCTCGAGCATTTTGCGCGATGGGTTTGATTCTATTTGATATTTTTGATAGAGATAGTCCAATTGTTCGGGTAAGATTGTCGTTCGCAGACGTTTATCTTTGGGTTGTTCGCTGTGCTCAGAATTACTCCGACTCTCATTCCCGACAATACTGTCGTCAAAGTCTTCAAATTTTCGCTTGCGTTCCTGCATCATCGCCAGCAGTGGGTGTTGCTGCAGGTCTGTGGACCCGGTGCTGGCATTGAGAGCTTGTTGCTGCAGAATCCCAAATGCCGAATCAGGTGGATAGGCCGGCGGAAAAAGGGACGGGTTCATGATATGTACCAACTGATGTTCGCGCCACAAGTCGAAACGGCTGAACATTAAATTACACTTATCACACTGAAAATTTTCTTCTTTAACTTCAACTTGCTGTTGCTGATTCTGATTCTGCTGCTGCTGCTGCTGTTGTTGTTGCTGTTGCTGGCGCTCTTGAGACTGTTGCTGTGGGACCATAGCGATACTTGGCTGCTGGATATGCGGAGGAGTGGGAGTGTTTAAAGGCTGCTGAAGTTGGTCAGTTAGAACAGGAACGCTTGTTGGATTATTTGGCACGGCATTCGTTGTCGTCGTCGAACTGCTATTGCTGTCTTCAGAGCTGAGAACCGCGGCGACCTGAGCAGCGGCCGCTTGAGCTTGAGCACTTCTCTTGGCATCTTCCTCCTTAAAACAATGTGTCTTCTGGTGTCTTATCAACTCATAGTAACGCTGGAATACGAGCAGACATTTTTTACACTGATAATTTAATCCGGGCGTACGTTGAAACCGTCCCGAGCCATCGTCAGCTTCACGACCGCCTCCTGGTGTCACTGGCTCGGCTGCCGGTTGATTTTCATAAACTTTACGGGCTTTTTGACGCGCATTTTGAAACCACACAACAATAACTCGCGGACTTAAACCCAGCAGCTTACTCAGATACTCGAGATCATCGTCTTTTGGATAAGCGTTATTTTCAAAAAACTCTTGCAGCACTTTTATTTGATAGTCTGTAAATCTAGTACGATTTGCGCGTTTCCCAGAGCTGCTACTCGAATTACTGCCGTTGCTGTTGCCGCTGAAGGAAAAATCCGTAGGCCCACGACCAGGACTTATCGATCTCTGAGGTGTCAGTGAGAGTGCGCCGGCCATTGAAGTTGGAATGTTTCCAGCAAGTCCAGAATTAGGGCTGGCAAAATTTTGTGGTGTCAATTTTGGTGGAAGCATCGGCGTGCTGGGCGCACTTGTCGTCGACGGCATGTGAGACGACAGCTCGTGGTGAAGTCCGGAAAAAACCGAGCTCATGCTGAGTGCTGGTGAGTGGGGCCGTGACTGCTGGTCTCCAGAACTCCCTGGCGAGTGATGAGACTCATCCATCTGTGCCTGCTGCAACTGCTGTTGTATTTGTTGCTGTGTAGTCAGCATTGGCTCCGGTATTTCTTGTTTTATTTCCGTTATCGGTGTTATCGTAGTGGCGGTGGTGGCTGTAGACGGAATGGAGTTTGTGGGTGGCGGAGTTGATTGTTTGTTTGGGCTCTTGTCATCAGCGGAGCTGCCACCCGAGTTACTTGAGTTTAAAGGTGTCACTTTGGCTTCACCAGTTTTTTCATACTCCTCAAGGTTCAGGGTAGTGCATGGTGGGTTGTTGAAGTTGTATGGACTGTCTTTATTACGCTGACGTTCTTTGAAAAGCGTGTTGCGAAACCAATGTTTTATAACTTTTGGCAGTAGACCACTCTGTGCGGCCATTTCCATGATCTGCTCCTCCCCGGGTGAATTGTTTATGTCAAAGTGAGCTCGGAGGATCTTCAACTGGTCGTCGGTGATACGAGTACGGGCACGTTTCTGAGAAGCTGCATTTGCCTGCACATATAAGAACATAAATTATAAATTAATTGATTATATAAATTTTTTTTTAATAAATACATAAATAAATAAACTTACCGCAGCTTGCTGCTGCTGTTGCTGTTGAAGAAGATGTTGCTTGGCAATGATATCAGCTTGTGGATTTATCGGTGGATATGGCGAAGCGGCCCCGTCGTAAGGCGGAGGTGGCAGCATCATTGGAACGAGAGGCGGTTGGAGATTCATTGCAGCCAGAGCGGGAACATTCAAACCCAAAGGTAATCCCATCATACCCATCATGAGTCCGGGATACTGTTGGAGCTGTTGCAATTGCGATGCCGCCATGACATTGAGCGCAGCCTGCATGTCTGACATCTGCTGAGCAAGTGTCATATGCGCGTGCTGCTGTTGCTGTTGCTGCTGAATGTTGTGATGAGAGCCACCAGGCTGTTGTGTGGGCGTAGTAGAGTCAGTACTTGAGACAGGAGTATTTGAAAGAGCTGGTGTAGTAGCGGGTGTTGTCGACGTGGCTTCTGGCGTACGACTGCTACGATCTTTGCACTCTATTGGTTCCTCTTTATCCTTATCGCGTCTCTCCTTATCAGAGCTCAAGTCTTGCGGCTGTTGCTGTTGGTGTTGTGGTTGGTTCGAGACACCAGCAGCAGCATTTGCGACAGAGGCGGGAGTTGAGCTTCGGGGAGCGGTGTTTGTTGAAGATGACGTGGCCGCAGTAACAACGACACTCTTCTTCTCATATTCACACTTGAACTGCTGAGCATATTTTTCAAGAAACTCACGAGGTACAAGATCACGGTGTACTTCTTCACAATGTGCTTTCAGCACCCAGACACTGCTGAATTCTTTATTGCAGTGCTGGCAAGTACTGCGAGTTAGTTCAGGTATCGCGGGTTCCTCATCACCCGCATCCTCATGATCATCATCGCGCTCTTGGACTTGCTGCATCTGTTGCTGTTGTTGCTGGGCAGCAAGAGCCTGTTTCTGTTGCTCCTGCTTCTGCTGCTCCTGCTGGGCCTGGAGCGCAGCAGCAGCTTCCTCCTCTTTGCGCTGTCGTCGCTGATGATTTTCATTGAACTGCATCACCAAGTCAAACCCAAAGCTCTCTAATAGATGCTTGTACATCTGAGAAGTCTTGTGTCTCGGCTGGGACAGGATGTCCTGTGCTACCTGATTAGGTTGGGGTGTCACAAGCTGCTGCTGAACTTGAGTCTGCTGTTGCACGTGCTGCTGAGAATGTTGAGGACCGGGCGTCGTTGAATTTGGGGGATTGTCTGACGCGGATGAGGCCAATTGCTGTGAGGCTGCTAGCTGCTGGAACAGCGCCAGCGGGTTACTGAATATGCAGTATAACTGTTGATGAGTCGACAGTTGCTCTTGATTTACAAAGAGAGCACTGCAACGCTGACAAGATAACATGTTGCTGTTGTTAGTGTTGGTACTGTTGCTATTTGCGTTACACGGTGGACTATTGGGACTAGTTGGCGGCTGTTCAATCAAGGGCCTCGCTAAATCCAACTGGCCACTAGCCGCTAAATCGGGTAATTTGCTGGCACGAGTTTGATGTAAAACACTGCGCATGTGAATATCCAGTGTACTGCCCTGTGAGTAAGCGACCTTACAGATATTACACTTGTAGGGTTTTTTATCCTGATCAATTTGTGAATCAGGCGTATCGGTGGGACTCGATGGGGGTACAACAGATATAAGTGTGTTGTTATTACCTTGTTCTTGCATTGCTCGTTTTAATTTATGTAAATGACTGACACTATTGTAATGAACAAGTAATATATTTTTTTGTGTAAAACTTTCCTTACAAACGTCACACTTGTAAGGTCTATTTGGATCAAGATATTTTTCCATTGGATAAGTCATTTTTTCTCCTTTGCGATGGAGAAGAGTCTTGTTGTGTCCAGTGAGGTAGCTTTGACGTGTAAACGCAACTTTGCAACGATGGCACTTGAATTTACGACCGGGATCTTGATAAGAGTCCTCGGCCACCGGTTGACTATTTAAATAATCTTCTAGAAGTCTCTGTTCCTTGTGGAGCGGCGGCGAATCACTGGCGTCGCTCTCCCCTTCGTCACCACCAGCACCACTGACACCACCACCACCACTGACACTTCCACTACCACCACCGCGGGTCTCGTCATCGGCATTCTGATCTTCACTGAGATTTCCCTGTCGTCTGAGAGCTTCTTCGGTGATGGCTTGGAGTAGTGGGTGAGCTTGCAGCAGACTTTGTTTATATTGATTGATAGCTTCTTCTTGGAGGTCACCGTGAGCAGCCTCAAGATGTCTCTGAAGCGCCTGAACAGACCGAAAGGATCTCCCGCACAGCGCGCACTTGGTCGCATCTCTGATCGCGTGGTACTGCGAGTGCTGCTGCAGCTTCTCCAGAGTTTTAAAGGCAAGACTGCACTGACCACATCGGTACTTGTAAACGTGTTTTTCGCTCACTGCGAGAGTCGGCGTCGCAGCTGGATGGGACTCTCGGTGATGCTGCTGGAGTTCCTCGAGGGAGCGGCAAATACGCCCGCATATACTGCATCGTGTTAGCTCGTCAATTTCTTCTTGCGCTCGTTCATTTTCTTCCTCGGGACTCGGCTTAGTGGTCGTGCTAGGAGACGTCGGCATCACCGCAGGTGTCGAGGTGTTGCGCGGATTGTTGTTCAGCCAATGGCTCTGGTCAACCAGAACCAGGAGTCTCTGCAGTCCATCAGCGTTAACTGAATGGATTTGCATCACATGTTTCTCAAGAGCCGCTCGCTCTCTGAACCCATCTTGACACAGCGGGCAAAGAAAATCTTGGGCTGGCTCCTCTTTAACTTCCATTTTTTCATCTGCGTCTTGCGTATGCGCGACTTGCAGATGATGTTTTAGTTCTTCTTTAGATGTCGGCTGGTATGTGCAGTAAGGGCACACAACTTCCTCCTGGTCATTATCAGGATCCTGATCTGGATCCTGGTCATTGTCTGGCTCTTGTTTCACTTCGCTGTCACACTCACTACCTTCTTGCCGTTCTGCAACAAAAAAAACATTTTTTTTTAAAATAAATAATAATTTTTGATAATAAAGTGTACAATAAATCTTATTACTAAAATACAAAGATAGGATAATAATATATCGAACTATATTGTCTTTATATATATATATATATATATATATATATATATATATATGTATTGAAAAAAACTAAAAGCGATAGTGTCACGTGTATTATTTATAATCCTGCTCGGTCTTTATTCAAAACCGGTATCTGTTGTTTGAGCGTTTTGATGTTAATTTTCACGCCAAGAATCACGAACCAGCAGCTAATGACGACAAGGGGCGACGTACATTTTAAAATAAAAATTTTTAAAATAAAAACAGACTTAGTCGATTGGTAAAAAATAAAAACAAAGTAAATAAATAAATATGTATGTAAATAAATAAAAAATGTCCATTTATGAAGAACGGAATATAAACGGGAGTTTTTCAATAACCGCTACATGTTACGAGTGCTCCAGGGCGTCGTGTCGTTAATGATGGAGTCACGGACAGCTAAGATCGTAATTTATGATTAGCTTACTCGCAACAAATCTTCATAAATACCTCCCCAACAAATAAAACATTTATACTACGCTACATTTATCCAATTTTCCTCGTATATTTTTACAAAACTTGTTCTACGCGTCAAATAAATCCAAGTTATTTCACAAATTAATTTTTTTTTTTTCCACCGTAACGAACAATGACACTAGAAACTTACCGGTAGTCTTCATACAATTAAATGTTACTCGGCAAAAGGTTCGTTCTATACTGAATTCCGAAACAGACTAAAGTCCACAGCAGCTTAAAATATTCTACGTACCTAAACTAAGTCTCCCCACTTTTAATTGTTTGACACTAAACCTTTTCAGAGTCCCTACGGGCCAATCAGAGACCAGAGCAGGTACGAGTACTTAAAAATCCTAAGATAAATCTTTTCATTCTCCGATATTCATCTACAGCATCCCCATAGTCAAAATTTCTCACTTATTCCAAATATAAATTTTTTTTTAGAATACAAATATATACACATATATATGTATATATATATATATATATTTTTTTTTTTAACCGTTTGCGTGACGCCGTCGTCCGGTCGCTCTCATCTTTCCGTTTTGTTTACGATTATTATTAATACGACCGCAATTATTAGTATCGATATAGAAAAAAAAAACAACAATAATAATAATTTTCGGTTATTAAATAGAGTAGATCTCACGCATTCGGTATATGCGGCTCCGATCGACGCAACTGACATTTTTTAACCGGCATTTATATTATTTTTGGAGAAAGTTATTATAAAAGAATTTAAATATGGAGAGTAATGAAAGGAAATGGTTTAATTTATAAAGAAAGATGTTTAAAAGAGTTGCCGGTACTTTAAACATATTGGGACTTTACCGTCAGCCGTATGATGATGGACACAATGGAGAAAAAAATAAAAGAATTATATGGAGAGATAGGTAAAAATATATTAATGACCGGTTGGCACGGATCGGATACCAGACCAAGATAAAGTTAATGGCCAACAAAACAGGAGCACGCGTTTTTAAATATATATATATATGTATATATATATACAGAATGTCTATCGAGAAATGATGGAAAGAAACGTTTGGTGCATTGTCCAAAACCGCATATTGGACGTCAGTTGCTTGTACTTCGGGATTGAGACTGAGAAAGAGCGCGTGCTTTCATTCTTTGCCCTGGTTTCCGTACTTTTATTATTATATATTTGAATTTACATATATTTGTATACGAATTGATAATAGATGTGTGTTGGTAGACTGTATCAAGGGTAAAAAAATGTATTATTGAGCGTAGCTGTATGCCGAATCGAGGATATTGTGTGGCGACTACTCAACGAAGAAGATGACGGCACACGACAACGCCATATGCAGGCAATACAATACGAGGGTACACATAATATTTAATGACCGTTATTTCGCGAGTGAATTAATTGCGATGAAGAATGTAATCGATGAGAATAGGAGGAGCTGGGTGTTTTTGTTATTAATTATTATTATAGTAATAATGAATTTTAATTTATGCCATTGTCGCCAATCGCTCACTGCAGATTCAACAATAACGTCAGATGGTTGCATTTTATTTGCTGAAAGAACTAGTTGTCAATGTTCTGAGCTCGACTTACTGTTTTTTATACATGTATACATTGACCACGTGGCACTTATCATAACAATCGCGGATATGTTATTAGTTAGGTTTTTTTTCTTTTACTGAAGCGATGGTCCGGGCAAGAGTTAATTGCAGAGAATGAATTCAATAATTTTATTTTGTAGTTTCTATAAGTCAACCACGAAACACGTGTGCTTTGTTCCCAGAACAATGAACGGGGAAAATGATTTTGTTTATTATATTTTTTTATATTTTTATACAAAATCTAATTTTTTTTGCTATACATTTTTATGATTCTGAAGTCAGCAGTAAATTAAAAATTTTTTGATTTTTTTTTTTCAACAAATAAATTACAAAAATAAAAAACTAAAAATATACACATGTAGAAAATTTAAAAAACTATAAGTGAAATTTTTTCAAATATTTTTTTTTTATCATTTATTCTTTTTAAAAAAAGTCCAAAAATTATTAGACGTTGGCTAACTTTACTATCATATTTTTTATTATATTCATTTTGGAATACTCCGGTATAAAAAAAAATTTTTTTTAATTTTTTAGATATTCTGTCTTTAGTATCTAATGAGTTTGTAGAGGGACATTAAAAATAAATATTAAAAAGAGATAAAATTAAAACTTACCATGATTAATGCTGGGATTGGGTGTTGTAGGTGTAGTGGGACTAGTTTGTTGATTGGCAGGTGCATCGGGATCGGCGACGACTTGAAAGACATCACCGATGTCGGTGTGAGGAGGTTCGTTGCTCTGAATGGTGCTTCGCCTGTGCATCTGATGTAGCTGTTCCATGTGCAGATGTTTGAAAGACCTGACGTGTTGGAGTAAATGCAATCTATGTCTGGCGTTGAACCCACACAAGGCACAGTGATAGATTTTACCTCCAGACTGTACATTTGAGCTAGCTTCAATAAGGTGTCGTAGCAGCAGAGCCGCGGCTTCGTGTCGCGGTGATGCCGCATGGAGGGCGAGTTTGTGAGCGCTGTTTGTGTAGTAATCACACGCGTGACAGCGCAATTGTGCTGTACTGGTAGGCGAGGCCAGGTACTTTAGTTTCCACTCGTTTCGAGGGCCGCCTTCTTTTACGTGATTCACGTGCTGCAGTCGCTGGAGATGTTTGTCCGTCTTGCAGTGAAGCTGGAAGTTGGCTTTGAGATTAGTCTTGTAGTTGCACAGCTTGCAGACAAAGTTTCCAGAAACAAGAGCGAGAATTTCTCCCTCGCGCGTTCGCGTTCTGTCAACAGCCAAATGGTGACCCAGAGCTTCCAGTGAGTCGGTACTGAAATTATTGCACACGCAGCAGTTGTATAAATTTGATGGATCGGGATCCGCAGTCTCTGGGGGTGGTTCCATGCTCTCTGGTGATAATCCAACATCACCACCGAGATTACTCATGGCAGACAGGTTGCCCATGCCGCCCATCATTTCAGGGGGAAGTTGAGGTGGCATTTGACCTGCAGTCATTATTTGAATCAACAAGGCCTGGTTGTAGGCCATGTCAGCAAGTGCTGCTTCAGCGTGTTGAGGTTTGTCGAGTCCTCCTAGATGTAAGAGTTGCTCGAGTTGCTGCTGCTGCTGTTGTTGTTGTTGCTGCTGCTGTTGCTGTTGCTGCTGCTGTTGTTGTTGCTGTTGCTGTTGGTGATGATGCTGCTGCAATGCAGAGAGAGTCTGTATATGTTTAGCATTTTGGTGCATCACTAGCATGTTGTGCGTGTGTTTTTCACTAGTCATGTGTATCCTGAGATTTCTCGCAACATTTGTCTCGTAATTACAGACATCGCAGCGAAATGTCGGTTTCGGTTTACCCTGGGCCGCCACGGGTCCACTTAAATGTGGACTGTGATTTTGTTGGTGGTGCGGACTCCGCGTGGGCATTGGCGCGTCTTGTGAGGAAGAGGGATTATTACTCGTTGCTGCGGCAGCTGCTACAACAGCTCCGCCACCTTGTTGTAACTCTTGCATGTTGTTTAGATGTTTGTCGCTCTGCATATGTATACTAAGATTTCCCTTGGTGGTGGTTGAATAATTACATACCTCGCATCTGTAAGGTTTGTAACCGCACGTGTAAGTTTCACCGCGTGCTAACCTAGGATGTGGTTGCCCGGCAATGCAGTATATACACGAGGTTTCACTCTCCGGATGTTTTTCTTTCATATGAATCTCCAGAGTCTCTTGATACTTATAGTGCCAATTGCACTTTGGGCATTTAAGTGTTTTGCAGGAATTTCTACTGTGAATGCCAGCCAGTGGACCACCAGGGCCCGCGAGTCGACTGCTGGCAAGAATCAGCTCGCATTTCGGACACTCAACGCCGCTTGGTCGTCCTTGCATATGCTCGGGACAGACGCCGATTGTCGTGCCGGTGAGAAAGTTTGGTGGCTGTTGCGTCAACGCTGCATAAGACGAAGGCGATCCCTTGGTCGATGAAGGAGGTGCTGGTGGTGGGGAGGTATAGTGCATTGCGTCAGGTGCTTTGGCCCATGACGCAGCACTCACTTGTCCACCGGTCCACGTGTGTTGTGACTGCTGGTGGTTGAAACTCAGTGAATTGCTTGAGTGTGAGGTTGGCGTCGTTGGTGTGCTAGGTGACGGCCTCTGTTGTTGCTGAGCCTGAGGACTGCTTGGTATTCCTGGTGTACTTGCTGGCGTACTCGTCGTCGTCGTCAGTGTCTCGTGTTCATTTGTTTCATTAATATTGCTGGCACTTGCAGCCCGCGCTGACTGCTGTTGCTGTGTCGTCTGGGCCGAGGAGGAGGAGGAGGAGGTTATCGGTGAGGTTTGTGAACACGCCGAGCTAGCAACTGGCTCCAAAAAACTAACGACCGGTTGCTTACCCCGGCCCACAGCCTGAATAATTGCAGATGTCGTTGCGTGCGAGAGTACCTGTCTCTCGTCGTCGGTCATCGTCAGCTGATGTTCACCCTGTGCATGAGCGACGAAGCTCTTGGCGTAACCAAAACTTAGTTTGCAAATAAAACACATGAGAATTGGTTTTACTGGTACGGAGGTTGAGGGTGGTGGGGCTACAGGCGTTTGTATTGTTTGCTTACTGCCTTCAGCGCTTCGATAGCTAATCACCCGATAACTGTGCATCACCGGTAGGTCTGGGTTATTGTGCGACGACTGTGAGGACGTGCGCTGATGCTGCTGCTGCTGTTGTTGTTGTTGCTGATAAGCTTGGTGAGCATACAGCCGCGATACGTAGAACGCACTGGCTATTTGGGGAAAGACAAGTGAATGCGAGACCGAAATACCACGTCCATCTACGATGCAACCGTCTGGCAGAGATTCGTCTTCACTGAGTTCACTCTCACCCTCGATGATGTAAGCAGAGCCATCAGGATTGTAGACTATTTTCCCGTCAAACTTTTCAACGTCACCACCAGTGGGACTTGGACTGGGACTTGGACCCTGTAGCGACTGCTGCTTCGACGTGGGCGACTGCAGAGTCATTGTGGTGGTGGCACTTCCCGCAGTCGCAGTTACTTGGACAGAGGTGCTGTTATTCGGGCCAGCTGAGTTGGTGGTTGTCGTGTCAGCGGTGGGCGTGGGCGTGGGTATCGCGTCACGAGTGCAAGGCTCAGTTCCCGAAGGTGGACTGGCTGTCCGAGGATGATGGGGTTGCTGTAGAGCAGCCCCAGCTGCCGGAGGGGACCCGCCACCTCGGCCACCCTCCTCCTCCGGGCTCATCTCCTGTTTCTGTTGCGTGTACGCGGAATTTTGGAAATTAACGCCGTGTTGCTGATTCTGTTGTTGCTGTTGGTGATGAGCTGCCACTAGTTGCTGGTATAGCTGATGCTGATCAAGAACGCCGCTCGTTGTCGACGAATGCTGTTGCAAGTGAGATGGCGGAATTGTGTGGTGCTGAAGATGGTACTGCGGGGGATGGGGCTCACTGGAGGGCATCACCCCAAGCGTGAGGCGAACTCCAGCCTCACATCACCAACGGCGCATTCGCCTGCGGTTATTTTGCCCTCTGTTGAATTACTATTGTATTTATAATAATCTTCTTCGGCCAATAGCTTTTCAATGTCCGTTTTATCTTTCTCAGCCACGGTTGATTTTTTATCTACCCCGTCGCAACCCCAGGTCGTACCTGAAACATTTAAAACAAACAAATCTTTAATACACACAACTTCATCACTATTTCATAGTCTGATTAAATATTACGCATTATCAACTCTTATCAACATTTAACTATTAATAGACAGCCCGTTCATTCATTTATATATATATATATATATATATATTGATTATTTTATAAATATATTGATAAAACACACTATTCCGTTTGTTAAACCATCAGTGACAAACTCTACACTGCGCGGTATATATAATATTATTTTTTTATTTTTTAGAAAGTCCGTTAATCCGAACAAACAACAAAGATACGGAGGTGATGAAGAGTGGCCCAGACTAAAAGATAGTGAAATACGCAGAAATGAGGCAAGCTGGGCACACAATTAGAAATACAAACAAGACTAGGTATGTGAGTATCAAGTACAAACACACTAGTCACCACACCGGTCTGCTTGACATACCGACACCAACAAACGCACACACACACACTCATGTCTGCTCCAAAGAGCAACACAAGGAAACGGTTTGGTTTGGTTTGCTTTAGTTTAGTCGTACAACACAAAGCCTGTGAGCATGAGAAGAGGTCTCAGGTAATGTAACACAACGCCTTGTACTGTACCGCGTCGATACAAATACATGTAGTTATGTTAATGCCCGTGTATGTGTGTGTGTGTGTGTATACCTGATGTAAAGCACAGCTGTGTTTGCGACCCATCGACCCGACTTATCTATCGATTCTGTATCGATAGGTTCCTCGACCCTCGAGAGAGTTTCAAACATAGACCAGATAGCCGGTATAAAGAGACTAGTTATATGTATAAAAATAAATATATGTATATGTATATGTATATGTATATATATTTATATAATAGACGGATAAACAAAGAAAAAAAGAATAATATATATGTATGTTAACGGAGATACAGTTTACAAGTCACGGGCATAAATCCATTTTTAGCTTTGTTGTTGTCATCATTATTAGTTTTTGTTGCTATTCAATTTTGTTTATCCAAATAAAAGAGCTTATTAGGTTAAAGATCCCGAAGATTCAGTCGAACATGAAGATACTTTTTTGTAAGATTAATTTTTCGAGGAGTAATTGTGTGCAGTACTCGAAATACGTTGCGGGTTACGGGTTACACGAGATCAGTCGAGCATGTCAATGCCGAAAATCAGCTCGAGTAGCCGTTGGTTTAAATTTTTTTATTATTCAGGCAATAATTATTGCTCAGCGTACTGTAAATTATTGAGTATGTAAATTAAACAAACGCCTAAGTACCTAAAAATTTAAAATGAAATTAAAAAATTGGGAATAAAGGTGGAGTGTAGGTATAGGTATAGACATGTATATATAATTTCAGAGATGGATAATATTCCGTGTGGTTTTTCTTCGAAGCGAACGGTGTAAAAGCGCCGGGAGCGCCCGGCCATTTTATAATTGCATCCCAATTACGTGAAATCAAGTCGAGGGATCATCTTAACTTCCATTCCTTCCATTCGCGGACCATCTCAAGTGCACGAGAGTAAAAATGAGGGCCCAGAAGAGGGATGGATACACAGGAGACGAGGAGGAGGGAATGAGAAGAAGGAGAAGGAGGTTGTTGGTATCCGTGGAATCTAACGGATCAAAATACTGGTACATATAAGTAGGTGTAAGCGTATCTCACTTAGAGATGTGTGCTAGTGTGTGTATGTGTGTGTGCACCAACATATTTCAGATAGGATGCACGTGGGGGTGTAGAGCACCGTGACGGCCCGAGGCCTCTTCATCTACCATATCCTCTCTTTCAATCTGTCTTTATTCCTCTCCCTCATTTACCTGATGACTGTACTCTGCATTCAGTGCTCGAGCTATCTCACTAAATATATATATATATATATATATATATATATATACTACCTCTCTCTCGCGTTATACCGGACCTAATGCTACATTATCTCAATACAACTCCCTCCTTATATTCTTTACTAATGTAATGTAATGTAATCTAGTCTCTCGCTCACTCTCCGTACCATAGGCCCAGTCCCAGTGTACACGAGTCCTATCCGCGAGTTGCGGTTAATAATTTCCCCAACTCGAGTCACTGAATTCCTGGATTAATTTAGTCCAGTCTGATCCTTCTCCCAGATTGGAAGACTCGAACAAGAATTACCGGCTATTTGTGACTTTTTTTATTTATCAAACGACCTGATAACTGTCTAAACTAATCATAATATCAGTCATAAATAATAATGGTTTTTAATTGCGAGGATGGAAAAAGTGGCGAAGATTAACGGAGGCGTTTTTCAGAATCTGATGGAGATGAATAAAATGATTTTTAAAAATGAAACTTGTATTTGTGATGCCGGTAAAAAGTTATAAGATTAATGAATAATGACCTTAAAGAAGAAGTTCTCATTCTCTTTGGACAGATAGATCTCAGTTGTATACTTTCGTACGTCAAGTCTAATTCGTCGCTGAGTTGTTGCTGGTCGTTACGTCAAAAGAGTGACGAAGCGATTCTCGTTTAAAGCTTGTCTCTAAATATACACTAAAACTCAGCTATATACATATACATCTATATATTTGTGTACTTATATAGAGTAAAACTGGCGTGTATAATATATAAAATAGTAGACGGGCAATTAAATCCACAAATGAAAGACAATCATCAAAAAGGTTGACGTGATTTCTCTGGATTACCGGAGAAATTAGCGGTCCACTGGGAGTGAGAGACATGTTGTCTCAGTCACATCCACCCAGATCAACTTTTCGATCGGTTTTTTTTTGTTTTAGCTTGTTGTATGTATATATATACCTTTACAATTAGAAGAAATTACAACTAAAAAGCTAATCGGCTTCTAAAACCGTTCTGTGCTGTAACGATTAACAATTTAACGCCTTTCCGCGTAGCTTTCCAACAGTCTATCAGACTATGCCTTTTAGTCATCAGCTTTTATCGCTTTTGGTAATGCCCAGCATCATATATATACATTTATAGAAAGTTATAATTATATATATAAATACAAATACGAATACACTGAATTTAAGTCAATTCGCTGTACAATTTTGAAAAAAAACTTTACAACAAATACCAGGAGCAAAAAAATGAAATATATATATATATATATATATGAATTTATTTATTAGTGAAGCGATTTGTCACGATTGGAAGATTAGTTCTGGACATGCCGTTATTGTATTGTAAACTTTTTTATCGGTTTTTTCCACCATCGTCATCACAATCATAATCAACCCATGCCTATATCTACCCGTGTCTTTTATAATTTTTTTTTTCGGTTATACTGTGAAAGCCGTGACACTGGCATGCTAGACTCCGTGAGCCCGGGGGTCTTAGTCTACTCTGAGGAAGAGGGAGACGCAGAGATGCTTTTAGATACTGTTACCTATACTTTAAGTTTTGAACTAAACCCCGGAACATCTGCTGAGACACCTGGCGATATTTTCCTACTTTTAGTAATATTTATCGCGTTTGAATGAACGTTAAATTTCTTTGGGATTTATTATTGTAAAACACAATATATTAATTCAATATTAATTTTAATGGGCATTGAAATTGATGGTGCCAATGATGATGATGGAAGATTTTTATCTCCTAGATTTTATTTATCAATAGAGATTAAGTATTGTTGTTGTTATTATTGATATGTGTATTGGGGAATAGACGGTTGAATGTCGGGTAAAACCGTCAGGCATCTGGACAATCGGCAGATTAATCGATAGACCGCGACTCGGGTCTCGTGACGAGTCGGATGACTTGAAACTTTGGTTGTTCATTAAGCTGGGCTATCGATTTCGTTTGATAAAGCAGGAGCTCAAGTAGACACTCGAACCACTTAAAGTTTAGTTGGAGAAAAAAATATTGAGGGACCGGCCGGAGCCATCGGAAGTAAAAACGAAAAACCAACTGATAAATAAATATTTTTGTCAATGGTTATTTCGTGTCCGAAGTAAGAAATTGAGATTCGTGCGTCAGATCTGAGTGGGAAAGGGGCTCTTTTTATTATTATTATTATTATTTGTAGGGAATCGGGTGGTTGTCATTGTCCCCGTCATTCCGAGAGCTCGCGTGATGGACGCCAGGCTCTCACGATATCGAGAGTCAAAATAAATCGATTGAATCCTTAGCGAGGCTTTTTAGGTATGTATGGGTGCAGGTTGCGTGTAATTGTGGATGTACTGCAAAAAGTGCGTCCGGTTGTTCCTTCAGTTTAGTGAAAGCCGGAAAAAGGAACGACGAACACAGGTGGTCGATAAGTCGCTTATATTTTCCGTAGATACCGAGATTGTCGTTGCGTAAAAAAAGAAATTATAATAGTTAGTTGCATTTAATATTTATGCTGGATGACAATTCATTACAGGAGTATGTTACTTTGTTGGCTGGCATTGTCCTTTGTTATTATTGTTAAATAAAGCCACTCCGGAAACAAAACCAATCGACAGACTATCGGTACTTTTGTTACAATGTATGACATGTGGACATACATTTCATTCATAAAGGCTGGACCATATGACCAAAACTAATGACATACATCCATAAATATTTAATTTCATGTTTTATAACAGATAGAACATTTCTTTTATGAGAAATTTTATTTCCTCAGTACTTTCTTTTAATACTTTAACATTTATTTAAACATCATCTTGTAATTATTTCAAGTTGTTAAATTTTTTCGGTGTTAATAAAATTATTCAAAAATTATGCTGGTCAACTTGCCTCATCTTTACCAAGACATTAAAAGTAAAAAATTTTTTTACTCTTAACTGGTATCTCATTTTACCCTGGTTACCTCTAATTGTTAAGTAGTTGTATTTTTGAGTCTCGTTGAACAAAAATACAAAGAAACCACAATTTTTAATGTATAATATACGATACAAAGTAACAAATTTAAAATAAAAAGTAACCGTACGATTTCATTGTACGAAATTCTCTTTGTAGTGCATCAGTAAATCATTGCATTTGCATGTTAATCTGTTCAATAAAAAATTTATAACTTGATTTTATTGTTTTCTTGGCTCTTCACAACATCAAAGAAAAGCTCAATAATGCAACATTGTACCGCTTCAAAAAAAAAAAAACATAATTGCATGAAAGGTAAGAAACCGCGAAAAACGCAAGTTTTGAAGTTTAAAAATATGCGTTTAAAAATATAACGGCAATTATATTATACATATTGTTTTATCAGGAATAAGGGTGTCATTGAAGTGGAGACAAATAGTAGAGCTGAGGGTGAGTGTAGGCGTCAAAGGGTTGGACTGGAAAAGGAGCCACTGATGAAGCTTTGGTTTGCCCGTAAGCGAGTGTACTTTATATATAAAGAAGTGGCAAAGTGAAGGAGGAAAAGCCTCAATTTAGCTGGCAGTGGATCCGGGTGAGGAATAAAGTGTCGGTCTGTAAACCCTCGTACAGAAGAATAGGATAGAGGAGAGATGCTCGCCGATTAACTCTCCGGACTGGGTGAGTGAGATTCTTTTAGTATGTATATATATAATAATTTGGCTTTGTGATATCAATTAAGTAAAATTAGCCCGCGACTGGCTTCAGTAACTGCATCATACCGGGTTTTATGATTTTATTTAATCCCTTTAACCCGAATTAACATGAGAAAGAGAATGAAGCAGTGAGCGTTTAAAAACACACCCCCGCAACAACTTAAACACAAAATCCGTATTCTCCCTTATAATTTCCTCGATTTTAAATCCACTTGATGGTGGATACTGCACCGTGAGAAACTCAGATCGCCCGCAACACGCATGCAAGCCGCCTTGAGCTCCGTAACATT
This sequence comes from Microplitis demolitor, assembly GCF_026212275.2. Classification (NCBI taxonomy): domain Eukaryota; kingdom Metazoa; phylum Arthropoda; class Insecta; order Hymenoptera; family Braconidae; genus Microplitis; species Microplitis demolitor. The sequence goes on along the minus strand of NC_068551.1, from coordinate 20,115,480 downwards.
ATTTTCTGCTCTTTCGCGGTCGCCGATTATTAGACATATCATCGGCACACACACACACAGACACATCCACATATTCACACACTTGCCTTTACATCTGACGATTACATTTTCATGTTTTTATTTCTTTAGGATCCATAACAACTTTAAAACATTGGGGCTTAAATATCTGTGTGGCTAACGTTTAATCATTATTAGTTCTTATTACTTATTACTCTTACAACTCTCTTATACACTCAGCTCAACTCAACTCGACTCCTTTCTCTTTTCTTGTTCTTATTTTTCATCTTTGCCTTGAGCCTCCACCTCATCCAGCATAATCACTCCGATTTTTAACATGAATAACATAAAAATAAAACTTCAGTATTCGAAGGAAACCCAACTCTTATGAAAATATTTACAATGATTGTTATCAAGTAATTAGATAAATAGACGATCGATAAATCCGACAAAGATATCGATTATCTAATAAAAATAACTTTGATAATAAAAAATGAAAAATAAGAGCGACTAATAATTTTCACTCGTCAATCGAACGGCTGAGCGGTAAGTTTTTAAAATAATAGTTTCCGATAACGAAAAAATTATTATTACGTGATAGTAAATTTATTGGTTGCTGTTAATTATTCATTATTATTCATTGATATAGTAATAAATATATAAACAGCTGGATTGTGAAATACAAGCAGTCTTATAGTGTCTTATCTGACATTTCCGTATTACCAGGAACCGTACCATCAGAGGTTGCCCGACATTCGACAAACAAACGGAACACGCGATAGACCGTGCCGAATTAGTAAAGAATAAACTTTTATATATACTTATATTTAGAACTTAAACACTCATATACTCAGTATTTCTCTTTAATACGCTGTATTGAGGCTCTCATTGGTTCCTCCTTAAACTAATTCGTGTCATTCAATTTTTAATCGATCACTTGTTTGTACAAACTCATACATTTGTTTGCGATATACATAATACTTTGATCTACTTGAGACTCGAGTACGTCTGGAGTACATGACATTCCGGGAAACACCCGTTTAATAATGTCTACATACATTTTTTATTTAAATACTTAGACTTTTATCTTTACCATTATTACTTATGCACATCATTCTGAAGTTAACAGACAATTTACAATTTTCGGATTTTTTTTCAACGAATCGGTTACGAAAAAATAAAAAATAAAAATATGCACATGTAGGAAATTTTCAAATCTACAAGTGCATTTTTTTCAAATATTTTTTTTTTTATAATTTATCATTTTAAAAAAATCCAAAAATTAGACCTCGGTTGACTTCCGTATCATATATACATCTATATATATATTAACATAAAAAAAAATGTTGATTTTTTTTTTCACTGTCACCCCTCGAAAAATCAGAGTAAAATAAAAAAAGTTTTTTCCATAAAATGCCCAGTACTCGATCGCTTCCTATTTACTCCGAATGCCGTATTTTTTTTTCCAACTCCGAAACTGAATTAATTTGGATTAAAATAAAATTCAAATTCACTCCCGATTTTTGACAATGTACTAAATACATATATACAAATACATGGAGTAATTTCGCACTAGTTTCCTTCGGGTACAATTTCTTTTCTTTACACTAATTTTTCGAAGAGAGAAAGCGAAGAAAAAATGAAATTTTTCAAAGCCACCATTGTATAAATATAAAGATATTTTTTTTATTTGGACATATATATCTACATACAATCCTCGAGGGATTATTCGTAAGTTAATACGTGTTAAAGCGCGTTTATCTATTAAAATATTCATGAGTTTAAAAGTTGCTGTTGAACAATGCTCAGGAAACGGTCATTAGAGTGTCCCGATCTCAATCCCGATGCTTTTGCTGCCCGCGTGGTAAATTAAATTACACCAAGAGGTGTATCGACCGAGGCGTGATTCATTACACTATATAGATATATACATAAGTATATACACGTATTCACATATATATATAAATTTATAAGTATGTATTTAAACCGATACTTGTATCACTTTCGCGCTCACGCACTTTCCTGCCAGCTAAATCACTTACTACAAAAATAAGTTCGGAGCTACATAAAAAAATAAATAAAAAGTTAAATGAAACAATAAGAAAAAAAAATTATAAAGAGAGATGAATTGAACGCTCTAGATTCTTCTCTGTCTTGTGTATAGATAAGACAGAGCTGCGTACGGTATTAATGCACAAGCAAGCTTTTAATGGCGTCTGGGCTGCACTTGGGTCCATTATGCTGTCACTTATATACACCCAGAACTTAACAGTGATTATGTAGGAGTAGTAATGTAATATAAGGACAGTCCGCAATCTTAAGAGACCGAATGGGCATTAAACGATCGTTAATTAATAATTATCCTCGGTAAGGTGTATTTCTAGGTGTGCCGTCTTTTGAGCTTCGTACCGAGGATATCTGCTAAAAGATATAAACTTTAATATTATGTGTGTATGATCTCTAATATGCCAATCATCCACGCCGATTATTAATATTATAATTTGTCTTTTTTTTTAATGAATATTTTAATTTTTTTAATTCGAGCCCCGTAACATTATTTTTTTTTTTTTAATAACTAAGGACACTTGTGGTAAGACCATTAAATATTAACGTCGCAATGAGTGAATGGAAATTAAATTTTCGTTGAATATATTTTTTAAGGACGCAAAGTAATATTTAATTTACATTAGGTAATTTAATGCGAAATATTTAATGAGTAACAAGATTTCCCCATTTACTCAACAATTTTTTTACCACCTATATTTTAATTAAAATTTCAAACTTTATATATTCATAACGTATATATTTATTTAAATTGTCAGTATGTATGCATGGAGATAATTTTTGGTCAGATTTACTTTTTTTTTAATAAAAAATTACTCGAAATTAGGTTTTTTTTATTCCATAATTGAACACTATATAGAAACGGAAGAATAATTATTAATCTAGGCCCAGTTTTACTCACAATTAAAAGTAAAATTTAGTAGAAAACTTTTTATTAGAGAATATTTTTATAATTGTGTCCGATTTAAAAGACTTTAATGCGCGATCCCTTAAAAAAGGATGTATTTGAAGATCAAACCGTTTTTCGCGCAACAAAATTGAAAACCATTCACGTAATTTTACTACGTATGGGTGACTTTGGGGTAGTTGGGACCGGTCTGACATTTTCGGCTGACAGAAATCTGGATCCAGAAGATTTTTAATTTTTAATTTTCGTTCTGCGAAAAACGTTCCGATCTTCAGGTACACAAAAATGGCCGCTGTAACTCGAAAATTGGAATAAGAGTATTTCTATTATCAACACTGAGACGGACAATATTTTCTTAGATAATTAAATAACAAAATAATAGATGATGATTGTGGATAAAATTGAATAAGTGATATATTTTAAAATCAGAGGCAATAAGTGAATCGTAGCAACGAAGCAAATTATTTCATTAGCTTTATACAATATACGAAGCCTGTGGAATCCGGTATAGTACATATAGGTGGAATGTGGACAGCTTGATGTAGACTGAGGAGCTATCAACTGCCAGCTAGTGGGTATTAAAGTATAGATAGGGATAGAGTGAAGAATAAAGAGAATAAACGAGAGACAAAACGTAATAAACGTGTAGAGAAAAAATATATAAAGATTATATTTGTGTTAGACACAGTGATGTAGTGTAAGTTCAGCTTACCGAGTAAGTTAAAGTATTTTTTGCTTTGACGTACGAACTAAATATCACCGGCTAGGCGGCGAGCGGCCGAGAGGGTTGCTAATGACAAAATCAATGCGACATAATTAGACATGGCTGCTCTGCTACTATTATATTATATATTCTGTGCTTTATATTATTATATATATATACATCTATGGCTTAAGCTGACGAACGTGAGCGTTATCGCGGATATATAAAACCTCGTGGCACCTAGAAATTATTGCAAAAACATCCCTTAATGTGATCGATATAAAAAAATTGTATCGCTGTCCTTGTACGCTGGATTTTATATGATTTCGCGGATTATTGCTGTCATTAATAGTTTTTTTATACACAAGAGAACATTCGCGACGAAAAAAGTTAAATTGTTGATATATCATTTAATATAATTAGAGTTTTAAATTTTAATGAAATTTAGACTAGATCTGAATCTGGGGTTATGAATTTTCCCACGAGTGGTGCGAAAATTTCTGTAACACATTGATATAAATGGCTAAACTTTTATTGTGTTATTTCTTGAAAAGGTAAATTACAATATTTACCTCATAGTAAAGTATATAAATATAAAAAATGTATGTACTGTAGAAATACGTGTATTCATTAGCATAGAGCAAGTAAACAGCCGGTGATTTAATAACACGTGTCCGTATTTTCCACCCTCGTCATGCCATTAAAGTAATACAGAATGTAACAATAAAATAATAACAATAACAATAGTACTAAATAAGACTATTTTGAGCATCGATTGTTGTTTAAATTATTTTCCCACCCGAGGAGTACACAAGTTTCATATATTTTAAAATGTTTTTCTTATTATTCGTAAAAGAAAATAATAAAGTTTACAACGCCGCGATTAATCGATGGAGAGGTCAATGAGACTGAGCGAGGTCATTTTAAATTACCTAGAGAAAAACTAAACATTTGTATGTGTGTAAATACTACTGAGATAGTAACTGAGTTTATATTAAAATGTAAACACGTTGACAATGTAATAAAGTGTAAAGATCGTTTTCCCATTTAGTAAGTTAGTTAGCTAAGTTAATATATATATTAATAGTTGAGTATTATGTGCGTAATGTTTAATGTTTTTAAAAGAGACGTTTAAAAGGTTTTAACATTTTTATTTATCGCGATTACGAGATGACGATAATGATGACAATATTGACCCCTGACGATTATTATCTGCACTTGATTGCCATTAGTCATATACATATATATGTATATATACGTAGACACACACACACGCACATACACGAGATTACTCCATCATGCAAAAGATTTTTTTGCTCAGCTATACAAAGATCTTTCTCACACTCGATGTACGTAAGTATAAAATAACGGTTCCACATTGAAAACATACGAGGGTTAAAAACACATACAATAGACCACCCCCGGTCATTTTATTTTAGTCCTTATTTTACCTCCCCAACAATCCAATGTCCAGAGTTAGAAATAACTACGGAAGTCAAAATATTAAATGCACGGTAATTATTAATAATTACATTGTTAGCATTAAACTGCTTTGATTGCACAGAAAATACTGAGCAGTAATCATTAATGTTACCATTATTGTTATTACTGTCATTAAAAATTAATTAATGAAAAAAAATTTAATGTCAAAGGGGAGGTTGTTAATTCGATCGTTGAAATCACTTAGCAATTAACGGGGTAATGAGACAGGAATAATGGAAAGAGTGACCGAGCGAGTCCCGCTGGGTCGCGGACGGAACGATTATTCATTAACGATGACGCGGAAGAAAATACTACATTGGGCAGTCGTACAAATATATAAGACATAGCAAGCAAAATTAAAGAGGAAAAAAAAATTAAAATTATCACCGACAGAAGCATTTATTATTCTATATACATCCGGGGGTTTAATTTCTAATATTTATCGGAATATCTAAAGTATTTTTTGCTCGACAGTGGCGACATTGAGCAAAGCCAATGGGTTGCAGCGGATTATTATTCGCGTCCATTAAACGACATAACATATGAATCTCTGTTATTGTCTCTCCCTACTCTGAGATGATCAGATGCGGGCTCATTGTCTGGCAGAATTATTACTAATTGCTATTCGTCCTTCGTGTGGTCCCAGCATCATATTTATATATACGCACATATGTCTGTAAGATGGCTTTTGTCCTCGTACGCAAACATGTGCGCAAGACTATTAATTTAAATAAATTAATGCTTATTTATAAATGGGCGATAAAGTCGATAACTGCGACTTGAGTGTCAAATTTATTTTTTAAATTTAAAATTCCCGCGTAATTATTTTTGTTCTTACTGACGTTTTTAAATTCAAATGACGTTTTGTAGTTTATTTTAGTTTTAACTCTCGGGAGTTTTACAAAAAGTAGAGTCATACGCGCACATATATATATATATATATATATATATATATATATATATATATATATATATAGATATAGATATAGATATTAGTATACAATTCGTGGAATCAACGATCGCGAGTCGGTGAGACGTGACCTCTCGGGAGCGGGCGAAAAACAACCACGCCTCGGCATCAATCAGGCGCCTCGAATAACTAACTCATCATTTATCAATCCATGATTTTGCCAACATACACCATTTATATATATATATATATATATATATATATATATATATATATACATTCATATTTCTCTTTATTTTATTTTATCATTTGTAATTTATATTTTTAGTTCATTTAGTTACTTTTTAAAGTCCCATCAGACCACCCGGATATTTCTGTTTCTCAAAGAAGAAAAATAAAAAAAAGCCCCAGTACAAATCACACCAGTGATAATCACGTCCAATATATTTATATATATATGGTGTGTTCGATGTATGTTCAATTATTGATTGTAAAAAATAATCGCCGTTTCGTTCCGTGGGCGATATCTAACTCCCACGCAATTTCACCTCTTTGTGTAAACTTTAAATCCACTTACTTTACTTACACATATAAATATATATAAACATATTTTAAATGTGTTTATTATTCGTACTCATGGGTTAATAAGTTACCTCAGTATATTGTGGTACGTGTGCATAATCAACCAACTTACACCCAGCCAATTAAAAAAAGAGTAAATGAACCTTTTCCATTGAAATACCAGTGGAGAAAAAAAATTTTGAATTAGTTGTAGACAAAAGTCATAACTAATTGAAGGTAAAAGCATAGATGTTAGATAGATATAATGTATAAGTTGTTGAGTTGAGTCTTTGTCTTACATATAATCTGTATTGATGTGTTCATATGTGTGCGTGTGTGTATACGTAATAGTTAAGTCTTTTGGCTTAGGAGCATTACTCTCAAGCCGTCGGTAAGCGAATCCAATGACTCACACGTTGAATGATTAATCACGGTACACGTGCCTACTCGCCGCGCTTATAACCAGTCAACTCGTGTAAAAGAGAATCTATACAACCCCCTGTCCATCTATTCAAAGTTAAACTATTCAAAGAATGTGCCTTGATATTTTTTTTATCTTGTTCCAAGACTGGACTATTATTGTTCATGGCCGAAAATTGTGTACTGTGATTGTGTACACAACACACACACACACACACACATTTATTCATGTATATTTACATACAGATTATACTGATGTAGATGAAGAGGCAGTTGAAGAACAAGCTTTAAATAATGAGTTTTTAAGACACGAAATCGTGTTTAAAGTGAATAAAATTCTGTAGACAGGAAGTTTGAATTAGCCGAGGGATGCATGGAATTATGGAATTTCCACAATTATTCTTCCTTATTTATTCAATTATTTTTATCACATTTATGTCTTGTATATTTATTACTCAATTTGTATATTAATTTATTTAAAATCCGAGTCGCTAATCAACTATACATTTATTATTATTTTTTCCGTCAGTCAAAACTAATTTCTCTTTTTCACACAATCCGCGTTTTGTCTTCAGACAGTCGTCAATAAATCCTTGGCATGATTAATTATACAGTAATCATTATAATCCCCATATATATACAATAGGTGAAATTTAACTCGTGTTAAAAAAACAATATAGTAATAATAATAATAATAATTAATAATAATGACGAAATTATCTTGAAGACAGAATATTTTTCCATTGGGCATAAAAAGTAAAAATGAAATTTCTCGATATTACAAAATATTAACAGTGTGATTAGTAAATTTCTCTTTACATTAGAGTTAAATATTAACGCACTTTTAAATGTGTCGCCTTTTCCATTATATATTAAAGAGATTTTATTTAAAAACGCATATGTCATAATATGTTTGTATAAACTTGTTAAACTCGGATATTTGTGTACATGATATGTCGCATCAATAGTTGTAAATAGTAACTTTAAAAGAATATAGTCAGTGAATATATAGTTTATTTGAAGCTAAAGTTTGCTAAAGTTTTTACAGCTAAAACAGGTGTTCAGTCAGAGGGGGGTGGACTCAACTTCAGGTGGCGTTAGTGTTTGCAAAGACCCTCGAAATGCCCAGACAGTGACCAGGTGCGAGGCAATACGAAAATTCGCATTAAATATCCCTGAGATATAACTACTATATATACATATATATGACTTGTTATATTGCCCAGTTTTTAATAAACGAGCTCAAAATTAACTGTTTTGTGTTTAATATTTTCCCACTGGCTTATATTCTTTACTGCTGAAGCCGGAAAAATATTTGCGGTAAAGGGGGTTGCTACCGTTTTAAATTATGGGAAAATTCGTTTCTACGGAGGAAATTCAAGTCCTAACGAATAAAAAGTTTTTTTAGAGTTTAAATATTTTTTAAACATTTAATTGTTTGTGCTACTGACTAACGGCTCTTTGAAAATAACGATTAGTTGGGAGACTATTTGTCTGTATTTAAGGGTACCCGCATAATTTTTAAAATTTACGGAGTCTGTACTTGGAGATTTAGCCATAAAATTACTTAATTTATTCATAGTTATACCTGTATTACGGTAAGAATAGATTTCTAGAGACAACTCCCATAGGCCTGTCCTCCAGGGATGTGAATAAATTTAGTCTGATAAATTTTTGAAATTTGTTTTACTTTGTTTTTGTAACAAAACGCGATTCGTTACGCCAGTTAACTATTAATATTATTTTGACAAATTTCTTTTGCGTATTTTAAATTTCTACTGCATACTAGTCCCTTCTAAATTAGGACTTTTCAGATTTGACATCTGTCATAAACTAAGGGATCAAATTTTCTGTTTAAAACAGTCTTATAAATAAAAATGGCCACGCAATAATTCATATCTATAAATATATATTGTATGTAATTATTTTAAAGTGCGTAGTTGTAATTTCTGAATTTATAATTTATTTCTTATAAGAGTTTACGATTTCCAAGAGCAAATATTTTTTCTGTCGCAGCTTAAAACTTTTAAAATTAACACAATACCGCATTAAAATTTCAAATTATTCTTAAGCCTTGAGAAAAAAAAAAAGGAAAAGTTTATTATCTTAAGTCTTGAGTAAAGCCCGAAAAAAAAAACTTTTGTTTCTCAGGTCCATTGTAAAACCAAAGTACGAAGAGGATAATGAGCCCCCGAAAATCCATAAGAAATATTTTTTTGAGCGTCAGAGTGTCAAAAGAATTTTATAGTACCAGCATGGTTTTTCTTAAAATAGCTATAAAACCATCTTGAAAATTTCTTCTCAGCTCTGAATTCTACCTGCCAGATCTAGAACAATGTCCGTAGCCAGAAGATGCTGGGAACGTTTGACTCAGTCTTCTCTAGCTGTTCATACATCAAAATCCAAGAAATAACACAACAGACAACCAACTAAACTTCAATTAATTTCATTCAATCTCCACAGATCATTAATTATGAGCTGAACAAAATATTCCCCTTTTTGAATGCAATTTAAAAAAATAATTACAAGGTTTGATTCAAATAACGAACATCAAAATTTGAAATCAGACGAATTTTGACAGCGCGACATCTATCGGGCAATTTGGGAAGCAATCATCGGTACGAGGAGGATTAACAAGGGCCCAATATTACAATGGCCTTAAAGATTTTCCCTTTGGGACTTAAAAGACAATAAATAATATTTTATTGTATTTAAACTAAACATTTATAGCTGGACACAAATACAATGGAACTATCAAGTTTTTAAAATTTGAAACTCGCAGTCGTGGCATCCGCTTATACTATTGCCCATGATTTGGGTCCTAGGCATTTTCAACACTAGTCTAAAAGGACAGCCTTGGGCCCGGTCTTCAAACATCTGGCCTTTCAGCCCGTAATTACATAAATATAAAAAAAATTAATCAACTTAAACTTAAATTATTTCATTATAGACTTAGATTTTATCTACACTATTTTTTATTAATGGATTTTTTTTAATTAACTCGGGTCATTAATTACAGTTACGCAATTCTTAAATTGGAAAGAGTGATTGATAATTACAGCTCGTATGCGAGTTTAAATCTAAATTAATGAATCGACAGTTTTAATTAATTATTTCAAAATTTTTTTGGGTTACAAGTTAAAAATACTCATCTATAATTAAATTTTATAAAAAAGTTACTGAATAAATTCGATTAATTGTTAATTGTTTAGAAAATTACATACCAAGGACTCAATCACTCTGTCAATATGTCTATATTGAGGACACATCTTTACGCATGACAGACGGACTAGGTTTTATAACTGTTAGGACTGATATTATAAAAAATTCATAGTTGAGGTTTTTATCTACAAATGTATATTTCCTGCATGCTCTAAAATACTCAATGGCTAGTGTGTAATTTAATTGATTAATACAGATAGTAAATAATTATTTGTTTTGACATATTTATTATTAATGTCTTGTGATAGTCCCGAGATTTGTAAATCCGATTTGATAGTCGTCTATTTACAGTAATCGCAGGAATTTAGTGGGCGGGTCAGATGGTTGTATAGGGGGTCTATTGACCCACCAATTCTCTCTCCACATGTGCTTACATACATACATATATATACATTTGTGAACTTTGTCCGTACGTATTGATTTTGGTCTCTAAGAATATGATCTGTCAAAAAATGACAAGTAAATAAAAATTTTTGAATTATTTATCAGACTGAAAGATAGAGGGAGATGGTATGAAGAAAGTAACCAGCATATAATACAAGAGACCGAGACAGTACAGGGGAATAAATATAAATATATATATATATATATATATATATGTAAGTATGTATGTATATATACATATAGTGTAGCATGTAACCGGCGTGTAGCGAAGGAAGTATAGCAGTAGGCTGGTTGCTGATGTAAAAGCCCACGACACACGAGGACAGCATGGTGGCGATCGCCGGGCTTTGAGGGCCACGGATTGGCCGGGTTGGTGGGAGCACGTTGTCGCTCAGGGGGGCAAAAACTAGTTCGGCAAGCAGGGGAACATACACACCGCGATCGGCATACCGGCGACACGTCGCAAGCTCGTCGTCTTTTAAATCACCGACGGACACCTCAAGGCTATCGATAACTCGCGGCACGTCAGCTTGATCTAAGACCCGAGAGCGAGTAGAGGAGACTAGGTCCTCGGTACTCTCCGGACAAGACTAGACTGCTCTCCGTCCTCTGCATGGACCACTCGGAAAACCTATAACCTGATAGCCGGTACATAGACCAGCTATCTATTTAACCGACACACTTAACTCCATATTTATATTGCCAATATACATATACATGCGTTGGATAAACCGACAATTACTTTTACTTAGGCGCCAATATACTTTACAACCCGAGTCTCTTTATCTTAACTCTTATAACTACACTCTTGGTGCGTCAGAGTGCCTTTTATCCTCATCCTCATCCTCATCCTCGTCTTTTTATATTTATTTTAAAGACGCGACTCTATACGTGTTGTCTGAGTTAATCATCATGCTCAGTAATAATATTATGGATATATGAATAGTGAATATATCACTTTAGGGAGCACTATATCACTTTTAACACACATACCCAAGATTACTAGACATAGACACGTAACTCATAGTATAGCCTAGCACATGTGCTCACGTAGACTTGCTGATATTTTTATTTATTATTATTATTACAAGGTAACTTGAATTGCAATATGTATATTTATGTGTATTTTCGAGGGCTCTGTTGACCCGTGAGTACTCAGAGTATACCCGGGCTGGCGTGATTGCGTGCCGGGATGCAGGGGGATGATTGAGCGTATTTTTTCACTCTATAAAGTGCACAAATTGAAAGTTAACCGACACGCGACCCACTGTACGGCCAGACTATTTTGTTATTCTGTTATTGAGATATACATAAGCTCAGTACAGAGTACGGCCCAACGTACGTTTAAATAAACACCTATGTAATCAGCAATACTCGTGAGTAAAATCATCAAATTTATTTCAAATTATTCACTTTAACCATTGACAAGTACATCAGCGTCAAGTTTACGTTATCATCATGACCAAGACTGAGCCCGGATCACCGGATGCTTGATAATTAAACCAGCCGCTGTAATTATTTAAACTATTAAATAAAATTATTTTCAAGTCTTTGAGCTACAGCTTCCAATTCAAATCTCTCATAATCCCCATGCCGGGTCCCTCATACATTATTACAAATACCGCGATGAGCTCGGTCCCCGCGAAGTCACGCGGAGCATGCGCGCGCATATGAATGTGTAGTGAGTGTGTGAGTGTGTAAGCTAGGACTACACTACAATGTGAGGCCCCATCTCGTTCATCCGAACAATGGGCCCTGATTGCGGATTAGGGATTAAGAGACAAAGAAGTGAGGCCTCGAGGTATAGTACACTTTCGTAAATAAATAAAAACGCCAGCGGGCCTCGATCATTCTTTTGTCTCTTTTTTCCCTTTTATTTTTCCTTTTGTCAGTTATTATATATTATTTATTTTTTTTTATTATTATTATCATTATCATTATTTCTTTTTAAATATTATTCACTCGCGGGTGGCGCGCAAATATATATACATACATATATACACATATATAACACACATGCTTAAAAACGATGCACGAGATTTTTTTAATTGATAACAGCCTTAACGTCGATGAATTATGTCGCGTCGAGAATTATGCCTTTTGCACCTCAATGAACGATAAAGAGAGAATGAAAAGAGAGGAACTAAATAGCGAGAGAGGGTGTTAAAGCCAAAGGGCTGGTTCATCGCTGGTGGTGCGACTCATGTATAAATATATACGTATATATGTGTGGTAGAATAATCGTGCGTGTTGGTTTGTAACCGGGTGAAGAGAGATGAGATTGTCGATAAGATGTGTCCAGTTGTTAGATAGCCATTGGCTTGGACGACCATCAGTGTGCAGAGTGTGCGAAACGCGCGCCAAACCCTCTGACGCTACTACTATATATATTAATATATTATTTTATTATATTTTATTATTACTCTCATTCTCTTTACGTTCATTTTTTGTTCCTCTTTGACACAAAGGTCATTTATTTATTCGATTTCTCATTATCAGTTTCACTAATAACGTCACTGATGAGTTATTGCCTTTATGTCAGCCCACCTCGGGGTCAGCACTTTTGGGATATGAGTTTAGTCAGATCCAGAGCCAGAGGCATGTGTGATTTCGCGTGGGCGGCTGCCACACCTTGGCATATTTGCACAGTAATCAAGACCAACCACCGCGGATATGAGGATGTTGACGTCTGAATCTTTACGATTATTTTCATCACACGTGCTCGGACTTTTTTTCTCCGCGGTTTAAAAAAAATAATGATCTACGAGTTTGGTTAAACATAAACGAAATTTCAATAAGTCGTGAGTTCGTTAGTAGTAATTAATTTGTCTAGATCCTATCTTATTATTTTGTTTCAAGTTTTTACGTTTTCTCACTCTGTCGTTCGGTCGCTTAACTAAGAGAAGTATTCATTAGGACAACTGTCGGTCTCTGAGATCTACGATTCTTATTCTTATTCTTAGTTGTTGTACAATACTATTCTACGTGTGTCACTTGAGATATTGTCCTACCAGAGAGCTACCGGGCTATTATTTATTATTATTGTCTTGGCATCATTCAGTACAAAACAAGTCATTTGTACATAAAAAAAATTTTTAAATAAAAACCCATATGATAAAGTAAAAAAATCTTTACGATTACATGCAATTTATTGTCCAACAGATAAAAAATATAAATGTTGATATCGTAACACGGGTACTTGAACATTTTAACAAGGAGATATTATTGTCAATACGCGGGTATACAACAGAAATAAGTCACCGTGATTATACTGCGCCCAGTGTAGTGTAATAGAATGATGTATTGTCTATAGGCAAAGGTACAATTCTGATTTTCAATATATCAGTATCAGTAGAGGTCAGAAATCTGATTGACAGAAAAATTTATTTTATTTCAATTATAGTGCCGGTTATTTTAAATCTTTAACCCGCGGGCTTGTTAATTTAAATGAAAAAAAATTATTTATGATTTTATTGCAACTAATTTATATTTATTAACTATTGGCTATTAACTATTACCTAACTGGTTTTATTACACGAACATTCCCACGGTTAATTTTCTGTTAAATAGTTTTTAAAATCGTGACAGAGTCTCACATCCGGGCTTAACTATTAATTCGGATGATTCAAATCTGTCAAAGACGTTTAATTCATTAGTTATTGTGATGATGATAATGATGATAATGGATAATTGTTTATTATTTTATTTATTGAGGAGAGTGATAATAGAGAAAGAGATTTTGAGAAAGCGAAAAATTAGTGGCATCATTGTGATGCACAATAGGGACTAATATATATGACAATAAGATCAAAGGGTTTCTGATTATGAGTACAGTAGAGATTAATTTGGAGAAAATTAAATAAATAAGTAAATAAAAGGCTTTTGAATAAAACCCGAGTTAATTTTTATTTTATTGTTGTTAGAGATTAGGTTTTTTTGACGTACAATCAATGAAAATTTGTCTTTATTATTTATAATAAAAATTTAAATCTTTTACTTTGAATTAAAATATTAATTTCAATTAAAATTAATTTGTAGTTTTAAATTTTGTCAAAGTGACGGTGGAAAAATATTATTTTTAATTATTAAATTAATATAAATATTTAATTATAATAATAAATTTTATTTTGGAAATTAAATTAATTATATTTTTTTTATTAATAATTTTAAATTTTGTCTTATAAATTTTAATTTCCCAATTATGAAGCAAATAAATACGTAAATTATCAGTAATGGATCCAGACAAAAATAAAAATTTTCAAAGTAAAAATTAATTAAAAATGATTGATTCAATATTTCATTTTAATACCAACAAAATAATTTATCAATAATTAACTGATTTTTAATTAAAATTAAAGATAATAAATTTTTTTTGTTTATAAAATAGGATGTCGTTGACATTATGGGAGATACTAGTGTACAAGTAAACCAGTTTTCAACGACAAAGTCGATGTTTACGATCAGAAGTTACTATACTATCAAAGACTAGACTTTAAAGAGAGTGAGAAAAAGAAAGAGAAAATATTTATATAGATATAGATATCGAAGAGGGAACGATTAATAGTATAGGCAACAGTCGTCTTTTCGCCTTTCTCGGATTATGTGTACGATACAAATGTATATAAATTTCTGTCTATCCATTTATATATATATCTATATATACTGTACATATAGTAATGTATAGGTCGTCATTTCGCGATCGTCGACGATGGAATGCCAGTGTACAATAATCATCGACGTGGTGTAATTAAGCCTGCTAATGATCGGTGTACGATGCGATATTATTATTGCTGAGGCGAGCAAGTAGAGAGATCGCGGAAAAGAGGGTTAATTGTCAATAAGAAACAGTTACGTTGAAAAATGCTTATTACTGTTTATTAATGCTTGTACACCGGTTTAAATAATAATAAGTAAACCAGTATAATCGCTAATATTATTCCGGTGCACTGGAAAAAAATAATAAAAAATAAATAATAATAATAATAATAATAATATATATATATAAGAATATAAATATTTAAAATAAAATCCGACACATTATTCCGCTCATGTAAAACTAATATATTTGTGGAAACATTAAAACATATTTATATATATATGTAGTTTTGTTTTACTGCGGAGCTTAACATCAGGAAATATTTAACCGGAATGAGGCAATAAAAAAATGACTTTATGTACAATAAAATATTTTTTAAATAGTATTTTTAAAAGTTGTATGTATTTAAATAATTTATAAAGACAAGAATGAAATATTATGTCAAATAGATCAACGGTTTCGGCTTTAGAGCAACTGAGAGACGTCTAGTTCTGGATCGTTTAAATAAAAATGCACGCGGTTGTGAGCTATGATAATAGATTATGATAATATATGGCATTGTGTCAACACAAAACCGGTCATAGGACACTACACTGGGTACATACTCTAAATATTACATATATTTATATTTTTAAATTTAAATCAACCGTCAAAATATATAAATTTATATATTATTATTAATTAAACATCAGAGACAAACATTTCTCGATTCTTACATTATTTTCTTCGACATAAATATTTATCATGACAGTTTTTACCGAGCTCAAATACCCAAACAATTCCCAACTTGGACACATATTACTACACAAATAACTTTTTTTTACCAACACAATTAATGTTTAGCTCACAAAAGAAATTGTCTGGGTACATAATAAATAATTAATAAGTTTAACTTTATTGTTGGCTAAATTTGTCCCAACTTTATCTCAACGTAAATAAAAAATATCATTTTTGCTCCGTTCTATCATAAATTTATTATACATATATATTTTTTTTTAAAAAACTTTTGCTGTCAAAGTTTAGGGACAAATAACGCGACAGGTTTTCAAATTTACCCGGCAAAAAAAGTGCACTTTTTTGGTATTAATATTGACATAAAAATCCGTCTACCTGGTGTACATATATGTAGATATATGTATGTATGAAGAGGATAGGGAATTATTTGATAAACATTTAAGCCACACGTTGAGTTTGCAAATGAGAATGTTGAGGATAGGATGCACGCGCGCGTTACAAATCGCAGCAACCCTTTGGCGCCCATTGTATGAATTAATAAACATATGTATATATATATATGTACTTTTTAACTAAGAAATTACTCTTAGCGTCTCAAATAAAATGCAAATACTCAAACTCATCTCACCCTTTTAAATAACCACCGCACGCGCCAAAAGTTTAAGTCTACTTTCTATAGAATTGTATATCAATATAAACAAATATCAACTCATACATAAAAAAAAGTATTTTTTGGCACAAGAAATATTTTGCACTATCAATAGAAGACAAGAATTTTTATTGAACTGAAAAAAAATTTTTTCTTACTCCAAAAAAATTTTTGTTCTCAAATCATGGCGCAAAAAATTTTTTGGGGCAAGTAAAAATTTTCTTGGGATCAGTGAAAAGTTTTTTGAGCTTTGAGCTAAGAAATCATTTATTTCTGTGTACAAACAATTGACTTAAATATAAATGTAAAAACTAAAATAAAATGGAAAAGTAAAAAGTCTACTGGATGACTTGAAATGGAGTAAGATTACATGAATTTTTAGTCCGTGCGTAAAAAATATTCCAATCAGGTAGACAAATATTATTTAAGTATAAATATATACTAAGTAAAGTTAATTATTTAACACTAGCGCGATGACGTTATTTTGCACAGATAAACTTTAATTTACAGATGATAGTAATGGATAAATATGAACATAAAAATAATTTTAAAATCGTTAAATATTATTTATCAACGCGTTTGCTGTCATGTGTGCGTGTGTGTGAGTATGCGGAGACTTTAACGCCAACGCCGCGCCCGACGGACGAAAATATATTTTTAAAACCACTTTATCGCACGTAATTACTACATTGTATTGTTCTACATATATTTTTTTCTTTAATATCTGTAACTGATAAAGTTTTTTTTTTAAATACTCGGAGTTTTATTTCTGTCATTAATATTTTAAAACTGACGCAACATTTTTTCCACATGTCAGAATTATTAATTCAGTTACTCCTGAGTTATCAATTAGACGTTATGTAAAAATTACTACCGACATAAAAATTTTTATTTGACCGTCAGTGAAATTTTTTCGAGGTGACAGTTTGCTGTCAAATTTTTTTTTTAAATTTTCAAACATGCGGGTTATGAGTTTGCGGCAATTAAAGGGTAAAATAATTGTTTATTTTTTATCTAGGGATGGATTTATCAGAGTAACATTTCAGCACATGGAGAATAAGGCACAAGTTGAAGCTAATCACTGATATCACGTGCCAGCGAGTTGACTTAAAGTTGAGTTGCCGAGACGAGAGTTTAAGTTAAGTAAAGAGAGAAAGAGGGAGAGTTGGTTACCCACCGACCTACCGGTTTCCTTATCTCGTTCAGATCAAAATCTGACGTGCCGCACGCGTTTCACGACTTCCGCGAGGCACCCACGGGTACACACGTCCTATATATATACATTTACGTCAACGTATGATGTACGTATACATATATTGTACTGACATATTATATCTCACGGCTCACCGAGATATCAAACGATTTACAAGAGACCAATCCGCGGTACTGAGCCACCGCTACCGATTATTTTATTATCCTGGAGTTAGAAGACAGTTATAAATTTTCGGATTTTTCTTTCAACGAGTCAATCACAAAAATAAGAAAAACTAAAAATATGCACATGTAGGAAATTTAATAAACTACCGGTGCAATTTTTTCAAAAATTTTTTTTTTTATAATTTGTCGTTCATAAAAAAATCCAAAAGTTATCAAACCTCGACTGACTTCCGTACAAGTGTGAATGCAGCAGACTTCAGACAAATTTAAACTTATAAGTAATTAAAAAAATAATATTTGAAAAAAATGCACTTTTTACTTTCAAAATTTTGTAAATGCCCATTTTTTTAAAATTTTATTTTATTAATTATTTACTCTATTTATTAATAATTATAAATTTTTCTGACGTCTGCTACATTCACACTCTTATTTTAGTGTCATTATTTTATTTCAAAATTCGCGGGGAAATTAATCAGCTCAATGGCCATCACGGTGTAATTTTTTGGAGCAAAAATAAATTTCGTATAAAAAATAATTTGAGTATTTTTTTTATTTTCAAAATCACACTCGGCACAAAAGTAAATTCAATCACACGGAAAATATTTTTTAAAAAATAATCACTTTAGACACTTCACATACCTGGGTTCATATCCCGTAAGCTCCAGATTTAAATGTAGCCAGTGATCGCACAATTATTTTTAAAAACATAAAATAATTAAATCACTAGTAATTAGAAAAAAAAAAAATTCAAAAAAAAAATCACGATTTAAATCTCAAGATAACTTGAGTTCTTGCACTCTTGGTCACGAAATAAACGCGGCTAAATCAACACAACACAGTCTTCGACCGTAATAAAATATATCTATATATATGTATATATATAATAAATATATAAATGAGTGAACGAGTATCCTACTCGAAAATCAACGCACTCGACAGCGATCTACGAGTAAATACACAATCTCAAAACAAATATATCAGATCACTCACGAGGATCACTTCCAATTAGTAGATCCTGGTGATAATTAGGAACCAGAATTACCGAGGCAAAAGTGCGCTGGTACTGATAATTTACAACCAAACATTGCCGCACTATTAGCACTCCTCTACAGACCTCAGTAGGATCACAATTATTTTTCATAAATATGTAATAATAATAAATAATCCACGCTCTCAATGTCACACACTAATTCAAATAAAAGGTTAAATTGTAAAACGCTCAGTAATCCACTCGTTCAATCACTTTTGAATTTAAAATAATGCCTCGAAACTGCAGTAAGTTTTTAGTGTGTAGTAATAACAATAATTAGTCCCACAGATAAATTTATAATTAATAACGATCTCGAAAAATAATAAACGGTTTAAAACTTTCGCCGGGAAATAATATCGCACTTTAATTATCGTGTCGTTTATTGAGAAAGCGCGGTCCTGTACTGTAACAGTGCACCGAGACAAGACCAGTATATTTATAAATTAATAATTAGTAATTAAATAATATACATTTATATATTTATATATATATGTGTGTGTTTTAAAAAAAATGATAATATGACACAGTCTATTTTCGTATCAACTTTAAATACAAATACGGGAAAAAAACGCGCGCGTTTTATTACGGTATTAAATAATACACAGCACTGTGAGTGAGGGCCACCTTAAAAAACGTACTGGATTTATTAAATGTGTGTACGAAATATTTTGTGTATATTTTAATGAAGAAAGGTCGGACAGCGAAGTGCCCACTTCGGGTCGCACCGCTGAACTGACAGCTCCCCGCCCCTCCGTACCGGCTTACCACCACCCCGGGACACGTTACGCGCCCCACCACTGCCCTCTGCGCTGAGACCGCGGATCGCTGGCGCAGATGGAGTGGGAGTAGCAGGGGCGGGGTCTAGTGTTCGCGGTGGGCGGGGCCAGCGGCGCGCAGGTACGTTCTGAGGAAAAATCGGGGGAGATCGCGAGTCAGTGTCGTGTCGGGAGTAGCTGGGGAATCCTTACGGGACGACGGAGATGACTAGTACGGAGTTAAGACGAAGATAAAGACTAAGACGACGATGACGACAGTGGGGGTGGACAATGTAACGAGAGGAGAAGAGAATAAGCTTTCCTACCTCAACTGCTGCTGCTGCTGCTGGACACCGCGGCGGAATACCAAGATATCGAGGATAAGAGATGTAAGATATGAGTTGTAAGCTGCTAGATGAGGACAACTGCGACGGATTCTCCGCGGGAGGCATAGTAGGGGTTTTTGTAGTTGTAATACCACACTGGAGGAATCCTCAGCCACCTCTGCAGCAGTCTTTTAAAGAATCAAAAGTTCCCGCGGCGGATATCTTGCCGGTAATATTCCCTCCACCTCCCACCGGACATACTGATAACTGTCCTCCTGTTCCTTGGATCCGTCGGCGATTTGATAATCGATACGGATATTTCCGGCTCTGTTTTATTCTGTCGAACTGCTAAAAATTATTCCGATGTTGTATTGATCTATTGTGCAATTTATTGATATTTTTTGGTACGAGTCTGATTTTTTAGAGGCATATGAAGGAGTATTATTTTTATTTTTTCAATAACCGGTAGCTACTTCTACTGGCTTTTACTCACTTTCGTTTATATATGAGACGTAGGACGGGGTAGTAGAAGGGATAAGAGTACTCTCAAGTTCCTAGGGACCGAGATATCCTGGCTCGACTTTCCCTTTTAGAATACTGATGTGATAGACACTTTGGCGTCTCTTCTTTCTACGACACTCTGAAGGTCCTACTCCATTTTCTAGTGTTCTGGGTGGCTAGAAAAAAAAACTACAATAAATAGTGATGTACTGTAGATGCTGTGTAAAAAATATTTCGACTGGTGGGAAATGAATTTAGGATCAGTTCTTTGTCTGGAAACTTAGCTGTAAAAATTTCGGTTGACTGAAAATTTATTTTCATTGTTTACGAAACTTGAGGTACGGTCATTCGATGACGGAGGTCAAGGCAAAAAGCAGATGAAATAAAAATATTACATGTTCCGGAATAAAGGAAAGAAAGTCTGAGGGCAAACGTAAGAGCGAGTGAGTAAGCAAGTGAATGAGCGAGTGAGTAAGAAGAAGAGTAAGAGAGGAGGGTATATTTTATTTGTGCTGATGCTGAGAGAGTGAAAGTCTTCTTTTACGTGAATGAACGTCAGAGCACCCAGACAGGATATAGATTCAGCGTAAAAGAAGACTGAGAGTACGATAGCAGTCTCTCACCTTGCCAGCTCACAAGAGACTAAGGCGGTCTCACTGCAAGACTTAGTAACTTTGAGGATTCCAGGATGCGAATGGCCTTCGGCCAGGTGTCGAGCTGTCTCGTTGCGTTTTCCCTAACCCATAACCAGCCACTCTACACTCTACTCTCTACATTCAGTGCTGTCTAGGGCACAGCCGACCGGATGAGAACCTCGCTGCAGGAGAGAGACAGAATAGTCATAGACCAAAATATACGAGTATAAACTTGACTATCGTAAAGTGACTTTGACGTCGTTTTGGGGTCTTTTTCTTCTTCCGAGGCGTCGACTCGTGCGACGAGGACGCCCGAGGGAGAAAAATAAAACGCTACAAAGAATAAAAAAATATAAAGAGCAAGAAAATGTACTTCTTTGTTCGCAGATCGAAATTTTATAAAAGACGGATGAATTTTTTTTCCCTTTGGTCCCATAAAAATTAAAAAAATCCACATACAAAGACTGGATAGCAGAAATAGCCGTACGCTGATGGGTTACGACGTCACAAATCAGTTTGTCAATAAAATACTACTCGAAAATAGTCGTGCTGCAGAGTTAGAGAGCGCAAGAGGACGTGCGAGGTATATATATTTTGAAATATGCTAATTTTTGAGTTGCTGCAACTCTGGTGATGCCTTGGGAGTACACATCATCTAAAGAAGTTGATGGTAACGCTTTGTGTGCCGAACATTATATGATGGGCACTGCAGCGTGGTGAGTTTAGAGCGCAACTGTGTGTGTGTGTGTAGAAAGAGAGAGTATAATAATATTTAAGTGGCGGAGGAGGATGGAGAGAAGAGATGAGAGTAGAAACTATACGGTGGTTTCAAGACGGTTTGTCTGTCCGTTTGGTTTTATGGGGCTTCAAAATGTTCCGCGATATTCTGAACGGTATGCGTCGAGGACGCTGCATTCTTTCTGAGGGATTTAAGCTGAGGGCCACTTGGGATATACATTTTTTAAATGTATATATAGATATATAGTTATGTGTGGACGGATGGATGGATAGACGGGAGAGATGGATGGATATGGAGATATGCCGGTACGGTTGTGCAGACATATCAGAAAGAGGGAGTAAAAGTCCTAACAGACACACTCTGTGCTTAGGATCGAAAATTATTACAATGGGTTAAAAACTGTGACGATCCAGTAGCTGGCAAGAATCGCGTCGTGATGAGAATCGGGTAAAAAATTAAATAAAAAGGTGCTGGGTCCGGAGTGAACGGGCCCATTAAACTAACGCGCGGAATTCCGGGTTGAGAAGTTTGCTAGCAGACTGTTCTCTTCAGTACAGTTGATGCGGATGCTGATGATGATGATGATGATCCAGACGAATGCTCGAAGGTGCAAGAGAGATACATACTTGGACTCTGGATGTGCCGAGGAACGCCGAGAGACAATGGGTTATGCTCGAAAGCGAATAAAAATATATAAAGATTACAAAACTTGAATGGACGCGGGTGCCAGGTAGAAAATCCCTAACCTCAGCAACGCACTCAGCTAAATTTTTTATTTTATCTTGTCGTTAAATATTCCTTTTTAAAAAAAATTTTAACTTGAAACGTTTTTTTAGGAAAAATAGTGAATTATTGCTCATTGCCGGTTGAAATAACCCAGACTGCAATTATCAATTCCATTGTCAATAACTTTCTCCGTAAGTTCTTTTGAATTATTATTATTATTAAAAAAAAAAAAAAAAAAAAAGTTTCGTTTGTTGTTGGGAGCCAAACAAACGGTTTAACTGAAAGGGGTTAAAAATTTTAAACATTTGTGTTTTTTTCACTTAAAACTACTGTCAGTCTGGTGAGTCCGAGTCAGAGCTCGATGGAAAAAAGTTTTAACGCATGATCAGAAAGTACGGTGGTGAAAACTTCGAGGCTAAAAATAGAATTTTTTTTTTAAAGTATTAATAATATAATAGTTCATAACCTTCCTCACTAAAAACTTTGGTTACCCCAATGTGACTTGTCGAAATTACACACATTTCACTTGAGCTACTCAGTTGCGTGTACCAAAGGGTATGATTTTTTCTTTTTTTTTTTTTTTTTTATTCCAGTTATTACACATTCTAATAATAATTTAGCAGCTCCTTACTGTTACGCATGACTAAGGGAATCGTATCGCTAAATTTTTCGATAATATTCCATGGGGTGAAAAATTCGACGTCGAGGTACTGCCGCACGCGATGTGAAATATTCAATAAGTAATATGTTGTTGAAGTTGTAAAATATAAAATGAAATGAAATGAAATAAAATTTTTTAAAAGTAAAGTAGAGGAAAAAGTAAACGAGCTGGGGCGCCAAGTCAGTGAAAATTCATTGTCGATGTAAAGTATGACAAAGTGTGAGAATATATATGCATATATAAATATATGCCGAACTAAAAAACCAAAGAAAAATAAAAATACAAATATAAAAATAAGCACATTCATCAGGTGGTGCGCCAACGCGGTATCGATTGTTGCGCATATCGAGAACTTGAGGCAGGTAAAGGTGCGATGAGTTTTTGTGAGTAATACAAGTAAGGCTGTGATATATGTTGGGATAAAAAAAAGTAAAACACATATTAAAGGGTTCAGTTCTCGGGCCAACGAAATAGTACCGTAACCAGTACACCAACGTGTTATTTATTCTTAGCGCTACTGGATGTAGTCTACAGGAATAATTGTATGTGTAAATAAATAAAATAAACTTTTGAACTTGCACTCGGTGCCTGGTGTGTATGTATACATACAAGTTGCCCGAGAAAACCGGACTGGCCAGACTGCTGGGCGCCTTTTTACTCTCATATCCACTGACGAAAGACCTACCGGTATCGTACCTATATGCGGTCTTCTCTAGAACTTATATGCTACGGCATCGGACCCTGCCGAGTCTCTCCATTGTATTTTTTTACATACTGACCTCTGAGTACACTCTATTGTAATCTCATTCGCATACACCCTTAACTATGCAGTCCAACGAACGACTGCGACCGTTACTTAATTGAAAATATTGTTAATTTTTTTTAAAATTTAAATCCCGCGCGGTTTCTGAGGAGAGAAAATAATTGTTGATGATGAGGAATTGCTGATGATTGGCGTCGGCTTGAAAAAAGTTGAAAGAGTGTTTCTACGGATAAATAAAAGATGGATTTTAAAAATTTAGTAGGAAATGAATTTTCATAGAAAAAGTTGAGAAAGTCAATGGACGAATCGTGAGAAGCGTTTAAATTTTGGGAAAGAATAAAAAAGGACGGGAATTTAAAAAAACGATCCATTTTGTATAATTCACAGCGCAGTATTTTGTTTAGCAAAAGTATTACATTAACGAATATTTTTTCATTGTGTCGACCGGGTACTTTCGAGAAAAGACACAAAGAATAACTAACACAATATCTTTTATTTCGAAAGGTGACAATATATATTCTGATGCACGTGAACGGAACGAGATTGTCCCACGGACTTTTTTTTCTCAAAGAGAATGGAATGTCAGGTATAATGCGGAAACCAGCAACCAGATTTCCATGGAGAGATGGACAGCCTCGGGTCCATCAGGTCTAACAGGTGATGCTTCTCCCTTCTCTTTTTTTTTCAAACAAAAATATTGTTCTTGCACCCTCGTGGGCTCGCCAAGCTAGATCCTCCTTATTTCGTGAATCGTTGTAACCATTGTCTAAAACGGGCACCAAAGCCCCCCGTCGGATTTTTATGTTCTCTTTGACACTGCGGCTGCTTTTCACGACACCATAGTGCACTACTACTAAACTACAGCTATACTACAACTGAACTACCAACTGAAAAGTCTTAGAAGAATGGGACTTGTATAAGCCTTTTAATCTTCCCTGTCGATAGTTTTCTTTGTGTAAAAAGAGAGGGAAGGTGAAAATTTACCTGCGAGAGTTCTGCTGGTACCGTTGATGATATTGCCCTTTGTCTTGGCCTTGCTTTCAACATAAAAATAAAAAGGGGCCTTTTTTCCTGTCACACCCGCCACCACTGGTACCAGCTAGTGTAGCAAATTACTTTTTTCGTCATTCAAAGTCCGCTGGTTTTTCGTCTTAAGTATAAATAACAATAATGAAATAAATATAAAACGAGGGTTTGCTAAATAAATGAATTATGCTAAACAATTCTTGGAAGCATCCTTTTCGTAATTGTTGGCAGGAGTGCATTTATACATACAACCAATAGCTGATGAGCTAGTAGACGAGAGAATTGCTGAGTATTAAAATACTAAAAACCTGCAGGCAACAGTAAAATCAACGCGCGTGATTCTGGCGCACGCGAATTTTTAAGTCCGATGCAAAAATTACTGAGGGTGGAAATAAATGTTATGGATATTATTGGGCTGAGGAGAAAATTGATGGACTACGAGTTGGCTAATTTTGCTGAGAGAAAGAGAGAGTGGAGAAATTAGCGAATGAATATTATATATTTTTCAAGACCAGAAAAGACTACACATATATTAAGTATTTTATTTTTAACCATTTTTTTGTTGAGTTATTTTTTTGAAAGAGACCTGTTCCGCCATGACCGTGGGACGCGCACGGATGTTGTTTAAAGTCTAGACACAATGTTGGACCCCCGAATTAGTCGGAGCACGAGAAATGAGGGGGTCTCTTGTACCTCACGGTAATTAACAAAATTAGCCGTAATTAGAGTGCTAGGACGGCTCGCCGCGTGTCTCCGGCTCTCAGCAGCTCTCCCTTAAATATATTTCAGTCCCTCTCTCTTTCGTAATCATTTCTTGGCACTTTCTTGCTCACTCTGTCTCTGTTTGGACACATGGGCTCCCTTTCTTCTTCTTATTCTTATTCACACTCACGTCCTTCGTAGATTAACGCATACCAGCTGATATAGTGTATTAGTAAGTGGGAACACAATATAAAAAGACACATCAGCTCGTGTGTTGCCTGATGCTAGAGTGGATGACGCCAGTACACATTCATTCTCGTCCGCAAACTATTTATCCGCGGACGGCCCTAATCACCAACGAAAACCGATCCCTCAAAATTACGGGACCTGCTAATATTTTGAGGACTCTACTATCCACTTTGAAAACGTCCGCTCTTTCTATATTAACCTAATTTGCTAAAAAGAATAAACCGAAATTTTTCAACAAACCCACAAATCCGATTAATGCAAATTTTTTTTTATCACCAGACGGGTCAAGTTCGCCTCTGGTCTACACTAGGGCAAAAAAAGATGTAGAGATAGTGGACTGAAGTGGTTCCTGAGGGGAAACACGACACAACACCAACCCTAGTCGGAGAGAACACACACACACACGAACACCTGCTTCGTCAACTCATTTCTTCTGTCAAGGCCAGTGGAACTGAAATAAATAAAATAACTGACAGGACAATACAACCACCCGCCACCAAGTGACCATTGTCCATCTTTCGTGAGCATGCTGCCCCATGTCACGCCTCCATGCCATTATTATTCGCAACCGTGTAATCCTAATTCCTATGTACACAATACTACAAGTACAAATCTCAATGGAAACCCTAGAAAATATATATTTCCATAAGTATTTACAAATGTACGATGCCGACAGGTACTTGCAGCAGCTCATTTAAAGCACCCCAGCATTATTTTTTTTACTCAGCATCTTTTGTTTACTCAGTCCTCGGCCAATTAACGCGGATCAGACTACCACCTGATCCTCTTTATTTACGACGTCTTAGGCATCGCCGCTATTGGGATAGAGTGTAGTGTACTGAGATGTGTAAGCTCTCGTTCAAATAAGAGAGCACAAAAGAACCTACTTTGGACAGTGGGTTGTTTTGTTTCAGATCAAGAGAGCCTGAACTTGAACGGGCTTTTATTTTCCGGGGGTGTAACACAAGTATTTGATAGTGAACTCTGATGGACGAACGTACGTAGGAGGTCATTGATCGTCTTCCATTCACTCTCAAGCTATATACAGACTTGTCTTGTGTGGACTTTGGTATGTGCGAACATATATAGCAGTCTATTGTGTTGTATAGACACGGCAGACGACAGTAGAGCGTGTCGGCACCCTGGGACAGTACGATCGGCACTCAGCGACAACCGACAACGGTGTCTACGTAGGTCGCACTAAAGCTGACACGCGTGTGTGTTATGTATGATATATATCTACAGAGGGAGTTGCGGCCATGACCTTACTCTATGCTTGTGCGTTTTGTTATGTCATGGCTGACTTAAGTCAGCCAGTATGTCTTTAACATGTCGGTTTATAGATTTTATTTTAAAAAACAAATTACTCTTCAATAAATAATGAATTACTGTACATTCGTTATGAAAAATAAATTCCGACTTATCAATTTTAAAATCATGACTAAATTATAGCGACACGTTAATTACAAACATATATGTATGTGATAAAAAAATGATTTAACCGGCGATTTGGGATTTGACGTTCCCTGAAAGTCCACACGAGGGTACTACAAGTGTATTATATTATGTATATATACATACTATACGTGCACATACGTCGTACATAAAATGTTCGCGTGCCGGGAAAAGGCGCGAAGGACGTAACGGAGATACAAGCTCGATATGCCATAGGTACAGAGCGATCCGCTCGATAAGGTAATTACTAAATGCTAATATACTGAGCATTTACTATTTGTTCTCTATTATATACAAAACGTCTAACCTAATATACCTATACAAACCCCCTATATATATATATATATATATATACATATAAATAAATGTACTCAGATGATTGCGCCGGATCACTATCTCTAGTTGTCTCTTTTAATATTTTTTCATAATAATATCTACAACATAAAGTTAACATGCATAAAAACATGCATTTACAACACTCGGAACTCGGACATACACAAAACGATATAATAATTTTGCTCGTGTTCGCGACTAATGCCCGCGTCGGAAAAAAATAATGTAGCAACAATTTAACTATTTACTGGTGTAATTATTTTATTTTGAAATTTGCTGACACCAATTACGCTGCTATTAAATAACTCAATAATTAGAAAAAAAAATTATTCAAAATATAGATGTATATATGTATATATATGTGTGTTTATAAAATGTAATAAATAAACACAATTATATAAAACTCGTTATCATAAAGTTGTATCACGATTATTGCATGTTATTCCCATTGAGTATTAAATACGATTTCAACTATTAGTCACGCATTTGTATTCATCCCCTTATATATATAATATATGATATACTTATTTAAGTTTAATGTCCAACTGTAAAAAACGCACGTATCTAGTGGGATATTGGACTACCCTGCTCTCGGGTGCGTACTACTAGTGTCTGCCATCAGACGATTAACTGCCTGGTGTCCCAGACGTTTAACTATCGACTCTATACAAACTACACGCACTTTTTCATTTTATTTTTATTTTTCTACTCTCCCATTCCTATTTCTATTCGCTGGATTCGCTCGAAACGTAACCTGCAAACTTTCGCTCGGTCGCGTTCTCCCCCGAGGGGTTATAGGCAGCCTATCATTTGCTAAATCGTTTTTTATTCGATGACGGTAATATGTAATACATTGTCAATGATTGTGGACATGGTAATCATAATGATAACGATAATCGTCATCATCATCATCATCATCATCATCGCTATCATAGAGCAGGAGTCTTAAAAAACTAGAATCGTATTCTATAGCAGCCCATTCGCGATAAGTTGCTGCAATTTGGCACAAACTATAAACTATGATAAAGTTTTAAGTTAAAAAACAAGTCTTTACAACAAAATCATTACATTGATTTGAGACCATAGGTCGTTGGCTTTATTTTAATCCACTTGTGACTCAAGACGCTTTCATCAAATAGTCATTCGTTAACTTCGATATCCATTATTTATTTTTAATCTAGTTTCAATTAGTTATTAATTTAATTCTTTTTTTTTCCAAGCCAGCCAAGTTCCGAAGCAGCGGAGTTAATTTTTAAACAAAAACCCTCGGAAAGTTTTAAACACCGACGTGATTATCTGGCGCCAGAGAGCAATTGAAATTTTTTAAGGACGTCCTGTCGTCCGACAGGCAAACATACGCATAAAAAAAAACGCTGGGCATAATAAACCCGGGCCTGTAATTTTTTAATTACGTTGGCACCTTGTTCTTCAGAGTCTGGCCCCCGAGGGTAGAAGTCACTCAAGCCCAGTGACTTGCAGACCCAAATATCCTTCAGCTTTATTTTTAATAACACCTCCTCCTCCTTATTCTCTGTTATTATACACACTGTTGCTTGCGCATTGCCGTACCTTATATTTTGTATATATATATATATATATACATAATACCTACTCCCCTATACTGTATTTTGAACAGATGTTAGTGCCGAGCGCTAATTACTTTACTAAAATAGAACAGAAAATGGAAAACTAATTAGTGCGTGATTAAATATTTTCTACCGGTTTTTTTTTTACTAAAAAAAAAGGTATATAATTAAATTTCCCCTCTATAATTACACTTCAGGCGAACGTGGGGCTAAACGGTCAGTCTAGAAATTTTTTTTAGGAAAAATAAACATAATGGGGAGGCTTAAATGAATTTGGGTTGAGTTGAATTTGGGAAGACTTGGAGATTTACGTAGAAAATGATATTTCATAAACTTTAGTACTTTAATAGGACAATATATATTAAAGGAGTATATGTATAAATGTTTAGTTGACTGGAAGCGGTAGTACACACACGGCATAAGACAGTAAATGCCAAAGAGACGACAGCCTGCCTGGTAATATCTGCTCAGAGGTTTATATGCTCGAACGCCGGTTCTTATGAATAAATATATAACGATTTCCTACAGGGATCGGTCTCAACTACAACTGTACAACTATGCTTCGGTGCTTGGTCCGAAGGACATGGACGCGACACAACAGATCGATAAAAATTCGTCTCGTACCTGGCTCCCATAAATATTCCAATAAAGCCTTTCGAGAGCACATATATTTAATACATACATAGACATATATATATATATATATATATATATATATATATATATATATATATATATATGTACATAAATACATGTGTGTCGACTTGTTCATCTCGGTCTTACCCGGTTTTGAACCTTATACACCCCGCGGATTTTATACTATATCAAGATCTAGAAATTTTTATTCGAACCAAACGCGCGTCTCGTCAAATTCCGATTCCAAGACGCGTGCAGGACTCGACTATTTTATTATTTATTTTATTTCCCATCTTCACTACTGGGTGCCTGAAATCCTCCGATATGACTTCCAGATAAAGTGATATGAATTTTTTACGTGAAAATAGGCCGCGAGATTTAACTTCAGATGAAAAATTTTACAATTTAAATATACATACGTTCACATGGTAAATATTTGCTCCGACTTAGACGGAAATAGACGAAACATTATTTCAATTTCACCGCCACTTAGACTTGTTCTCATCTAATTCCCAATCTACTGGACACTGGCTCTGGAGTGATGTTCGAAGATCAAAAGACCACGTGATAAATCTTGGCAGTTATTAGCCGCTAAGGCGTCGCGACGTCGCTCGGTTTGAGAAAAATCCGCGAGATGGAGACGCGGGTGGATAACGCAGACTCTTTATAGTTACATTTATAGACGTATACTTTTTTCGATGAATAAAACTTTCTTACGTTCTTATTGTCGTGTAAATATAAACATAAAAAAATATATATACATGTATCTATAGACGTAGATATAAATATAAGTACAAGTACGAACGCAAGTACACTTATCAATTCAATGCAAGGTGTTTTTATTTAGTTTCCGAACGATTAATACTCGGAACTGTAAACACGTTATAAATATAAATATAAATATAAAAATAATATTAAATTGCAATTCTATTTTAAAAGTGTGCTCTGTACGCCCAACAACCAGTAGGCAAGAAAAAAGTCCTCGATAAAAATACACACATTGAATAAATGTAAACTAGTGAGTAAAAAATGTCCCGCGTTCAATATGTTTCGCATTTGACTACATATTTCCCTTTCGATGTTCGTAAATAAAGTACGCGTGCTATATCCCTGTGAAAATAACGTTAACACGGGAAAAAGAAAACGTAAGAGTGTGGGTCTGAGGGCGAGGGCGAGGAGACACACTTGGGGAAAGTTGTGTGAGAGAAAAAAGCCTGGGTTACAAAGAAAGTTCTGAGAGGGTTGTCACCTCCTACGAGCCCCATTACACTTTCACACACTTGACAAAACGTCACATACATTTCACTGCTGGTGCACATGCACACACACAGCCACAACAACAGACGATTTTATTTTTACTTTTTTTTTTTTTTTTAATATATATATATGCCGTCTTTGGGGCTGAGGTTGGAAGTAAGCAATAGAGGCAGAGGTAGAGAAAGAAGTTGTTTTTAAAAATAAATAGTGAGTTAAAGCATAGCTAACTAGCTGAATCTAAATCAATACTCACTTCAGCACACCCCATCATCTACTTTACCCTCAATCGCTTATTTTTCTCTTTAACGTTATCTCTGGTTTTTTTCCTCAGCGTTGTCGTTACAGTCCGCGTTTTCCCTTCATCTTTAAAAGGGTCTCGTACGTCTCGCCCGTTTAGCTCTTGGGTTTTTCGATTGATGACGTTTGATCAGAGTCTCTACCTTGCTCTTCGCACCTTAATTTCCGGTGTTCGGGTTAGTCGACTTGGCTCTTTAGAAATTATAGTTTTCAATAGCGTTCAGGTGTGCAGGGCCAGAGCTTAGGTTTTGATGGAAAATAGTTTAAGCCGATCGAAGTACAATCAAGTCTTATTGACATATTTATTTTATATAAATAAAGACTTGTAGTGAGTCTAAGCGATAGCGTCGTAATTCAGATTCAAAGGTACGAGTAACGTCTGTCCTGGTAGCAGCAGTAATAAGTGCGTGTTGTACGCCGGTATAAGTATAATATACACATGTTTTATAGTTTGTAATAATAAGTGTGTGTGTTTAAGCTTGTAGGATATATTATAATTCTCCGGGGGCCTCCGGCGTGGCTAATTGTGTTGCGTGGGTGCGAATATGGTTTATAGTTCGGCGGAAAAGCTGGCCCACAGCCAGGCAAACGAGCTCACGTGACGTCACGCAACGGAAATAGCAACGCAGGCTAATTAGGCGAGCCAACTATACACCAACTCATACACAAACTCTTTTGCTTGTGTGTGTATTTTACGCTGGTACGCTCCAATGCCGGGGGAATTCATGCATCTCGTCATTTGCGAATTGCACTCGCATCTACTCACATACACACACACATGCTTCCACGCGCACGTGTTTTTTTTATTATTTTATTTTTTCCATACTAGCATATGCATCCATAGATTACCACATACATAATTACAAATGTATACATATCCCGAGCTGTGTATAGATATCTAAGAACATTGTATACAATTGTTTTGACAGTCAATTGTAAACGCGTGGAGTTACAGAAATAAAAATCCCGAGATCAAAGCACGCTGGACAGTGAGTTAAATTTCCGGTGATGCCTCAAGCAACTGCATACAACTTTTAATAGTATTTCATACGTTTTATTATGTTTATTATTACTATTTAAAAACAATAATAACCTCGTCATTTATTTAAAAATTAAAATTATTTAAATAAAATATGCATGTGGCAACAGTATAGATTTCAGAAGTGACTGAGCATCTATTTAATTTATTAATAAAAAAAAAAAATTCCCCTGAAAATGACGACTATGATTATAATGGGTATTTATATAATTTTTATTTATTTAAATTAAAAACGATTGAGGCGGATGAGAAGGTAACGCGATCCTCTGGTTTAGCTGCCTGGCTTTCCCATGTATCATCGCCCACGGGTCTATTACATTTCTAAGCGATACAAGAGACGCACAATGCACCGACATCCCGCTCTTTTTACATATCACATGCACGTAGTAAATCCACGTGGGCTGAGGCTAATTATGCGCCGCACCTTCCTTCGGGCATCTCTCTGGCTCCCACCCCCCATTCAACACAAGATATTCTCCCTGCACTCACCGCGTCCACGTTCGGATCGAGTGTTGCTTGAACATGCTTGGGCACTTTTCACCAGTCGTTTAATTTACATAACAAATTGCACTCGTAATTAAGCAACGGACGTGGAAGAACGAGGTGCCGAGGCCAAGTGGGTACCGCCAGCAGACGTTGATGGAGGACTAGCGTAAAGTTAAGCTGACTCGAAAAACTCTTTAGACTCTCGTATCAGCCAATAAGCTGATCTGACGGGGTGCAATCACGGTCGTCATGATCAACTCAATTCTTCAACGTTTAATCCCCTGGAATTCTTCATTGCTAAGAACAATATATATTTTACAATAAAGTATGTATATATATATATATATATATATATATATATATATATATATACATATATACCTGCGTAAACGGTATGAAGGGGTGGGCAAGCGGGCGTGACTGCGTTAAGTTGGTTGATGTGCGAGTAGGCTTGCTCCCTTAATTACTTAGATTTAATCAACGGCTTGCGATGCTAATGTGTTGTACATGCTCATGGAAATTACTTATTTATGACAGCAAGATTTTTTTTTAAACTTCTCTCCAAACGTCTCTATACGCTATCGCTACTGTATTTAATATTTAAATTCAGCAGATTTTTAATTTTTATTTACTGAAATATTTTTTCGCATTGTAATGATGAACTTTTTTAAAAATCGTTAATTTGTAGAAGAACCGGAGGCTGATACAGTGATAGAACACTTTATAATGTACCTACTCGAGATGATGGAAATAAATAAACCGGAGATCTGAGACCGAGACCGAGCTCCAGACGTGATATGCTTGAGTCTGTGTTACTGAGAGAGTACAAGTATAAGTGTAAGTACGAGTACATTACATATCTTGCCAGTACATGGGTATGTGTGTGTGTGTGTGTGTGTGTGTGTGTATGAAGTATAGGTAGAGAGTGGGGCATCGCATGCTCGTTCACTTAACGAAGATTAATTGCGCTTAAACCAACTGCGCGGAAAGCGTACCGACGTTGAGTTCTCACATGACACCCGTGACCCTTTACGCTAATGCAGACGAGAAAACTTAAGATTTTTACTTTTTAAACTTAATTTTTGATTTTTACAAACGTTCCACATGAATAAATTAAAAATCATTTACTAATTCGTCGAAAGCCGCGAGAAGGACTCGATTTTTACGTGAAATCGATGACGACATCGAGCCACTAAATTAACTCCGATTATCCAGTAACGTTTGTTGTTAATAATTAATTTTGTTAAATACTTCCAAGCATTTAATTATTAATGGGAAAAAAATCTGTTTGGTATTTAAATGGGCGTCTAATGAGACTGACTAGTCTTTGAGAGATCGTTGATTAGAGTGACTGTCGAAATGTAAATGACAGCGGTAGACACATTTATGGTCAATAGAAATATTTTTGAATGATAATTAAATTAAATAAAGTGATGGCTGCTGACACACTTTTAAAAGTTCGTTAGATCTTTTATTGTCAATGAAAAAAATTTAGCCGCGAACTTTCTCGATTTGAATTTGAAATTATTATTTATTCAATCTTTTGTTGGTATAAGTTTTGAGTAAATTAAATTGGACTGTAAATTAATAATGAGTGAAAAAATTTTCGATAGTTCGGTTGTTGATGTACGGCGGCTGTTTATGATTAATAGTATCGCTATGGTGATAACTGACTAAAATGAGGAATTTAACCGCGGGCGGGTACATTTTCGACAGAGTTCTGTGGTGAGATAAGAAGAAGCCTTTTTAAACCTTTTCGACAAATAAAAGCTTAAAAATCCGCGATGCCGTGTCTTGCTGATAACAATCAGTACATGGAGTAGGGTTGGAGGAGGTCGTGGCCCCCGGGTTCTTCTCCATCTTCACCCATTGTTGTGTGTAAAATATTATTTTACCATCGCAAACTCAGTATATATTATTATTATTATCATTATCATCATTATTGTTACTGTTGCTGCTTACTCGAGCAACCACCGGCTAAATTTTCTTGCTTTCTAATATTTTTGTTTAGACATGACCTACTGCCGGGTTCGCGATCATGAATTCGGTCCCTCAAGTGGAAGTTTTTTTTAAAGATAATAATTATCACAGATAAGAAAAAATATATACAAGTCGGGGAATGAAAAAGCTCGGAATTACCAAGACAATAGCTCGCTCGTCTTCTTTTGCTTGAGTTCCTGTTCCTTGAATTGTTTCGGGTCTTTTTTTAAATTTATTCCCTCTTTTTTTACTCCCTCTTTCAGCTGATTGTCGTTATTTATTAAAACAGTCTGCACTTAAAATCTGGATAAATTAAATGCTTTTAATAAATGATAACAATGAGTAATGAGAATAAGTATCAAAGAATGACTTTTCCTTCGTCATCGACGCGCCATTACCGCTATTGTTTAACTCCATTCATTTATTTATTTATTTATTTATTTATTTATATACTTTTATTTTATTTTTTTTTTTCCTTATCATCCTCATTTATTTTAGTCGTTAACTGAGAAATTCTTATTTTTTCATTTAACCCAAAACGAAGATTGAAACAAATGGGGCAAAAGTTTTCTCGCGTAATGGAATTACTTTGTTTCGATATCACCCTTGAATAACACAAACTAACTCATCCCGATGATGCCAACCAAGTAACCACCAACAGAGCTGAGTATTTTGTGATGTCTCGAAAAGAGAAAAAAAAGAGCTGCCGGCCCGGCCACACTATACAAACTTAAACTAGTACCTACATAATAAAATAAATATATAGAACACAAAAGCATATTCCAGGCCCTCAGATCTTGTATATTCGGTACTGAAGCTCGAGTTTGGCCGGAGAAAGATAATAATTAAACAATGGCTAATTGCACGGATGCCTGTTTTTGTTCGTCGGTTATTATTCGCCAGCTTTCGTAACTTAATTTTTTTTCCTGCCTCTTCTGCTAAACTTTTTAATTTTTCCTCTGTTGACGTTAGCCTTCCGTCAAAATAAGATTATTAATTCTACCTCTAGCTGATGGAAAATTAATTACGTAACTAATTTAACGTCCACGGTAAAGTTTTTGATTTTTTATTCGAACCGTTGAGTAAAGTTTTATATTTTTAATTTATTCGTTAATTTACGTCAATTAAATTTTTTTCATTTTTTTTTTTTTTTTAGTTAATATGGGATCTCGTGCAGAAATGCATGATGCCCAAAGCGGTTTCACGTGAAACGATTCATTCGGCATTCAACGAGTCCGGTAATGTTTATCCTCCGTATTCTTCTCTCACTTCATTTCACTCATTATTTTAAAATATATTTTTTTATTTTTTTTTCCATACACATGAACAAACTTTACGTAGATATTTTGTACATACAAACAGCAACTTGCCATATACACTGGGGCTATTTGGTGCAAGTTAATAACAGAGAGCTAGTGGCACCGATTATTTTGTGCCGCGATAATTAGACGTCGTGCCGGTCGTTCGCGCAGGTAAATAACGAGAAAATAATTGCAACCCGCGGGAATCCATTCTCTGCAGAGCAATATACATTTGGCCAGAGATATCTTTCCCTTCTTCTCTTTTTTCATCTCTCTTTCTTACTCACTCTTGTTCTGCTCTTGCTTTTACTTTACCACAAACTTTATATACAATTTAACATTTTATTGCATCTGCTTTCATTGTCTTTAATTTTTTTTTGACCAACCACTTTTTATTTCACAAATGCAACCGTAAAAAAAAATTACTTTTTAATTTTTTTAAAAAATTCAACCGATAAAATTAAAACTTAAAAATTGAAACAACGGTCAGAAAATTTTAGGGCATGAGTAAAAGAAATGGAAATGATAAAAAAGTCAAGGGGTCACGTTGGAGTTACTCGAAGACACAGTCAAGTGGTTTTGGTACTCTTGGGTAAATTAAGAATGAGTATAAGAACAAGAGGAAAATAAAAAAATAAAACAAAAAAAAAAAAAAGAATAAGTTAATTAAGTAATAAAAAGTCACCGAGTCGTGTTCTCTTGGTGAGTACTCGTTTAGCTTTTCCGTAACTCTCACTCTCTTTCCCTCTTGTTCTTATTCTTATTATTATTCTAGTCCGATTTAAATTAAAATAAACATCCCCTAAATGAGTAGTCTCGGTCTGCTCGGCTCTTGGAAATCTCTTGGTTAACAGTAGTTAATTAATTCCGGAGCTAACCGCGTAAACGAGGCTGGAGATGAGGGTGAAGGGTGAAGGGTGAAGAGTAAAACGGCCCGATTCTGGATGGAAGTATTTAAAACACTCGTTATACTACTACTACTACTACTACTGCTGCTGCTACTATTACGAATACTAGGAGCGAAAAACAATGTCTGAATTCTCTTTAATTAACCCCAAAGTGAGGCAAGCTGGAAAGAGGTAAAAAAGGGGACAGATGGAGGTGTCGAGGGCTGTGTGCAACAGGTGAGATGCAAAGCAAGGGTTATTTCCTATTCTACGCTCCGAGATTGAGATATTGCTTGACAGAAGAGTTTATGCTGAAAAAGGGTGGACGGAAACTCGTCTTTTTGCTGCTTTTTGTCCTCCGCCGTTTCATCGGAAAACAATCTGATCAATTTAAACTTTTTATTATATATGACAGTCAAAATTTTTTTTATTTATTTCAAAACAATTCAGTTTACTTAGTCAAATTTTTCATTTACTGAAAATACTATTTAAAATTCATGATTTTTTTTTTCATAATTTTAAAAAATAATACGTCTGATTAAAAAATGATTTGAACAAATTTTCTTGCTAACTGATGATAATGACAAATAGGTCCTGAGCCTAGATTTCTTATGGAATTTCTTAGATGACGTTCCTGACCAAAATTGAGGCGTCCGTTTGATGTTTCGAGGTCTTGGAGGTATCGAAAGTCTTTTGAAAGAATGCTAGGGCATTCTGAATTAGATCACATGGAAAAAATATGAGTTTTTGTCCAAAGAAGGGTGAAAATAATATAAATGAAAGATAAAAATAAATAATAGACACTAAAGAGCGTTAATAAAGTGATAATAGAGCAATTAAAACCTGTTGAATTAGTTCATCAGGGTTTTGGGGTAAAGTATATCTAGAACATGGGAAGGGTTGGCTGATGAATATTCTCCACAGAAATTTGTTAACGAGCAAGAGAATGAGACGCGAGGGGACCTGGACTGTATAACTGGGGCTAATGAAAAGCACATTATTACCGCGGGCCTGGGATGAGCGGGTTAAATGCGTTAATTTACGTGGGAGGCCGATAGGGTTGAACTCACCGGCACACTGTCGACCCTCGAGCATTTAATTATCCTTGAAACATGCCTTAAATATTGTCAGAGTCACCGCGAATACCGGAGTTTAAGCATGAGCAAAAACCAGAACCAGGAGAAGGAGTAGGAGGGTGAGGCTGCGATAAAACGTCAACATGGAAAAGGGTTCAACCCTCTCTTGTGCTGAGATTCTCTTGTTTAAGTGATCCGAGATTTTGTCACTATATTTTATTACTATTCATTTTTCACAAACTACTTTATTATATCGCAGAAATATATGTCAATATTCGAGACTAAATATTTTTTTATAAAATACCCGTATAACAAAAATTCATTCCAAAAAAATTCGACATGTGGAATTTCTAAACTTTAGACAGACTAGAACTTTGAGTGGAACTTTTGTAATTTTGATAGTAAAAACAAAAAAAAAGTGTATCTCGGATTTTACATGAGTGAATTTTGAATAAAAAAAAAAAGTTTTAAACATATTTTTACTACATTTTACCCTGGTCCCAAAAAAGTTCAAAAACATGAAATTTGAAATTTTTTATAAAATTTTCTAATCTGTCTCACGTGTGGAAGTTCTACATGTCGATTTTTTATAGAATATTTTGGGAACGAATTTTTTTTCACGGCTATTCCCAAAGCTTAAATTGTTTTTTTTTTTTTTATTTTTTATTTTAATCTGGAGAAATCGAGGCAGAATTTTAATCACAAGTCATAAAATAAATAACATAAATATATTAAGTATTAAATTGAAATATTAGTCGCATTTTTTTTTATCAGTTATAAAGTTATATTTTATAAAATAAAACAAAAAAAAAAAAAGTTAAAGTTACAAACAATCGCGATTACAGTTGAGAACAGGAGAATTGTCACCACAGGAGGGAATATGTAAGCGTGGGTCGTAAGAGCGCATAAAAGACACCATGCAACCCCCATATAATACACAAAACATTGTATGATATATATGTACATATATATTTAAACAACACATAGAACACAAAACACACATTTGCTGTCTTTACATTCTCGAAGCTCGTCCAGCGCTTAGTAAAGGTACCAGTACGGCTATTAATTGTCTCTGTTGATTCGTGCGATCGTGCTCGGTGTATCAATCGGTATATAATAGTACGTAGTAGTGCAGATAACCAAGTGAGAAGAGAACAGATGATTTTAAAGGCCAACCAACCGAGTGAGAAGACAACAATTGTATTGTGTGCTGTTGTATTCGACTCGAACGGGCATTTAGTAGCCCACTGTTAAGCCCTCGCCTATCTAATTCTCTTTAACGATTAAAACACGACGTGATTGAAGAACAGTGTACTCTGGTCTTTAATTTAAATTCAAATCTAATTGTCTAAATACTTGTACTTGCATGCTGAGCTAATTTTTTTACTTCGCCGCTTAATTGATTATTCTGTCTGACGTTTTTATTGGGACTTTTTTTACTGGGACATTAATTGCCAACTTATTTACTGTGTGTAACTACCGTAGGAGCTTTTGTTGATTAAAATGTCTCGAGAGTTAATGGGTAAATAAAACAAAATAAATATTTTTCGTTTGTTATAAATTTTGGGTAACAATTTTTTTTTTTTCAACGGTTTGAAAGTAGTTACCGTGTGTTGACGATATGTTACGTTAGTGTTGAGTTGCCATCTACCAGTGGAAGAAGGGACAAAATGAGCTAGTGACTCTCAAGTCTTGAGCTACTTAGCAGAGACATTGAGAAAACCGCAATATGGAAAGAATAAACGCCTACGCGTAAACTCACTCATGTACTCACGCTTCTGTGTTGACGCTAACGTCGAGACTCGGTGTCTGATGTGTGTCTACACGCAAATATTCGTGTTTGTATTGGAAAAAAAATTTTAACAGCCAAAAAAAAAATCACCCATAAGTCCAAGTGAATAAACTTTCAAAGAATATCTAAATTATTTTGGGTATAAATTTTTTGTCAATTCAATAGAATTTTAAATTTAAAAAAAAAACCCGGCATGGATTGAAGCGTAAAATATTAAAATTTTTTATGATTATTTGGATTAATTTTTTTTTTTGTTTATTTCCTCCGACACTGTAGACTTGTTTGTGTGCCCGGTCGGTTTGTCCTGCATACAGCAAGTTGAAGGTGAATAAGCGGCGATGCGCCTGAGAAAAACCGAGATAAACCTGAGGAATTAATTAGGACCAGGCTATCAAGAAGATAGCGAGAAGCGGTTGCAGACCAGGCGCGAACTGTTTTTGCATATAAATAAACAAACTGCTGGTAAAAACGAAAAATCGCTCGCGAGGAATCTCGTCGATATTTTATTCACCAACAGTAAATTAATATTCTGTAAAAAAAAGTACAGAGGTTAGCTTGCAATTATAAATTAATTGCAGGCGTTTTAATTTATGGGTAATATTTATTTTGATTTTGATTGTGAATTAAAAATAAATAATAAAACCGGCATCTCTATTTAACCTTCGTCACCGAGTGTAAAAAACTGGCGGACATAATATTTTTTTTTCTTTACACACCAACAGAATCTTATTTTTACCTGGCATGGGCTAAGGCCGGTTAACTCGTCCTGAGTAACGGCTATTCCGAGAAGTTGTTTCAGATAGGGAGCTAATTTGTTCGCGCTGGCACGTTTAAGTTTCGAAACCAAAGATACGGTTTATAGATTCGTCGACTCTTAGCCATCCACACACGTATCGAAATCTCGTAAAAAAAAAAAATTAATTATCACATGAGCCAACAAAAATATTAAAATTAAACAAATTTAAAAACAATCCCTATCTGTATTTATAAATCTTCTGGAATACTTTTTAATTAACACACGCGGTATCGGATATGCTCATCTGGCTGACACACTAGACACACACAAGAGGTGTGAAGCGGCTTTAAAAATTTAAGGAATCCAACTTGCGATCCTCACACGAAACATTTCGCCAAGGGTCCATATGCATATATTCCGATCTCTTTAGCCATTCCCGGAGAGCTGAATTTCCATCTCCATCTCCATCTCCAGCTTAAACTCCAGCTCTATCTCCATCTCCATCCCTATCTAGATCTACATACACACCAGTAATAGAAAGAGACACATTCTCCCTCATCCCCGCAGGGATGGACCACATGAGGGTGGTAACGTATGAGTTATTAAGACAGTAACGCGCATGCTCGCGGTTCTTTCATCGATTCATATAAGAATATCCTATCTTGTGTGTTTTTCTTATCCCAGTGCCGTATATATTTTACTTTTTTTATTGTTACAATTTAAATTTACATTTGTACTCATACTTATACTTATTAAACAAAAACAAAAAAACTTTGTATATATATTTATATACTAATACTTGATGGGTAAGTTAATGAGTACAGT
Organism: Microplitis demolitor; assembly: GCF_026212275.2. NCBI lineage: Eukaryota > Metazoa > Arthropoda > Insecta > Hymenoptera > Braconidae > Microplitis > Microplitis demolitor. The sequence goes on along the minus strand of NC_068551.1, from coordinate 20,073,454 downwards.
AGTTTTAACGTGATGGGGTCACACCTTAACTTGTCTTTAGAAAAGAAACCGGTATTTCTTTAAACTCGTCTACACTCCTCTCCTCTCCTCTCTTAATATGTATACAAAAATACAGATGTGTTATGCCTTATGTGTGTTGTGAGGAGGACACGTGGGCGTGGACAGGAGGCAAGCGGCATCAACCTGGTGTCCACAAGCAGCTCACAGTGAGCAGAACTCAGCTTATTCGAAAAATAAAATATTGAATTGTGTATAAGCTAACCGGGCGGATTATTATGGGTCTTTGTTCCTCCATTCTAAGACTATTTAGTCACCTCCTGGTCCCGGGATATAAATTAAAACCGATTTTAATAAATACGCTGGCTGGCATGCGCCGCAAATTGTACCCGCTATAAATTGCTAATCGTAATTTATTTTCAGGCGGATAAATTAAAGCGAAAAATAATTTTTAATTAATAATTGATAGTGGGTCAAGGGGATGAAAATTCTTGAGCACGACACTGCCGCTTAATATTGAAGAAAGGGGTGGGTGGGGGAAAGGTGCCCGGTCCGGAGAAAAGGAGTTAGAGGTGATCTATGCGTTTAATTAACCATAGAGACGCTTCCACAAACTCTTAAGCGTTGTTAGTTGGAGCGGTACTATGGGAAAGAATTAAGGGTGGTTTCCACCCCCCGGTATCGCTTATAAAGATGGGGCTAGTGTGCTCAGTCTGACTCTGAGCGAGACACTCGGCTATATAGATATATACTGGGTCTTTAGCTTGGAAGAATAAGAAAAGATACCGCAAGATCGTTAGGTGTCTGTGTGTGCTTGTGTGTGTGAAAGTATATGTGTGCGTGTGTGTATGTGCTATCTTGCGAAATTAACTTTGGTGAAAAACTTATAATGCGTCTTGTTAGGAAAAGAGTATTATATGGCCAAGGATCTTGGGCTACTCGACAAGCTGCTACAGATGCCATGAGTCTGAAGAGTTTGTTGTTTTAATTAATAAAGTGGAGATGAGTTTTTTTTTAAATTAATTAATTAATTAATAAATATTTGAGTTTTTAGTTTTACTATTGGATTGGAAACGGATAAGCGCAACCGGATGCCGAGTTATGACTGCAAATTACGTGAGCGCAATCAAAGTCTGATTAAAGTAATTATTTTATTTCATTGAGCATTTGTGTGCTATACTTTTTTATTATTTTATTTTTAAAAAATAATTTATTTCACATGAAAGTTTCCACACTAGAATCAAGTGTACGAAGAAGCAGGAGCGGCGATTTGGGCGCGGAGTCGAGGGGCAATTATGATAATTACCGGAATTCGAGGGACGCAATCGGGATCAACGAAGCGGCAGAAAATATAGAGTGCTGTATATGTATATATATGTATATATATAACTGAGAGAGTCAGTAACATACGTTGATTTAGCTCTTTTTATTTCTTATAATTTTAATTTCACCGGTGGGTACATTTACATGCGCACATGAGTGTGTACATGTAATATATGTTCGTAAATGTATATGTAGATATAATCACTCCCCTCAATTTAGTCCAGATGGTTTTTTTTTATTTATTTTTATTTTTCGTAAATTAACGCTCTGCGAACGGGCATTTCGCGATGCGACTTTCTATACACAAACAATTTAATGTGCATATTTATTATTATTTTTTTTGCTCGAGATTTAAGATTCGCGTTGAAGAGAGATAAGAGATAAGGATTGAAGATCGTTTATGAAATAATACTGTCGAATATTTTTTTATTCGCTAGATGTAATCAAAACTTACGCGTGGCTTATGTGAGTGTGTGCGAACGAACTGGTACATCCGTGTGTCAAGTGACTGGCGGAAGTGGATCGTAATAAAAGACTAACTTCCGTCAGTGAAACAATACATCGGGATTATCGTGCGCGTACCTTTTTGTGATTCATACTCTTTATATTTATTATAAATGTATGAGCCTACCTCTATGTCATATATTTGCTAATTTATGTCAAAAATCTCCTGGTATTAAAACTTATTAAATATATTTTTCATGCATACATAAGTACATTTATTATTACTTGAATACTACTTAGTGATTAGTCAAAAGGGGGCAGCATGGGTCAGCTAGAATTTTCAATAAAAAATTTAATATCAACGGGCAGTGAAAAAAATCATCAGAACTTTTATACACTGAGAAAAAAAAATACTTTTGTTAAGAACATTTACTTGATACAAGAACATATATTCTTGATAATTTTCAAGAATATATAATTTTGTCTCAAGAATTCGTAGATTTGAAGGAAACAATTTTTATTTAATTCAAGTAAAGCTATTCTTTTATTTACTCATAATATAATATCAAATTCATATAATAACAAAAATAAATTTGATGCTCTTTTCTCAAGAAATTGATAATTAATAATTATAAAATAAATATTTTGAACGGATTTCTTGAACCAAGAAATTCTTGTTTCGAAAATAGTACTTTTTTTTCTCAGTGTAGGGTTCATTTTGCCCCATTAGTCTATAAGTTAGCAGTCAGTAAAATATTTAAAAATTTTTTTTCAACTTCAAAATAATTTTTAACTGAAGAATTGTCGACTTAATTTCAAACAAAATGAATTCAAAAAATTTCAAATTTTTTGACTGCTAATTTTTCCCGCCTCTATCGCTTTCACTGAATAAAACCATTATATATAACAATTTTAAAAAATCTTAAACTAGCACTAATGTAAATTTTTCCTCACATATATAAACTCACGTCGATTTATTTAAATTCATCCATTACGTCGTACAATTGATTTCTCACACGTTTCTTATCTCATGAAGATTGCATCTCTTATTCGATTTAGCATACTCTCTAACTCTACCTCTAGCTCTACCTCTAGCTCATCTTTTTTTCTCTATCTACTTTTATTATTTTATTTCTCCTCCCTAGTTTGCCTCGTCGATGATACAATTTTCACAGTGATGCTGAAAGACGCGTCGGGAGGATCGTCCGCTGACTATAAACTCGCTTCAATATATCGAATAGTGTAATTTCAACGATAAAGACGCTTCCTCCGCCGTTGTGTATATATAATAACTTTTTTTCGCTTAAGCTGCTGATGCGTAGATATCTTATATCCACACACCACACATCCACAAATTTATTCACACATATATTTAGCTATATAACGATACGAGGATATATAAAATAAGGATAGAGTGGTTTTACGAGACTCTTTATCAGTCCATAGTGAACATAGTGATTCGTATGTTTCCATTAATTTGTGTCGCTTTTAAATTACAACAGAATGTTAAACCAAAATATATATAATACAATCCTCAACTCTGTTAACACTGTCCCAGTATTTTACCCAAAAATAAATGAGGCTAATTATAATAAAAAAAAAAAAAAAAAAAAAAATTGATTTTTAAAAACTACATGGAAAAAATATTTAATAAAAATAGTCGAGGGTGTACGGGAATGTCGTTAGCTGCATGCCACACACTTCAGTAACCGGTTTTAATATTTATTCGTTGTTAATTCCCTAGTTATAAGAGTACTGTATATAGCAGTAGTCGAGTAAGTGATCGCCCGCGAGAATCGCGACGTACAGGGTACAGTGTACTGTGTAATGTATATGTGTGCTGAGAATATATGTATGTAAAGATATAGGTATAGGTATACAGTTGGCGCTGATCATTAAAGTGACGACAAACGCGTCAAACGCGACGAGAGCGAATCGAGAGGTGTCAACGTATATATAACAAAAACCAGCAGACAAGCGCGAATTATCCGGGAAAAGAGGTAATTTTTTTAAAAATACCCAGGAATTTTTACGAGCAATTTATAGTATGTCTTTGGATGTTTATACGATTTTTACTTTAAGACATTCTTTGGACACTTGTTTTATTTAAATAAATTAAATTAAATACCCTTGTTAAAACGGTTCATTTAATTGTATTATATTTAAATAAATTATTGTTTATTTTTACTCACCAGTTAGATTTGACAGCATAGAAGTCAAGTCTGTAACAAAAATAAACAAATTTAGATTAATAAAAAAAAAGATGTTTTATTTTTCATTAAAAAATCAGTGATCATTTAAAAATTTTTGAATTTCTTAATTTTTCAGGTCCATTGTACCCCGGGATTCAGAGAGTGAATACTTAATATATGCATATGTTTAAAACAGAAAGACGTGGAAATGATTGTGCCATAAAAGGACAAGTTGAAGGAAAATAAGAAGACGGAGACTTAAAATGAAAAGGAGGAGAAGATACTCGGAGTTAAGTTTAAAGTTTCATATAGACTTTATATACCCTCTGGGTAAAGTATATTATAACATTAACTCGGTTCTACCCAGAAACTATACGGGATAATAATTTAAATAGAGACCTGAAGGATAATTATACGTCCGTATAACTCTGTCGCAGACTTGAGGGACGGTTGCTTCCCTCTCTGGCCCTCGTAACTTCACTTTACTAAACTACTACATTATATAAATAAATATGGATATTTTAAAGCAACTTTACTTCACCAACTCGCATATCGATTCTATAATTGGCTCCGTAATTTCTGTCACAATCGACCTCTCGTCGACTTTTCACATCACATGCATTATTTGTCTAATAATTATATCCTCTGTACAGCTAATAGCTCATACTGCACTATGCCCTTGTCTTTCGACGTGGACTACAGTACACTTTACTGTTTTCACTCATTATTATTTTTAGCTCATTAGATAATTTATATACACATCAATTAATTATTTCAGTTCTACTAAATAAATTTGTAAAACAAAAGTTAGTAGTATATATATGTGTATATATATAAGTATTTATGTATGAGCCAAATGAACTCGTGACTGTCCGGGTCATCACAAATACCCATAAGCATGTACACGTCATATATATTTAATATAAAAGCATATAATAGTAATGAGGATATATATGTATCAGTAAAATGTATAACTAAAGAAGGGGATGATTATGAGCGGGTAAGTGCCTCCGTCGAGTTTTTCTTCCTCAACTCCCACGTCTCCTAAACCCTCTTCTACCCTCTCATATAAACAGTCTAATGCGCTTAACCACACTGCGGCTAGCCACTAGCTCTTATACATTTCTCCCTCTTTTTCACTCTTTAGTCTTTACTCCGTCTTATACACAACGTTAAAGCAAAAACCCCCTACCCGTCGGATCAATACGCTAAAACATCGCCACGTCGAGACGTTACTGCCCGCGTGTGAAAGCCCAAGAAAAAGCTTTCTTTACTTACAGTGACACACGTGCGCTATCTTTTCCCTCATCCTCATTTACTCACTTCCTTTTAATTTAAACAGCAACGAGAGCTCTAAATTAAATTTCCCGTCTTCGGCCTTCGAGATTTTTAATTTAAAATTAATTGCCCATTAATTTTTAATTTAACTTTCATCCAGATGTCGATAACTGAAGTATGATATTTTATTAACTTCATTATTATTATGATATTTATTTTAAAAGTATAACGATAATGTCAGTAAGCTCAGAAAGCTTTTCCACAAGAGTATTGTCATGTCTCGTGTCTTATAATACAAGAGTGAGGGTGACTATAGTGAGGAAGACCTTGAGGGTGCAAACGTCTTACTGAGTCAAAGGGACGTGGACATCACTAAAGGTTCTTTTTTATATCTTTTTTTACTCAGACTCGAAAAAACTTGACGGTGGGAGTACCATATATATATATATATATATATATAGACAAATATGTTGTATTGACTGGTTACTGGCACTGTGTTACGAGAGGGACGTGACCATGGCCTACCACAAAACGCGTGTGTATTGCAGGGTGTAGGGTATAAAGTATAGGGTGTAGGGTGTGTATGGCTGGCAGTAAGTCCGAGGTTCGATGTGTCCAGAAACCTCTGACAAGACGTGCGGGCTCTCCCAATGGGCCAACAGAGTGAGTGACCATCGCTCAATATATCGATTGTCAAGAAACCACTTCACTTGTATACTACACAAATATATCTAATTCTACTTCCCCTGTCCATGTACATCAACATCAACACTGCATATATGTGTAGTTTGTGTGGCCAGTGTAGGCCTGTTACGCGACCACACTCTCGCTGTGTACATGTGCTCTCTACACTATTGGATATTTATATAGATATATATAGATGGAGGGCAAATGGAGCTTCCGTGTGGTCACTTGTTGCCTCAGCCACCCCCCAGGCTTGCACGATGTCCCCTTGTGTGTTTGGAAAACGGCGCTTTGGTTGTCTGCCGCAGACTTACCCAAGAAATACGTCAACTTTAAGCGCCAAGTTATTGGTTAGAGGAAAAAAATTTATCCTTTTCCATCTTACACGTTTTTTTTTTTTTTCATTTTTTTTATTAAAGTTTCTTACGCTCACGCTTCGGGGTGGTTCTAAAGGTCAGATGTTTTACGGCTGATTGAAATAAGATAAAAAACAATTTTTAAAGCTAAATAATTATATTTAAAAATAAACTCTGGCGTTAATGGAAAATTTGTTTAAGTGCCTTAGGATCACTAATTGTGAGATAACTGTAATTTAATGGTGTAAATAAATAGACGGTGTAGGAGGACATGGAACAGCTGATAAAAAAAAATTAGTTTGCTGTGTTAGTCATGATGTGGTTCTGGCTCTGGCTCTGGGTTTTAGTGTCTAGTTCAAGGTGAAGTTTTAAATAAAATTAAGAAAATAAAGATACGTTGAAATACCGGACGAGTGGGTCTACAAGTTGGTTACGGATACAACTAAACGTGAAAGACGAGGTGACAAATTCTCAGGTTATCTTTGACGATATTTTGAGAGGCCATAACCTTGTTGAAAGTAAGAGATAATACTTAGCTCTAGCTCTGGCTTCCATCGAGCAATATAGCATCGAGGTATAGTATGTGGATGCCGGGTGTTGCCGGTTTTAGGATTTAAGACGGACCCAATGGCCGGGAGCTCTAAGCTTCAGTTGCCCAGATATACAGCCGCTGGATACACAGAACTGAGACTAATCTCGGTTATGGATTTAGCGCGATCCTAGACTAGATGCTTTTATTTGTAAACGCTGTTTGTCTTTGCTATTGGATTGAAGAATATTCTCCATAGGTCCGTTCGTCGGTCCTTTTATTTATTGTTCGGGCCCCACGCGCGACTAATACACCTTTATTTATCTTCAGTGTTTAGCCCAGAAATTATTTTTATACTTAATGTACACGAGGAAATTTTAAACCGTTTTAAGTTTGTTTTTATTGTCCGGAGATAAAGAGTGTTTTTAAATGGATTTAAAAGAGGACGTCAAGCTACATGGAGAGATATGGGAGCGTTGGTTATTTTGTTGCGCAATCATCAAATACAAGACGTGCGTGCCATTTTAATCTCTCCATTAAGTCTAAGCTAATTGACGCGGATTAGTTCTCGGGATTATTAGTTTGCAGTTTTTTTATAATAGACATCGGGTAGTAACTGGTTGCAGATTGTGGTCTGTATGTTCTTGGTCTTGGTCTTAGTCTTAGTCTTGGTCTTGGTCTTGCTCTAGTGTCTCAGTGAGTCGAGCTGTGCCTGAATTGAATCAATCTAACCACTGGAGGGTATACGCGTCAGATGCGCCATAAAAATTCGATTATCGACATCTTGAAATCCTGCAGCTCCCACTCAGGTTCGTCGCAGCCAAGAGAAACCCTCGCAATAAAATGGACGATCAATATATTTAATGACCAATGACATTATTCTTCAACTAATTACGCTAACGTTAAAAAACTAAACCCGAGATATTGAAAACCATGACAGCGAATATTTGGTTTTGAACGGGAGTGTAAAAATAATCCGACTGACCTTGTCATGTTTAAATTTGTGACAATGGCGAAAGTGCTTTCACTTGATCGCAATATTTTAAGCGGAGCGACATAATTCAAAGTTGCAAGGAAAGGTAAAGAACCATGACCTTCACCATGAATTTCCGGGGAATAAAGTATTCCTCGACTTTATCCAGATATCTTTTCTCCATTTACTCTTTTATTATTATTATTTTTTATTTTTTATCCAACTGGTGATGTCTCTAGCGGAGAGGACGTATTGTGTATACAGCATTCGAGCTGAGGATTCTGGTTTTCTGGTTTGCCGGTTTGGGTAGTGTTACAAATCTGGAGGCCGCTAGAAGGGCGGGATGTCGGCTGTCTTGTCGGTGCTACCAACTCGTGCTGTAAAGAACCCATCTCCTGCGGGCCCTCCCGGTTGTTGTATAGATTTAGCCTAAAATACTTGTCTCTGTCTCGCTTTCTCTTCAGCCTACTCCTTGAACACATCTACATCTACACTAAATCTACATCTATATATTTATCATATTAATATTATTCACATCTATACATATATATATATATATATACAATAAATAAAGAAGAAAATATATTTTTGGCTCGCTCGTGGATCATCACTTCTCGTATCTTTCAGGTAGAAAAGACCGTGAAGGCGGAGGCTCACGCGTGCGCGTATCACTGACACACACATACTTTTATACATACGATTTAGATCGCGCTTCCAAGTATCGTTCAACATATATATGTATATACTGTATAAATATATATATATATACTAATACCTCACGGCTTTCTTCTCTCAACACCCAGCTGGCTTGGTTACTCGCCATACTGCAGGGTGATTCATTTTTCAACCGGTTATGGGGCGTTAGATACGTCACAAATCTGTAAATTTTTTTTTGCTCTCTCCCTCTCTCTTCACTGAATACCTCACTCCAGAGGTCAACAACAGGTGGGACGAAAAATTTATTAACTTATTTTTGTTTCGATAATTTTATGCTCCAAGTTTTAATAATTCATAACATTTTAAATAAACACGTTAATATATTATTTTATTTATAAATACAAAAGTCAAATCTATAAAAAAATATATAATGAATTGTCGTTTTAAAAGAGGACGTGGTTTATGGTGAGTCTTTATATTAAGAAGCATTCAATTTAAACCTTATAAATTAAATTAAAAAAATTTTTATTCTTTATACAAATATATATATCTATAGATATATATATATATATATTTTTTGACAACAGTAACTGAAGCATAAAGACTCACCCCAAGACCTGAGAGATTATTTTATGTACGGGTGACATATCTAGTCTTTAAAGTATAAAGCAGGATGCTGAAGGGAGAGCTGCATTATCATTTCGTCTTTATCTTTCTCTTCAACTTTGTTTGGTTTTCTTGCTTTTGCCCTCATACCGTTGGCTTGCATCGCCGTAGCAGAGTGAGTTTCTGTTACTCTCATCCTAATATAAATACCTGAATGGATCCAGGTATCCTAGATTCTAAAATACGTCGGATAGGAGAAACATCTTTGGACTTGGTGATGCGAGAAAATAACCCAGTGAAACATGAACGTGGTCGAGTGACTGGGACCGAGAGTTAGGATAAGAAGAGCTGAGTAAGATGGAGTTTGTGTTATATGCATTAAAATACTCGGGGTTTATGTTGGACGAGAAGAGGCAATATGGACTTTACGCGTAAAAATGGGACGGACTGCATTGACAATCGGAACGGGATCATCTTTCGTATAACTTGGAACAGATTTACTTAGCTCACCAAACCGTACTATACCTACCGATCCATTTTTATAGATACTGGAATTCATTAACATATATCAAGCTAACTTAACTTTGTGGAGACGGTAAGTAAAGCTTTGTATTTATATATGAAGGAACGGTCATGCTGATGGCTTTTCCTGCCCAAGAATAATGAACTGAATAAATGTTATGTTAACAATCGCTAGCATTAAGAGACATCTCCAGAGTACTTTTTATAGATTTAATGAAAAAAATTCACTGTAAAAAAAACCGGGGTAAGTCCACGCGGTGTAGGTGTTAAATTTCAACACCGGAAGTAGTGCTTAAAAAAATATTAACATCATACTGATGTTAAATTGAGTCTATTTCTAACACCGCTCTTTTTACGGTCTTCAAATAATTTATAAAAAAATATACAACTCATTAATTTAATCCACCATACTTCCGGTCACTTCTGTTAACTAAACCATCGGAATTTTTATTACCTATAACCTTCTTTATATTTTTTTCTTGAATTTCAGTTTCAAATTTTCTCGAATAATCCAAAGAAACCGAATTTGTAAATATATAATTTTTAAGGTAAAAAAAAAAAATTTAATATACTTAACTGTACACTTTAATGACTCGAGTGAATAATTATTTATATTTGATGAAGTAATTAAATGTAATTATAAATTGAAAACACTGGGAATAAAATTTTAATGTGAATTTTAATTACCGTATTGCGGAGTAATAAAAATTTAATATTTTTGGCACGACTATTTAATTTAATGTTAATTTAGTTACTGTAAATACCGTAGTAATTATTAAAAAATTTAAATTATCAATATTCAGACAATATTATTTCCCATAAAAATATTTATCGAATAGTCATCAATAATAAAAGTATAAATGTAATAATAAATAATAATAATACTCATAACTATCGACAGAAGATCATTAATCAAATTGTTATCATAGTAAAATAAAAAAAGTCATTAAAATAATTTAAATATTTTAAATAATTAATTATTAATGAATGATTATTCAACGATATTACTCAAAAAATCTAGATAAAATGTGAAGGATAAACGTCTCTTCTGTTTTATTCTTACATATGTTTATTTTTTTTTTTATATATATATATATATATATATATATATATATATATATATATATATGTATATATAGTTGATGTAAGTATATATCTAGGAGTTATGAGCAATTCGTGCAGGTTTTCCGCGGGGGGTAAATCTCTATCCACAGCACAAGACTCAGCCTTAAGATAATTAATTACACTGAGTCGAAGCAAACGTCGTTGATCCTTATCTCAGGGATACTTGGCGAGTCCCGGCTGACTCGGAATTCTCGCCATCGATCGGCCAGTTGTACCATGTAATAATACTGCCAAGCGTTGGCGGACCACATGTGTTCACGCTTACACATTCGGCTATTATATTATTATATTATTGTACATATCATAAATACCAGATACACTTGTTAATAAAATAATCCATTTAATCTAATCCAAGATGTGAACTGTACTGAACATGTCAATTAATAAATCCTCTATGATAGTCCATATCCGTTGTGACGCATCTCGATTTGAGTCTCCATACTTTCCTTACCAGTCAATCGGCTGTCCAATTTCAAAATACAATGAGGGATAAATTTTTTAAAATAGATTCTTCAGTATTTTCAGTTCCAGTAGAGTCTTGTGGACATGATTCAAAAATTTTATTTTTCTCAGTTACTGTTTTGAAATTGAGCAGCCGCAATACACTTGGGAAATTTTTTGTCTTTCAGCTCTGCGAGCTCATTAAGAAATTTCCTGTTCAAATCAACAAATTAATGCCCACCCTAAATAATTTTTATTAATAATAAACTTTTCTAATAAATTTTACGATAATCTGCTGCTTTGATTTAAAACTCGAGTAATTTTAGTAAAAAATTAAAAATTTGTAAAAACCCGTAGAATTTTTAAGTTTCAATACAAAGGAGAAAAATTCAATCAATTGAGTTCCGTTTGAAAAACTAAAAATGTTGGTAAAAGTTCAAATAAATGAATTAATTATAATTTTAATGGCACACAAGTATCTAGATGTGGGTGCATCTATAATATATAGTTAGTACATAAAGGTTCGCCAGATTTAGTGTCACGATGATGTGGAGAATAGTATCCGATACAGCTACTTCCAGGTTTTATGCCATACTTACAATTTTATTAACCGTATAAAACTCCTCGTTCGCGTATCACTCTGTTCCTCTTCCTAGAGGTAAAAGTAAAAAAAATAAACTCTCATAAAAAAAGTTTTATTTTGTAAAATTCATTCCTTATTAAAATGTATTGGCCCTAAAGTAACCTCTCGTTCTTAATTTATTTCGCCAAAATAAAATAAAAAATTAACTTTTTAGCATCCTCGTACTTTAATCTCAAAGTTTAGGATTTTAAAAAATTTAAAAAGTCGATTAATATGAATAAAAGTATTAGAAATATGCTGGTCCGATTATCCGCCCCAGCGATAGATCATTATAAGGAAATAAAATTAATTACCGACACCGAGTGAATTAAGAAGGGGCCGAAAAGACCCCACGGATTTAGAAACTATTTAACTATTACATCCTTTGATGGTTAAATTAACGTTAATTTTCTCTCGGCAGACTCTAGACGACGTCGTATATTGGTACGAGCTGAGGATTTTGTCGAACACGTTCGACGACGGATATAACCAGTCAACCGAGATGCTAGCCCAGAGAGCTAACAGTCGAGCGAATGCCACATCAGCCAGTATAAAAACTCGTATAGTTGTATTAGTCGTACAGATAAGAGGGATTTACAGACACTTGGACGCTCAATGGCGCGAATTTAAGAGCGCAGCCGTTACGCTTCTCATTCGTTAGCATAAATTAATTATTTTTCAGAGATCCTGCTGCTTCTGGTGCCAGCAGCCCATCGCCAGCTGATGTCAGCGACCAATTCATTTCATTATATCCTTCACCAGACGCTCTTGATATTTAATAATTAATACTTGCAATAAATTTATACTTTTTATTTATCGACATACAATACGATACTAATTTTGGTGACCATTGTGGGAAAGGCCCAAGGTTTGTCTACCTACTCCTGTGTGTTAGAAGTCATGCAAGCTTACAAGCAATTCAGAATGACGAGAAGAGAATACTCGAGTATTGAGACGAACAGACGATGAGAAAAAAAAATAAAAAAAAAAAGAAAACTGTAGATCATTAATCAAATTTGAATTCCAGTTGAGAAGATTCCAATCGCATCTTTATACTACATAGCCTATACTATTATTTCTCCCGCTCTTAAACTCTGGTAATTAATTAGACGGCTTTTATTATTGACGTTTTCCTTATATATTATATTCAACATGCAGCCTAGCTTTTGAATTTGGATGACTCGTTTCTGAATATCGTTACACTCCTCCATAAATTATTTCAATAAAATCATCCGAGTTAATTAATTATCCGATCGACTTGAGTAAGGAAATATTCTCTTGGAAATTTTCTTACATTTTCAAGAATAATTTCATAAAGTTATGTAATTTAAATATCAATTTTTCACTAGCCAATAAAATTAAAGGATAATTTCGGTTGGACATACAGTGAAGCTGATTAAAAATAAATATGCATGTGGTTATTGATCAAGATGAGTTAGATTTGAATGTGAAAAATTTTGTAAATCTCGTAAAAGTGATCTATGAATAACAGAAAAATGATTTTTTTTAAAGGAAAATTTAAAAGTAATAGGTGATGTAGATGTAAAACTTTTTCGAGTCGAATTTAGTTGGAGTGGAATGTTATTGTGAGATGAAAAAATAATAAAACTATTAAGACGTATGAGTTGAGCCAGCTCTGAGCGTTAAAGATGGCACAATAAATGAAGTGGACTTAGATTGAGCTAATTAATTAATGCGCACGTCCTGTCTCGTCCCGCCTAATTATCTCGCTTGTCCGACTGTCCATCCGCGGTTGACGCACGTCTCTCACTGCTCTCAGTCCCTCATTCATTAATTTATATAGAAATACACACACATATACACAAATATATATACACATATAAGTTACACTTGGACATTATTGTACATGCACATGGTTTATATATATTTGTTCTGGTTATTGTGTTCATGTATCTCTTACTCGCTAACCCGTAATTGTAATTACACTAATTATGACGTCACACAGGAAACTACACCTAGAAAAATCATGCGACCTCGTGCGACGCATCCGCATGTCTAATTTGAGTCTTCTGATTTTACTGTTCTTTTAATTTCAATTATAATTTTTTATTTTATTTACATCAGCAGCTAAAATATCCAACTGAGATGCTCGCTCGTCTCGTGTAATCAAACCGAGTTTTAAATTGCTGCGTCATTAACCAAAACTCCGAGTTAGATAAATAGATAGATAGACACTTGAGTAAAAAATAAAAAACCAAATGCGTGGGTTTTAATTTGAATTGACATGAGATTTCTTTTCAACGCCGGAGTTTAGACTCTAGAGTCACAGGAAAAGTCTATCGAGGAGTTTCTGGATCTATTTTTCTCACTTTTTATCTCTACTCTTTCCTTCTTGCTTATATAGAAAAGAACTTGATGCACATACCAAAGGAGAGTTTAGTTCAGGAACTTTGTGGAATGCGAATGAATAAACGTCCGGGCCGACTAGGAAACAACGTATTATTGACGGTAAACCTTAAAGGTTCTTTTAGAAGCTGTTATTATTACTTTTGTTCAGCTACTGAGAGTCGATTTTGAATACAATTTTGAAATGTTTATCTTAACATTTTTTCAAAATTACTATTTGTTTGCTTTAAAAATAACCAATTCTCTTTCATTTCTTAGAGATTTTTATTACTCATGTAAATTATTACCGAGTTTCTCACGTTTTTACTCCACTTTTGTACAGGCTCCAATGCGTCAATTGATAGTACGTACCCGAGATTTATGTCAGTCTATTACATTTCATTTAAAATTTATTTTTGCTTCAATAAATATAAAAAAAAATCTCCACATTAATTTCCAATTGAATAATTTAAATCAACAGATTTAATATCTGTAAAAAATTAATTTATCTAATTAAAATTAAAACGCAGGTTACAAAACGTTAACTGATTTAATTCTCACGGTTTTCTAAGATATAACTCCCATAGTATTGAAAGGTAACAGTTTCTCTTTTACTAATACATCGCCCGCAAATCATTTCGATCTAATACGGATACACGGACTCACTGACAGATCATTGATTTTGAATCGGGAGATCGATAGCTTGATTACTCTGAGACTTTTTAATCCGCGTTAATCAACCAGTCGGCTACAAAATCAAGATACACCAATAATCTTTCCACATACCAACAAAACACTAAACAACATAATCACACGAATTCCAAAAGTATATAATCACATTGCGTGACATTTAAATAACCAATAAATTATCCCTTATAAATACAGTGGACTCTCGATAACTCGAACCTCGTTAAGTCGAAATCCTCCGTAACTCAAAAAAAATTTGTATTTCCTTCGGCTGAACTCTTAAATACGCGATATATCGAATTATCTAGACTCTGTAACTCGAACTTAGTATCGTTTTCCTTCCAGTATCGATAAGGCATATTTATACTCTATAACTCGAATTTTAAAAGTGAAACTCTATCAGTCGAAGTTAGTAAAATATAAAGACGTTTTTCTCCAAAGTGTCCAATCTTATAGCAATCAAACCTAAATTCCTATAGGAATGTTCAATACTTCTTATATTCTTGTTTGTAATGTACATTTTCTTCCTAAGTTATTTTCATGCAAAATTGTTGACTGTTAATCGGTTCGTATCTAGACATCATGAGTGCTACATAAAAATTAACAACTTGCTTTATGCTATTACTTTATGCTTTATATGACAGAAATCAATTGTTTTCTTAATTTGTGGTCTAATCTACTTGCAAACCTCGAACATCTTGTTAAGTCGAAAACTCGTTAACCCGAAGTTTTTATCACTTCCCTTGGAGTTCGAGTTATTGAGAGTCTACTGTATATGTATATGTATTCATAAATATACATAAACACGTAGATGATTATGATGAGGACGAGGATGATTTGATCGTCCGCACTGATATCACTAGATTAAGCCCACTGATCAAATATATGATCAAAATGTATATTTAAAAAAACTTGAAATAAAATCCCGAGGTCCCAGCCAGCTCATAAAATATCTGTATCGGTGTGTCATCGACATACAATTAAAGTCATATAAAAAAATCATGAATTCATTTAACGATTTCTGTGTGAGCTTCACACCCAGTGTGATGTTAATTCTACAAAGGACAGATTGAATCGTATATTTATATGTAGTAGGATTATTGTTATTATATATAATAAATATATATAAAAAAAGAAAAGTAAATTGGGTGACTAGAAATAGAGAATTTGGTCGTTATACGCCTTTACGAAGGGTCGTAACGGGCCAAATTCCAACCGATTCGCGACGATTATCGACGATTGGATTCGTGCTTGTCTATATATAGGACACACACACTTGTGTGACATATATGAATAAATATATATAAACGATTGTGAATAAAAGAATAAAAAATTTACCTCTGAGCGTATCCCTTAAATTTAGGTAACGCATTAAGGTCTGTCACCTTTTTTTTATTTTTCTTTACCCACCACCCCCTGTAACCCGGGTGTACTTTATGACTGGCACCGGAGACCCGGGTAAGACTAAGGCGAGCCTTTAGAGCCGAAGGTTCATTTCTAACCTGCCCTCGATATCTAACGAACCCCAAAGGTGAGGAAGAAACGAGAGCGAAATCTGAGTTAGTTCGTGGGCCGCTTATAAGACCATCGAGTAGACGAACAAAAATAATAAAGGGGAGGCAAGGGACCCTCGAGAGGCAACAGTAAGCCCGAACCACCGCAACGAACTTTAATTGTATCAGGATGTCGATGTCGAACCAGAAGGGTGTCCTATCATGTACTTTTTAAATTTGGGTCGATGGTTGGTATTAAAACCAAGGAGGATGCACGCACTGTTTCTATTATTGTCTCACGGGGTGATCTCTCTTAAAGATCCCATTGCACTCAGTCGTCTTACTTGCTCGGTTTTCATCCCCAAATAAAATATTTAATGTCTGTGAATGCTGAGGAGCTCACGGGCCGCTACGCACTTTCATTGTCCTCCGATATTGGCTTATTCGCTCGTTGTAACTCACTTCCTTGTCCGGCGAGCTGCCACAGGATCCAGCACAGTGTCACCGACTTTTAGTCTACACCAGTCTTGTGTTATATAATGGCGAGTCCTTTCTGAGGAGGGGAAGAGAATCTTTGGTTCGAGGGACACAAAATAAAATGAAATTATTTTTTGTATATATACTCTTGTCTATTCATATATATGACATACACGAGCATTATATTTGTCTCTTGAGGACAATGGACGTGAATTAAGGATTAAGGACAGAGCAGTGTGGGAATACGGGAATGACAGGAGAATATTATTTGAGTGTTTTGTCTGTGGATTTTAGTACATGTACATATAAGTCTATACGTGCATACTAAATCGTTATTTTTTTTTTTTTTTGACAGAACAAGAGTAAGGAAGTTGAGAATAGAGGGATGGAATTAAAAGTAAGGGGTATGTCTTTGTAACGAAATCTTTTTGAATCCCCGGAAAAAATGAAGAACCCTCGTGCTGCGAAATTAATAAAAAGACAGACCGAAATTCACTTTTCAAAGCCGCAATTTTAACTGGCAAATTCGATAATTTTTTGAGCCACAAGATGCCCCAGTTACCGACCAGAGGGCTCTTGATGTAAAACGAAAACCACCAAATCGTTTTCACTTTGTACGCTAATTTTGATCCTTGATAACGCTACGCCAGGTACGACAGTATCTCTTCTGAGTCACTTGGCCCTATTTCACAAAACTAAACTCAACTAAACTTTATTTTATTTTCTTATTGTGTTTTATGTATTCATATTAATATATTCTTTGCACACGAAGGGTAAGGACCTACGCGATAGTATCTTGCGACAAGTACACGAAGAATCAGGAATAAGGATTCACCTTAATATTCTTTTGTGATGAATAACCCGAAACTCTTCTTCGTCTTCTTATATTTTTATTCTCCTTAAATCCAGGTATACATTTAATGGTAAAATTTTGTTGGTGAAAAAAGTGAATTAGCGATGCAAACGAGCTCGCGTGAGAGTGGCTTACCCCTGATTCTACTCAAGAAAAACTTTATTATACATACATATACCACGTGCGCCGATAAATATTCAATTTTAGCGGACGCAAAAGTGAAATAAAAATTGTGTATTGTAATTTGAATTAGAATTGATTCTAAAGGTCACGTGCTACATATCAAATACTCTCGGTGCTCCCGATATACATATAGATATTTATGTACAAGGAAGTGCATCTGCAAAATATTAAATTTTAACGAATTTACGACTAGTTCATTCCATGCCAGAATACGTATAGGGAAAAAAAGTTGCAAGTAAATGGGGCTCAACGTTGTAAGTATTGTTGTATGATCTTATTTAAATAGCCGAGCGATATTTTAGTAACCGTTATTATAACTTATAACATGTAGCTATTTTTTTGGCTATTATACTTTGAAGATCGACAGTTTATGATGTCGCATTGTTATGTACATGTTGAGCGACTCGGATTCTAGACGATTTAATTTCAATAACCGAACAACCACCATCGATCAAAATCAATTCCAGCCGTTTGATTAAACCCATTGTCTGCCACTGAAATCCATATTTATTTTTTTGAAAATTGTCTTCATCATTTATGACACGGTTTTTACAAAAATTATGTAACCATGAATCTGGATGGCTGTTGTTCGGATTATTGATGTGCTCCCTTAATTTTGGGCATAAGCGAATATATTCTTGCAACCCTCGTCCCTCGGTGGCATGACCAGCTTCTGGCTCGTGTCAATCTTAAAATATTCAAATATTGTCCCTTTTTTTCTCAACATTATTGTTATTTATTATTCTTTTCTCGCAGCCCGTAAGGCGATCTCAGATGCGCGAGCACGCGTCCGACGATTATAATTCTAATATCCCCGGCGTCTTTATCGTCGAGGCTCGTCATCAATGTACTTATATATTTATATATACTCATTTTTTGAGGCTATGATGGGTGCATATTATTTTCGGCGCGTCATTGCTACAAGTGTTGACTCTTGACGGACTGAAATCCCGACACGCGACTGAATTTTATATTTTTATTTATTAAAATCCTCGAGGCTTTCATTTATTTACATGTTTTTCATTCCTTAGCAGCTCGTGGCTCACTAATTTTGCATGCCACGTGTTTTTTGTCAAAATTTTTATTTAAAAGAATAAATTTTACTTTTAAACTCGGCACTCGAATTTTAACTTCTGCATCCTGTAGTTACTAAATATTTCTGTATAAATTTTTTTTTTTTTTATTTCAGAGGCCAAATTTTTGTTGAAAAATTTTCAAAATTTCTTTCAATCACAGACTCAATAAAATTAACCATAAATTTATTTTATTATCCTTGAAAGTGAATTAGATTTTTATAAACTTGACATTGAAAGCAAAGTGACAGTTGCCACCCACACACAAAATTTATGCGTTAAATATTTATGTTATGTGTTTATGTAGTTTGGAAATACTTAATCGCAACAATATTTCCTTTTACATTGTCTGCGAAATAATGTGCGTTTTATCGACTTAAACTTGGACATACATGTTTCCCAATAGCTGCAACAAACTTGCAATATCGCGGATGTAACTCGTGGCCGGTAAATGATGGCTGATAAAACGGTGACGTGAATTGTCGAGCGTGGGTGGAACCTGACTATTTTACTGCCAAATAAGTTTATAAGATGATGTGATGTGATAGAATTTTCACATCAACGTCAATTCAAATTTATCATCGGAGCTTTCAGTAAACGAAGTATCAACACCGTCACTTGAGTTTACTAAGTAAATATAAAAAAACAACACGATTAAGTTAATTATGAGAAGAAAATGATGACTGAGACTGATGACATAAAAAGATTTATGTCACGTGCACAAGAATTCCGCGAACATTAATATAGAGTGTTTGCCAAGTTGCCATGATTATTATCACTCAGGTTAAACCTACACCCTGTGCAAATTATCTGAGTATATAGACATACCATCTTACAAATAATCCTTTCATTCAGTCATTATTCTCAATTGCAGAATAATCAAATTTTTATTTTATTATTTATCACTTTTCTTTTTAGTTGATAATTTCACTGAGGGAAAAAAATACTTTTGAGAATATGACATAACAATGAATGTCCATATTGTTGACATCTATTCCTAAAACATACGTAGTCATGGGCTATACCTTCGATGACAATCTCCGAGATACGGATCTCAAAAAAATAATTTTTTTTCAACTTTTTTGAGTTTCTTCGCAATAATGCGTCATAACAAACGACAAAAGTTCATCTTGTTGACAGGAAAAGAGAGCAGTGGGCACAAATGGTACTGTTACCCTGTCTTCTTTTGTTTTTATCCAGACCAAAATCAGACTTCTACTGCCTATTATTTTCATTAGCCTGTTTCTGATCGTCTTTAGATCAGAAATAGCTTTAAATTTTTATAAAAATTCAAAAGACAGACCAATTAGCCCAAATGCAATCTACTTAAACTAAAATCAGATGAAATTTTTCGACCCGGAAAGAGTATTATTTTTTTAACGTGCCAGCAACTTTATTTATTCCTCTTAAGACTGTCGATCTCGATACCATCACATCAGAGCAAAGTAACCGACGATTTTACACTCGCCTATGAACAAACATCAGTTTTAACAAGCCTTGGCATCCCGGTCGTTATTGGCGTCTACTTGCTCTACTATGCTAGTTTTTTCTTTAAAAAATTTATTATCTTACCGGATGTCGTTACGTAATTGCGAGCATTTCTTTTACCATCCCTCGATGAATATTTAATACAGTCGATTGTATGCACCCGGAACAGTTCACTGGAGTTTAAAGTGTCGATACCCCGAATAACCAATCGAATTTATTATCCTCGACTATGAAATTAGGCTTTATTCTTTATCGCTTTCTCTCGAAATTTTTTTCTTCTTTTTTTTATCATCGGCTGATTGTTAACTCGAACGGCAAACGAAAAAAAAATTCAGCTTGACAGCTGGCGAGCTGGTTCGCTTTCATATTATGATCACTAAAATTTCATTTTATCCATATATTAAAATGTTAAATTGAATTTTTTTAAAAAAAATTACTATCATATTGCAGTAAAAATATATATCACAACCAGGGCGTCCAATAAAATTACTACACTAAATAATAATAAACCAGGTCCTTGAAAAAAATTTAATAAAGTTTAATTAGAGAGAATTTTTTTAATTTGCTGATAAAATATTTGTGCAGGAAAAAGCTTTTAGATTCTCGATAAATCTTTAGTCTACTTAGCCTTAGAAGTCTCATAATATAATATATTTTATTATACTTAACTTCCTTTGTAATAATCTAATCCGGAATGTCTATACAATACCGGCACCAAAAAAACGCTTTAAAAAATAAGTATGTAAGTGTATTATTAAAAAGTTTGATGTTCGTTAGTGTGCATTGGCAATAAACTGCATCGCGATATTTTTTTTTTTCACTAAAAAAGTTTAAGTAAGAGGTAAAGAAAGTTCAATATATGTTGTATAGACTTTGTGTGTGTGTGTCATTATATAGTCGATCGCAGCAAATCCGATAATTGTGAAAATAAATGAGATTTGTGTTAAATAAAAACTTCTCTGTGCATTTATAGGTATTTATGGACATTTAGAGTGGACATTAGCGTGTTTAAATACCCGATGAATATAATTAGGTTATTGTATTTAAATAATTAAATTTTAAGCCGAGTGGACAGGGTTTGGTCGAATAACTGAAGCGTGAGTTTTAAGGAAAATAAAAAAAAGAAAAGAGGAAGAGGAATGAAAAGTATAGAGAGAAATAAAGATTGTAGGCAGCAAACAGCACGTTGGTAAGTATAATGGTCGGTCGTGCAGGTTTTGGTGGCCGGGGGCTGAAACATGAAAATGGTAATGGAGAAGAGTCCGAGGCTGAGCTAAAAGTCCGTGCAGTGGCCTCTGCTATCGTGGCAATGTGGCGTGTTTTAAGGATACGGATATAATTTTTACAGTACGTTGTATCCTATTAATCGGAATATCGATGTCTGTTGAGTCGCGGCGAAGTTGTCTTGGTCTTAGAAGTGTATTAGAGGGAACTGACTGGTATCCAGGGGTATAATGCAAGGCGGAGGAGGAGGAATGAAATGAGAAGGTGGTGGAGGACTCGAGGCACTCTGGGCTCGCGTGCCTCTGATAATTATACGCTCGAACCGAGACTCGAGACTGGAGAATCAAGTCTAAGGTTCTCTGCTGGTTATTCGACAGGGTCGGAGTTGACCGGCGTCTAATCGATTCGCCGGTTCGACATGGAAATGTTCTTGAGTGTCCCCGAGGGCATTTGATGGATTTCCTTCAATTTGTTGGGTCGATGTTTCTTCTTTTTGTTTTGTTTTGTGGTCAGCCGTAAATGTGTCTGTTGTTTTTCGAGGAGAGGAATTTTGCGGGCGAAAAGTAGCTGAAAATGTCGATAAGAAATGACAGGACAGAATCGCTCGGCGGGACAAACGAGAAGGTGATCGGTGATCGGTCCTCGTGGTCAGAATCGGGAATGTAGTTTTGCCAGTACGAAAGAGAAAGTTAAGTAAAATAAAGTAAAGTAAAGTATAGTGAGGGCGACGGAGTGAAGTGTCAACAGATTTAGCACCGGTAGTGAGTCGTAGTCGGGTCGATGAATGGTCAAGGGGTGGACAAGCGGAACGTGCGGAGGCATCGATCGAGTTTGCCACAAAGTAGTGCTCGCCGGAATGGAGAAAGCGGAAAAAATAAAGGAGAAAGAGAGTAAAGAGTAGCATAAAATGAAAAGAAAAAAAGACAGAATCGAGTGAAATAAAATAAAAGATGTGGAGAAAATAAAAGGAAAATGGGGAAATGGAGAGACGCGGGGTGCTGGTGTGGAATGGAAGCTGGGAAGAGGACTGAGGAGATGCTGCTGGTGGTGAGGGTGGAGTGAGGGTGGGGTGGGGGGTGATTCGTGGTGAGCCAAGAGCCGGGCTCACGATCAAATATTAAGTCTTATCTGGCGCCGTTTCACCCGGACGCCCGGATCGTCTCTCCTCTATCTTACTCTTGTTAGACACTCGCTGGTTGTCTTCGTCACTCTAATTACCCTCGCCGCCGGCGCTTAGTCTCTCTTATACATATATACATATCTATATATATATTTGGTTTGCCTCCTCTCTTCTTATATACCAGTTACCACTACCACCTTCACCCCACCAACTCAAGTTCATTTGGTGGGCTTCCCTCCTGCGCCTTGTCACTCAGCCTCGCTCACGCGAAATCGACGACTTTAGTCGCAAAATGCGTACACGGAAACTAAATTAAAATGAGTTATTTACATTAAACCGCTTCTCAGTACATACCTAAAATTATTGACTCAAGACGTTGGTTCGTGTCATCCGAAATTATATTTTTTTTCTCTGAGAAATTTAATTTTCGACGTCGTCTGAGGAAAACCCTTGGATAGTATTTCCCAATTCAAAAAATAACATGGGAACAACCGCCTGAGAATTTATTCACGCGGTCACCGAGCGCGAATAATTGATTAAAAAATTTTTTTTGGCCGGGGGGTGGCGGCTAGTATGCACGCGGCGTTTCTTTTTTATCCTGAGATGACTTGAGGGTTGAAAAAGACACGACTCAAGGAACCTCGGGTCTCGTTACACTTAATACATATATGTATTATGTGTATATATTTGGGAATAAAAACGAGGGAGCTGTTCAACGTTCCCTTGAGGGTTTCGCGATTGAAAATTCCTTCCTCGCGATGAGCCTCGTTCGACGATTGGTCGCGACAGAAAAAAAAAGTTTTCTTTCCCTAATGACCTCATCGAAGTGGTTTACCGTTAATTCAACTCCTCCATCCCCTCCGACCCTTTGTCATCGGTCCCCTTCTCGTCTCCTCCTCAAAATCTCCCTTCCTCCAGCTTCTGCTGATGTCGTTTTCGAAATCCCGCGTTCTCTTCTCGTTAAGCCCAGCACCGCACATCGCCCATTTTCGTCGTTTATCCAGCTTATACTCACTCCTCGAAATTCCCTCATCCTCATCGTCATCTCGGTCTCAGCGCTTCAATGTTTATCAGGTGACCCAGAAAAATATTTACAAGCTCCGACTAAGTCACTCTAGCTGCTGGTAACCAGTTGCCAGTTGCTAGTTACTAGTGTAAGACAGTAGCCGTGACGATGGGACTCGTGACAGACAATCAAGTAGTTTGATTTGCGGAACCAACCAGCGAATCACCGAGAGAGATTGATTGCGACTGGTGATCGATCCGTGATGGCAACGTCATTAGACAGTGTCAGCATAGATTGTCGTGTGTCTCGGTTCATTCCAGCAGGGCACATTAAATGGAATTGAGTAATTTCATTTGAATCCCACCAGCGAGTCGATGATGTTATCTCTTGATTCTAAATACGATTGGCTCTCTCCTTCTCGCCAGCAAGTACATACCGTAAAGTCAGTTAAGTGCAACTAGTCGTTATAAAATACTTTCAACACGGAAAAGAATGAAAAAAAACCCGACTAATAATAACAATAAAAAATAAATAAATAATTATTATAATAAAGGATAAAAATGGGGGAAATAAGCTTTAGCTCGGAATAGTATGTGTGTGTGAGTTTGTGTGTGTGCGCCAACGACGATGGATAAACCATAGGCTCACGACCCCGTTATTCGCGCGTAATCAATGGTAATTGCACCTAGCGGCAATCCCCCCACACAACATACTCACTCTTATAACACACACGTACATGCACACTGTTGGGCTACTCTCCCTCTTGTAATAATGTTCATGTACAACTCACTTACACGCTCATGTTATTTAACGTCGAGTTATTTAACGCGGTAAGACAAGTTTTACCCAGTTTTGCGGACAGGGCATTACAACACGGCATTTCATTAATAACACGTGTATGTATATCTATATAGAGGGTTTCTGTGCAGCATTGCTCGATCGATTTGTACAAAGTGTCGAATTAAAAACGCATATAATACTTCTGGCCTAATTACTCCCTCGTGTACTTCAGCTTACAACTTTAAATCGTGGGATAAGAATCAGATTCACGTAATAATATGCCGCGTCTTATTTTAACGAGCGGGGGCAGTACATGTATATATGTATATATGCATACACATATACATTTAACTTTCATTTCTTCCTAATTCTTACAATCATGTATCCTTTAATGTACTCACAATGTATGAGTGTGTGTGTGTGTGAGTGTGAGTGTGAGTTGGATGTCTACCAATACAATGAGATTTTTATCTGCCAAAAAAGATGAGGATAAAAAAAATAAATAAGGGAAAAACTGTCTTAAAGGGGTGGATTATTTTCTACGCGGCGAATGCTTCTCCATCCGCTGTTAAAGTATTTGTATATATATATATATAGACATATAGTCGCTCTCGAGCTTTTTATTTTCTCGCTCGCTCGGTCGGTTTCTTAATTTTTTTTCAGCTGCAGACGCCAACGAAGAAAACGTCTATTGATTTTCAGCCTTAATGAATTCGAGCTAACAAAAAAAACCCCTCTGTATTTTATTCTTATACTTTTTTTCGGGCGTCCGACTGATGGCTTACACCCCCGCATTTAAACACACGCTTTAAACACAAACCAACTCGGTGAGAGTGTATGGAACAAGTAGGTAGTATAGCTGTAGCAAACCAGCAGCTTACTAACCCCATCCGCTGATTCCACGAAGCCACGCCAATCACTGCGCGGCGGCATAATTACAAGCGTGCAGGCTAAAATAGCAAACTAACCAGCCCTTATTCTTTTTCGGTAAACTCTCTATAGCTTCTTGGCCGCCTCCCAACCCCCTCGCGTTCATTTTTAAAAGTCTATTTAAGCCGGTACTCTCGGGTCAATGGAAAAAAAAAAAAAAAAAAAAAAAAAAACAAGAAAAAAACAATATCAAGAATAGAATAGAATAGAATGAAAAAGAATTAAGCTCTGGCGAACAAAAAAAACGTAATCAAGTCAGGGTAGTATTTATAGCGAGTTGAATTGCACGAATGCACCCTCTCGAGTCCACTTTTACTCAAGTTTACATAAATTTAATATTATTTATTTGAAAAAATCACGAGCTTCCACGGCCCGATCGCTGGGCTTTCGAGTGTGAGCCGGAGATCGAGATCAAAGAAACTCGTGTCAAACGACTCGAAAATCAACCCTCAGCGTGAAATAGCCTCAGGCACTTTAAAGTACGTCAACGTGTACTTTATTGTGTGAAGTCGTTTCAAAAAATCTATTTCTCCGATTGCCAAGATGAGATGATGCTTCACAAAATACTACTCGCAACAAAGACTATTATGGACACTTGAATCGGTGTTTAGTGCGACAATTAAACTCTCGGAGATACCGAGCCGGCAATGGTGTAAAAAAACTTGAAGCCCCGAACTACACGCAGCTTGGCCGCGAGGGTGCGTTAATCGAAATGAAACCGTGCGAATGAAAATTCTATGCTCCCGAAGTAGATTATCCCACGAGTTTAACGCCTCCTGCATTATTTTTTTTCTATTTTATTTTATTCTTTTCTCTTATCCTCTTTATTCTTTTTACACTTACCACCAGGAGGGTAAAAAAGAGTGTTCAATCTGCAATCAAGAATTCTTTCAGCCGAGCGGCGTTGATTGCGAGCCGTTAATTACAAGACGTTTTCTTCTTCTTCGGATCTCCTCCTCCTTGTTCTTCTCAGCTCATTCACTCATTCACTCCGGCGTTCCTATCCTCTTAGTCGCCCTCTTGAACGCAATTTCAATTTACCAAATGCCGCCCAAGGGAACACAAGCGAACGCCGAAAGACATCCAACTCTTATTTCGAAAGATACTCGCGCTGATGACTGACGACTGCCGACTGCCGACTGCTCAGTGATAGAATATATCACTGGGTCACGTCATCCGAATACATACTTGGACATATATAATTAATTTATATTATATTTAAATATATATATATATATATATATATATATATATATATATATATATATATATATTTATTTCCCATCATAACATATATTTAAAGTATTCCCATTTGTGAATACAAACTCTTACCCTCTGTCGAAATAACTTTATTTCAAGAAGACCGTTGCATCCAATGAGCTCGCTATCTTTTTTTAAGAACCTCCAATCGATAAGGTATTTTAAGGGATGGTGATGTTTGATGGCGGATGGGTTGATGGGCATACCACCTCCAAGAAAAATAAAAAAAATAGTGATAGTAGTGGTAATAGTAATAGCTGCGGCAGTAGTAAGTTTCCGTAGACGATCGAATTCAATCGGTAATTAATTTCGTCTAATCCAGTGGTCAGCGGACTGCTGGAATCACGATAAAAGCGCCCAAGATTTTTTAATTATTTTTCTTCGTCATAAATCTTGAAGCTCTGGTTGGGGTCTATCCGGAACTTCTAAATCTGCGAAATGAGATCGAAGAATTCCGGGCTCATCCCTACTTTAACTTGTACCACCGAAACTTATACCAGTAACAGTAGTAGTAGCACGACTACAAACGACCCACACAACCATCGGCACGTGTATTTGTCGAGTCGTTGATACCAACACTGAGGCCAATGTATGACTTGGCATCGCTCAAACACCCTCGCGTAAGGGGCCGAGAGAAAGATGATAAAAAATATGAGGCGTAAAAATCACGTGGTGTCATAATGAGATTCGATCCAAGTCACCAGCGTGGAAGTGCGCCTTCAGGGACTCGATATTTTTAACATCCACGGTTGCTAAATTTAAAAAATTAAAATTTTTTAAACACCGATTTTAATAAATTCACTGCGCACCTCTACACCGTGCGTCAGTTATTATTTTATTTTTCCTTGATATTTTGAATAAATTCCAGTCGCAGTTTCTGGGGCTAAACAAATTTCATCGAGTATGGAAAAAAAAAAAAAATAAATAAAGCGGACAAAAATAAAGAAAATATCGAATGTCAAAAGGTGTTGGGATTTTGACGAGCTGCACACATACATCCAAATGGGTTTTACCTTGCCCATATTATGGGTTCGATCGGTTGAGTTCGATCGGCAGTGGATCGAACGCTAGACCTTCGAAGCACCCCCTTGGCACCAGTCGTGGCTCCTATATCCCTCAATACAATGTTCTCACGTCACAGACAAAGGTCTCAGTAATGTGAAATGAAAATCGTTTCTCTTTTTCTCACATGTGTAGTAAGAGTGTGTCTTGATCACATCTACATGCACAGAAAGGAATGGAAGAATGAATAAAGAATAAAAGAAAGAAAGAGTACTTATAACAAATATCTAAAAGGTTTTCACACTCTCCAAGCATCTATCGATACACACGAGGCGCACACATATCAACGGCTTCGTGAAATCAGTTACGAAATCACGGCTTTCCATTCGCAAGGGAATAAGTTTACCCTTGCCTCTTTAATTTTTACCTCTGCTCGGGTAACCCCTTCCCCCTTGTCCCCCGCACCGAGATCATTAATTTGTAACGAACCGGCGCCGCCTGTTATTATCGTACGTTACGCGATCACGCACATCAGCCCGCCTGAGAACAACATTTATTTTAACGGTGTTGGTTATTATATTCAAAATAATAATGCATTAATACGTAATGCCAAAAATTTAACAAAGACTATTAATTTTATAAAATATTTACTCTCAATGATTAATTCACGTGTGAAAATTCGTCCCGTCAATATGTCAACGCTCTTTTCTTTTTATTACAATTATTATTTTTAATCAATCGAACGAATCGATTCGCCGAGTTGTATGAATCATTTATTAGGAAATAAAGGCACGGGTATGTCGGTTATTTATTTTTTAATGACAATGACAATGACAATAAAAGCCTAATTTTATTTAGGCAAATAAAATACTGCTGGAAATTTAAAGATCCCTCAGAATTAACAATCTCGTGGTTGCGTTGAGTAATGATCGATGTACATAGATATATATATATATATATATATATATATATATATATATATAAGTAATGTTGGAGCGGTGATTACCATAATTTGATTACCCCGCGATGCAGTAATGGTCGCGTGGCTCGAGCTTGTTCGGGCTGGCTGGGTTATTTTTTTATTTTAAGTAACGAGTGTACATAAACATATATAGTTAGATATATATAGCGATCACCGTAGATGTAATGTAATGTAAAGTAGCTTCAGACATATATCAGGAGCGAGACTCTTCTTGTTATTGTGCTTCCAAGGCTCACTGACACAACAAAATACGGGGAGTTAGATAGGCGATTTTAAAACGTCGATTCTCACGAAACGCGTGCGCTTATATCTTATATTCTTTTACATTATTACGGCTCTCATTTAGTTTACAATGTGAATTTATAATAATACATGTACATGTATAAGACTGTAGTTGGTTATTTTCTTACGAGCATATATACTATTACTATTATTATTATTGTTATGGCTATTATTATTATTATCGCTCTGGAGATATTTCACTTAATATAATATTATGTCGCCAGTAGCGCGCGCAGAGGCTATCAGCAATGGATGGATTATTCACGTAACGAACGACAAGTCATTACCATAATTACATTACCGCGTTGTCATATAGATGTACACGAGCGTCGCGTGGTTCAGCCTTGTTCAAATCAAACTAAAACTCTATTTTTTTTCACATGCTACCAATCAGTGCGCTCTTATTGGCTGCAACTAAATTAAATGGCATTTTATTGTACCTGGGTATCAAAATAAAAATAAAATAATCCATCCTTATAAATATATACGTTTTTTTTTTTTTTTTTTTTTATGTCTACGTCTGACTACTTTGACGGGTCTTTTGACTGACACTTCGACCGCGGAAAATAGAACGAGAGCTAAGAATTTCGGCGGTATAATCTAAGCACAATATATATTTATTTATGTGAATATGTGTGCGGAGTACCTGCGCATTCTGTGTATATAAATCGACAGCGGACACTTTGTAATAAAGCCTGGCGAAGAAACGAGGGAGGGGGGGGGGAGTTGGGGGAAGAAAATGGACAGAGGATTGGATTCTTGCGAATAAAAGAATATAAGACGGGATAAAAGACGTAAAGAGAGACGGATGAATGTGAAATGGAATGAGAAAAATCAGAGTTGAGGCGACTGTAGATAGTGTATGGTAGAGAAGTGTATGGGGGATGAGCTCAGGTGGCCGGGACAGCCGGTGGAAAGGGGATGAAGGGAATAAAGAGCAAGTCCAGCAGTCTACTCGGGTCTCTCGGATCAATCGATAGGGAAATATCGGCGGGGTGAGTAGTTTGAGGATGAGGAGCAAGTAGTGGAAGAACCAGAGCCTGCACCGACCAGTAAGAGCTCTAAGAATAAGAATGAGGAGCACGAGGAAGAGGCAGAAAGAGGAGAGATGCATACGTATGGGTGATTGGGAGGGAGACGAGGATTCTACGTATGTGGGCGAGGGTGGCGTTACGGATGCATAGGGGGTGGCATTAGTCGACGAGAGGCGGCTTCTACGGAAAATCGTACTGAGCTGCAGCTTCTTTGTTCGCCCGGGAATCCTCTCTCCTTTTTCCTTTTCTTCCATACATGTAGATATGTGATGTATGTGTGCATATATATACATACATATATGTACCGTTGTCTACGATCTCGACCTGGACGCTTGAGTGTTTCTTTTATTTTTCTTTCTTCATACTCTCAAGATCTCCACACATTTGGATACCATTTGAGCCGGGGTGGAACAAAATAAAAATGAGACACTTTTTATTTAAACGTCTTTCCTTAGTCTTTTTATCGATCTAACGATTTATTTAAATGCTTCCTTCCTCTACTCAGACTATTCTATTTATATTTTTAAATCGATTTTTCTTCTCCTCTTTTTTTTTTTTTTTTTTTTTTTTTTTTTTGACAACCTTCGATTTTTAAGTATGGTAATTTATGGCCAAGTTTCGGAAGATATTTTTCTTTAGATTGTTGTAATTATTGTGGAAAGAGGATTTCGGATGTAAGCGCAAGTGGTGGAAGCTCTTGAGAGTTTGATTTTATAATGCTCAAGATTCGCGGTTATGACCCTCGATTCGATGATTATTTCTTATTATCGCCCTTCGTGATAAACTCAATTAAAACGTCTCGGGTTTTGTAATTCCCAACACCCCCTATATACACTCGATACGTCTCTTTTATCGTTTAAATCCCCATCTTGCTATTGAGTAGGGATCCGAAGGTTCGAGATTATGTAACGTTACGCGTTAACGATTCACTCTAAAAATATTGCTTAATTTTAAATCCATGAATGATTAATATATAGACGCCTCAATAGCCAATAAAAATATTTTTATTTATATTCAAATAAAAATAAATATTTCATGACACAAATAACAGAGGAGGTCGTTCGAGCGCCTTGGGATTTTTTCTTTAACAAATGTGTGTTGAAGTGACAAAAGAAAATTTCTTAGTCGTAATATAAATTGATTTTATACTCACACATGCACACACATTTATCAACTGTATTCGAGGAGTGATCTGATTGAACTGAAACGACGTTATCATTCCATTTACACAGTTTAGATATGCACCCACGCAATATATACATCAGGTGGGTTAAACAGATTCACCCCTATCATCCTCTGCCTTTACATTGACTCTGCGGTAGAGGGCGATGTGTCTCTTGCGAGCGAGAAGAGCACTCAAGGAGTGCTACTCACTGCCAATGATATGGCTTCAGTCGAGGGTTAAAAGTCTTTTTGAATTTTCTCTCGGTAAAAGGGTTGCGGTGACGCAAACTCAGAGTTGGCTGAGTGGTTGGAGACTCAAACTCTCCCATCTAACTCTAAACCGAAATCAAAATTTTTGACGGCAAAATTAGTCCGCGATTTCAGGAAAATTCTGTGATTTCTAGGCGCGAGCTCAAGGCATCGGGGAAATCAGTCGGCGGCGAATGAGCCTTAGGCACGTACTAGAATCGATTTAAATTGCAAATCGATTTCATCTCTTTGTAGTCACCCAACAGAGTCGAGCAACATAGCAGCGGCAATGGCAACACATCAGCTATCTCTCGATACGTGACAAGCTAACGCAGCTTTTTAGGGAGCTACACTAGATATGTAGAGCCCACGCCAGATTCCTCTGAACATCTCGAGACGCCGGTTGCTAGATGTGCAGCATTAGTCCTCGAGTCTTCGCGGGGGAAAATCATGGAAAAATAAACGAGTGAGGGATGCTAGAAAACGCGTAGCTCAACTTATTTGGGATCCATGTGAGGGGTAAGATTGAATACGTATCGCACGTGCGACAATTTTCTTCTTCTCTTTATAAATTTTTTTACGCCCGTGAGAGAAAATTTCTTTAAAAAATAAAGAGAAGAGAATAAGAAGAAGAAGAAGAAGAAGAAAGAGTTTCACTTCAAAAATCAATGTCGTAAAACAGCTTTGATTTAAAATACTCCGGCAAGTAAGACCTTGAGGTGAATTGAACTTATAAGTAATCCCTTAATTAATTCAGCTATTGGATTAATGTCTATTGTCATTTTTAATGCCCATAAAATCCGGTGTTTTTTTTTAACCCCAGCCATAAAATTAATGCAATTAATTTGAAGGTAAACTGGCGCGAAATTTAAATTAAAAATCCATAGCACAGTGGAGGTGGCTGTGTGAAGATGTCGTAGAAAAAAAAGTATCAGTATAAATATATATAATAAGAAGCAAAAATGGCGTAAGTCTTTAGAGCGTACGTCCTACGTACTCGAGCAGCCTCACTGCCTACTCGAATCAAACAATGAAACCGAAGAAAAACGACGTGTCGGGAGTCTGGGGCCCAGAGGAGAGAAAAGAAGATACTGGATACTGTTCGCTACAGCTCGGACGATTTAAAAGTATGTGTGGAGTGTAGATACTCGGCGTTTAACGACGATTTCGATCGTTTACGACTTTAATAATTTAGGCGCAGCTCGGACGCGACGCTCGACACGTTTTGGCTCGTAAACCGCTGACTAAATCCGTATTTATGTGAAAGAAAAGGTAGCTGGACCCTCTGCATCCACGGGCATTTTTTTTTCTTTTATTTCTATTATCTTTTTTTAATTTTATTTTATTATTTCGAATCGGATACTACTTTTTATTCCCGTCTTTTTTTAACGTCTTTGTATTCGAAGATTTGTAAAGCCAACGGGGATACTTATGATTTTCTTGTAACCCCATATTCGTGCGTGAGACTTTAAATTTAATTTTTAAAACCTTGCTTTTGAATTTTAAATAATTTATTGCTGAGTAATTAAAATAATTATTCAAATCTATTTTTTACACCCGGACTATAAATCATTAGTTTAAATATTAATAAACTTATTTTATTGATTAAAATTATATTTATATTATTTATTAGCTGTAAAAAATATATAGT
Source organism: Microplitis demolitor (assembly GCF_026212275.2). Taxonomy (NCBI): domain Eukaryota; kingdom Metazoa; phylum Arthropoda; class Insecta; order Hymenoptera; family Braconidae; genus Microplitis; species Microplitis demolitor. The sequence continues at coordinate 20,040,421 of NC_068551.1, read as the reverse complement.
TTTAAGTAATCTTGTAAAAGAGTTGACACGTGTATTTTATATACATATGGATTTTTTTATACGTGCAAACGTTTGCCCAAGAAAGACCACGAGTTGTTTTTTCGGGGTGTGGTAAGCCAAGTACCCGAGGGTCGAACAAGGGTTTCTTGACCTTTTTCTCATCGCATCTTTATATGTACATATATATGTACGTATCTCTTGACACTCTGTATCTACACGGCTAGCCTATTTTTTTTATTTCACTTAAGCCCGTATATGTATATATATATATATATATATATACATATATAAGTGAAAATATTTAATAGCAACATTTGATTTTATACAAGAAATAAAAAATTTATATGAAATGAGATGCAAATATGAAATAGTTATTTAACGTTTTTTTTTTTATCAAACTCACCAGTCGAGGATACTGCAGAACACATCTACGCTCCTTCGACACCCTCACGTCCTGCAACAGAAGAGATAAGAGCTCGATCAGCCGGTGGAAATAATGCATGCTTGCGAGTTGAAATTTTCAGGTCACGATTCGCGGGATAAAAAGATCTTCCTTGACGTCAAAAGCAATTCCCTTCGAGCGGGTGTACATGTATACGTATATGTATATGTATATGTATAAACATATATATGTACAGTACATTAATATATATATATATAAATTCAGGGGCCCGAAATGCCACGCCTACGGGAATAGTTCGACTCTAAGATCGATCCAGAACTTTGTTGAACCGCGAAAAAGTGGATTGCCTACGCGTCTGATATCTCACTAACAATAAATACATCGAGCATAAATCTCTAGCTCGAAAAAAAACTTGAAAATTTTTCATAAATATCTAAGCGATGCACCCCCAGCAATATGTGCATACTTCTAGGTATCCAAGTGCAATAAGGGGATTCCATCATCTAGCTCTCGACTGTCGACAATAACCAGCGAGCGTCAGGAATATTATTTGTTAGATATAAAGACGCAATAAATATTGAAATTATGGATAAAAAAAATAAGTCATTTAGATTACAACAAGTATTTAAAGCCGGCGTGGCGAATCGTCATTGCGGTCGGCCTGTAGAATTAACTTTTAAAATAAATAAAAGAAATAAAGGAATTAAACAAGATTATAAGACCCGACTAATGGAGAAAATTTGACATTTCTCCTCCACGCAGACGGTGCAATTAAGCGGCCATTAATTAATACTCGCTCGACAATGTGTAGCCGTGTAAGAGTGAATGATGCGTTATACTCTTAGTCCCTGAGTTGTGTCCTCGCGGTTCCCCGTTTGCCGTTGGGTCTTCATAAATTTGCATGTCTTTGGGCGCGAGAATCATTTTTTATACCCATCCATACACCCATATATATATACACATACATACATATAGTTATATATATTTACGTAGTCCAGACTCAAATAAAGAGCGAGCACGTATGCAGAACTAAGACCGCTCGTGGAACCATGGACCTACAGCGGTGTCTTTTTCTACCTCGGCATACACACCAGAGTTCCTGTGGTGTTGCTCGTAATAACCGAGTGAATGTCTCAACGAAGGTGCGAGAACGGCCGTCGAGGAGAGCTCGTTACCGTCTCACTCTCCTTTTTACTACATAATAATATTTATCCTCTTCCTTTTCTACATTATTTTTACCCAGTGCGACTTTAGCCAACCTTAGACGTAACAAACCATGTGCACATCTATATATACATACATATACTTGTAAAATACATATATTATTATAATAATAACATCTATATATGTGTATAAATATATCCAAGTTGTCTCAGGAAGAAATGTCACACAGACTGGACCTCCATCAACGCTGTGAATCAATTAGCCACCGGGCATATTTTTATCTCCCGTCGTGGTCTCTCATAAATTTCGATTTCGGAATTCCTGGCGATAATCCGATAAGTGAGTATACAACACACACATGTATTAAGATTTAATTTTTTTATTTTTTTTAATCATTCCATGTATATATATTTATAAAATATGAATATACATTTAAATGGCGAAATGTGTGCGCTATATGACTAAATAAAATACGTAGTGGGACGTTGTCAGGTTGGCGAAGGAAAAAAAAATAAATGAGTTTGGTAGCCGTAGTTATATAGCGAGCTAGTGAAGTAAAAATTATTTAAAAGTAAAATATAAATACAAATTATAATGTTGAATGATATTTAATCATTTTACAATGTTTTATTGGACGACACGACAAACATATTTATTTTTATCCTAAGCTATGATCGCACTCGACCGCATTTTGTAGACGATACGAGTTTATTCGCGATTTATATATACATATATATATATATATATATATATATATATTATGTATGTTAGTGAATGTGTATAGAGACATCTGATGTGTGGCTTAAACAAATGCTCATGTATACTCGAGCCTCGGCTGAGATCCAATCACGGTAATTACACGCGTCGACAATTACAAGTGATCTCGAGAGTTAGGGTGGAGTTCGGGGGGCAGAGGGACGACTTCTTAGAGATGCTGTGCATATATATCTGTATGTATATATGTATATATTAAGAAAACAATGATGCTCGTCATCATTATAATTGTCGCGATTATTATAAACAGCGTCTGTGCCAGAATTCCAGAGCTAGACTTTATTATTTTTATTTATTGTATATATATATATGAGCAATAAAATTTAAAAATAATTTGCGATTTAAGAAACAGCTTTACTTGACAGGATTTAATAAAATTATTTTTACTATATGTAATAATTTATACGAGTCTAAAAATTAATTTTAATTTAAATAATTAATAGAGAAAAAATATATTAATATTTAAAAATTAATAAAAAAATAGTTAAATACTTGAAATATAATTAATAGTCTCTATAAAATTTAATTTGACGTGAGATTTATAGTAAGACAAAAATTGTCACAATTAATAAAAGCCGTAAAATTTCGTAAATTAATCCGGTATCTGAATACCCGGTTTATGTGTATTGTACATATATAGATGTACAGATTCATATAAATGTATGTATGATGATTCGAGTGTATGTCAATCCGTAGATAAAACCGTGTTTTTATCCCAAGTAACGCGTGGGCGAACCTCTAAACCGAGGATTGCTGGGTATCGGGTAAGACACCGAAGAGACACCGAATAGATAGAGAGTAAAAAGAGAGACAGAGTGAAAGAATGTATACGTGTTTGAATGCGTGCTAGAGTGGATGTCTCTTGCCTCGCCTCGAATTAATAAACAGCAACAAATGACTGCCTGTAACTCGTCGCGTCCCACTTCCAAGCTCTTCTACTTAAACTCTCCTACATCTTCTTCTCGCAGGCTTAATCGCAACACTTGCTCTCTTCCTCTCATTATTATTTTTTATAATCAACTGTCCATATTCCTCGTCACAAAGTGCCCAGGGCTTGGCTCACTCCGTATCTTATTCTCATATTCACCGACTGTCTTGCCATCCATACTTCGGCAATAGCCACCAACATTTATTGCCAACAGACATTTAGATTTATGTGTATCATTCAACCCGTCCAATCAGTTACCGTCATTTTTAATAACTATTTCATTTTTTATCGACAATTATCCTTCCCTCATTTTTTTTTCTGTCATCGTCTCCATTCTCCATCATTGCGATTAAATCCTCCGCAACAAATATTACAAATTAATTATCTTTAATGAGTAATTACATGTGTGTGTATGTGTATGTGCGCGTGTGTGTGTTTATTCTATAGTCAATAAATAGCTGTAGCTATAATTAATTTTTAATTACAACGGCCTTAGAAAAACACCTCGAACCTCGACACAAATTAATCCACGAATTAATAGACTTGTTTTTAATTCAAACGCTCCCAACAAATGACAATAAGTTGGGATCCTACTGTTTGATTACTGATGTAGACAATGTAGATGGTGATGATGATGATGATGGCGGTGGCAGAAGACGAAGGCGGAATTGTGAAACTTATATCATACACAACACGAGGCGGCATTAACATGACGTGTTTGAATTACTGGTGACTAATTTACATTTATAATTACGAACCAGCGTCTCAACCAATTAATAATTATAGATATACATTAATATGCTCTCGTATGAGTGTATGTGTACATAAAAATAGCTGATGTACTCCGCGACATTACTACATGACATTAGAATTCAATGGTAGGCAAACACTGTCACGTGATACTCGAGTAGAATTAATAAGACAAATTTATTGTCTTTCTCATTGTCGAATTTCCGGTTCTTTGTGTTAATACGTATATATTATATATTATTATACATTGTGTATACATGTATATATATATATTTTTTCATTTATTTCTGTTTTTGGTGTCATTTGCCTTTAAAATACTAATCATTCATCAAATACACATCGTACACACATACTACGGTATCCGTAATAAATTAACTTTTTATCTCTTGATAAAATTTAACGATTAAAAATACATAAATTTGAATTTAATTACAACCGCCTGACTTGATTATAAATTGCTTTAATGATAATTAAAAAATTTATCAATTTTGATTTTATCTCTCGCACACCGAGACTACAGTACGAGGTGTTTACTATTGAGACATCGCTCAACCACTGCCGTTTATTTAATACAATGATAATAATAATAGTAGTCATAGTAATAGAAAAAATAATAGAGTTATAATAATGACAGCTCGTAATTAAATATTTAATTGCGAAAATAATTACTCTCGGATAATTAGTTGTGTATGATTGGATTAATTGTTAAGTGAGAGCGAGCGTTGCTGCGCAATATTTAATTACTCTTTGGTTAATGGACAAAAATAACGGCTTGGAGGTAGAAAATTTTTCGTAAAGACGTCGGTTGTAGAAATAATATTTTATTTTGTGAAGAAACCGCGTGGCGGTACACGTGTTTCCGTTCGCTCGCGCGAGGGATAGGCCGATAAGTAATTTATAGCGGCATAAAAAAACATGTACCTCGTCACTGTATCCATGTCGCTGGCGTGGCTGATTAGTCACTAAATATTAATTGATATTGCGTCCAAGTTTAATTTCGTTGTAAATAATAAATAAATAAATTTTTTTATTTCACGCAACAAAAATTGTTTGGGTAAACTTGTCAATCGCCGGTGATTTAATTTTATATACTTAACATGGATGAAAATCCGTTTAAATAACGAATAATAAAGTACACGTCAGACAACTCGAGCGTAACGTGCGGGCGATAGAGAGAGAGAGAGTCCCCAGTGGCGCTCTCGTCAACGCGGTACGCCGAATACGTGGTGGGGGCGTCTGCGGCCGGCTACGCCAGAACTAAGGGGTTGTTTGCCTCATCGCTGTGCTCTGGAGTCCTCCGACACCCTCCTCAAGCCTCGCGTACTCCCACTCGGGCTATTTTGCATAGGGCCTGCGCGGGAAAGACACTAGTCTACTGTACACTTGTATACTTTACTTTACTATAAGAAACTATACTGAGTTATTATAAGAAACTCACTTGGTCCCATCAAAACTACTCTCACATTTTTATTTTCTTTTTGACTCTTAATGCTCGGGGAATTTCATAGACTATAAATTTTGATTTCTCTGTCAAGTCTAAGAATTTTTAAATTAAAAACGTTTGTTTTTTTTTTTTTTTTTTAATTTTTCATGTAATTTAAAAAAATACATTTAATCGTTAATTTAAACTGTCACAAAATAGTCTGACCTGCGTATTAGTGTCCTCAGAGAACGAAAGGTACAGAGCACGAAATTAATTAAATAACCTAAATCACGAGTACAGTATTCGTAGATCGGGGAGCCAATGAGCGAGAGCTCGGCAGTGTCAAAGGGTTGAAGCGGGTCCAAGCCGTCGCGAGAGGACTTTAAACCGGGGGTGGGAAAGTTAGTTAACGCCTCCGCGTAATTAAGCAAAACAGGAGAGGAAGTAGACCGAGTGAGAGTGAGATGAAGCTCGGAGGGGTTGCTCCTCCCAGGATGATACTCATCTCGAGTAAGAGAATACCCTCGGTACCCTCTCCGCCGGTGGCTCAGCTCTCAGAGACGGAGAGACGCCTCCGCTTCTAAATTAAACGAGAGGGACTTGGTTCTCGCTCTCTCGTTCTCGCTCCTCGAGTAGTCGCATGTATAATTAGCGCAACTCAGGGAGTCCCGTGAGCCAGATGAAGGTAGAGACGCTTTTGTGTGAGTGCTCACGGGGTAGGGTCGAGCTGCGTGGGTTCGCGCATGTGCCAGCATCCCTCGTAGCACCCTCTGAGTATAATGTATTCATAACATTGCCGGGCAGAAATTCTCTATTATATATATCTATACACATACACGTACGGTTCAACTTCTCATTCTCATACTCATCTTCTTCTAACATACAATTCAGTCTTCCTCACTCCCATATATATCTATATACATATAAATGTTAGATGCAGACATTGCTATACAAGTAACGTTCCTTATTCGTTCGTCATACTCGCCAGCTCATCCGCATCCCCGCGTCACTGGTAAGCTTTTACGAAAACGTATTCTCAATTTATTCGTAATATATTTCTGTCCATTTATAAATATATACATACATACATATGTAGGTAGGCAGGTATATATTTATGAGGATTTTGCAGTACGTAATAATGTACAGTGGACGAGTATGTAGACGCGTGACGAGCGTAAAGTAATTGACGGCAGTCGTCTCGCAAGGGCTGTTCTCAGAGCCACGCGGCCTCTACTTACTTGTTTACTTTTTTTTTTTATTTATTTTCGTAGAAGTAATTTGTCATAATATCATGTATACACTTTACCCATTGTAATAAAGTTTGTGTATGGCTCTTTAAACAACTCATTGCAGTGTAGAGCACTCTGGTGGTTAGACAACTCTTTTTTATGAGGTAAAAAGTAGTAAAGATTATTCCGAGATTGCCTTTAATGACTCTAAAAATAATCCCGATAGAGATCAATACATTATTAATTACTTAAATTATATTTTTTGCCCACTAATGATATTTAATTGCTTTATATATAAAATGTATTGATAAAAAGTGGAATAATAAAACGATTAGTTGATCAATGGAATTATCGGGCGCTGAGCGATGAAAACGCAATTGTTGGATCCGGATGCCCCTTACTATTAGAACGGTTCCGGATCCGGTCGACGGGAATTCAGGACGGAATAAGCTCCTGTGTGCTTTTCCGCGTGCTTGGCTATCGACACATGTCCGGCAGTAATCTTCCCCTCGCGGGCTTTTGGCCATCGAGGGTGACTGCGTCGCAGTATTGGTACATTTAAGCATCCCATACCACACTTGTGCCCATTTTCTTCATCCAAAGTCACTACTACATATATTTAAAAGACAAAAAAATATTTTACTCATATATTTAAATAAGCTTATTAATAAACAAAAATTTATTAACTTAAATATTCAATAATCCCTCGTTATCGACGCGAAGCTCATGCGATTACTCTATTATCCGTCTGTGACGCAATTATGCAGCCTTATGACGTCTCGTTAACGTACCGCACTAGCCCCTCACTCTTCCCTACAACCTCATTGTCAGAAGGGACGTACTCGCGGGTCGTACACACAAAGAAAAACCGTCGTCTCAAATTATTTTTTTTTCTCCCTTTAATTTGCTCACATCTACTGCTGTATATATGTATATATATATATATACATACATTTTTTTATTCCTCCTCATTCTTTTTCTTTTCCCAAAGAGACATTCAATGGGGGTTGACTTTAATGCAATTACAGGACTAAGGAAAAAAAGGGCCTGAGGTGCGTAATATAAAATTTCAAAATTCAATAATCCCTCGGAGACTCGTCTTGGTCTTGATCTTGGTCTGCTTTTGCTTCTGCTTTTTCTTCTTCAAGTATTAGGTAATAAGCTCTTGGGTTTGCGTGTACGTGAGCTGTTCCACAGCTGATATTTGTGTTTTTAATAACCAGTGAAATGGCGCTGCACGTACCAGATATTAACTGCAACACCCATGACACTGAGGACACAATCGAGCAACCCTTCATTTTTTTATATTAACACACCCAATCTTAAACGTGGCCTGTGGCCTTAAGACCCGGCTTAGAGCTCAAGGTGATACGGTTCTATACAACTCGTAATTAACTTACGTCCCTCCTTATTTACTGAGTTAATTATTAATGTATACATAAAACTTGTCCACGGAGATGTGGATTTTATTTTAAAATACTTTTTTTAGGGGATCACTGCCTGTGAGATGAAAAATTCATTACTTTTATACTCGTATAGAAAATTTAACCATGCGGCGATTGAATTAACATGACATTAAATAGTCACGTCAAAAATTTTTTATTACTCTTCAGGATAATTAAAATCCATATAAAAATTTTTATTCATTCATTTTTTTTTAATTATTAATTTTATTTTACTAACTTAGATAAAAAAATTTTTTTTTTTTAAATTTTTACTCGCCTTACGAAAATTTTTGCATTCGAGTTTTGAGTAAAAAAAATTCATAGAAAGAGTAAAAATTTTTTGCACGAAGAATTTTTTTTTTTCTGTGTAAGTAAATTAAAATAATCCAAGTAAAAAGTTAAAAGGCAACATTAAATGTAAGAAATGGTTTAATTGGAAATTGGTTATAGCCTTTTCAGACTTATCCATAGAATAGAAAGCCCTGAGATGGAGCCGATAGGAAATATAACCTAACTCGTCGAGCTCATCAGAGATCACCATGATCAAGGTATATAAAGAGTAAATAAGTAAGGGGAGGCCTTTTAATGCATTTACCGTACAGATAAGACTTTCTCCCTCTCTCTCTTCGCTACTTAACTCGTCGCAGTCTCAGTTCCAGTCCTAGTGGTCTCATGCAGTCGTAAAGTTTCCATTGATCGTATCTTGAGGACGTTAATTAATATCATCGTCACACTCGCTGCGGCCGCGGACAACTCAGAGGATTGTGACGCGTATCGAACGTGAGATATACCTTACAACATGACACACCACTACTTCGCCAGTCCACATATGTGTATTGTACTCCACACACGCGTCCCTGAACTCTAATCACGATTAGATCGTAGTCGTACACTTGCGATGTGTCGCACGTCGATTTTAACGTGCATTATTCTCGACTTATGTCCGTTCCTCAGTCCTGCCGCTCTTCAGGCTTCATTATTTTTACTCACTATTCTCTTTGAACAGTCTATTTATTATGCATGCCTTTCACACCCGCAATAAATAAATATATAGTTAGATAGTTATGTAAATATAAATATAAAATAATAATAATAATTATTAAATTTATCTGTCGCCCGGAGCGACTGGAGAATGAATCTGTGTGTTCTATATGTAGTCTGTGAGGAAGAATTAAATGCGCGTGCCTCTTCTTATTCAGTACAGATGTAGCTTTACCTCACGGTGATATGGAAGCAAAGGTAGAGGCTGAGATAGACCCAGAGGTAGAGGTAGAGGAGTCATTGATTAAAATCAACTGATTAAATTTATCTGCAGATCTCATTACCAATCAACTTTGCGGAAGTAACAGTAACGCAGAAACGATACACATACACACGCGTATTTATTTCATTTTTTTTTTTTTAAACTTCTTGCAACGTCACTAAATATTTTTTCGACTTGCCACTATTGAGAGTAAAACATAACAGATTGGCAAACTTCTTTCAGCGAATTGTCAGATAATTAAATATTTCAATTGAATTAACAACTGACAAGTGACTGTGCGTGTGGATATGTTAATTGTAATAGATTGCAAAAAGTCATTGATAATTTTATTCATCAACATAAAATTACAAGACAATGGATATTAAATTTGTTTTAAATATTTGTCTTTAGTAATCTCATTAGCATTGAGGTGAAATGTATATGATATGTAACAGTTCTTACACATATGAATGTAGATAAGAAATAATAATGAAAGGAAAAAAAGTATGAAAAATAAAATGAGAAAGAATGAGAATAAATGAAGCAAATAAGAGTACAGAAATGTGCGAGCATCGCCGGGTGTGTATTATTAATATACGAGATCGCGATTAGGAGAAAGAAAAAGAGAGAGAGAAAAAGAGAATGCTGGAATTTTCCGCGGGCGTAATCGCGTCCTCATCAGGGCTCCTCGCTGTATTACATTAATGATATTGATTCAGAAAAATACAATCAACTGTTGGAGTATTTGGAGTCGGGGAGACTCCAGATCCGCAGTTGCTGGTATGTGGATATCTAAGAGTTCATACTTGGGTAAATATATCGCACTCGCACATACCTGGAGGCATGGCTGAGAAAATGGGGAATGTGTGAGGTAGAAATCTCGTCTGCACATCTCTCCCTATGTATAAATATATCTATATATGTAAGTAAGTAATTTCTGTACGTGTAAAGTAAAATATATGACATGTGTAAGTATCCAAGATAGAGTATCCATCAGATTTACCATTACCAAATGGAGTGTAGTTGGATTTCTTATTAATATCCGATGAGACCTAGTTCCTTATTCTATTAATTCATTTTTATTTTTCTTTCCCTAGGTTTTACCGTCAGCTAACTGGCAACTCCCTCTATCTCCTCATTTACACACTAATGTTTTGCTTTTCGACCTCATGGCGCACCCGATAGATTTATCATTTTATTTCCGTTTCTAACCACCCTCTTTCAACACACACTCACCTACACCGACAATCCAAACCGCATGTGAAGCTTTGATTCCCTACTCCTCCCACTTTCCTCACCTCGACAGGAACTTTTCCTGAGCTTATGCTGATGACTGTTTCCCTATCGATTAATATATATGGTTTTTATATGTAATTATACTTGAAGACCAGACTAGACTAGACGAGACTAAATAATTACACGCGATAATAAACAAGAGCCAAGAACCCTTCTGTTATTATTATCGACCCCTGGATAAATTAACTTTGGACATTTTATTCGACTGGATATTAATGTCGTCTATATAAATTACTTTTCACTCAGCCCTTTTGCTCGTTTTACTCCGTTAGTTAATGGCTTTTGTATTTCTGAGCTGAGCCGCACAACCCAACGATTTTTCTAATCTCCGACGCTCGAATCATTAACAATATTTATGACAATTGGTCATTTATTTTTTTATTTATTTCCTTCTCGTTTTACTTTGTGCTGAATTTTTTATCAGCCACTTTCATTTGTTATAAGTGCATTACATGTTTTGCGCAACACATTATTTGTCAGTTATTGGTGCTGTTATTCTTTTCAAAATATTAATTGATGAAAAAAGAATTAAAAATATCAGTAATTCCTCCTTTCTCTCAAGTAAGGATAATATAAATTACTTAGCATGAAGCTGAAGCTAGCGGCCGTAATAAGAAGCGGCCAGAAATTTTTTGCGTGGCCGCTACTTATTCCGGCCGCTACCTTCAGCTTCAGATTATTTAGCCCTTGGATCTATGGCGGCTTAAATCCAAAGCTTTCTACAGACACATAATTTTTTTTTTTTCATTAATAAGATCTATGAAGATCTATAATGATCCAAACTCAGAAATTATCAAATTAAATTTAAAATTTTAGACCCAAAGAAATCTAAAAAAATATCAATAGATTGAAATGAATCTAGATCACAAATAAAAAAATTAAAAACGACTAAATTATTTCTTCTCGAGTACAAGTGATTATTTAAAATACGAATATTATTTTAACTTATCCCCATTTTACCTCATGTCAACAACTCTAAGGTTAAATATATATTTGATTAAAAAATAAAAATATAAATGTTTAAACAGAGTTTATTATAGTGTCACATCACTCGTAAACCAGTTAACTAGATTAATTATAGGCCATTAATTGATCGGGATTATGTCGTGAGAGTCTGATCCATATCATGCTCTAAAGTAATTCCGAGAAATGTCTTTGCTGTATGTCGATTGGATAGCTATTATTGAAGCTATTATTTAACGTCGTAAAACGTTTATGATCTTTTATCACCTGCAACAGGATATGTATTTGCGCTGAGCAAAATTAGCTCACGTGGGTGGTGTCGAGTCTATATACGTTTACAAACACACACGACACTGATAATAATTAGCTTTTTAGCTCGGCGAATTGTCCAGAAATTCAGCTTGTCGTCATCCCAACACACGACCACTCTCATAATTAGTAATAATAAAATTTTTCGACGTAGGAAGACACAATTGTGATTACACTGGTGATGTAGCTAATGCATTAAATGTGTGTGGATTAAATTCATCACGCAAGTCTACTGCGTCAACTCTTCTCGAGTTACTTTTTTTTTTCTTTAAATAAATAATGATAAGAAATAAAAGCTCTCGCTCTAGCCCTAGCTCTGTATTCTTGTTTGAAATGTTAGTAAAGATTTGCAAAGTTTATTTATTTAATAAAGTGTTTTGTTGAGAAAAAAAAATACGAGTAATTAATTGTCGGCAGGGTGAGGCAGTAATTAATTCGCGCTCGTAAAGCATGTGAGTGTGAGAGAGTGTGTGCGTTGTGTTATGGCGAGCTTAGCGTTAATTACAATTTATAATTAAGTGGCTGAGCAATTTTTTTTATTTTAGATTTTTTATTATTCTCTGAGGGGCACATCCTCAATATTCACGTCCCTTCTGCTTGAACAGTTCTTGTCGCAATTAATATGATTAATCGTTCGGCGAATTATCATTTGGTATCCTCGCGTGTTATACGCGAGTTATTTATTTTTTTTTTTTTTATAATTTTATTATTGTTATTATTATTTTGGTGTAAGTTTTATTTTTTACTCTGCAAGAAATTGTTTCAATGAATCTTTTTTAATTGCGGCCACAATTTAATTATAATTTTAGGTAATTATTATAATTATCATTATTTTAATTTAGATAAGGATATGAATAAAAAAATAATTATACTTTAAATTGAAGGATTATAAATTGTGGTAATTAATTTATAATTACTTTTAATTATCTTAATAAATATTTTGATAAAAATATAAAGTAAAATGTTTTTTTAAAAATAATAACTTTTGTCGTACGATAATTATTTAACAAAATAATATTTAACTTCCTGTGTGAATGATGAATGGGCATGTGACTGCGCTAAAACTGAGCGTGCTAATTACCGTCCGCGCATAATTGCCGGGAATTAAAGAATTTAACCGAACAACGCCGGTCACTCATTAGTTCGCCCGACTGATTGCCCACTTGCCTTTAATATGTTAGATTGTAAACACTTTACAGCACAATTGTTATTTACATTTTTTTTTTGTAGTTCGCAACTTGTCCACCCAGTGTTAAAATTTTTTTTTCAAACTTTTAATTTCAAAAACAAATATTTTTTTTTTATTCATAATTAGGGACAAGATTTTTGTCTTAATTTTGAAAAGAGTCGTTCAAATGTTTGATATTCTGGAGAAAATATTGGTTTTATAGAAAAAGTTTTCCTACAAAAGTTGTAGGAAATTTAATTTTGGAAAAAAAATGTTTCTTATGATTTTCTTATACGATCGATATTTTCACCGTAATTCCAAAATTAAGATTCATAATGAATGATTCAAATTTTTATTAATTATGAAAATCTTAATTTTGAAATTACGGCTTTCTTATTAATCCTAAGGAAAATTTATATGAGACATTATTTTTAGAAAATTAAATTTTGAACAACTTTTAGTTGAAAAATTTTTCTATGCGACCAATTTTTTGCCGTAATATTAAAAATATGACATCATTAATTATTAATGGTTGATTTTTTAATAAAAGAGAAAATCCTGGCTTTATTCATAATCATCAATAAATCGCGCAATTATTTTATCTTATCTTATTAAATACATTTCATATTTTTTATTATGTATATAAACAGTATTGTAATGATAATTAACTGACGATGATTCGTCGCGGCGGACGATTGGAATGCAGATGCACGCGTGAGCTTTGCGATTCGATCCGATCGGATTGCTCCACTACTTATATATATATATATATATATATATATATATATATATATATATACATATATATGTATGTAGAAGAGAGTATTAGCTGTAGTGTAGGTTTCGCGAGAGGGTTCAGGTGCCCTTTGAAATAATTGCTGTTGCAAGAAGAATATTAAAGTAATCGTAGTAAAATGTAGTGTAGATTGATGTACTTTACTCGCTACATATAACGTATATGCATTAGCTAAATTAGTACGAGATGTACGAAGTATAAAAAAAAATCTATGTTTATGTGGGACGAAAATATGGATTTAAATATTTTTCATACTGACATTTAATAGTCTGCGACACGATATTAAATCTTGATGGAGCTTCTAATGCTAGTGTCTGTTAATTACGCGGCAATTACACCATTATGAATACGATTATTCTTATATAGTTAGTTATTAGTTAACTTTTATATTTACGTCATCGCATTAACCAGGTTATACTAACTCGCACAAAATGCCCGTCATGACGACGGTGTAATTAGTTTTATTTTTTATTAATCAGTAATTTTAAAATATACTCGGTATTAAAATAATTATTAAGTTTTTTTTTCTATTCAGTTTTGTCCCATTTTGCCCCGGACTCTACTATTGTCAGCTCAATAGAATAATGATTTAGTTGAGCATAAATTAGTCATTAAAGTGGGAGTTAATCTCGCGGGAGAGGTAGAAGGCATTGAAAAAAAAAAATGAACGGCTCGATTTGTCGTGATCTTGATTTCGTTTTTATATAATTTTTTAACGGGCTATTAAATTTTTTATCATCGACACACATCAGATATACGAAGCTCAGAAAAATAACTGTCTCCGAAACATAAAGAATTAAATACTTTCAAAACTTTCGAGTTTTTAAAAATTAAAGTTGTCCACGTCTGTCGCGGCTCGATAAAAAAATGGAGTCTAAAATCTAAAGTGTTATAAAAAATAAAAAATTTAAAAATATGTAATTTAATATGTTAAATAAGAGGTCGGATCTATAAAAATGTCATGATCGGTTGTGGGAATTGAAGAAAATAAAAAAATAATAATAAACACTAAAGAGATAAATGCATCGGTCTAAGCTCTTGGCACGCGTTTCTGATGACGAGCCAACTCAAAAATTCTTCATACACACTTCACCTCAATTTCCCACTTTTTTTTTATTATTATCCTCATTATTATTAATATACTTATATATATTCCTAATCTTTTTTTGTCCGTCAATAATTTAATGCTTATTAATTTCTTTATTTACATTTTTATTCCTTGAATTATTTTTACTTGCATGAATATTCAGTATACTAAACCAACACCACGCACATTCCTTAAATACTTTTTCGGATTACCCGTAGGTCGAACAATACGACATCAGTTTCTTATTATTTATTTTTAAACAAAAATAATATTTATTAATAAAATTCATTAAAATAAAAAAAGACTTGATTTGTCTCACCGATATTTACGGCATGAGATCACGTTCTGCCGTGTGATGTTTGGTTTATAAATTAACGCCTTTTATTGCCATCCATATTGTAAATATATTTGTTAATTTTCATTTAAAGTATTAATTAAATTTTTAAATAAAAAATACCTTCATTTATTTCCAGTTTCGATATAAAAAATTTTCCTCAATTTAACCCTCGGGGTTTTGGCAACAAAGCAATCACTCTTGCACGTAACTTGGCTACACAATTAATTAATAACAAATTAAAATAATCGAACACCACATGAAGCTAGAAGCTCCGTCACCAACTGAGTATGTTACTCATTAGAGAACGAAAAAAAATATTTAAAAAGTAAATTTGAAATGACAATCACTCATGTGGCCGATTGTCCTGACCGTAACCACTAGCTCAGTACCGAGGCCTGATTAAATCGACAGTAGAAAAACCACATGGAAGGTTTACTTTGTATTAAAACTTTAAGATGCACAATCACTGAAACTATTTTCTATCCCATAGCGCTGACGGTTATAAATTACCGGCGATATCCTCCGCGTTTCCAGTACACTAGACACTGCTGTGATGAGTACCAGCATCAGCATCAACATCAATCGGCGCCAGTTGTCTTATTCACCGGGAATTCGTGATTTTCCCACACCTTCATCAGCCAATAAAAGGTCTCATACTCTTTTGCTAAAATCCTCTGTCTCCTTCTCAAAGTTTGAGCGAGCAGTTGCATCAAGCAGCGTCACTCACACGCTTTGGATAATTTTTATCACAAGGATCCGTCATTATCAAGATAATGACCCCGGTACGTGTTTCCAATTCATCTTTATCCCTTTATTATTAAACAACCAGTACCAGTACCAGCACCACCACCAACAACAACAGCAACAGTAACAGTATTGAAATTATTTTATTTTCATCTCCGTTCTCGCTCCGTTAGTGCTTTCATTCCTCTCTCATATCATCCTCTCGCGGTAAACCACTTCCTTCCTAATACATGTCGTCACCTTTTTTATTCGTTACATACAATTCGTAAACCGTTATAACACATTACCCGGCTTGGTCACATCGCCAAGAAGAATTCACACCAAAAATAAAGGATATGTTTTTCTTTTTTTTTTTTTTTTTTACTAAAAGAAGAAATTACTCGGCTAAGAAAAATATCGATGAATATTTTATTTTATTTTTCCATCAAAAGACTTCCCGTTAATTCATGTGTACTGTTGATTCATCAAAAAATTCAACGGTGTTTTAGTATGGATAATTTTACAACCCGGACGCAAGTACAGTATTGTAGCGGTGGCACCGGCAGCTCAGTGCTTTTCAGTTACACACATTATTCCGCCCGGCTTTTGTGATTGTCTATGTATGATACTATTATATATATGTATGTGTTTATAAAACGTTTGTATTTAAAACGCGTGAAAACCGCGTGGTACAGTTGGTTCTATGGAGCGTGCGCCTCGTCCAGCGTCCAAAGCGATACTACCTCACTCCCTCTCACTCTTACAACCGGCTCCTGTCTTCTTTATTCTTTCACTCACTAACTCTTATCCCACCTACACCCTCCCCCTCCACCTCTTTTTCATATTATACATTATACACTACACTCTATACACTCGGTAAGTAAAGACGACGCACTCATCCAGTATACATGTATCTATATATGTATATATGACTTCTGTTTTGTCTCTTTTGCGCTGAGATATAGACATGATAAACTCTTTTTGATAAAAAAAACTATCGCTACGGTAATGTTTACTTTCGTGTTGCCTAAATTACTTTTTTTAATACGATACTATTATTTACTTACAATTTTTATTTTATTCATTCCAATGTATATATTTTCTTATGATTCTGAAGTTGGCAGACAATTGAAAATTTTCGAATATTTTTTTCAGCAATTTAATTTAAAATAGAAAAAAAAATAAAAATATGCGCATGTAGAAAATTAAAAATACTATAGGTGCAATTTTCTTAAATATTTTTTTTTTTTTAATGTATCGTTCTTAAAAAAATCAAAAAATTATTAGATGTCGGCTAACTTCAGAATGATATTTTTTTTTTTTTTTTCAGGTAAAAAAAAAATTTATGGTTAATCAGTAATCGGAAATTTGATGATCTCACTCACGGGTGATGGCTTAGAAGTTTGGAATTTTTTTTTTAATTATACGACAAAAAGGGTAAAATGGACCAAAAGTATTAATTTAATTATTAATAATAATTTTTTTTATGTAAACTGATTTTGTGTGACAATAAATTTTTTTTTTTAATGACTGTTACATAAAATAATAATTTAAAGACTCAGAAAAGTCGGGACAGTGAAAATAAATCAGGCATTTTTAAGCCCCCCCCCCTCCCAGATCTTTAACTTGTACAGATAAATGAATTAAAAAATGTAAGATAATTATAGTAACCTTTTATTAAAATTAAAATGAATTTTTATTTGTCATGTGGGAGAAGATATTAGACGTTTAGAATGTCCTGATTGGAAAATGCCTCGAGTAAAGAGATACCTTTCACGCGACTCCACCATAGATTGGCTAGGAACGTTATGACGACGTTTAATAGACGACACTAAAAGGTCTCTCACGTTTAAAGTACCTATCATTTGTGCGGGTGGACAATTATTGGAATTACTTTAAACGTTCATTGTGCTTTTAGTAATACAAGTGTAATTTTAGTCACTCATATTTTATCTGTAATAGAAAACTATTATTTTTTTACTTAGGTACATACTTAACTACCTGACGGTATGGCTGTAAATTAGCTGCAGATTTATGCTTCACATGTTTGGTAGAAAAATTTAAAGGCGGTTTTTCAGTTGCAAAAATGAGGTTCGAGTGGCACACGACTTTTTTTATTTTCACTGCATGTATCGCGCGGTCAGAATTAGCGTAGTGGGCACATGCTAAACATTCAATAAACCGCTCTAAAGCCGACCAAAATAATCGTAATCATAAATAATCGAGACTAAATATATACGTCTAGCTGACGGGTTGCTGCGCGTTTCTGCACTCGCGTACCAACTGCCGTCTTCGTAATCTATCGTCTACAATAACTTCATGTACTATACATTTAATTATCTATTTCATTCATTACTTCCCATATCATTTTATTTTTTATTAATTAAACCCATTAATTTTTCCCACAGTCGACTTTAAGAATCGCGCGGTTTCCATTTTCAATGGTCCAGAAATAAATTTTTTTCCAAAAACAACATCTCAATTTTCAGGAAAAATTTTCATAATTTATATTGAGATTTATTTCAACGAAATTCCTTTATGAATAGAAATTGAGCTTCGTTTTTTAAAAGCCTCTGAAATTTTTTTTGTGGTTTTTCCTGAAATTCAGCTATTCAAGAAAAAATCAAACCTCTGAAACCACAAAAAATTAAATGGAGCCTCGTTTTACATATTTACTAAACATTTTTTTCAAAATTTCATACTGGATATTAAATAAAAATTTGTGATCAATAGATTTCTATAATTTATAGCTAATTAATTACTGATTGAAAAACCTAATCAAGGTCAATAAATTTGAAAAATTTAATCAATGTTTTTTTTTCTAATTTTTGGCAAAAGTAAATTAGTGTTCATGTTCTGTAAAAAATTATCTTAATAATCATGAATATGCCAGTTAATTACAAAATTAACAAATTGACATCGGATTGAAGGACAAAACATCCGAAGTCTATTATTATTATTAATTACCGACAATTTATAATAAATGGTTGATATTTAAAAATAGCAAATAGTAAAAAGAAGAAAAGCATGCATCCAGCCATCGGCAAACGCGATCAAGCGTTACAAAGTCGACATACCAAACAAAACCGGAGCGTCCCCAACTCCCGAGTCCCCAAGCTCAGCGTACCGTTCGAAATAACATAATAGCCAACTAAGCGTGTCCGCGATGGTCATTAGTACGCAATAATGCTCGGATGGCATGGCTCGGTACTGGTGTTCACTTTCATACATAAATATCCCTGCTCATACTCGTACATTGCATGTTGTGACCGATCCATAGGCGATTTGTTTTTTAAAATTAAATTATTAATTGTCGATTGTCATCAGCATCAGGCATTTTGATTTTTTTTGTTATTTATATGGAGATAGGTATTTATATGAATATAGATGCAGATGTAGATGTATGTGTTGATAGAAAAGTTGCGTTGGGTCCCGATCAGGCAGACAAAACGGACATATGGTCGGCTGGCTCGACCGATTAGACACATTTGCATTACAATGGTAAAGTCTGCAGCCACCACCGACTACGGGGGCTCCTAGTACGCTTTATTACGACCACCGTGGTCCATAGTCTCATGTGAGTATGAGGCTCTAAGGATAAGGCGACTATGCCACTGACATAATGGTACTTAACCTGGTATAAGCACACTGCCAGTGGTGGTAGTGCTCGTCGACGCATGTATTAAAGGCTTGTGTGTGATAAAAAAAATATTTTTTTCAAATTTTTTAATCTTGTTTCCCTTAGCACCCGCTGGGCCTTTTGTTTAAACGTACACTTAAATTCTCTACTGGCATTGTATTATTTTTACTGTTTTTTTTTTTTTTTATCAGCGATATATAAATAGACATGGGGGAACTAGTTTTGTCATTGTAACGATCTGGTTTTTTTAGTCATTGATAAAGTGGTTTTGATAGTTTCTAAATATATTCCGCATAGATAAATGCAATGAATATTTTTTTGTTATTATTATTAATTCATTTTTTATTAGTTCATATTTTTATCCAACGTAAGAGCACTGACTTTTCTCAAAATTAATCATTTTTTTAAATTTTAAAAATTGGTCAAGACAGTTTTTAAATTTTTACAGTTTGGTTGGTAGAAAAAGTTGGCAAGTTTTAAAAAGTTTTTCATAAAAATGATTCCCAGACACAAGTTAAATTATAAGTGGAATTAATATTTTAAGAAGATCTAGACAATTCAGTGGTGATATGAATAATAAAAAAGTTTTAGTCCGTTATTTTTTCTACGCCAACAATTCTCAGGGGTAAATTGCGATGACTTTGCTGTCAATGACCTCAGGTTAGAAATTAATTAGACAAGTGCCGAGTGGCTTTGCCAGGAGGAAATCAAATGGAGGAAAAAAAGTGTACTTGGGTACAAGCAATCAACGAAAACAGATGAATTAATGGCCGCCCCTATATACGCAAGTAATGCTGGTGTGTATGATGCTTCCCTTGAGATAATGCCGTCCATATCTCGGATCTTATATGGCAGAGGGAAGATTCGCAATTGTATTAAGTTTTTACGTGTGTGTACACTGTATTTACGCAGCTAGCCCACGATTTATATTTATATTTGAACAGCAATGCGCCCACAGAAAAGTCAATAAATAAAATAATAAAACATAAAGCATTGCTATTATTATTCGCATTATTTTTGCTATTACTATTACTATCAGCATTACACAGATCGCGTAAAATCGAGCTCAGTCGATCGGTCGATTTTCCACTTGAAGCATTGCCGTTTTTATCTCTTTTTCTCATTTTCTCCATTACTCAACGAATAAAAGGACGTAATTTATATTGGAATTATTGAGTTATGTCTTGAAATAAGGCTCTAAGATAAAAAATTTAAAAAAACTTAATTCATTTCATCTAGAATATTTTTCAAATATGATTAATTATTATTTAACCCACTTAATAATTAATTTATCTACTCCAATCGATAAATTACTCCTGAAATGTCAACTGTCAGTGCAGTTAATTTTCTAAAATTATTTATTTATTTATAAATAATTTTATTGAATAAAAAATTAGCCAACATAAAGTAAGTTTGCCAATTGGCAATATCATCGGTACATGAGGGTTGAATGCCCAGTATTCTTCAATATTTCACGGATAATTTTTATCTCCCTTACGGTGGGATGAGAATAGCGCGGGGAGAGAGCGAAAGAAAGAAGAGAAAAAAGATGAGGTAAAAAGAAGAAAAAGCAAAGAAAGATATAAGGGAGTGTATAAGAGAGAATAGTAACTACCGGCGATGGCTGGGGTAAGATCCCGAAGGCACAATACGACGAGACTTTGGCCAGGAAAAAAATTCTTACATGTCGGTCGCTCGGCGAATGAGTAGACTACCCTGGCATCACACCCTCATTTTTGGCTTAACGGAGACCCTCGGGCGGGTTAATTCATTATTAAATAGCACAAACGTGCATTCAACGCAATTCTTGTACACATCTCGCTCGTACGGGCGAGCTATAACGACCTACGTCTGACGATAAATAAAGATATGCCTCTGAAGAAAATAATACCGGGAAACTCTCATAGAAGTAATGGAAAATATTTATAAAAATAAATAAAAGTTAAATATAAATACCCATGGCTGCTGATAATAAGTGAATATGATGAATGAGGACGTATGAGCGGTGAATTTTTTATCAGAGATAAATAAGGATGGGATCGATTTTTCGGTGGATCGATCATTTAGTTTTTTTCGGAGTACCAGCTGCCTGCCGAGTGAAAGAATGAACCGAGCGGGAGATTATAAAGCGTTTACTGGTACTGAGTATCCCGGCTCCGGGGCACTTTTCTCGTGCTCCTGATCTGCATAAAAATAGGGGCATTCGGCACCCCGAGGAGGTGGAGATATGATGAGACTGAGAGGAAAATGGGAGCGAGTGAGAGCAGATTCTTAATACAAGATCAGATTATGATTCTGCGGGGGAGTAAGTGGGGTGGGAATCCATACCAGGGACGGGCAGACAGGAGCCTGAAAAAAGTTACCAAGTAGCAGTAAGTGAGATCGAGCTGGAGATGATAAATATAAAGAATAAGGCTCTGAGAATAAGTAGTTTTGTGCTCTTGTGAGTATACTACTGTACTTGCGCTCTTTCTTAAGATTTTTTTTTATTTTTTAGCCACTATACTCTATACGCGGTTCATCATTAAATGCCCGTCGTAACTTTAAGATTTTAAGGGAACGCGAGAAATAAAATGAAATGCAATAAAAAATGGATAAAAATGACGTTCTATAGAAAACAATAAAAGATCCGGGTTTCTCATTCATTTAAGTTGTTTATTTATTTATTTTTTATTAAACACCGCGACTTGAAACTGCGTAGAGCTGGACGACCAGGAGGTCCCAGGTGCCGGTGTTTTGTGTCCCGAGCTTGTAAACACTGAGACTCAAACAGTTTAATTTATAAAAATAACTGAAATAGTTGACTTTGAAACAACATATTCTAAATATTTTATTTACTGCCGTTTATTGCAAAAAAAAAAAAAAAAAAAAAAAAAAAAAAATATTTAAAAAATTATGAACCGCAAGTTTTGAAATTTAACTTGAGTATTTTTTATTTTTTAAAAATAAAATATCCATAGCAATTCAACAGATTGAATTGACCACAAGTTGTAACCGCATAAAATATCCATATATATATGTATATATGAATGTATAAAAGAGAATAACGACAAGGATTCCCGAGAAGCAGGAGCAGTAGTGCAGAGTCGTTGTGTTAAACCTACAAGAGAGAAAGAGAGGACAGCAGTGTTCATTTTATTTAAAACCCACGGTCATTGTCGTAGTACAGCATACACTGCAGTAAGCATAGCTGGTCGTATTGCCTGGACGGTGCTCTCGCGTGTGCAGATCTCGTCCGACACCCCGCGAGGTAAATAAAGAGACCCGCCTTCTAATGGCGCGAGTAAGGCTTGAGAGGGCGCGCGAGAGAGGCCGAGGACTAACGATATATCTCAGAGACTATTGTCTTGCGGATACCGCGCGACAGTCGTGGCCATTATATCAAGATTAACTCTCTTATATACCCAACAGCGAGGTGGAGGATATGCAGGAAGAGCAAGAGAAGAAGAAGGAGGAGGGGGAGAAGGAGGAGAGACCCGGACAAGAAAGAAAAGATACTCTTTGTCGTTTTCAAGCCTCATCCACGATACACGACTCAGACCAGGTGGAATGAGGAGACAGAGGAATATCCACATACGTACGCTTAATACATATATATATATATATATATTTTAAATATAGCTCACTGTATATACAGTAAGGGTATACATAAGTATGCTTTGTCGAACTCAAGAGATTCATAAAAAATATAAGAAGTGCAAGCAGAAATTCCCATGTTGCGACTTGTTAGAGAAAACTCAGAAAGGAAAATTGTAAAGTAAATTTTTAAATGAATAATCGTAATTTATTTTTTCTTATTTCACATGTTTATACGTCAGAGTACTCGATTCACAAAGCAACGGATACTTATGAAATTACCCACTGAGAATTAATAAATAAAGGAGGAAAATTTTCAAACAGAAAACCGGGGAGTATAAACATGTCTCGGCAGATTTGGAGCCGTTTAACGACTCCCAGCTATCTGCTAGTGAATGTCTGCAATGTCCTGCAACCAGCAGACATAAGAGCACATACGGAGGCGAGGGTGTATGCTAGGCATCCTTAGAAGAGGACATTATAAGAAATTATGAGCTCCTGCTTCATACGTGAGCTCCTCCGGTGCCTCAGTACCCTCTTTGTCACCTATCACCGTCTCGCTCCAACTCGAGTGAACGTTAGTCGCAGACAGAGTCCATGGCTGGCCCTCTCACTCGCTTCAGGATCCTTATACAAGATCTGTGGCGGTTCTTAATGTCTTCTCCCTTTTAATGTTCTTCTCTCTGCCCTCGAGGTCGATCTCGAACATTTTTGCCCAATGCTTGACCCCCTTCATCTCCTTTTCCTCCTCGCCCTTGTCGATTTCGAGCGAGTGTGTCCGCGCCTCTGCCTTTGCCCGATATTGAATTATAACCCGCGTGTATTTATCGTTTTAAAATCCCCTGTTGTCCTCAGTGAACGTTAAAATAAAATTATAAATAACAACAAAATAGTCCGAGCAACAGGGAACAAAATAAAAATATATAACTTTGAATTTTTTACAAACCCGAGAATGGAATTCGTTGCTCGGGGAGCAGATTCCTCTTGCCGGTTCATTTTTTCCCCACATCGACACTGGATCGACAGGTAGCCTGTGTGGTAGTCCTGTTTTATAACTATTCTAATTCAGATTCACGATTCTCGATAAAAAAACTCAAAAATAAATACTGCTCGTCCTTTCTGCTATTGCCGAGGAAAAGACAAAAACAGATCCAGGATATGTATGTACTTTCACTGTATACATGCTCGAGCAGCAGCATAAACACGAGTCTCTGGCCTATTGAGATAGAGACTGAGAGTTGACATTGGTACGACATGTGATACGAGGTCATGACTCGTGAGTATAAGGTCAATAACATGTGTGTGTAGCAAGGACGTTCGAGTAGATGGCTCAAGTCAACGACTAGACTAGACTAGATCTCTGCTGAATTGGATGCTCCCGAGTTTTACAGCTACTATACGGTTATGGCTCACTATGAGGGTGGTCTTCGCTGCACGACGTAGTAATTCAACACACATACACTCTCATATATCTGTCTCACTCTTCCTCTCAACCCCTTTGACATTTCACCCCAAACCTATAACTACAGTGGGTCTTTTTCAGAACCGTAGTGCAGTCCACCGACACATCCATCTCTTAGCAGTCTCTGCTACTGACACACGCTCGTCGTGGCATAACACACACTGTCGTCATGTACTGGCAAGTCGACAAGCTCGATCATGAATGGAACCACGTGTTTTCATACGTTATACACTGGTTCACTTTATAGAAATTTTTCTGCTACGTCCTGTCAGTCGCGATCGCATAAATCTGTCGGGAAATTAACTCCTCGTAAATTATGTAGAGTTAGATAAATTTTCGCGTGTTAAACATGTAATTAAAAAAAAAAAATAAAGTTGATTTATATCAGTAGCCCAGTAAGTTATAAACGGACTTGATACTTTTTTGTCTGTTATAGGACAGCAGGAAGCCTGGGAAGAGTTTGTCCGAGTAGACTCATCCGAGGGCTAAGTGAGACGAGACAATGGGGGCATTGTCACAGATATACTTTGGTGGACGCAGAGCCACTACCGGAGACAGCAGATCAGCGTCATCAGAGAGTCCTAGGTATTATGTGCTTTGGTTGCTGGGTCTCTCGGGAGTCGGGCATAAGCGAAAAGAAAAGAGATTAACGAATTCGGAAGCACCCTAGCATTTTTACGGTCGATTATTACGACGCCCGGTTTGTAAGTACCAGGACACTTGGGTCGCGACAAGCTGCGCGGAATAGCTAACAGGAAGATGAGAAACGTGGAATAGAAATAGCTATGGGGAGATAAACACCCAGAAAGACGGACGTAAATAAGACAACGGAGATCGGTATCAAGATTATGCGCCGCAGGTACCAGATTTTAGGTGTCACAAATTTCCTACCTCCTGTCCTCGTCGGCTAACAGCCTCGTCACCACTCATGACAACTGCCTAAGTTTATTCTTTTTTTAAATATTATACACAATATTTTTCACAACACATCTAAAATAAGATTCTCGAGTTTTTTTTCATTACTGTCCTTATTTTTCTCACTTCGTTTACGCTCTTTTTATTTTTTGACATTTATCGACTTTGTTTAGTTTTTCTTCAACAGTTTCCTATTTGGCCTCAATTCTTTACAACTGTAAGCACTTTTTTCTTCTTTCATTTCATTATATTATCTTTTCACCTTTCGACGGACATGTATACAGTATGTGTGTGTGTGTCTTTATTCGGGGTGGTATTATTCGTAGAAGCCTATATATAACTGCCGAGGATTGTTTGAGTTAAAAAAAAAACAGAGCAAGTGAGAGGTGACGATAAAATATAAAGAGAGTTGGGTTTATACCACCAAGTGTCCAAGAGTGGTCACGGGAATGAAGAAGAGTCTTTTTAGTCCTGAGAATTTTCAAGACAAAGCCAGCCTGACGTGTTTTCACACGCCCCGGGGTCCGCGTAAAACATATCCAGGGGTTGCTGCACCCTACTTGTGCTGGCATTAGATCCGCACCGGTCATCACCTGGCCGAGAGAAGAGCAAGCGACTGTCCTCGGAGGCTTCTTCTTTTCATTTTCATTATTATTCTCTATTATTTTTTTGCCTTGATATTATATTTAAGTACGTGGACGCTTTTGTCCGCTCGCATAAATTAATGGTACTTGCATTACCTTCTTCTCACGTCACTCATATCAACGTTCATTTCGCACAGAAAAGCTAAATCAAAGCAGCTGAACAGCAGCTGATGACTGTTAAGAAAAATCTCTCATCTAAACTTAATTACTTGACCTATTTTTATTTTTACTGCCCACTTTGTGATGGAATTTCTATATAAATTTATAAAAATTGGTTACAGTGAGAAATAAAATTAAACAATGCCGGAGTCTAAAGGAACGAGATTTTATTGTCGAAAATCCTATGAAAATTTCCGACTAATAATAAAATGAAAATAATAAAAAAAAAAAAAAAACTGAGACGGGTTTTCTTGAATTTAAATAAACGAAAATCTCCAGTAGAGTTTTAGTTGCTGTCACGTGTATTAAAATTTTTTATTTTATTTTTTTTTTCCGAGTCATAACTATACAATTTTTATAGTTGACACTGGTAGAGCAGAGAGCAGAGGGCAGAGCAAGAGAAAAATAATAAAAAGAGAAGGATCACCTGGCGGAGTCTCAGTGTCTCGGGCAAACGCTTTTGTCCAAACGGGAAATTTTACGATTTCCGAGAGCAGAGGCATCCACAGTTGTTCTAATGACCGTGTGTATACATCCACATTTATATAGATGGTTTAGGATACAGTGTAGAACACTATAGCACCTTTTGAATTCAAGGAAATGCCGCGATCCCGGATCCAGCCAATAATGTATCAATGGTTCATGCGCGAACGGACATCCAAGAGAATAGCCGTACGTTAGAAAGAATAAATAAGAAAAAAAAATAATAAAACGTACGAGTATCCTAGTTCTTTAGCTAAAGGCCTCATTGCACCCTCTCCTCCAGCTATTTCTCGGGCTAGTTAATTCCCTGGAGGTATAAAGAAAATAAAATAAAAAAAAAAAAGAGAAAATGGTTTAGCTAAAGAAATAGAAGAGAATAACCACCCTCTCTATTACCCCCGTGGTTACTTAAGATCTGGTCTTCTCTTTTTATTATTCCATTTCTCTTATTTTTTCCGATGGTTTTTCCGTTTCACTTACTCATCGTCTTTGCGGCTAGGCGGCAATACGGTGCATCTACTCTTGTCTACTCAGCCCCGGGATAGTGCTGGTGTACACAGCTATTCTCTTTCTCACGGTTTGCCAAAAAGAAACCGGCAGGTAGTTGTATTGTCGTCACTCCACGATTAGGACTATTTTCCATAAATACTTAAACGCTTTATGTGTTGTATGGCTGGATTTCTGTGCATTTATAAATATATATGTATATTAAAACTCGTACTTTTCGCATTTATTGTACGTGTTTGCTAGGCGTGCCTACTCAACTATGAAACATTTATCTTTTCAAATTTTTATCTTACAGAATACGGAGCACACCTGCATACTGATGAGACTGATGATCCTGTGGATGAAAAAATACGACTTCGGAGAATTTTTTAATGAAAAACTCAAGCTTCGGGGGAACAGACCAGAGATTTCTGGTTTTTTTTTTGACATCAATTGAGAATTTCGCTGTCTAATCGAGTTTTTTTTTGTTCACTTAATAAACGGAGTTATAGATTACTTAATTCTACGGAAAGTGATGAATGATTTCATCGAATTTGAACCATATGAAGACTGTTGAAAAATTTTTCATAAATTATATGGAATTAATGCCACAAATATTTTGAAATCGATATTTAAAAAGTAATTTTGTGTCATTACTCACCAACTTTCTAAAAAATATAACGCCTAATTAAACAATAAAAAAAAAAATTCCTCGAAGATCTAATGAAACAATTTGTCTTTCAGAAAATGACTAAAGCTGAGTCAAAAATCCGAAAGAATAAGATGATGATGAAGTGGTCGTTAATTAGTGTAGCTCATTATCCTCAGAATAAAATGTGAAAGAGCATAATTCATTCACGTGGAATTGATGTAAGAATAAATATCAAAAAATTGAAAAGTTCTTAGTAAGATTTTCTTTCTAAATTTTTTTTTTTTTAACCGAGTTCGTTAACGAGTCGAAGTAAATCGTGAAGAAAAAAGGGAAAGCGATCGATCACGAATGAAACGAGAGTAGCTTAAGTCTGCTCCGTTTTCTTTTCTCTTTCGATTCCTCAAAAAGTATATAGATATATCCGCGATAGCTCCAGATATACCCATAGATTTAGCCATATATACATATATATACATGAATGTTTCTTTGGCTGGGTCTACCTTAAGGAGCGTCATTGTGCGTCTCTCCTGAGCCGGTAAAATGCGTGAATTCGTCGAAATCGTACGAAATCTTTGGGTAACAATAACATTTCAAGGTTTATAAAAGATGAGGGAGACTATCCATCTTTGGTATTCATTCACGGAATGAATGACTCGTAGGTGGGGTTATCTGGGCATACATATACATACATATATATATATATATATATATATGCCATCGCGCAGTCGGTTGCAAGGGAGTGAGACTGAAAAGTTCGATCGGGAAAACGTTAAAAGAAGAAAGTTATTGTTAAAATGAATAACATCGATAATCTCTTGGGTTGTTTCTCCAACAAAAAGTTAAAAATACTCGAAGCCATTACTTGAATATATGGTAGTAATATTTTTATATTGTCATTTACTCTTGTTGAGAATAATATTATTAATGAATAAATAAATAAATATGATTTAATATTAAAAATAATAAATACGTCATTACGGTCGAACGTTCCTCATTCGTGTATTATTATTTAAACGCAATAATGCATTATTATTGTAGTAATGCATATAATTCAACGAATATTAATATTAAGTATGAGCCTTTCGTGCATGTAAGTTGTATCATTATCTCGCATATCGAGTATTTTTACTTTATTTCTACTCGCTAACATTATATATCGCTAATAAATAAATCTATCAGTTGCCATGTGATGTGTAATGCATAAAAAATAGCATTTTTTATTGTTAATTAATTTAATCGACGGCAATAAATTATTTTAGAAAAAACGGAATTTTTTTCACTGGACTCAGAGGAATTCGCTTTTAATTCGACGGAAAATTTTTAATGTCCACGGAGTTTATTTTAGAGCACAGGAAATTGGTTTATATATTTTTGTTGTATATTAAAATATGTACATACAAAAGAGTATAAATAAAAAAAAAAAAAGAGAATGAAGTCGGTAGAGGATAAGAGAAAGACGGAGCTGAAAATGCCACTCGGGAATCGGCGGCCATAATGAGTGGCCGGTGAGCACATTGTCATGCTAATCTAAGTTCGGGTCCAAACTTCTTTATTCTGTTATTTTTTATATTCTTAAATATATTTATCTCTGTCTTACTGATGGGTCCCTGTCTATTTAGATAAATATATATGTATATATGTATATGTGTGTATATAGTGTAAGAGATGAACGAGGACAAAGGGACGACCGGTATTTCCTTGGACGTTCGCAAGACTAGGGCCGAGCATGAGCATCAACATACTCGTGCTCGGTTTTCATGTGACCCAACGCCTGATGACAAAGAGTCATTAATTTTTTTAATCTCATCGTATCTAACGGTTGATGAATCATTCGTTTTAATTATTTCTGTTGTTGCTCTCGGGTTCTTATACATGATTAACGAATAATAACGACTAACGTGAATAATAATTCGGGGAATCGGTGGTCCTATTCTTTAGACCGTCATTCCATTCCACGATGACTGACAAGTATTTTCAATTGTATTTACTGAATAATATTGTATTTTCAAAATTATCGTTCATCAATAGTCTTTATTGTTGTTTAACTATTAACGTTCGAAAAATTTATCTTTCAATTGGTGGGTTGTTCATTTTGTCGATGCACATGTTCGTTGGAAGTCACATATGTATACACTGGCCCCGGGAAAAATGGGGTGGCCAAAAATTTTCATCGACATATTTTATATGAAATTCTCCCTAATTGTCATTTATTACATCTGCATTTATTTTTGAGCAATTCGTTACTCAGGTCGATTTTGTATTTTATATAAATGGCCATACTTGTAAAAAATTTTATTTTCTCTTTCTGAAGCTACCCCATTTTGTCCAACCATGGAAAAAAATTTTCAAGGCAATAAGAATTTTTTTTTAATTTTTCAAAGGGGAGTGTCCCCTATTCTTTATAAAAATTTTTTTTTGTAAAATTCATAAATCAAAAAAGACATTAAAAACAATTATTCTTCGGAACAAATCAGTTTTTGGAAAAAAATGCTATCAGAAAATGATGAAAATTAATTTTCTCATGGTTTCGACCTCCACTAATTATGAAAATTAAATCAGAATACAGTTGCCGTTACTCCTTGAATACGCGTAAAAATTTACTCTACACAGATAATGAATTGAATGAAAAAAAGAAAGTATTATGCTTACAGGAAACAAGATTGTGACATAAGTATATACAGTAGTTTTATTCAGTGTGTACTAAAATTATTCATACTTGGACGGGAAAAAGCCGCAAATGCAATGAGACACAATGTAACGTTGTCGATGGTGAAAAAAAGAGAAACAAGTAAAGGAAGGATCTTGGGTACGGGTCAACGTCCATTTGGAAGCATACAATTAACGCGGCACCCGTCAGTTACGCCCTTCCGCGGACATCCAGTTCCACAACTCGCACTCTAATATTTAGCGTATATGTATATATATTTAAATCTAGATGTATATGTAAATGTAATTGTGTATAAACGAGTGGCAAATGAATCTGAGAAAATTCCATTGCAGTAACGATCAGTTACGGTTGGCTGGAGAAGTGTTTGATCTAATTCGACCGTGACACTCTCATGAAAACGATCAAAATCACATGAATTTCATTTAATTTAGATAAAAGCTAGTCTGTAAGAGGTATTTCATTTCAGTTGATTTATTTCCTTTTATTTAATTAATTAATTTTATACTTTTTATGTGGCCTAAATATTTTGAGGTCTAAAAATATTTGAATAAAATAAAAGGCATCAATAGTCGTTTCGAACAGTAAATAAAACTAGAGCCCGGACAATGGGAAGAAATTTAAATGGATGAAAATAAAATGATAAATTAAAATATATGAATGCTACGGAGAAAATACGTGAGTATTAATAAATAATATTCAAAATATTATTAATTATGTAGGAGGGAAAATTTTAAAAAATCAAATACTCGATTGGGCGCTCAAATTTTCGAGGCATAATCCGAGCGGTTCATTCTTGGGCTGACGGGTAGCAGGTATAGAACACACACCTACACTCATCATCAACATCATCAGCATGATCGGCCAGGTGTACGAACCGGGACTGGGACCGTCAATTCTTTTTTCTCAAAATAAACTCATTGTTGTTTAAAAGTTTATGTAGGCCCTTGCCCAAGAACCTACACCAGTTTTCTGGTCTCCAGTCTCTAGTGCTCTGTCGACTGAACCATCAGTCGTTCGCTAAACTATTTGTTTACTAATGACGGATTGTCCTGGCCCAGCGGTCCGTCTTAACTCACCCTCTTTTATCTTATTCTTTTCTTTCTCACCCGAATCCATATCCATTTTGGCTTATTTTCCTCGTTATTATTATTATTTTTATATATTATAAAAAATTTATTTCTTCCTTCATTTTCATTTTTCTCTTCATTGTGTCCCACAAATAAAATCTATACTCAATACGTTTTTTATTATTTTTTTTCTTAAGAAAAATAAAAAAAAAAAAAAAAAAAACTATAAAACCGAGGATTTTAGATTTTAGATCTTTAGATTTATAATTTATACCCAGACATAAAAATGAAAATAAAAAAAATATATAGGACACGTAAGGTATTTTTAGTGTCAAAATAATTATTAAAAAAAAAATAAAAAATGTATATATATATATATAAAACGTAAAATAATAATTGGTTTTAAGATAATTAGTGTTTCATCATTATAAAAGTATTCAGGCGTGATTCATCGAGTTGTGTTAACTGACGGTTAAAAAGATTTTTCGTTGAATTGGTCGATGATCCTTGATTATTTGTGATTAATTGGGGTCACGGCAAGGTTCCAGATCGATTGATCGATCGAGTGGTTACGTACAGTTTGATACTTGGTAATATTTTTACCACCTCGCGAGTCTAAGCCTATTTCTCTAAAACTCACGTCTAATAATAGTAGAGGTGCGGGGAGTGCGCTGTGGCAGTAAAACTTTCACGGCCGGTACGCGGCAATAGAGAAACAATTCCGGCAATTTGTGCGTCGCTGGTTGTTCTACCTGGAGGCGAGAGGATACTCGAAACGAAACGAAACGAGAGAATAAAACGCAAAACTAACTGGTGTCTGTGTATGGACTGTGTACGTGCAGAGGTTTCGGCTCATCGAGTCCTCGGGCGAGACCCCAAAAAGATCTCCGATGAGAGGCCCGAAAACCGATTCAAGTTAATTGGACGCTATAGGTAATTACGCGCAATTAGGAGTTGCCCAGCGAAACGTTGTCTCGAACCTCGGAGCTATAAATCCGAGCGAGCGAGGGCGAAAATTAATATGGACGAGACAGAGATGTGTTTATGCGAATTTCGTAGCTGAGTTGATATGAGGGTTGACGACGTTCTTTCTGAACGTCTTTCAAGAAATGAGACCGAGATTTTGTGTGCTGCACATATATATGTATACTATATATATACATTGATGCTCCGCGCAGGTACACAAATTATCTGGCGACGAAAAAACAACCGAGTAGCAATTAAATAATATGTTGTTATTATAGTCAGACTTTGTCTATGTTGCTTCGGACATTTTTGCCGCCCTTTATTTATATTTCATGGTGGCCGGTTTTTTTTAAAATATTTCTCATCATTTGGTATTTTTTTGTTCGCTTAATTACTCGGCTCTTTCATTTGATTTTAATTCTGCGAAAAATTTTTTAATACAATAATTGTTTACAATTTGAGTAAAAGATGATTGGGGTAATTTTTACATTTAATTGATTACTGACGCTTCTACTACAAGTGATGCGCAATCAATTGAAACCATTCTGTCTTGTTTTTGCTAATTAATTATTTTTTCAAAGCGCAAAAAATTGAGGCGAGTAATTTCAATATTTGGTATAAAAAAAAAATTTGGCTGCAATGTAGTAATAAATTATACAATAATTTATATGAACGTAAAATATTAGGAGAAAGTTATTTTTCAGCGTAGACGAGCTAACGGAAGTAAAAATAAGACCAGACCTCATATAACTTCCGAGTCATCTGGCGTGTCAGATGCAACCAACACCCGTTACATAAACTTGCCGCATATATGCACACACCAGAGGCGGCATATTTCATAATAACGTTCACCAATATCTTTGTGCATGTATATTAATAACGCCAGAAAAGGATGGGACGTGTGTGGTTTGGCACAACGACCCAAGAGCAACATCCTCACTCATTACTGTAGCCGCAATTAAGGCCCAATTTAGCCGGCAATATAATAACCCTCGATCTGCCGGCGCAAAACAAGCCTCGCGCGAGAACAACCGGCTCGGGTATTTTTTGCCCAGCGTCACCTCATTCCAACTTTTTATTATTTTTCCATCACTGATAACTATGACGCTGGTTGCGCTAATAATCAAACGAATTCCCGGGAGTCTAGTAATCTAGTTCCCACTCTCTGGTGATGCTGAAATTTTTCCGAAGCCGGTCAAAAGCTTTATGTAGACAAACCAGACGGGGATGGGATGCCGATGAAATGAATGAAAAAATTCTGGTAAAGTAAAATACTGGCAAATTGCAACGGGACGTTTGCATCAACGATCGGCCCAATTGCGTAAGCGTAAATTCATCCATCTCCTGGCTCTGTCTGCCTGATGGTCTATATATATACATATGAGTAGACAAAACGAGTTTTCGTAGTAGGTGAGATGCAGTGATGGTGTTATATACTAGATTTAACACTGCGTTTCTGTATATAACAGCCTGTTGTAAAAGTTTTCATATATATATATATATATATATATATATATATATATATATATATATATATATATATATATATATATTGGGGAAATATTCGAAAGCACGGAAACTACTGCAGTGTAGGCAGCATCAGCAGGAGCAGGAGTAGTCCAGAGGTCCCAAACGCGTGTTGCGACAACGAACAATACATGACAATGGGATCGCATCCGATTTTTGCATGCCAATTTCGCTCGGCTGCATTGTGCTGTAGACAATGCGCCAATAATTGCGCTAAACGGTTACCATTCATAAGCCCATTCGACTGAATTCAAACCACCTTTATCGTATCCATTATCGTCGCTGTAGCTTGCTCGCGGCCCAAAATATAATCGCCTGTGTCTCTCTATCTACATAACTATATAAATATATATGTATATGTAGTTATATATTTTTTATTTTTAACAATTGATGTTTTTAACCAATAGCCAAAAATTACCGCGGCCACTTTGGCTTATAACGCGGACAAAAAGGTTTAAATTTGTGGATTTTAATGGCTCGCAATTGGCGACGGATTTTTTAACTGACGTATTAATGGTTGGGTGTTGGGACGAGAACGTTTTGGTGGACTTGAAGTGAGACGAGGTCTCGGAATATGATTTACGAGGCACTTTGCCCCGATTAACGCGCCCGAAAACGCCAGAATGTGACGAGCTCGACGTGACTGTTAATGCCGTGTGAGTAAATCTCCCGCGGATTTACTGTCATCGAAAAAAAAAAAAATATAAACCGTGTAGTAATTTCCAAGTGATAGCACGGCAACATAATAATAATTTATATCTAGTTCTTAGAAGATGGAGAGCGAAACGAATAAGCTGGAAATATTCTATAACTCCATCATAATATGTCTGTTTTTTGAATGACGACGGACTTATTGCTCGACTGTACGTTATGAGCAAAGCGTCTTATGCAAGAACAATATCTTCACTCAGCTCAGACATATATGTATATAAATATAAATCTCCTTTTATATATTTCTTTTCATAAAAATTGTCCAGGTATCGTTACAATGGACGAAATCGGATTTGCAGTCGTTAGTGTCCAGTTTCGAGATTTTTTTTTTACATTTCCAATCGCTTCCTTCGAATCAGATGCTCACAGAAAATTCAAATAAATAAAAATCGAATGACTAAGTCGGAAAAATAATTTTAAATGTACAAAAAAAAAATAAATAAAAGAGAATTTGATACTCAAGACTACAGGCTCTGGAGAGAGTGAAGCCCTGACTCCAGATGTGCAACGCGAAGGCTAAAGTTAAAAAGAGGAGTAATAAACTTACGAGTGAAAACAAAAGATGGTTTTGAAAAAAAAAAAGTAAGAAGGGGTTTATATGTGGAGGCGTCGAAGTGAGAAAATCTGAAAGAGGGCACGAAGATGTCGAGAGGCCAGCAAGGTGTGAGTCGCTTGGAAATATATATAGGTACCTACGGCTAACTGGTCGTTTATTATGCATCGAAATGCCAGCTAAGATGCCACGCGAGTGGACGAGACGCTGTAAACCGTGGATAAAAATAAAGTAACCGCTGGAATGGTTCCTCTGAGTGATTCCGAGTCGCTTGAGGCCTTCTTCGATTTTATGCTTTCATTTCATTTTATTTTTTTTTCGCGGTCTATTCTCCCTCTACTCGATCTGACTCTATGAGTCTTCACCCCTCGCCCTTCCGAGCCCCTAACGACTTATCTACCATGCATAGGAGTATTATCTCTGTGCATTTAACTCACCGAATTCCAGAGTGCTCTCGTTGACGTCACATCCTCCGAGCTCTACAGAACCTGCAACACAAAAGAGTCATTACAAAAGATCCTTACATCGGTTGTTATTAAATACCCGAGCTCTTAACTGACGTTGAAGCAGTTTTCAGACCCAACGTCATCAGCAAATTTAAAATTATGTTTATAAGTATTTTTAATTAAAGTTTCATTGGGACAAAATCAAGGAGCTTTTGAGAAATTTCATAACAACGATGCAATCAGCAGCTGGCTTTACTTAAAGTAATAATAATACGCGAGTCTACATTACTGTGGACTACTAAACACAGTTAGCGCACGTATTATATCCCGATGCATAAATGTGCGGGTGTTGTGGGTGTATCAGTAATTTGAACGACGAGTTGTTGCGCCACATCGGAGCCGCTCTATAATTAGTACAGAGACCGGACGATTTTTATTTTCGGTTAAACTTGAACGTCCTTGCTAAATGCCACGGTGACTTTTAGTAAATTTTGTATATTTAATACTCTCCTTTTTATACGAATCGTCAATGATATGAAAAATAAACAAAATTTAATTCCGTCTGGCATTCAATTTTAAAATATAAAGTTACGGGTTTATTTAAAAACTTTATTCCACTGTGCACATATTTTTATTAAAACCTCAAAACCGCTCAATAGACTGATGGATTCATTTTATTGTCACGAATCCATGGACCGAGGATGCTCGTTAAAGTGCTGCTATCACAGTGCTACCGCACTCATTGAACGTGTACTGCTTTACATTGTCAAGCAAATAAACGACAAGCTGAGATGGAATGGAAGATGCCCAGCTTCTGCTGCTGCAGGAAGAAGAGTAACAGCAGCTAAAGCCAAAGTACCAGCAGAAATACAAGGACTGAGCCACATGTACATCAGTTCCATGTGTTGGGTGTCGTGTCAAGTACGCGCGAGATATCACATACCAACACACTGACGACATGTTTAATCTACAATTACAAACGAGTGTAATGAAAGAGTTTAGCTGAGAGTTTATCATAATAGAGTCAACCCATCATAGCCGTGACGTGTTTTGGTGAGCGTAATTGTGCTCAGAATTGAGAGAAAAGAATGAGGTGTACACTGAACGCGTCGCAAAGCTTCACTCGGTTAATTAGAGACGATACAGAGAGGGTGAACGTGTGCGTCGAAAGAAGAATTACTGTACGTCTCACGTTTCTTCTTTTATTCCATCCTTCAATATTGCCTTCTTACTCTCTTTTTTCTTCGGGTTCAGCTTCTGTTCTTGATTCTTTTCCTTACTCTTCAGCCACCACCAACTTTTTTTGTTCATTGCACCTTGCTCTCTTTACTTTTATCTTTATTTAGTATTTTTTTTTTTGGTGTCTGTAGTAGTGGTGTCCACTCTACAGCTCATATACACGCCTCAGCCCATTTGTGTGTTGGCTGTGTTTGTTTAATCAGACGCGGAGCTCAGTCTTCATTACCCGTACTAATTTATCTGGCCTGTCGCCCGATTCCTGCTGGACTAAATATATATATATATATATATATATATATATATATATATATATATATATATATATATATATATATATATATACTCGAGAGAAAATCAACCAGCACATCTACGTTATTTGCTCTAGACGATTCACCAACACACTGGGCTAAGATTTTAACAAAACTCTCAAGTATTTCATTTATAAATAAATAAGTAATTTTAGTTTGTCATTAAAAATAAAAAAACGTTATTTCAAACTTGGTAACAATTAAACTATGAATTAAATAATTTGTCTGTTAATAGTAGACGTCGTAGAACAAGACAATTGGATTAAATGACAAATTAAGCGGCGGTGAAGGAAACATTTAAGAGCAGCCTGAGTGATCAGAGAAGTGGATACATCTAAGGATTAAAATAAATTCGATGACATCAGAGAGTGACGAAAAAAAAAAAAAAGAAGCTGGAGAGTAAATGAAGGGAGCGAAACCCGTGGTCACGTGACTCGCGGAAGACAAAGCTGCTGGGGGTGGCGGTGGTTGAAACGACGAGGGAGCACCGGGATATCGACAGCAATATTCGTTAAGCCTTACTAAGACCTTGTATACTGTGTACAGTAGTCGGGTCATTTCACCAGCTCCCTCGCTATCTGTCTCTTTGTTTAAGAATTCACTTCTCTGTATGTCGTCTTGCGTCTTATTCTTTCGCTCACCCTATATATCTATATCGATATCTATATTTATTATCGGTTTCTTCTGAGTCCTCCTTCGCTTAAACAAAACTCCACTCCTCGGTGGGTATCTTCATCTCAGTTTGATCCTACCAGCCTCTAAATGGCACTGAGGTTGCTGCCGGATCAACGCGTCAATAAGGTGTTTGTTTAATTTGTGGATGAACCCACCACCAGCAGTCGCCTGCTTGTCGCCAGGGGTACTCAACCCTCGCTCGACTTTATTACACCACTTTATTTATAAACCATTTTTTTTTCCTATTTTTTTTTACGTTTCCTAACAACACATATATAATTAATTATTGATTAACAAACGCTGGCGCAAATGGCATAGTTTATTACAAAAACATAGAGACGTAAAAGTTATTTACAACAAGTATTTTCCCCGTGTATTTATACCCGACTGACATTTGTAATGCCACCGACTAATGTATAATAAATAAGTGTCTGCATGGCGTGGATGTAAATATAAAATAACTGACACGTAGATTCATGGCGATATTACACGTATCGTCATAATGGACACGTATTTTCGATATTGATGCCGATGCGAGCAAGTTTTGTTTAAGTTTCGCGTATCGACATTGATGGATTTACGTTACGATGAATGAGCTGTACTGTGAGTGCGTGCATTGATAGTATAATAGACCATAGGAGTGTCACAGGGGGATGCTCATCATCGTCATCAGGAGCGTGAGTGTGATTGTGAACGAGAACTAAAAGCCCAACGTAAAAAAGATAGTATAACGGTCTGTGGTGATTGTTTAACCGTTTTTTCGGGGTCGAGAAATGACCAGTTCCTACGCGCATGAGAACTATGCCTGAAACAAAAGCCCTGGAAACCTGTTGGAAACAATCGGCCCGCGAACGGCTCAACAACCCCCTTGTGCAGTTACTACCACCGGGACTTTCTCGCGTTATTCTGTTGCGAGTATCTAAGGTTGTGTTGGTAGTATATATATGTATATAACCATACATAGCCCGGAGGGATGAACAGTTGGGTGGCTTTTTTTGCTCTCGCTTCCTCGGTGTGCGCCTATTGTGCTCGGCAATCGCAACATGTGTGCCCTCTTTAGTTAAACTCTTTTTATCTTTCTTTTTCTACTTCTCTCTTACTCTCTCTTTGATCATCAGGATAGTCTATGTGTCACGTTTGCATCCTCGTATTCATCGGGTGACGCGAATTAATCGCATTTAATATTTAAGTTTATTTCATCTCCAGTCTCATTATCTCTGCAGATTGTTGGATTATGCAATTGAATATATTATCACATCTCTGGTAAATAAATTATTTAAAAATATCTCGAGCAGAATTTCCTATTTGCGAAGCTCATTAATTTTCGTCCGATCTTGTAAACCGAATTTTTGTTACCGACGTCATTACTAAATTTAATGAAAGCTTATCAGACACACTATATATCCAGTCCTTATCAATTTCCGTCTTGGAGTCTCATCTAAACTTGGAATAATAAAAAAAACAAGACTTGGTTTTGCAAAAAAATGCAGCGAGTCACTGGATTTTTAATATCACGTCAGAGGATTTAGCGTTGTATTTTTTGACTTTATTTTATTTAAATATAATATTTGCGCAAGGTGACTGACATCGTCTAATACAGTGGAGCATATTACACACTGAGACTCGGCTAATTTTCTTCTCCGTCTCTGTCTTCATTTAATCGGTCTCTCTTATTTTCGCCCGACCACCCCGTGACCGTAGAAAGAAATAAAACGCCGAGAGAAAGAGTATAGAGGGTGCGAGTCTTGGCGGCGACTGTGTAGTGTTCAAAGATGCGGGAACAAGGCCGAGCTGACCGAGGTGGCAAGAGGTGAGCGGTGGCCAGAGGGTTAAGAGACTACGTCGGGGTGTACATGTATGTACAAGCATCAGTGAACAAGTATTAGTAGTAGTGGTAATCGTAGAAGTAGTAGTAGTAGTAGTAGTAGTAGTAGTAGTAGTAGTAGTAGTAGTAGTAGTTGTGAAGCAAGTAAAGGAGAAAGACGACCCGGTTGGTCAGTAGCTCCTTACTTAAGGGGGTGGTGAGTCTGTTCTTAATTAACGCTCGCCTCTTTTGCTTCATCCCCTTGGCCACCGTTTTCCCGTAATGAGGGTACTACTGTATGTAAGTAAAGACCCGTGGATTGTATCTCTACACTAAAAGTGTGAGTGTGTTAGTGACCTAGATGAGACGAACCTCGTCTAGCTAATTCTTTTCTTCCGCACTGACCACTAAAGTAAGTAGATGGCCATGTGCCACCCTTCCCTCCTTCTCTCAGCTCCTCTTTGTACTCGTGTACCCACCAAAGCTTATATCGACGCCACATACACACACATTTAATGAGTATCTTTCTTCTTACACACTCAAAAGAACCCATATCCCAATACTAATAGTCTAGACTATTTGGTTTCGGTCCTATCATTTTTATAAAATAAAAACTACGCAAAGATCGTTTGCTGAATTTCTTGCGTTCTTGTTCTCTACCAGCATTTTATTTAAAACATAAAACTAAAAATTTACTCTGACTGAAGAAACGAATTTTTGGGCAAAAAAATAACAAAATTTCGTGTCTGGGCTGAATGTTGGGAGAGTGAAATTATAAATAAAATAAATTATATAGATAATTAATAATAATTATATGATACGAAACGGAATGAGGTAATTACTTGTGTTTAGGCTAGACGATTCGGTTGGGTAACGTTTCCACGTGAATCGACCCCTCCTTAATTGTCTCTACGGCATTATATTATACTAGCTTACTATGTAATGTAATGTAATGTAATACATATATATATGTGTATATATTTTGCACGACTCGTAGTGAGCTCACTGACATGGTTGAATGTTTTAAGAGACATGTCCCAGAGTATTTTTCTCAGTGGCGGAGGAAACATAGCCTAGGCGGGGAAAGAGTCCTGGCAGTCTGGAGGATAACAGCAATTAAGCCGTCCGTTAATGGACAACGATTGTGATTAATTATCGGATTTAATGACCGGTCGACATAGTTGTAAATATAGCCGAGGGGTATACACAAGGTGGACCGTAAAAATTAGAGACCATGACTCCGATGAGTGTCTCCGGTTTAGTTCTCTCGGCTAGATTTAACTGGCTGCAGTGTACATGTGTGTTGCGAATAAGAATGTGGGAGTTGTAGGTGGAGGAGAACCGAAGAACGAGGAGAAACGGGAGACTATGTATTATATGCCCGGCCAGAGAACAAGAAAGAAATTATTTTAAAAAATAAGTAAGAGAGTAAGAGCGAGCCGGTTACACTCCGCTGATCCTTTAACCGGCAATCACTCGACGAGCTGTGGGACCGGCCCAGGATCTTATTGTACGGCTTTTACGTACGTTGCCCGCTGGGTACATCTGCGTGCTCTCGAGTCTACTTTACTTGTATGTACT
Organism: Microplitis demolitor; assembly: GCF_026212275.2. Lineage (NCBI taxonomy): Eukaryota > Metazoa > Arthropoda > Insecta > Hymenoptera > Braconidae > Microplitis > Microplitis demolitor. The sequence goes on along the minus strand of NC_068551.1, from coordinate 19,998,821 downwards.
TTTATGTATACATATATATTTATATATTTATATGTAAAGAGAATAGCGAGACTAAGACAGAGGATGCAGGACAGAGGAAAGAGATGAGTTAAAGAAACTTGAAGAAGTGTCCTCAGGCTCGTCGTCTTACTAGATGTAGTTGTAGTTGTAGCTGTAGTTGTAGTTGGAGTTTTAGTTTTACTTTTGTAGTAGGTTGTAAACAGATGGAATGAGAAATGCGTTTCATCTACTCACTCGGATTTCAAATTTAATTTCATACGGTTGCCAGGCACACATGCGATGAGTTCGATGACAACTACTCTGAATAACCGACCAACTTTCCTACATCACTGCAGTGATTGAGAGTGGCTTCTGCATTTGTTGTTAATGTTCATCATTATTATCATCATTATTAATAGGAGAAGGTGGAGATGGAGCTGCAGAAGGTGTAGCGGATGTTACTGGCAACGACATCGTTGCTAACATACTGACGGAGAATTTCTCATAAACATGAGCAACTTACGATGTTAATTATTTACCGGCTACTGATGCTGGGGTGTGTGAGTCCGTGTGTGGGTTTGTGTGCTAAAGCTGACGTACGCCGAAATAGTAAGCAAGAATAATTAAATCCCCTGGCATACATTATAAACTATTCGTTCAAAGCTGCGCTCTCAGTTGCTGTACATTTGGCAACTCGAGTGTCGGCGGCATAAACCTACTAAATATTTTCGACTACTACTTAAATGTATTAATGTACACATGCTTAATCTCTTATCCTCTGGGTAGCCGTTAAAAACATGTGTCCGCGTACAGGCGCGTGAACTCGTTTCGTATTTTATTTTTAATAAATTTAAAGCTTCGACTATTGGATTATTAATAGAGTACTATTTCATCTAGCATACGGACAAAGAGAAAATAATATCGTCGTTCACGATTCATGCGCTGGTTGAGCCGCCGGGGAGGGGGGAGTACAGAAAAAAAATAAAAAATAAATAATAAATACGAATAAGCGCGAGGGGAGGGGGTCGGTAGCATTAGCAGTACGCGCAACAGTAAGGAAATAAATCACCGTCAGTAAAATCTCATCGTCTCTAGTGCTTTTCAAATTTATTTTTATCGTTGTCATGAGCATTATTTAACACACTTCAAGGATCTTGTTATTTTTCGAATAAAAAAAATGACTAATAATAATTATGATAATAATAATAATAAACTCGCGGAGAGTTTCATCAGGATTATTTATAATTTTGTCGCCGAGTGAATTTGTCAGACCAATGACGACGACTTGAGGGACAGCTTGAGGAACCGGTGGAAGGTGGAAGTTGCAAGTGATCGCTCAGCCTCGGTGTGAACTAAAGAAACAGATGAGTTTAATAAGAATCCCGCTAGCCGACAACTGCCAACGGAAGTCAAACTTTCTATCTCTCTTATTCACCGTTTCCTTCTTTTACGGGTTTTCGGACTCCCAGACCGGGTGGTACACTTATTCTTACGCAACTTCTTCCGGCTCGATTCATCTCGCTCGGGGGAGGGCCCGAAAGTGAGAGTCGGCTGCGAACTCGAGTGGTAGAAAAAAACCGGTGGAAATTACTGGTTTTATATAATACATATATATTAATAAATAAATATAACTATATATATATATATGTATGTATATGTATATATATGTGGATAGAGATATGCGAGTGCGCAATTGGTATAGCGGTATATAGTGAGTATAAAGGGTCGAGTGGATAGGAATTAGGGGTAGTGGCAGGATGCACGCTCGACTCTACCAAAGTTCTGACAGGATTCTTTTATTTCATTATATTATACTATATTATAATACTTTTTTCTTGTACGCTCATCGCCGGTCTGTGCTCATCGCATCGTAGTCGTCAGAATCGTCCTTGTCGTAGTAATAGTTGGTCGCCGTCGTCGTCGTCGTCGTCAGAGTATCGATTGGCTCGTATAATAATTACCTCTCCGACATTAGGGGCTCTACACCCGTTTCTAACCCCCTAAAACTACATCAGGATCTGCCCCACCACGTCATCTATCTGTCTTTATCTCTGTCTTTTTCGCTTTTTCGCTTCCCTACTGTACTCTAGACAAAAGAGGGTGGTAATGGTGCCGGTGATAGTCGTGGTTCACTCTAACGGTCGCAATGCCGCATCGTTTCTTTCTATCACGTTTCTTTGATTAATTACCCGATTGCCATCCAGTAAATAAATATTTGCCAAGTACTTTAGCCATAAAGTTTAACACATTCATATCTATATAGATTTTTATTTTTACTTATAAGAGTCTGAGTACGTGTACGGACGGATGAGATAGACAGCTACAAGTCTTTTCTCATTAGAGCTCTGGCCTGAATTATTTTTTATGTATCAGCCTCAGGCGATCGATTAAACCGGAGAAAAAAATAATCCGTGGTATAAATTGCGCTCGAAATTTAAAAAACTTAAGCCCGGTTTACTCCTCGGTAACTTTAACTAGCCTCAGTTTTCCAATTTATAAACTCTATCGGGTCATCATTAATTCACGTAACATCAGAAGCGTCTTTGGGTAATAAAAGGTACGAAATTTTTTTTGTAAAAATACAGACAGGAACAAGGCGAGTGGCGTGTCTTTCTGATGGAAAAATGAACCGGCTAAAAAATATAAAAAAATGATAAAAATAAAATTAAAATAGTAAAAAATCGATTGGCGAATATAATATGGGTTTATATGAATTCCCCGGAGTTAATGCCGGCAATTTAGCGGTTGACAAATGGCGAGTAATTTAAGATAAAATAGTAATATGTATGTGCATAGATGGGTACGCTGGTGGGCTAGTGGATATGTATCGAAGAACAAGAAGGAGAAAAAAGAGAAAGAGCTGGTGGAGAGTACAAGTTTAAGTGGGTGGCGTTTCTCGGGTATTTCTGTATCTAATTATAATCCCTTGGTGAGGGAGCGAGGCAATCGCCTAAAATTAGAGCATATACTCTAACTGCCGCGCTCTAGTGTTAAGCTATTTCATATATATATATATATACATATATATCATATACATGTATCCATCTCATCTTTCTTTAATGCGCGGTAATTTAAGCCAATCGCGGTGTCTTTAGATTTGCGCTGACTGCTGTTCGAATTCATCTGTCGCCTATTTTTTTTTCTTTATTATTAATTGATTAATTAATTAATTAATTAAAATAATAAATTATAAGCAAGATGATTGTTGTTTTGCAATATTTTTTTTTTAATTATTAACTGCGCAACTAATGGAGATTTTATTTAATCAGAAGGTTCTCGAAATGACTGGATGTCGATATAGAGTGAATTAACCTTCAATAAAAATATGTGTGGGACATAATGGATTTGTAAAAATATTAAAAGCTTATAAATAAACATAGTCGTAAATAAAGCCGAGAAGAAAAAATAAAATGGTTGTGAGTTGTGTCTAAACAATTTAAATTTACATGTCACTTATAATTATACCGTTTACACAATACACTCGACATATTTTATGTAAAGAGTGTAGTTTTTTCGGGCTTTTAAAATTTATTTAATTGAATGTAAGATTGATTTATTTAGTTATTTATTTAGTGGTTTTTTTTTGTAGAGCTCGCGAGCGAAGAGGAATTTTATCACTTGTAATTATTTATTGTTGGGTCTACAGCGCGAGAAGAATGACTTTTACCACTTCCATATAGTTAATCCACTTTCTTGGAGGTTTTTCTGTTTTTGTTTTCAATCCTACGAGTGTAATTGAAGCAGCAAATCAAGCCCGAAGGATCTCGGTCTAAGAGCCCGAGAGCGGTGATGAAAGAATGGAGAGGAGAGCGAGTGGATTCTTGAGTGGAATAGAGTAGAGTGGAATGGAGTAGAATAGGAAAATAAAACTAAAAAAATTACGGTGATTAGTCTCTAAATTACTGGTACTCGGAGGTGCCAGTAACGGCTCGCTTTGATCGGAACAGGAGAGGGAGGGAGGGACTGGTAATTAGCCGCACGAACGCGGTGGTGGTTTTAATGAGGGGCTGAAAAAAAAACCAAGGACATTGTAACAGGGTTTAGGTACGAAAGTAAAATAAAAAAACAACAGAGCCCGAGTTCGAGTTCGAGGAAACCGATAATAAAAAAAACACAATAAAGTGGTGAAAAAAAAGTACAGGGTTGAATACGGGAAGTGCAGCCGCGAGAATTTTTTTTTTAAGCGCAAGAGGGATGATGACTGAAGGTGTTAGAAGTCTGTAGGTTAAATAGGGCGTTTGGACCGGACGTCAATTGAAATAAACTGCATGGAGTTAACCCTCTTTGGGATTTATTTAATTTTTAAAAATTAATTAAAACTGGTAGACGAGCGAAAAATTGAAATATTAGTGAGCGAGCTAATGGTGAAATAAAAAAATATAAATTATAGAAATAACAATTCCGAGGAAACAATGACACGGTTGGACAGCGTGTAATTAAGGTCCCTGGAATAATAATCGAGATAATAACGGACTTAGACCGCCGAGGGGTCTCGCGGGTTTAAAGGGTGGCAAGGGTTAGGGAGGCTAGATGAGGAGGTCGGGTGCCCGCGAGCACGACGTTTGGTCGCTCGGTTTGTCGGGTTAATTGTCGTCTGGCGTGTCAGGATTGAGCCTCGCTTACTCGGATACACGCAAATGTCACCGGGAGGCACGAAAAATGTGTTTACTAAAAGCTCAGCTCAAGAGCATCGAGACATGTCTGTTCTGGAGTAGTCCAAGAGCTAAAACGACCGTTTGATAAATTATTTATTTAATTTATCAGCATCTTGGCTCGGGTGCGGGCACGGAGTTGAGAGTTTACTGATGCAGTCTAGAAAAGACCTCGTATAGTGCAGATTAATTAAAACAGATGAATGTAATTAAATAAATAAATAATCCAGTGCCAAAATGAAATGAAAATGTCATATCGTATAGGAGAAGCTCATAAATATCGTAAGATTTAATTAGCGAGGATCTCGAGACAGGTGCTCGTGTAAGGCGGGTGTTTATTATATATAGTGTAGGTTATTTAGCTCGCGAGCATTCCCAGTAATTACGTTTACCTTTAGAGACTGATGGAGCCAGAATGAAGTGAAATAATGCATCCGTGCCACGACATCGGCGCGTTCATTTATTTTCGCCCGCTGACCGCCAGCAAAAAATCTAAACAACAAAACTACAATTTCTGATGCAGTAATAAAACAAATAGATTAAAAAAAAGTAAATTTGTCGGCTGGTTGGTAGACGATCGACATGAAAGTCCACGCGGCCAAACTCAATCCCGCTGTGACAGGGGCTGACGCGATACATTTTTTTTCCTTCAAACTTATTAATTAATTATTTTTCTGATCATAATTGTCACGTATTGGGGACATGAATTTTTTAATTAACAAAACAGATGTGAGAAAATGTAAATATAATTTTGGATATCAGGTTAGCGATGATTCCAGGCGGTCGTAGGAGCATCGTCAGGATTATATTTAGGCATCGTAAAAGAAAATATGCGTTCGTTGGAGCCAAGTCGCTCATTACGTGAGACAGCATTAGTGCGGGTGAACGCGCGGCGTTACTGCTTTCTTATATATATCTGCATGTATATATATTTATCACTCTCACTCTTACTTTTACTCTCTTTCTCTGGCTCGTTGCTTACATGCTTAGGGAATATAACTTTGCGAGCGTAGATCGAAACAAGTTGAGACAGTGCGCTATGCATAGAATATTAGCAATAACGTCAGCATCCATGTTCTTTTGCGATAATACGGGTCACGCGAAATTGCTCCGATACTGTAAGTTAGTCTGGCATAAATCGCAAATTAAAATAATTTAAATTGATTAAGCGATAAAAATCAGTCCAAAATACAACAATCTACTGTGTAAATAAATTGATAAAAAAAAAATGTGTCTGGCAAGTGCGACGAATCGTCTCAAGTAATTTCTAGGTCAACACCGGCAACATTGAGGCATGCTATGGTCGTAAGAGAGAACCGCGTCATCGTGAAACAACAGCCAACTGAAACAGCAGCATTAACTCTTTACTGTTTAGCATTTTCCGGGGTGATAACTCAAAATACATAACAGGAAATAAAAGGTTTTAAAAAAAATATGAGAGAGTCTATCGCTGAATACAAAGTCAAGAGATTTCCGTTTAATTCCTAACTTACCGGATTACCAAAGGTTCAAGAGATAGAGAGTAGTAAACTAGAGTAAAGCAACAGCAACTAAAAAAAGTTTTAAGTAACACGAGGAAGGAAAGAGGGAAGAAAAGGTACTTTGTGATATAATTGAACGGGCTCCAGCCGGATTCGCCGGAAGAGAGTCAGCAGTTGAGCGAGTGGAAGGGTAGCAGAGAAGGTGGTGGTTTCCAGGACGATTCTCATAAGCGAAGCTCGAAAGAGGTGCAAGGCTTGTGTTCGAGGATGAGGTGCCGCGGGATAGGTGGGTGGCTGGAGGAAGCGAACCGGTGGTGGCGGTATGCAAAACAGGCGGTGAATTTAAACGGGCTTGCGCAGAGGATGCCCTCACCTCGTGCTCGTGGCTTATGTTGTCCTCTTCTCTCTCTCTCCCTCTCTCCTGCTCACTCTTTACCAAACTTGTGTTTAGTTAACTCTCTCACTCGTCACTGTTACTGTCACCAGCACACTTCTCCCTCGTACCTTCACAATAAACTACCACCTACTATCTACAGCTCTCCCCTCTATCCCTCTCACTCGATCGTAGTCTCAGTACCTGTACGCGTGCACACGTGATCCAGTCACGCTGTCATCGGCGTACACACAGCCCTCTTCTCAAAATCATAAAATTATAATAATCCACTGGATAATTACTCTGAAGTTGATTTTTAAAATGAATGCAGATGAAAATTATGATTAATTAAATGCATCCGCTGGTCAATAAGACGGAATCATTGTGTGTCTGACATACACTGACAGTTATTACGCGCAGTATGTCAGTGGCGAAGAAATTAAACCCCGTGCCCACTAAATAACTTTAGACGAACAGTTAAAGTTGTACGAATGTGCAGCGAGTCGTTTATTTATTTTTTGACTAGGCTTGGAGAATAATAAATTAATGAGAATAATTATTATTGTAATTAAAAAAAATATGGATAAGTTCGTTAACGGGGATCGAGTAAAATGGCTGCTAGCCGCTCCGGCGCGTCTGAGCTACTGGCTTGCCTCCCTCGTTTTGGTCTCCACACATACCACTAATTTCACACGCTCGAGAACTTACACACTCATGCTACACACACAGCACGTACTTTATGTACATACGTAAAACACTGCAACAACACCACCCAGTGGAATTGTGTGTGTACCGTGTACATACATCCGCACACGCGCCAGCCGCACGCGCACACACGAGAACGCCCCCCCCTCGGCGCGCACGTGTTTACGCGCAGAACAGCTGAGAGCACGAGGAGACGAATTATTAAGAAAGAGTATCATGTTGTGATGCTCTCTTTAGCTCATTTCGTTTTCGTTTAACTTGATATCAATTCGCTCTTCACTTACACTAAAATAATTCTTGGGTAGAAAAATTATTATACCCGAAATAAAATCTCAAGAAGAAAATTTATTTTAATTGATAAGACAAAAATAAACGGCGCCGAGGTTGCTTTTGAATTTCGCTGTTTTAATTGACGATTTAATGTTGCGTAAAAAGTACTCGGCAGTACGCAGAAACCGATGAAATTTTTTTTAGTAGATGGAGTACGAGTTTGCCGAGACGCTCCAGGGGGTGGACGGTCTTGAGGCTGGTTTCTACTGAGCAGAGTCTGTGTTGATTGAGTGAATGTCAATTTACAATTACAACTTGGGTTTAATTACAGAGACAGTTGTTTTATTGAGAAGAGGGAATGACCGGGGTGGATTCACGCGGGTCAAGATAAATGAGGAATTCTGTGGACGTAATGGCGTGTAATCGTCCTCGTGAAAATAAAATATATATTGAGAGAAAGATAAAACAAGAATAAATGTTTTTAAGTATGGGAAGATACCGTTAAGTCGATGGATCTTCTCTCTCTTTACTTATATACCGGTCACTCCCAAGTTCTGTATACTCAATAGCAAATGCACTGCTCGGTCCGTGGCCAAGACCTGGCATTTCTACATTCTCGCTGCATAGCACCGCGGGCATAGAGCATTATGAATATGCAAATCGACTTTTATGTATATATATCTACATATACGCGAATGCCGGGTGCATTGACCACCGACTAGTATCTTAACGTCTTGGTATCAATCGATCCCACGATTCAGAGTCTGATTAAAGATCGCCAACTCCGGCACTTGTGGCTAGAAATCAATTAGCAAAATGTAAATTATTTTCCAGCACGTGCTGACCATCAATTCATATATTTATTTATTTACTTCGACTTTTTCGGAGCAAAATTTTTTTTAAATGCATTGTTTTGAAAAATTTTAGCCAGCAAATGGCTGAGAGAAATTTTCAGGGCATGCTGACGTTTTTCAGTCTGACTTCGTGGGGTAAAAAAAATGTGCAAGTCTTTTTGTGGAGCTCTAAGTTGGTGGAGGGAAAAAGCACGAATGTTTCGATAATTTCGAGCGTGATGGCATGAGACAGAAGAAGGATATGTCGATAAAAAATAAAAAACTTTTTAAATAATGGTGAAGAATGGTACACAGAGTACAATGCACTTGAGAATAGTGCGCCTTATTTCCGCGTCGCGACGCTGTTTCCCCTGCCTCTTAACACGTTCGCCACACCGACCTCGGGCACGCGCGAGTCTACAAATCAATATTTTCTACATATCTCACTATTTTTTAGCGATCATCTGCAACTTTTTTTTAAACAACTCCTTCCTGGTCTCTCTCTCCCGCCCTTCTGCTCCCCGGATGCTTTTTTACACGGTGGCAATATGCGCGACAACACGTTTTATCCACTCCTCCATTGCACGAATATAATAATGCAGTGTTACTTGCACAAAGAATAAAAATTTATCTGTAAGTTCCCCGAGGCAGGACGAGGAGCGGGAGGACATCGAGTAGCTGGAAAAAAAGTTTATTCGCAAAACAGTAAAGACAGTGCGGGAAAAAAAAGTCGCGAATAAGCGTGGACTGTTGGCGTCTTTTACCACTGTGTAGTTGGTATTATGAAATAAATCTCGTTATTGCACGAGAGCAGCGCAGAAGAGAAGCGGGTGGTCAGTTTTAATTAAAGAACTCGAAGCGTCAGCTGCTTCTTCCATCCTCATAGCAAAACACTACACCACTACTTCTTTCCAGTCCGACCTTTACTTGTTTACTCATATATATACATATATATATATATATATGAATTTTCTTTACTTTTCTTGATACTTTCTTTCTTGCTGGATTTTATTTTTTCCACGTCCCTTCCCTTTGTCTTGCGTATGTCACCTTCAGCTTCATCTCCACCGACAATCGCCACAAAATTTAATTTTATATTTTATAACTTAAATTTTAATACTTTATTTGCTTTTTTAAAAAAAGTAAAACCCACATCTTATTAAAAAATTACTTTCAGTAATATATATAAGTAGTATTTTTATTTGATGTCTTGGCTATTGTCGGAAAAAAATGTAAAGAATAATAAAATAAAAAAAAGTATAAATTATGAATGAAATGAAATGTTTGGCAACGGGGAGATTTTTTTTGTTATGACGATCGGGGTAATCCGGCACGATATTGCAGACTTCTGGGTCCCCTTCAGACTCATTATTAGCCATTCCACGAGTCTCTCACACCTCTCATAAGAGAGCGTGTTGGGTGTCGCGCGCAAAGGCGCAAAAGAAAGCCTTGGCGTGTTTGGCCGGTAAGGTGGCCCTCGGCCATTGTTCCTCTGGCTTCTTCATTCTTTTCTTTATTTTGTTTTTTTATTTTTTATTATCCCGTCGGTTCTTACTTCTGTTTTAGTTGTTTCCATCTCCCTTTATTTTATTATTTTTCATTCCCTCCAGGTCTTTCTGGTACCGCTCTAACCTCCAAACCCGCCAGCTCTTTTGTTTTGTTTCACTCCCCATTAGAGGAACTAATTGCCGTTCATACGCGATCGCCTTTTGTTTCTTCTCTTTCCGACTCCTTCCAGCTTACGATCCAACACACACAGACACAGGCAACCTCAACTACTTGTTTCTAACTCTACACTACCCACTGACTATTTTTATTATTTTCATCTCCACCCAATAAAACAGCTCCTAGGAATTGTAACTTATTAAGAAGAATATTAAAAAATAAACTCTCGTTGATTTCATTTAGTTCTTGTTGACGTTATTCAACTCAAATTGACTAGATTCGCTGTTTTATTTACGTCCATAAATGTGGGTCGCGTTAAAATAAAAAATAATTATTTATACCAAAGACTAAAAGCGCTTCCGTTTATTATTTAATTTGCGTTTATTATTTTCATTTTATTTAACTCTGGTGATTTATATCTGACCGCTACCGCTGGATTTTTTATTAACGCCGATCACATTTTCTGATTGATATCAATTGCTTTCTCTATTTAGACATGCTCAGACTGACGTTTTATGTTCTGGTATTTCATTTATTAAAAGTCTGCATACGTTTATTCACTTTTTTTCTTACTCGCCATTCACTCATGTCGATCGCTATCTTTTGCATATATTTTATTTATTGATTAATTTTATAAACTACTGCTGTAGAGGAATCCGGAGCCAAGTGAGACAAGCCTGGGGAAGACGGACAACTTTACCATCTCTGTCACTTTTTAATATTTTTATAACAAACATCTTTTTATCAAGAATTTAACCTTCAGTCAAATTTTTTTACTGGCCCATTTTACCACTGAGTCTTTTTTTTTTATTTCTTTCAAAAAAAAAAAAAATTGTAAGTAAAAAAACATCCAGAAAATAAATTTTGATAGAAAAAATCCTGGGGTAATTAACTCCCCCCCTCCTGAGATATTTATTAATAAAATGAAATTTAAAATTAAATGTAATGAAATATTTGTAATTATAGACTAAAATCTAATAATTTTTTTCGACATTAATGCGATATTATTGAAGTTATTGTTTCCCTGGAGTCTGTTGTCCAAGTATACTCGATGAAAATCCTCGATGACTGGTGGTTTCTTTTCAACTGACCGTACAATGAAAGCCATTCTCAACTTCCCTCATATATATTAACAATTTACTTTTTTTTTTATCTTCCCTTATTACTATTTTTTTTGTTCGTCCTTAATATCTATATCGCAGCTTAATTATTGGCTTTATTATGATTTTGTCCTTAGTTGGTTTTAGTTATTGTGGTAATAGTGGTGAAGATGGCGAAGATGGTGAAGATGGTGAAGATGGTAGTGGTCTAACGATGAAAAAGAGTCTAGAGGACACGCTTTTGTATTGCCAGCTTGAACAAGTCTTGCCTCTCTCTCAAGTTTATCAACCGTCTTTTTCTTATCTCGGCGATACCGAGGCGGTCTCTATCTGACCAAGTGTAGCTTATCGGACTGGCTTTCTCGCACTTGCCCTTATTAAATCCGCGATGAGAGTCCTTAGAGCTCAATGCCTCCTGGCCTGGCGTTTCGTTATTAATTTCGAGGGTCGACTATCGACTCACTCGTTCCACTTTTTCTCCTACTCTTTTTTATTTATTTATTTATTTATCTTTCTCCGTCGCCCTTAAGGTCCTTTATACTTTCTAACGCCGTAGTCCGTTAATAGCCTGATTCGGGGGACTACGGACCAGGATCTCTTCTTATTTCGTCCTTTTTCACTCCTTTCTAGCCGCTCACAACAAAAAAAATTACCGACGACCTTATCAGTGGGCTGAAATTACCAGAGGGAGTTATAACTTCGGGGTGGGTTATTAAAAACTCCACCGATTTATGTAAATGCCCACTTGCTGAAAGTGTTGCTGATAAACACGCAATTTTTCCCATACATAATTTAATAAAAAAAAATTAATAATTACTATTAAAATTTTTTTATTAGAGTTTTTGATTTTTTTTTTTTAATACATTTACTAAAAATTCTCATAAATTACCAGAACTCACATCACAGCTAGAACAAGCCCTGGTAATTAATCAGTAGAATTTGAAAGGATAATGACGAGACATAATTGTACGAGGAGTAATAAATTATTTTTTAAAAGCTTTCCGAAAAAAAAAAAAAAAAACAATAGGACTTGTTTTGTCAACAGTACCCCATTTTGTTTAGTCCTCCCCTAAGCGAGGTAGGTTTTAATTCATAAATATATACATAAAAATATATTTCGCTGAGTATTTTATTAAGTGAGTAAATAATTTGATTATATTGACATTATGGAGTTGAAATATATTTAAATATAATTTATAAAACTACTGAGAACCGACAGTAGTGTGTTGGGGTATAGTAGGGCAGAGAGAAATAAAAAGAGAAAAAGAGTAATTACGGTTGGACGAGCGTTCTCGGAAGCGAAAGAGCCTCGGCCGTATCGGGTTCGCGAAGGTGAAGAGCGAGGACAGGGGGAGGACGGAACGGTGACAAGGGGATAAGGTGGATGGATGTAGGTATAGATATATATATTACATATATATGTATACATATATATATAAACTAAAAACTATCGTACAGCAGAATTAGTGAACGAGCCGCTGGAGTGTGGCTGGCGGAAGGGAGTCCATGGCATGTCCCCCGTAATTATATCAACAATAAAACAATTTTGATAATTATCTCAACTAGTGTATGGGAACACGCGGCATGACGGTGCCTGCGTCTAGGCCTCGATGTTAAGGTCGCGCGCACGCGCTCACTAGTCTGCGTTACACCACTACACGTTTATAAGTCGCGTAATTCCAGCATTATCTTCTTATTCCGTACACCACCACGTCAACCTCGTTACATTTATCGTTATCCTCGTCCTCTTCATCGTCATCGTCATCGTCATCGTGGAATCCTCGTCGTTCTTGTCTGGGCACCACCAACAACTCACCAGTCACACGAATCTATTTCCTTGCTTACAATTACTCGGCCAGAATAATGACAATAATTACCATTTATATGCAAGTGCCGTCATTATCTGCACACGAGCAGAGCACGCATTCAATTTTATATCTAATTTGAATAATTCAAACAAATCTCTCCTTCCTGTCTCCTTCCTCTTTACTCTACTCCACTGTACTGAGTACTGAGCACACGGTTTACGAACTCAATGACCGGCACCGCGAGTCTAGATCCGTGTATTTAAAAAATTGATATAAAATATTAAAATATTCCACCTAAGTCAAGTTTGTTTACTCGTTATAATTATCTGAACTGATAGCTGAGGGATATTTAATAACGTTTTATTTAGTGTTGCGAAATATAGGCTATTTTAGCGTCCAGCTGAGCTTACTAACCACGGTAAGTAGTGCAGGTCATGATCGTCACCCCCTATTCGCTCTACACAGCCCGGTCGTTGTTGTGTAGGATCCAATTTCGACGTAGACCTTGGGCTTGGAGATTTATGGGCAAGATAGCTACTGCAACCACGCGCTTTGTCGATAGTTTTGCTATTAATGTCGTTACGCTCATTGGTTTTAATTTTGTATAAATGATATTTTTTATAGAAATTATAAAAAAAAATTTTAAGACTGAATAAACAGGGGCAAATAAGTCTTGTAGGCAAGACGAATTTTTTATAATTTTTTTTTTTTTTAAGAAAGTGACTGACATGGGAAAGTTGGGTCACTTGAAATTTCGAGGGAAAAAATTTATTTATATTTTAAATAAAAATTCTAATTTTTTTTGTTATTTAGGTGGGATATCTAACCCCGGATTTTTTTTTTATGACTAATAGTTTTCAATTTATACTGTTAATTAATTTAAACGAGCAAAGTAATTTATTTATTATGCTTATGAATATTAATTAATTAAAAAAAAAAAAAGTAAAATTAGTGATGAGATATCTAATAGAATGTATAAAAGATTATTAATAGCAATGACGAAGATTTAATTGTACACGATACGTGTGCAAAGTCTCGTGGCAAAGTGGTCCTATCAATATTAATCGTAATATTTGCCTGTTAAATACGAGCCGGTCTATTACCAATTAATTTTATCGAGGCAAGTATGCAGCGAGCGTTTGAGTATGTGCTGGTTGCTGTTAACGAACCACTAACTCGTGTACATTGTGGTGGTGATGGCGATGGCGATGGCGATGATGATCGTGATCATGATGAGGAGGACGATGAGTCGCGAGAGGTATAGAGACGTGCGGAGCAGTAACTCGTTGACGGGTTAGATATTGTGTCAGCCGAGTCGCAGCATTAAAAGTAATTACGGCGTGATTGACCGAAGCTGCTGCTACTGCTGATGATGGTTTAACATCGCGGGGCTAAGACGGGATACGCCAACTAAATCATATACTGGATGAGTGACGCACGTAGCTCGTTGATGCCACCCAATTATACAATCAGCAGTACAACGACAACCACATATTTATCTATATATATATATATATATATATATATATATATATATATATATATATATATATACATACATATATAGTCTACTTTCTGCTACATAACACTGCTACACTTGCACTCGGTGCTGTAACGAGGCTAGGCTGATGATGATGCTGAGGATGAGTAGAATCGAATGAAAAAAATTAAATGAAAGAGGCTAAGAGATCTTGATGATGAACAAGAGACACTAATCAAAGACACAAATGCATATAAATGCCAGGTCATGCGGCATAGAAGCGGTCGTACAAGTCTTGGTGCTTCTCTATTCTTGATCTCCGGGGTACATACGTATCACCTTGACCTCGAGTGTCTATGCCGTGATTTAAAGAGACAAATGAACGACTGTTGCTCTGCTGTTACTGTTGTTGTTGTTGTTGTTAATACTGACACTTGTTATTGTTGTTAGTAATGAATTACTTTAGGTAATTTATCTCCTAATCTATTAATCATTTCTCACAATGCCTAATTTAATTTATTTTATCCCACTCTTATTGTTAATACGCCTCTTTTTACTTTATTATTTCATTCAATTTTTATCCATATCATTAATTTATAGAGCTCATTGATAAATGACTCGTGATATATTTATTAACTATTTAAGTCCGTGAAAAGCTTTATTTTATCTTTAATAAACAATTAAAACCCATTAATTCCTTAGCTTGTCATATTTAATTTCGAATTCATGACTGCTATTTTTTTTAATGACTCAAGTTGCTGAATGTCCTTGAAATGATAATTACTTTTTTAATTAATAATTAAAAGTTTTAACTTCATTATTATTATTATTATTTTTTTTTTTTACGTAATTATCGAATGATTGATGGGTTAATTATTGAAACTCTTGTATCTATTTTAATGAGCTTGGATTATTGTTACGCAACAGTATAATTTAAACAAAGATATTGTGACATGTAGAAAAAAAGAGTAGACAATGAGAGTTTAAGTGATTGCATGTGTGTGTTTGTGTATTTACAGCTTGTGGATGTCGAGTGGCATGAGAGTGGCCGATTAAGTGCCGCGAAGTGGGAAAATTTGAAATAACAATGTTTTGACTGTTGGCTATTGTCTGTAGCGCGTGGCCTGGCTTTCTTGTATGCTTAGCCGCGTAACGAGAAACAGTAGTACGTACATATAGACAAGTACTGTACAGAGTAAGTGAAAGAATGAGTGAGTGAGTGAGTGAGTGAGGCACTCGATTGAACATTGTCGAGTGGCATTCGTGAAACAATGGGCCACATACACGCAGTAAGAGAGTCAATGAGTGTCGGGAAAAGAAGGGTGGCCGTCAAATGGGGCTGGTTGTCGTCCAAGTCGATATGGTGTGCAATCGATCGGACACTCAGCCCCGGCTCCACAATGCAATATTTCGCCTGAGATTATTTTTTTAAGCTCGAGTGTGAGTTGTAGGCTAAGCGCACATTATTTTCTTTTGTTTGAGTATAAAGCCGGTCTAATAACGCTAGACCATTTCGGTAGTCGTCAAACGATAACCTTTTTTTCTTATTATTATTATTTATTTATTTATTTTGTAATTTTAAAGATGAAAGAATGCTGCAAGTACATTGAAGAGGTAGTTATTTTTAAAATGTTAAAACAGAGTCGAGGAAAACGAGGCATGAAAGCTCTTTAGACGGTATTTACTGCCAGTAAGTTACTCCATACACTTTTTTTATTTCGTTACTCTCTTTTTATTATCATTATTATTTTTATTCTTCTCCGGGTTGTGTAGGTATTCTGTGTGTTTACACCGATGATTCGTAAATTCTATAAGACGCTGGTTTTTTTTTTTTTTTTTCTTTAGGTACACATATTATTATCTTGTATACATATAGAATATATAAGAAAGACTTGAGTTACAATATGTACTGAGCTATTGTCAGACGGCTGAGACCTGTAGTGGGACAGATATTTTATCGGTTGACGAATTTGGCAACTAGAAGGTTGGGTGTAGAAGTGGACGTGGCCAGGATTGAGGAGAAAATAATAAATTTTTCATTGATGTAGATCAGTATCAGTGAGTCACACGCATGCCCTTCGGCACGTTCCTTACAGCGATGAATCTCTGGTAGTTTGGTATCGGAGACGTCACTGCAGCGATAATTCAATACGACAACGCGACTTGTTGGACGATAATTCAGGTAGCCTTGGATTGCCGTGGAGCTTAAGATCAACCTGGTTGACTTATTCTCAGTGTTGGGCTCTCTCAGGTTCGGCCGGAGCTACGAGTGCTCGTGTCGTGTATCGGTACAGCTGAATGCTGCTGCTGCTGCTGCTGAATCCAATGGGAATAATATATATAAATAAAAAGAAACGAGAGGGAAGAGTCACGCCCGCGTTACTACGTGGTTGGTAATTTATTCGTGCGTTTACAACGTCGGTGGCAAAGAGGAATGGATGAAAAATAAAAGCGAGCTACGATAAGAACGGCAAAGAGAATGAATAAGAATCTTTGGCTTTAACTCGAGCTCCAACTTTAGTTTCAGCTCCAGCTCCAGCTCCAGCTTCTTATTCTCTTATTATTTACGTTATTCTTTTTGTTGGTGCTTTTTCCTCTTTCTCATACTTACTTTTACTCTCGATGGACCCTGCAGGGTGTCCATGGAGTCTCCGTAGTTCGTCCTGGTGGCATTGGTATTGCAAAATGAATAAGAAGAGTCAGCCCTAAGAGTAGGATGCCTGGGCGACCGCAGAGCGGTGGTTATTATAAAACAAAAGACGATGCTTGATGTCGATAATAAAGAAGAGGTACGCACGCCGAAGGCACAAGGCTACGGCCAACACAGCCGAGCTACGACAACGAGCATGCTAAGACAGAATAAAAGTAAGAGTTTAAATAAAAATAAAAAACATTGAGTTTAAGTAAAAAAAAAAAATATATGAAATGAATAAGAAGGGCGTCGCGGTGATGATGCAAGGGACACAAAAGAAAAGCGATATCGCTTTAATTCTGGACTGCCGCGGAGGACTAAGTACCAGAGGATGTGGTTCCACGCACTGCGATCCATTTAATTCGCCTGCTTCCTCTCACTCTCGCTATCTTCTTTTTATTACTTCTGTTTATTACCACGCACTTTTTTTAAACTTTTTTGCAATTCTCCAGTGCCTCACTTCACTTGGATTCAAATCGTTTACAATTTACCGCGCAGTGAATTCTTCGCGGGTTTTTTTTTTAAATATATAAATTGCTGAATTATTTTCTCTATTCCATCGGCTACCGAACTGCGGATCTGCTGTTTTTCTCTTGAGTTCGTACCGACTTATTACTTTTTTTTTTTTTTAAATCGTGAGAATAAGAATAAAGTTGGCAAGTATGCCTGTGAATACGCAACAATTTTATTTAATTTTTGGTGAAAGATTTTTTGAACCGCTAAAAATCAAGAATTGCCGAGAGGACAATGCTCACAGTTGTTGTTACTTTTTTTTTTATTTGATCGTTGGTTGTTTCCTCGAGCGAGAGACAGCACATGACGGGAGATTGAGCAGACAGATAGGTTAGCGTATAGTAGAGTGTATACCGTACACAAGACGAAGGAGGATGAGTTGTGAGATCGGGAGAGGAGCGGCGTCGAGAGCGAGTAGTTTGAGGCGCGACTTTAATCCGGCAATAAAAAGCTCCACTCACGTAGATTATTTTATTTAGTTTCCCAAACTGCCGCTGCTTAAACGCATCCATAATTACCAACGGATACGTGAATTGGTTAACTTATCATCGCTACCCTGGCAAGATCCTTTGGGTCATCTTGGCATGGCCTCGTGTATGTGTAAAATAAGTGTGTAAATCTTTTTATTTAACTTGAGCTCACTCTCTCATCATTTTAATCTCCGTCTTTGTCATTTCTCAGAGTGCCAACTGTCATACTGTTATGTCGCGAACGCACTTTCCCGCTCCCCGAGCGTCTTACACCAAGAGCACATATCCACGCACGCCCAAACCTCGTACGTGCGTAATTTATTCCACCGTCAAGTTTAACTCCCACGCTGTGATGGCATACCAAGGTATGCTATATGTACAATAGTAGCCCCCGACTATATATATATATATATATATCTATCTACTCTCTCGCCTCAAGCGTCAAGGGTTCACCGGGCGTGACCACGTCATCGAGAACTCATCAGCAGTTTAGACTGAATGAAACAATGAAAAAGAAAATAATAAAAATTCCATCCTTTCTTTCTTACAAACTTTTTTTTATTACTCCTTTATTTTTATTGCTTTTAAGTAGCGGAGCGATGTAAATAATACAGGCATTAAAAAATTTTCTGTTCAATTTAACAAACTTTATTTGTACAAGGTCGGCAGATAACGTTTTTTTACTTATTTTAAAGACAAAAGCAACAAAATCACGGAACAATATTCGGCTCAAAATTAATACCGCGTTTTATAATTTAAAAAAAAACAAGCGAAATTTGAAATATTTACGAGTACCGAGACTAGACAATATTCTGTAAAAATTAAAAAAAAAAAAATTGCTCAGGTTGAATATTTTTTTGAGCTATGAGCGATAATTATAACCTGCGTTTTTTTTTTTTGTTAAGCTGCAGTAATTATTAACAATAAATTTAATTTAAGATTCTTTGAGTTGAATAATTAAAATAAATAGCTGCTGTTTAATAAAATAAACAGTTTGCTAACAAAATGCGGGTTGAAAAAATCCATTTCTCAAAACAGTAAAATTAAAAGTATTTTTTTCCGCATTTAAAGCGGCAGTAAAAATAACAGGAAGGATAATATGCAGTCAGATAAATATGTAAAAAATATATAGGCAGTAAGTATTGTTCGTAAAACAAAGAATGATAATGTTTTCCAATAGCAAAGTGATCTTTGCCATAGAGCAATTTTGTTTGTTTGAGTTATAAAGCTTGAGAAGTACATAAAAGAGCGTGCGATAATAATCAGATGCCTCGGTTGTTGATTGCACAGTAAAGTGTTACGCCTTACTGAGGACGCAGAAGCAAACAGTCTGGAAAAGTATCTCCAGTACCAAAGTTGTGGTACTTTAAAACATCTACATAGATGTATAATTGGGTAGCGAAGGAAAACGCTGAATATAACTTATAAAAATCCTTTAAAACCAACTCCCGGAGTGAAGTAAAGAGCTGAGTCAGTAAGTACCCCATACTGGTGTACGTGCAGGTACTGGCTGGGCATCACCGCACTTCTGTTTAAAACTTCTCAGTAGGAGTAAATTGCAGTGAGTCGGCGATTAGCGCTTAAATTAACTGACCACTTTGTTTTTCTTGGGAGTTTTAACTCGGTTTTGTCCATCATCCCGCACTCAATTCCTGATCCGTGTATATAATAGTTACCCCGCCGGCGGGCACAGCTCTCAGCTCCTTTATTTTTATGCCTGCTGATCATTTCTTTACCCCCTCAGCAGCACAATATCTTCTATCCGGAAAGACTGAAAGACTAAAGCCTTTGGTTGCCAGGAAAAATAAAGAGTCCAAGATCTCCAGGTCCAAGGATTACTCAGTAAGTGGATAATACTTGAATTGCTTCTTGCCTACGCATACAAGTTCCACTTTCACTGAAGCATGTTTATGTTATATATATTTCCTTTAGTATATAATAGATCTTCTTACATAAAAGATATTGAACTTGATCATGGCAGTTTTGTTGCGATACAATAAAAATTGCTCAGCTTGCCACGAGCCCTTGGAATTCTCAATTTTATTTATCTGTTTATATTTTTTTTATATATTTTATATTACGGGTTCTCTATGCTCACGAGCTACGAGAATTGCTCCAATTATATCTCAGACACTTAAAGCGTCGGCGAGTAGGCGCAAGACAACAAAATAAAAGAGGATTTCTGCAAAGGGAATATGCGGGTGCATCTTAAATTGCGAGTAAGCCTATTTTACCACTGCTACAATTATTGCTCACCCGGTAGTTATATGGCTTTTATTTATGTTCTCCCTGTAATTACGGATTTCTATTTCGTCAAATGGAAAAATGCTCTATTTTAGTCAATTTATATTTATTTTCTAAACACAGGTCATTTCAGGTCAGATCAACTACTTTATATTTTTGAGTGCGTAATATTTTTGAAAAAAAATTTTCAACATCACTGTTTACATTCTATGGCTGGTTTGCGCATGCGCGAAACTGATACGAAATTGTATCTCAGTCATTTCAGTAATGATATTATTTTAGCATCACTTTTTTTTCTGTGTACTTGTACAGAAACAATGAGCTGTAAATTGTTGATAAAAAATGACAATTGACTTGGCGAAGGTCAATTTTTACCAGCAAGTCTGTAGCCGCTCGCATCAGTTATTGTTCCGAAGAATAATTAAGGCGCGAAAAGTGGGTGTATTCTGAAAATGATTATTATCGTATTTATTACTGGTCTCACCATAAAAAATAAAAAAAATGAGGGATTTATTTTTTGCTTATCGTCATTTCCCAACAGTCGGTAATTTGAAATGGCATCAATTATTATAAAATTTAAAAGAAATAGTGTGCGAAGCATTTGTAGAATAGCTTTAAGTGTATCATCGACAAGAACAAAGATAAAGTTTCGCGTCTAACCGATCGTTATGTAGGCTCTTAGTCCAGTTGTTACCAGCACCTACAGTACATACAGAGTTGCAACTCCCTCGGGAGAATAAAAGAACAAAAAATATGAAGAGGCGGGAAAGTAATGCCATAACGTCGGTCAAACGGATACCGCCCTTGAGGTCTACATTTACTGGCGAATTTTATAGGCAAGGAGGTGTAGTGAGCACCACCGTCCGAGATGATCATCGGCTGCTCCTGAGACTCTGTATAAGCAGAAGCAGAAGTAGCATCAGATCCGCTTGCTGCAGTCGAGTTCCCGGTGTCTTGATGGCCGTTCCAGTAACAGTTAATGTGCGCGAGCTAACGCGAAACAGATTGCACGGGTTTTATACTTGCACAGAGCCCTTTTTTACCTTTTTTTTGCGCATCAATTACGATAGCTTTACGATAGTTAGTCAACAGTTCTTACGATCGTAAACCAACGTTAAATCTTTCGGCCTCTTCTTATTTTCGACCGATTTCTCACTTATATTTAAGCCAATTACATCTGTATCAAAGTAGAAAAAATTTTTTATTGTCTTTAAATTTGTGAAATAGTTAAAATTTTTTTTATTTATTTATTTTATTGCTGATAACTTTATGAAGAGCTCTGAAGAGTAGACAAAAATAACAAATTTCAAATTCGATATTCGCCACGCGTCATTAATTTTTACTATTATTGTAAATAACTTCTGAACAATTTACGATTCAAAATTTTTACCTATAGATGATGGATGTGCGGGAGATGATACCGACTTGGCTTTTAACGTTTTACGGATAGATGCCCAATACAATTGGTTTATTTGCGCAAAATATTTCTTAAAAACTGTGAGAAGAAAACCGAGGAGTTTCAAGCTCGTGGGAATACGGAGTTCAAAAAATATGGATGCAGGCTGGAATGAAAATTCCTTAAAGAGATTCCAGGGAATAGTTTTAATGCCAAGCCGATAAAAATTTAAAATGCAAGCCACCAGTGATCAAATAACAATTGGCTCGTTTCCTGATTTTAAAAATTTATTTAATTTTACAATCTGAGAGGCAACTGCCAATAGACTGACTGCTCTATAATTCACAGATACTCATGAGCAGATTATTTAATGCCCGAGAAAATATCCTTGCACACATTGACCACACACGACTTGCCTGTGGATAGAGATATAGCTATAGGGTTTAATGTTTGAGGATAGCGAGCGTTACTTTTATGATAAAACCATCATATGATATTCCAGTCAGCCGTGTGTGTGTGTTGCTGGACAACGAGCTGGTGTCACGACGCCTCCGCACTGAATGACAAACGCCAGATACCCAGGTTATTATTATATTTTATGGGTATTTCAATACAGTGTCTCTGCTCTCGAGCTGGGTAATTGCCAGGTTAACATTTCATCCAACTCTTTCTGTGTTTGTTATTCTTTATAAATCTTAATAGGATATATCTATATATGTATAAATACATGTACAGATATAGATATAGATATTTATAAATGTATGTATTTTTCAGAAGATTGGATCCAAGATGAGACATCAAATTAAAGTAGCCATTAAATGTTTCCGTCTTTGAGACGCCTCCTATCCCAGAGACATAAATAATTAATTTATCATGGAAAAATTCCTGGCAGACATTTTTGAATATTAATTCACCCAGATCCGAAGGACTTGGCCAGAGAGGCAACGGCTGATGAAAATATCTAGCCGAACAGTGTCGAGTAATGAGTGTATTATTAACTCGGAGTGTATGCAGAAACAGTAGCCCGAGAAATGATAACTCTGGGATATATTTTGTGAATAGAATATAAGGAGTCGAACGGAATAAAATAACTGAGAAAAGGTTGCTCGTTATACGGTAGCCAGTAACCACCAGCTACAACACTAATGACCCTGAAGAACAGAGAGAGTGTAGTCTGCAGTCGGATAGGAATGAGAGCCGAGGTACAGGCATTAGTACGTCAAGGAACCCGTGACTGGTGACCTGAGGAGGAGCTACAACCACGTCAGTCATTAATAATAATACACCAGAACCTACAAATACTTATGTATATATATATATATATATGGATAGTATATGTAGAGATAGGTGTCTCTGGCTGGCGCCCCATGATGAAATTGATTAGTCAACGTTTTTAAGATCGTTTATTTAACTAAAAAAAAGGAATACAGTGAGAGACAGGTAGACAAAGATCAGTCAAACATCAGTGGTCGACATGTTTTTCCAGAGAATCACCATGGGAAGTTAAATACTAAATTCCGTTGTAAAAACAAACTTTTAGTATTTAGATTTTTCGATCTTTGGATAATCGCTGGCTGAGAGAGCCTCGAAATAAATGGTAGGATATTGAGTTTAAGGTATATCTGAGTCTTTAATGACCAAGTCATGTGTCTGGTTATTGACGCTAACTGGACCGACCACTAGGAAGCCGAGAGGTGATGTTCGTGGTACTGGTAGATAACAAACGTCTCAGAGTCTGCTGGCTGAGAAGGTGAATAAGGTGAAGAGGAATAAAAAGGAAAAAGTAGATGAAGTACAAGAATAATAAGGAGATGGAGATGGAGCAAATGGCAAAGTATGAGGCGAAGTATGGGCAAAGTATAAGCTGGGAGTGAGAAGGTTAAAAGTGATGAGAAATAAAAAATAAGAATGAGAGAACGTGTTGGAAGGTGGTGGACGGAGTTGGATGAGGTGGATGGAGGTGGCACATTGCATTCGAGCCGAGAGATGATTTACCTTACAACTAACAATATCCCTTTCTTAGGTGCTGGCGGATTTATTGGTTCTCCTCTCTTCGGGGGTGCTGTATCTGGACGCCGACTGCAGTACCAGAGCTATATACGCCTCGGAATATAATACACACGAGCGTCAGCAGCGTGGAGTATTGCCAGTGACGAGCGGATAGCTGGTGCCTCGGGCCTCAACCCGGCACCTCATTACCAGATAATTTACTACGTGAGTAATTAACTGGACACACAAGCTCTGATGTTATAGCTCTGGCATTTGTACACCTTTGTCCGTTGGCTCTTCTTGGCTTCTTCGAGCCAGATATTTGTTGGCACACAGGAACCGAGTTCTGGAGACCGAAGCATTTTGAATAAGAACCCACCCGTCATATGTGTGTTATTATTTATTTTATTTTAAATTCTTGACATTATTATTTTAATGTTGATACAGAGGATACGAGAGGGTTCATATCTCGGCTTTCATTATGATGGCTCGCTGGCTGGCTGGATGCTCTTACCGGTGTGAAATTCGAGGACCGAGATTAGAATGAGAATAATAAAGGCGGGTGTGGATGATGATTATGAAGAGAAGAGACAGAAAGAGTGAGTAGAGCAGAGCGAGAAGAGGACGGTCATGAAGCCATGAGCCGGAGAGATGAGAGATATAACTTGGGCTAAACTAAATAATAACCCCCCAGTTGGAATGGGAGCTGGCATGGTGGAGCAACCCCCTTGAACCGCGTCAGAGGACCACCCGGTGTAACTCACAGGAAGACCTGACTCGGGAGTGAGCTCTTGAGAGCAACAGACTCTGAGATATCTGGTTCAGGTGAAACCGAGAGAGACCGAGTGCCCAACACACAAGAGGGTCAAACATTTGAAATGGTAATACTGTGAGCCCTCTGAAATACCCGATCTTTGATAAAGCGGTTTCGTGGCTGTAGGAGAGTGGACGAGGAGCTGTTTGATCCTCTACTCGGTGTTCCCAGTCCGATCTACAGCCTCGGGATCTGTGTCGGATAATTGCTGTCGATTGAACAACCCGAGGAGGCGACAAAAATCACGCGTCTACACGGAGGTCTATCGATTGGCCATCTGTGCTCAAATAATCGTTCCGTTTCCTGACTAAAAGCCTTTTTTATTATATCACAAATATTCAAAACGCCAGAGTAAAATTAATTACTTGTGGTAAAGACTTTGTTTTTTTGACTCTTCGTTCTGGACTTTGGCTGTCTTCGTCTTGCGCCTACACCTGGCGAGGATTGCATTATGCATAAGGAGCCCTGGAGGTGCGCTTATGAAGGGATCTGATTGAGTTCTGGGTATATGGCGTCTGGTTCGTCCCAAGCTGCTAATTAAACACCCGCGAAGACATCGTGGCTGAATAACCGAGAACTCCTTTTCTCTTCCAGGAGACGGCTGGTCCTTCCCCTCGCTCAGCACCTTATTCTCCTTCATCTTATTCTTATTTTTATTCTTACTTCTCGCTGATTGATATTTAAGCCTCGGCTGCTCCGCTCTTCTCTCCGTTAAAGACGGATCTTTTAAAACTGGTACTGCTGTCTTTTCTTGTTCTTCGTCTTCTTCTTCTCATTGCTGGTCGTCGTCGTCTTGAAGCCACGGGATCGTTAGTGAACCAGTGATCCTAGCGATGGCAATGCACGGCTAAGCGACTTTACCGATGACTCTGCACACCTGGCCTTCACCAGCAACTCTCTTTACTCCTTGAGGTTTTTATTCACTTACTTGTTCGCACATGCACACTTGACATTTTTCCTTGCCGATCATCATCATGCGGGTGAGAGAGAGTACGTTCACGCGAGTTAAATAGCATACACAAGAGTCCCCCTGATTAAATCCAACTCACTCAACGGTCCCGCGAGCCAACATTTACTTGCTGTTGTTGTTGCTGCTGCTGCGGCTGGCTACCATTACACATACACACATACTTACACACATGCACACACATTTACAAGGAAATGCCGGAAGAAATGTGGTAAGGGGCCAATGAGAAATCAAGACGAAGATGTTGGAGGTGGTCTTGGAGCGTCGATGACGCCGATCACCCGATCAAGCCAATGAGAATTCGCTGATCCGTATCTCTCTGTTAAGTGAGAGAACAAAAAAACAGTATATCTATATATATGTATATATATATATATATATATAAATAAAAGAGATGAAGCTGAGTGCGCGAGAAAGAAAGAAAGAATTGTTCTGGCGTCCCGTCAGGCGTGGGATGCAAATAATCTTTATACCGTACTCATCAATTCTTCACCACCGGAAATCGAATTGTTATTGTGTATCACTCATTGAATATATATTATCGTCAAAAGTCAACGCTCGCCCGATTTTTAAAACTCCGTTATACCTATTCTATTTTCGAACCCAGCAATTACATTTAAATTTATGCTAAATTACTCGTAATTCAATCACCTTATTTATTTTATTCATTTACCTATACGCTCAGTTTTACTTTTTCTTTATTCACTTTACTCCACTTACTTATTGCCCGTTCTTGTTCCTTTTATTTTATTATTTGCCGGTAATTTTTTGTCTAGGGTCATTAGAAGTCCCATCGGATTTCGCACCAGCTCACTTGTCCAGCAAGAAACGATCTCGCCGATTCGTCTTGTTGGACAGGCGCGTGTAGGGGCACCTGTTGGTCGAATCGCATGCGTTCCTCGCTCTCGCTGATCCCGGCAGTTATTGTCGGCGGCGCACCCGTCTGCACGCCAATACAACAACGACCCGACAACCACTAACTCTTCTCTTCTCTGTTCTATAAATATATACCCATCTATATATATATGTAAGATGTAACCAACACATATTCATACAAAAAAAATATACATGTCTTATTCTTTTTGTCTCTCTTACGTCACAAATATTTTAACGGATGACTGACCAACTCTTAGCGTCAACTAACGTCAACTAATTTAAACTTAAAGACACTTTAACAGCTCGACAAACCCGACGACGTGTCGAACGCGCCTCTAAAAACAAAAATCAATCACGGGCATTTAATAACCGTTATTTGAGATAAAACGTAACAGTTTTTTTTTTTTTATTCCCATTCCAATTGCCATTGACATTGGAAACTCAATGCCCAGTTGTCTTCCTTTGTAAAATAAATAAAAGTACGACATCTGGGTAGGAGTAAACATATTATCCGATAAATACTATGTGTTACACTACAAGAGTAGTCTTTTGTACTCATAAGTAATAACAAAGACAACGGCGACAACTGAGCTCACACCATAGAGTATTTAACCAAATCATCATCATCATCATAGTCATCATCATCGATGAGCGACAGTTGGCGGTAATCGCAAAGCCGCCAGGGGAGTCGCGTCCCGAGTCCCCTCTAACCCCTTCCCGCCACTCTTTTCTTCTGTGGCACTCGCGTATAATTAGCGTAATAAGTAGTTTTTTTAAGGCGGTACGTAAAATAAGCATACGAGACCAACCAGCGGGGAGGGGAAGCGGGAAGGGCGAGGGACATGGAGAAAGGGTAGCCGGGTGAACGAAAACAAAGCCGCGGAAGGCAGCTAATTTGGCTCATACTGCCGACGGGACAATAAGTCCCCGATGCCAATGTAAGGCCCAAAAGAATGCCTCGTGCTCCGCACATCCTTTCTCGTAGTCTCCATTCACTCTCATTCATCCGCAAGGTATTGGGGTACTAAGAGAGTTACCCGGGGGAATGAGAACTCTTCGGTCTAAAAACACACAAGCCAAAGTAATCCTGTCTTTCTCTCTTTCTCTCTAATTTATCCTGTGGATAAATGTTTTTTTACCTCCACGGTATTGTTTTGTCTTGGGAGCCGACAAAGCCAGGGGGTGGGTCGTGGTCTGAAACACCCTAGTATTTATACCGAGTGACAATAGACGAAATTCTATTTAAAAACTAATTAATTACGGTGTTCGAGCATCACCCGTAATTAGGAGGCTGCTGTTCCAACTCTCCTGTCGAGATAACCAACAGTAGGTGGAGCTGCCGGCTCAAATAGGGCCCGGGGAGAGAGGGTCCCTAAAAAGAGGGTAATAAAAGTGCCGTGGAGTGAAACCGATAAATGATAAGTGAGAAATCGATTATTCGTAGTCTCGCTAATGTGAATTCTGTAGCCGTGCATCCAAGTAGCGCGACGTGTACCGAGCATTAAGCATAACGAGATCGCCCTGCTTGCTCCCGATGACGTTCCGGCACTAAATCCGGCCTTGCCTTCCTCCTCCTCACATTATTACCACTCTGTGGATGATATCAATGATAATAACTTAGCTCAACATGTTGTCACCTTGACGACATGGCATATACCTCTACAAACACCGTCTCGCCTCGTTATGCAATTTGCATCCCGACTGGCGAGAATAAATATCATAGACAAACTCTACAGCTACGAGCCCTTTGTTAACACAGACATTTTAACCATTCAAATTTCAAATTAGTCAAAAATTTTAATTCTTCGATTCGAATACGAATGTTGGGTTCTAATTTCAAATATTAAATTGACTTGCGATAAATTATAAGAAATTTTCTACAACATCTACAAACGTTTTCAGTTTTCGTAATTTAATTTCTTATAATTCGTAAATATACCCAAAAAAAAAAAAATTTCTTGGCATAGAAAATTTTGACTTACCCCAAGAAATTTTTTGCATTATGTAAATTATTATTATGCTTACTTAGGATTTTTATCAAAGCTGTTTTAGAATGTGAACATACTTGTGTCTTGTTATGTTCAGCTCGTTTATTTAATGCCCAGCTCATTATTTCAAATGTCGATGCATATTATTGAATAATTTAGTATTTTTAAGTGAGTACCTCTTTGATAACAAGTAGAAACACCTGGTATGTTTGTAAAAACCCTAAGATTAGTTGATCAATTTAATAAAGCGCTTATTAACGAGTGGTTGAGCAAAAAGTAGAGCAAAGAGAAGCAAGCGGTAATAGGAAGGAGTACTTGATCTCCTAGTTTATTTTGAAAGTGATGCACGACTTGAATATAATCTAGCATCGCATTCCGCGGTGTAGAAGTGGGTATAGGTTGTACTGCAGACAGTATAACGAAACCACGACGTACCATCACGGTAACCATTTCTTCTATACTGCAAAAGTTGTCTTATTAAAGCAGCAGTAGTTGTAATAGTACAAGTACTAGCAGCAGCAGCAGACATCCCAATGCCGAGCATGCTGTAGAAGTGTACGATGTAATTAAGTAAATGCTGCGGTCAGTGAAACTTTGCTAATAACCCTTGTACAAGAGGCGTCTTCACATCTGACGAGGGGTCGTTTAGACGCGCGTTCCTTAACTTTGTTAACTCGTATAAGCTTTTCCATCCTATCTGTTCCCCAACGTAGTACGAGACTTTCTCGTGATTTTAGTCAAGTATCCACCCCCAGTTCAACGAATCAACAAATTTTTCACAGTTTTTTTTTCTATCCACCCGAATTGCTCGGCGAATTGTTCAATTCTAAAAGTCATTAGCCAAGAAAAAGTAAAATGTGGGTGAGTAACATAAAATAAAATATATGTGGGATTAAATTATTATTCAAATAAAATAATTCAGTAATAAAATTTAATGTGCATTTTCTTATATTTTATCCACATAAGAATGTGCTGAAGAAATGGCGAAAATTGGTTACATTATGCGGAATATTCACTCACATAAATTATATTATTATATTCTACCAGCCCCCGATGATAATCTGTGCTCTATCGAACGTGCTAAATTTGCCTGATGGAACGCCGCTTTAGATATATGTATATACATGTATATATTTCGATCTGTGTTTGGTATAAAATCGTCCTGACGATACGAACAAAGGGTGGGCAGGGTGATGAACAAGAGATGGAAGAACTATAGGAAGGACCGAGGAGAGAGGATTTAAACCAACCTGATCGATATCAATAATAATAATAAAAGCAACAACATCAACAATAATAATGATGATAATAATAATAATAGGAAATGATGGCGACCGCAGGAGCACGTGATCCAATGACTATGCCCAGGAGGCGATGCCTCATTATTTTGATTCCCGAGCAACTAGTCGACGACCTTATACACCACTCTTACCAATTCGTCTCCAAACGTTGAAATATCATATTCATATCTCCATTATCTCAAGCCCTTGTAGCATTATTTCATTGCTAATACTACAATTTTTATTAACTTTGTTATTTAATAAAACTTTGTTAATTTAAAATCTTTGAATTTTTTTATGCAATAATTTAAAAAATTTTTCCATTTTTTTTTTTTAACATGGAAAAGTTTTTAATACATCATCTTGAAGGAATGTTGAATATGTATTTTTTTTATTGACTATATTTAATTGATTTACATTGAAAAAAATTAAATAAATTTTTATGATGGAGTTAAATAATCGGTTGTGGTCACCTGGTCCTTGATTTCAATCAAACGAGAGCTGATGCATCTGATCGGAGTTGAGTAGAGATAAATAAAAAATGAAGATTGGATGAAGAATATAATACAGAAGGAGTAAAGAAAATGAGATGCAGTACTGAGTACTTGGTCAATTGCAATATGAAATTTTTTAAGGAGTATCGGTATTGGTATACAACTTGACTATATATATATATATATATATATATATATATATATTTAAGTGTGTAGTTCTTTGTTTCCAATATAGAAAGCAAGGGTTCGAAGGTTATGAGGTAATTATTCTGAATAACGACTGTACAGGTTGTTTGGCAAAAATTTTAACCTCGCTGCCAGTAGGTATTGTTCGTGGCAATAAATAAGTTGCTCGATTTTACGGTGGTATCTATAGCAATTTATGATCTTTGCTTTCCGAGTTTATTTTTTCTCCACTAAAAAATACCAACATTTTTTAACGACACCCAGTACTTGAAAGCACCAACAAAAAAAAATATAATAATAAACCCATCTTATAATTATATATTTTCCGGCATCGACCGGTCATATAAACACGAGCACATATCACGCATGTCGTACAGTAAATTTATAAAAAGTCAAATAAAGTCATAGCTTCGTTAATAAATATTTTTATACGATTGCTCGGGTTTTTATTCCCAGCGTAATCCACCCGGTAAAATTAAAAAGTATAAAAAAGTAACAAGTGAGACAAATTTATCGTACAGCTTCACATTCCAACGTAAATGGGTTGACGCCCATCCTTTTCATTTAAAATATAGTCCTCGTAATGTTTTAACCACTCGCCAAGTAATTTTATAATTCCTCAGTAGAAGAGACGGGAAAGGGAACTCCGATTTTTTTTTAATTTTCAAATATTTTTTATTAAAAATAATTTTTTCATTTTTTTAAAGCAACCCCATTTTGACCGGAAATGAAAAAAAATTTTTCCAGCAATTGAATTTTTTTCTTTTTTAAAAATAACCGACAATTAAAAAATTTTTCATATAATAGCGACTTTACCCGCCTCTCGCGCAAAAAAATATTTTTTAAAAATTATATTCCCGGGATTGTTTCGCTGATTATTATATATTGATATATATAAGATATTAGTAATTGTCGTTATTATTATGACTATTGCTATTATATATAATAATATTTGAGTAGAAAAAAAAAAAGTAAAAATTGATAGTTGGAAGTATAGTGAGCGGATGATAGCTGGTTCATGGATCAGCATCAGATTCAAGCAATGCTAGCCGGATCGGGGTACTCCCACGCCAGAGAGCATATGAGAAAAAAAAAATAAGAGTAATAAGAAGAGCAACAACGCAAGCAGACTGTACGTTTAGCCGGCGAGCCAGAGTAATTCCCCCAATTATAAAATTATTATCCTGCGGTTGGCACCCTCGGGCAACACGTCGTCCTACCTACACGCCGCGGTGCATTCTTCCTCTGTTTTATTTTTCTTTTCATTATTATTACCGAGTTTTTTTTTTCTTTTAAATAAACTCGGCTTTTATAAACTCCGAGTACTCTTCGCGCCTGTAAGCTATCCTGCTATACTATCATATGGAATTATATTATTACAGATAAATTGTTAATCAGGGGCAGGTAACTACCATAAACGTGTTAGAAATAATATAGCCAGTGAAGAGGTAGGAGCAGGAGTGAAAAAAAAAAAATAAACTTACGGGTTTAAGACCAAGGTGACCGCGGTTACGATTTTTCAGAGGACAGACCATGGATAGAGTCATTGGGTTTAATTTATACTGGATGTTTAAGGAGCTGCTGGAAGGCTCGAGCAGGAAGTCGGGGCTCCAGGACGATGGAGGAGATAAAAAATATTTTTCTCAAGTGTGGAAAAAAAATAAATAACTAGACTAAAAGCAACTAAACCCTGTGGTCTCCCACTTAAACCACTTCTTTATCCTTTTGCCTAGTATGTTCTATTTATATATATTATATCTATATCTATATCTATATATATGAGTCGTTCATAATCCTGGCTGGTTTCTGGCAGTGACTTTAACTGAATTTCGTGTCCGTGTGGCCCCCGATATCCTTTGTCTCGAGCACAACCAAACTCCAAGTGAAGACGTGCGTGAATCTTTACTTACATTCCGTTGGATCTGTAACAAATTAAAAGGTAAACATTTAATTGGTATTTGTTGCAGTGAAAAAGTTGTGATATTACTTTAATTGATGGATAAAAGTGTATATGTAGCTCTGAGATGAATTAAAAATAAAATCGGGGAGTTGGAGCGAAAAATAGCAAACTCATTGGACAAAGGTTATTCTCAGTGATGTAGTATAGTAGTGTAGCACTAAAAAGTATAAAGAGATGCCGGAAATTGGCGAGCAGAGGAGCAAGATCGGCCCTTGAGGGTTGAACCGAGTGGACCCAACACGTCTCCGAACATCATTAGTCTCTTCTCATCCCCGGGCATCTTTGCTCGAGATGATGGCTCGTCCCGGTCCCGAGAATATCCCAAATAGAACACACACTGAGCGAGGTCACTAACGGCGAGCATAATGCTTTCTATAGATATCTTATTGGCTTAAAAGGACAAGAATGTTTGACAGCCATTTTTCAGTGATCACTGATCAGTAATCATGAGGACCTATCATGCAGAGATCTACGGTCTGCTTACAATACTTAGCCACCCCTCGTTTATTTATGTATGTATATATAGATATATAGATATATATGTATTCTCATTTAAACGCTTAGCATACTGCGTTAATGAAAGACACACAAGCAGAGGTTATCTCGGATCTTTTTCTATTTTTCAATCTACGGCTTATTATCTCGCTCGCCCTCGAGATCGACAGTCTCAACAGCCGCTGACGAACCGGCTCTTTGCTCATCAGTCGAGACATTCCGGTCGCTTTGACGAGTCTCTCTCAAGCACCAGCTCAGAAAAAAAAATATATAAATAAATAAAAGATAAAGAGTGAGAATAAAAGGATCGCTCGAGAGCAGCCTAATGCCGAGGTATTGTGTACCTAGTTAGCGATGACCGCTAAAAGACCGCCCACGGGCCCGGCAAATTCAGGCACCTCGATCTCGCCATGGCGAGCCCTAACTCGCATCACTCACTTGCACTCATGGGCAACAAAAAAAATTATTGATCGATCGGAAATTAGCGGCTAAATGTCGTGGCCCGGAGCCACCACACGTCCGAATAAAGATCGTAATCTTCCGATTCCCAAGCGCCGATCCTTCTGCTCAAGGTATCATATCATACATGTTAAAATGTTTTAAATGTGTAGTAGATGGAAACGGCACTTATTTATCAGTCTCTCTCACTCGGTCTCTCAATTCGAGTTTCGACTTGGGGGCATCTACAAGCTGGAGCTTTAAGCGTGCCCGATCGTCTTTACTTGCAATCTTTTCCTTAACGTCCCAGCTCTCTCGATTACCCATAAATCAATGGCCGTAGCTTCAGGCTAAAACTAAATGCACTGCTTTACTTTCCTTTTTTCAACCGCTTTTTTTTCCACCCGACATTTTATCTTTTACTTCACTTAAGCTTATCGACACAAAAACAAAAAATACCTCAAATAAACTGCAAAAAACATGATGCATTAACATTTAAACAGATTGTAAGTCTCTTAACATGTGTAAAAAAAAAAATAAAAAAATATTAAACGCTTATTTTTGTTCACGGCTGGTTAAACTATTTTTGTTTAGCTCTCACACGAATACCTTGGACTCGTGCTGATGACTGATAATTGATAAATAACATATAGTATATTTTTTATAATACTTAAAGTGTAAGGTATGCGGAGTGATTCAATTTAATTTATCCGCCTACATATTAATTTATAGGTTGTGTGTGTTGTGTGTACGTTAAACTCTGAGTGAGGATACAGAGAGCTGATCAAATCTCTGAGTAGCAAGAGCAGACTGTTATTTAATCTTATTCTTCTCCACTCCCATTGTCTCGATCACTCACGGCCGTCGCAATTAACGATTCACATTAACCGTAACATCAAAAAGACAAATCGCCTGGCCGAGATGTGTATTTGATAACAATTGTATATTTTTATAATCTTTATTACATTTAAACAGTTATTTTTTATTTTCATTATAATATTGCTATCATTGAGTCGCTATCTCGGTACACTTGGGCCCGGTTCGCTCTTCTAAGCATATGCAGCGAAAAATGAGGGATCTGATAAACGGAAACAGGATTAAGTATGAGAATAAGCGGGAGAGAAAGTTTTTAAAAATCTCTAGATTGATAACAACAAACAACTAAACCAGCCTTTAGTGGCAGTGGGGGGGGGGAGGATTCCTTGAAGATGAGTATGAAAATAATTCCAGTGCATGAATGTAGTCCACATACAACAATAATAATGTATTAGAGAGAACATAACACAGAGAAGTTGTCAAGATGGCGCACTGAATTAATTAAATTAAGCCCTTACCTCCCTTGGCGACTGGGTAATCTCGTCATGTGGGATACGAGAGAATGAGAAACCACTCGTGAGTTTAATAAAAAAATATATTAGATTGTTAAGTATGTGAGAGTGAGATAAGAGATAGTAATAATGATAATGATAATGAAAATAATATGAATAAGAGAGTTGGCAAAGGAACTGGACGAAGGAGCTCTAAGCTCGAGCTCAGTGGAATCTTTAGTTGAATCGGACAGCATCGATGCAAGTCATTCTAGTCATTGGCTGCTCCTTAGGCATCTCGATCCGCCGATCCTGAGTGAGTGAGTGAGTCAGTTTGCGTGCCTTTGCCTGCCTTCGTTCCTTGGCTGTTCGATCTTTCACGAAGACGAGGACGAGGTGTGTTTTGACGTTTGCCCTCACCCAGCCAACAAAGTCCGACGCCTCTTCTCACTCAGGCCGATATACGCAATGCCCGATGCCGATTTATCGTCGCTGTTTAAGATTATAGCTGTAACTATTTGCACGCCTGAGGAGACAAGTTTGTTCAATCACTAGAAGATTTTATTTTAGGCATAGTGCTAAGATAAAAATGTATTTATCATTTAATGAGAAGTGAAAGAAAGTTATTACTGTGATTTATTGGCTGGGGTATATATAATGGTTGGTGAAAATAAATAAAAGGAAGAAGAGGAGCAGCAAAAAATATACGGACTGAGATATGTCCTGATGTTTGTGGACTGTAAGGATGTGCGATGACGTCTTACATACCTGGAGGACAGTGCCGGGCTCGTTGACACTTGGCCCCGCGGCCGCTAAATCGGTTTCGAGACACGGTTGCCTCCTAACAAGTGAGCCACACCAAACAAAATGTGTCTCCCCCGCAGCGAGAGAGACGGGAATGAGTTAAGAAAGTATTTGGCTCTCAGTTCATTTTATTCCCTGCATTTATACTTCATAAGTGAGACAAAGACGAGTTGACAGAGTTTTAAACTCTTGAGCGAGATAGAACATGCTGAAAAGACTAAGAGTTAAATATATATATGTATGATACAAAGGATATAAAGGATGCAAATGCTCGTGCTGGCCATCAAAATCTAATTAACCGTCGAAAGAACTCAGCTGGATGAATGCCAAATGTTTTATAAAATGAGTAATCTAAAATAAGAGAGCAGTCTCTTGTTCAGAAAATAGTAAAATAAAATAAAAAAAAATGTAAATATCTAGACGTTAAATATATTATATTTATTCTTTATTGCATCGGACGTCGCATGTGCGTCGGTTGCATTTAGAAATAATATTCCATTTAGAGCAATAAAATATCTAGATGTCGTTAGAGGCTGGTGGTTCATGTGCCTTGTCGTCCTTATATATAAAACCTCCCGATACGAGATCGCGAACCAGCCGAGGATCTGCTTGCGAGCAGTCTCAGTCTCGGTGTCTATTGACTTAACATTTATTAACCGGTAATAAATAATATTTAGATACATATATATATTTAATTCACGTATCCGAGCATGTACACAGAGCTAACGGTGCATGGGTGTGCATGCTAACCAGAACGTATAATCGATATAAATGAAAATAAATAAATAAAACTGATTGAAGATATTTGTCGTAATAATGTTGGATTTATTTAAGTTGTATCCGTAGTTAATCATCCGGTGAAAGACAAACGGTGTGAGTGCGAGTGTGTGTGAAAGAGAGAGAGAGAGAGAGAGAAAGAATGAGCGTGTGTTGTAACCGATTGGTGAGAAGAAAAATGTAACCAGCCCGCTGGCAAGAGTATAGCATAGTACTTCTGATGAGTTAATTGAACATACACACAAGTCGGTGGTGTTTTGAGCATTTGATTTATAACAACATCTCTCATTCACTCACTAACTCACTAACTCACTCACTCAGCAACTAAATTATTTAAATCGGTCCTTT
Organism: Microplitis demolitor; assembly: GCF_026212275.2. Lineage (NCBI taxonomy): Eukaryota > Metazoa > Arthropoda > Insecta > Hymenoptera > Braconidae > Microplitis > Microplitis demolitor. Next base: position 19,962,437 of record NC_068551.1, on the reverse strand, counting down.
TCTCGCTCGTGATAGTTTTATCATTCTCATAATACAACTCAAGTTGGGCCTTGTGTGGACTGTGGAGTTGTGAAGAGAATAATCATCCTGGTCATGAATATTCAAACGTGGTAATCAAGCGACTGTGATATTTTAATTGGAATTACACCATCAGCTATCTTATATTATATATTATATACATTTACCACAACCTCGACTACAAGCTAAGAGCGACGAGATACGAGGTACAAGCTAAGAGCTACAAGCTACAATACATGACACGAGCACTCGTCTCGATCACTCGGATAATAAACTATCAGCGAGCCATCTATCACAATACATCCCATGTATATTTTATATTTACTCATTCAAATTTATAGTTATCCCATTTGTATGTAATCAAGTCTTCCTCTACCTCTCCCATTTTTTATACTCTCGTTTATGTATTTATTTTTAAATACATTGATAGTTTACTTTAACTGTCACGGTCCACGACATTTTGCTGAGTTTGTTCGCTCGATCATATCCGCCAGTGGGAGGCTACAAAATTTAAACTCGGATCATTTATAATAATTAGCGAGTCGACGTGATCAAATCGGGTGATGAGTCTTAGGCGCACACGTGGATGTTAGTTCGGACGTACCAAATAACAATAATGATGATGATGATGATGATGATGGTCGTGAGTATATTATGTGAGAGTAAAGAGTTTTTAAGGTATGAGGTGAAGCAGGCCCTTGGGTCGTGGGTTAAATGCCAATCGTGGCTCAGTATTGTACTCAAAACGCCTGGGGCCTTAAAGGATCCAAGTGTGCCAAACATAACGCACTTTTATTTAACTGTTGGCTTGTTTTATTTTATTTTTTTTCGAGGTTAATTTTAAAATGACTCATTGAGGTTATCGGTTTTGAATTTCATTAGCATTTAAGATGCTTTTTATTTCAACATGTCATTTAATTATTTAAGTTGTATTGTGCGACTGTCTTTTTTTGTGCGCGCACAAAGCGTGTGTGTGTGTGTGTGTGTGTGTGTGTGTGTGTGTGTGTGTGTGTGTGTGTGTGTGTGTGTGTGTGTGTGTGTGTGTGTGTGTGTGTGTGTGTGTGTGTGTGTGGATAAAAAGTCAGAGCGGTTTTTCTTCACTCACCCACGCATTGAAGATACTTTTTATATTGAGGGTGTACGAGAGTGTGTTCCTTGTTGATTCTTAACGCTGGAATTTCGTTATTAATATTTAGCGGCGTTGTATTAATGTGGTAGTTATTATTGCGGTATGTATTTAAATAGCTGACTGACACGTCCATAAAGTACGTGATGCGCTGTATAAAATAAAAATAGCTGTTGGTTTGCGGATATTATGATTAGAAAATAAATAAAACGGCGAGTGAAAAATGAAAAGATATTTTAGATGAGAATGAAATGTTAAGTAAGGATATAAGTACACGTGGACTTGGATTCCTTGATGAATTTAAAAGTTTTAACAGTCCCCGAAAAAAGATTTAAAGATCAAAGGACCGTTTGAAGATCGAAGTAGTTTCCGATGTCAACGACTCTCGAGCGCGTTCCAGCGCATTTGCCCTCGGTAATTCGCGATTCGTGTCGATCGTAATTCTCGACTCAACTCAACTCTCCTCTCATCTGAGTGTTTTGCGCCCGAGAGTATGCTGTACAAACAGCCGAGAGTGTATCAGAGCACAAGGGTCCAGGGAATAACAGCCGGATTTACATGCCGGGCGGCAAATTAACACAGGCAAGTCCAGAGTGCCCTTTCCTGTTCGATCGGTCCACTTGGGCTTTGAAAAAGAACAAAACGTCAAAACAAATCCCCCGAAAATTCCTCAGTCTCCCGAAAAGAAAAAGGAAGAACAAACTGCCAGGTTTATAAATACAAGCTATTATACAATTACTCATTGCAGTGAGTCGAAAAAAATGTAATAGCAACTAGTACCGCGAGGTTCGTGATGATCGTGAGAGCCAGAAGGATGTCCATCCTCATATTTGCGTACTGATCAGTAAATACACGAGTCTCAAAAGACCGATATATCTTAAACTCGGTTGTTTAAGTCGGCTATGGAGGTTCGCGATCGGCGATTCTTGTAAACGCTCGGGTTGATATCGCTCACCGATCACGATTCGCCCACGGGACCATGATCAACAGGAGATCCGATGTACAATCCGGTCAATATCAGTTGTCATGAGCCATGAGCCCCTTGAGATCTTATAGAAATACTAGTGTTACAAGTATGCATGCAAGTATGCTTTTCAGTGTAAGAGATAGGGACAATCTTTTATCTAGTTATCCTAGTTCTGCATACACTTCAAGATCTTGTTGTTGCCGGTGAAGCTGCTGCTGATGGTGTTGTTCTGCTATCTTATTGTACAAACGCTCTATGGTTGTAGCCATTGTTTAGCTCCTTTGCTCGACGGTAAATTTCCCATGGATATTTACAGTACAAGCAGGTTCAATGTCGTCGATAAAATCGATAGAAATGCTCACAGCCCGAGGGCCACTGCCTGCTGCTGCTGCTGCTTCTGTCGAGCTGACTGCTACCGAGCGTCACGAAGGAGCCAACGAATTGCAGGACTATTGGCACGACATACATACAACATCAGCCTCAACAATAATAGTAACAACAACAACTGCGGCAGCAGCATCATTCGAATAGCTGTGGTGCTAGTTGTGGATGGAAAAAGTGGTGGTGGCGAAGCACTGCCAGCGATGCATATATGCTACTAGACTAGGCTAGTTTAGCATGTAGTATGTAGTAAATATTGAAATAACAGAAATAGTAATGATAAAAAAAAAAAAAAATTGGTGATTTATTACCCGCCAGCGGAATATTACGAATGAACGTCAGGCGGCGGTCACAGGGGGTGGGTCGGGGTGGCCCGTGCATAAAACTAGTTGTGCCAGATTCGACAAAATAAATCCGAGGTACTTTGGAATAAAACGTTTCAAATCGAATAAAGATCCTAGCACTGATATCTCCCCGAAATCCCAACCGATCGTATCGTATCATACCATTTTATAACTAATATCATCTCCAACTAGTTCTTGGTGTGCATATTCCTTACCTAGTACACTGTTTTATAGATATATCTGTATAATCTATTTAGATATAAATTCAGCATGTATACATAATGGATAGATGGATGGATGGATGGTGCACCCCTCGAGAAATCGGTAATAATAAAGCCGTTTTTTAAGATCATGGATCACGCGATACCGAGCCACCGGGTTTATCTTCAGCAATATTACTTAAATATACATTTATATGCATTTAATTATTGGGTTATTTATTTTAACCATTACTTATATATTTTTTTTTATCTTGAAATAATATCTAGACAGAGTAATTAATGGTGTGCATATATTGAGGATTTATATAAAAATTTTTTTTCTGTTTTTCTGATGAAGAATGTTTTGACAGGTGGAAAAGTTCATAATTTAGGTACTGAATGATACGAAATGGAGATGGAGACGGATAAAAATAAACAAAGTCTCATTACCTGACTTGTCTATGGATAATCGAATAAAATGCAGGCATCTTGATCACGATCAACACTCGTATCGGTGTAGCACTCGTGAGCGTCCTAAAACAACAATGGAGGCATTAAGATGATGTACGGCCGCATCGGTTGACCCTCTGATTCAGAAAAGGTGTTCGAATAAGCCCGGGAACGAGACTGGAAGCAGAGTCTCAACTCATAAATGAGAGAAACAACAAATAAAATATCGAGAAGATAAAAAGAGAGAGATGAAGAGAAAAGAGACAGAGTGACGTGTGGGTGTCGGTTTAATGCTGTCTTCACATGTACATTTGAATATGTCTGTGTATCTGATCCTACTGAGCGCTAAATGTGTACGTGTATATTACACGGGGCTAATGGCGAACCTCTGATTGGTCAGAGTGTGGATGAGGATTCAGCTTGCGCATTTACGGGCCTGATTAAATATATATTAAAGAAGAAGAACGAGATGAATAATAATAACAAGAGATGTGGCCTGTACACCGCAGGGGTCGAGGTATTTTGAGGGGTTACCTCGCGAGTTCCTTGAGGGTGCGGTCGCGGCCATCTGATTCAACTCGGTCCCCTTTTACACTCAACTCTATATATATGAGCTGGAGGTGAGCCAAATGAGGAGTGAGTGCATCCAAAAGAGAAAGAGCAACAATCGGAGCTGAGGATAAAATAAAACTAACCCTCTTCTTAACGAACTAACTCGTCGCGCTTTGATCCACTGCCTATTTAATCTTAACTTTTATTTATCGATGAAAATATTTTTCAGCCAAAATCTGGCTAATGAATAACGGGCATCGTTGCCGGGTGTTAAATATTGCAGACTAAATTGGCGTATAAATTTGATGAAAAAAAAAAAAAAATGTCTCTATAGACTTTAAAACAGACAAACCATGTTAACGATTATTTATATATATTAAAGCAAGTGAACCCCTGTTTAAATGACTCGTCTGTCTGTCTAGCTGCTATATATTTTGTTCTAGCTCAAAGTAGACCTATAGCGATTAGTTTTTATTGGAAACGGAAGTCGGTAGTTAACTACAGCCGTTGTCAAGGTAGACCAAACGTTGCTATGTAAATTATAAATATATAAATATATATGTATATGAGTTATCGGACTCATTAATAATCCGGAAAGATAGAAATCAGGAGTCTGATGAATCCGTCAATGTCCATTGAAATATTTTCCATTATGATACTTTCATTGAATTCACTCTTTAAGTCACATTTGTAGCTAATAAATGAATTTATTTATCTGTATATTGTGTAGGTTTTTGTTGGTGACCAAAGGGGACTACCGGGTGTCCGTGAAAATGTTTGCGTCTAATGAGCCGATCATAATGGGCACGGCTTGGCCTCGACGAGCCTCGACAGCACAGTAGCAGCCCAGGAATAACGCGGGGATACGCAGCAAGTTATTGGACTTTAACTTGACCTCGAATCCTGAACAAAAATCAAACGGCACACTGATAGAAGGATTTGTTTAGGAGTAATAAATTGATTTATTAAATTTTTCTCAACTGACTTTTTTGGATTTAACAAATATTTAGTAATTATTAACAATATTTATTATAATGAAATAAGTAACTTCTTTATTATTAAGAAATATTTTTAATGCTAACAAAGCCTTATTAACATAAAAGAAATATTTGTTAGCACCAAACAAGGCTTGTTAATATTTAATAAATATTTCTTAGACGAATTTGTCGGTAGAGGGCTACACACGAGCCTGTAGTGGTGTACAAGTATTAAAAAAGCTATATGTGTGTGTCGTTGCGACGTCATATTGTTTACTCCGTTCTAGCTTGCATTGTTGGTTAAACGTAACCTACAACTGAAGCTTTCATATACTTAAATAATATTTATATCAGAAGTATTTTGTAAATTGTCATCCATATTATAACTATGAAAATATGGAAGCCTTGTTAATTTTATTCAGTTCAATTTTAATCAAATATAAAACCATTAAAAACACATGTACTATCAAACGGATTTTATGTTATTTCTCAGCGTAGTTTAACATAAGAAATTTTAATTTGTTTATTCTAGTTATAGTGTTAATTACTATGAAATTGTATTTTGAAATTAAAAGAACAGAAAATTTTATACGATGGTTGTTTTAGTTATTTTTGTTTATAAATACAAATATTAATGAATGTGTGTAGCTGCATGCAAAAACATATATAGATATATATTCTTGAACTGTGTGATTTTATGAATTAAATTTTAATAAATAAGTTAATAGATAATTTCTTAAATATAAAAAAAAAATTTGTTCAAATAATAAAAAATATATTAAATATAAAATATTCATTTATTAATCATTAAAAAGTGATTCATTAAATGTTAAAAAGTGATTTATTAAATACTAATAAATCATTTTTTAAATGGAAAGAAATCGTTTATTAAATATTAACAAATCGTTTATTAGATGCTAAGAAATATTTATTAAATACAAAAAAATGATGTTTAAGAAATGATTTGTTAAATATTAATAAATATTTCTTAAATAAAGCTCCGTTAAGAAATAATTTGTTAAATATTAACAAATCTTTTTTAATACTAAGAAATCCTTCTATCAGTGCAGCCACACGAGCAAGTGACAGTATTCATCATCAGAGCATGTGACAAGCTACTTTTTGTAACCGATCACGCACTTCTGATCTTCAGACAAACAATATTTATTCTTCAAACAAATATATAAATATCTAAAGTTATTTATTTATTTGACTACATTGAGACTCATGTCCATCAAGAGAATTAATAAAAAATGTAAACTGTCATATGTAAAAAAAAAGTTAAGCAAAAATTAATTTATAGCTAAGCAAACTAGAAACGGTAAAAAAATGTAATGAAGCCTCCTTTCTCACAGTAAAAGATTACCCATGATAGTAAAAATTACTTAGCCATAGGTAAGATTTTATCATCAGTTGTCATAGTAAATCGAAAGGAATAAATCATTTTAATAGCATCAACATTATTTTACTAATACATTTATAGAGTGTTCGCTTAAACTCTAATCATCATTATAATTAATTTAGAGACAAGAACAAGAGGCAAAACGGACCTCTTAAAAATAAATAAATGTCAACAGTAAAAATTATTTTCTCACCAGAATTTTTTTTCAGTCTTTGAATGGATATTTCCTGTCATAGTTTTTAAATATTTAAATAGGAATAGTAATTAGTGATTCATTGTGAATATTAATTTAAGACGTAGCCTAATTTTTTTTTGTATACAGGATAGAAGAGGAGAATTAAAAAAATGAATAAGAAAAATAACAAAGTGACGTATGAGGTCAAGGGCTTTAATGGCATATTTGCAGAGGCAAAGAGGGTGTAGAAGCACACCTCGTGCAGTGAGATAAGTCATAATAGCGTCCAGCAGTACAGAGAGACAGAGACCCGAGCGTTGTTAATAGTCAACACGGGATCACACCGAGATAGCGCGCTAATGCACGCATTTATTTGAAATATTAAACCAACCACGGTCCTTGTGTATACTTATATTGTGTGCACAGGAGAAAGAATGAGAGGAGAGGCATTCATATCTATACATAAATATATTAATGTATAAATGTATGAGTGTATAAGCGAATACTTGTCTTATTATTTACAGGCTGATAGCAACGTTCAGGGACAATTATTAATGACGATAATTAGCTCAGGATTTTAACCCAGCACAACGTGACTTTATGATTGTACCCAACTCTAATATGCATGAGCTTTAAGTTTTAATCCTCAAGATTACCGGCATCAATTATTGGATTTTACAACCGGAAATTATTCAATTAAACTCCGTTTATTCTTTTAAATTTAAATAAATAAATTTACTAAAGTAGTTGATCGAGCTCTGGAATAGTTACTAGTAATAAGTGATCTAAAATAATAATAATTTATTAAATGGCTGGCAATATCTCATTTAGATCCACCCCCGCACTCCCATCAGCAGAGAAACAAAACGAAATTAACAGAGTGAACAAGGCACCACAGATTTAAATCGAATTTGAAACACGTATGTCTAATGTATTAACCAGTACAAGCCCATCGCGATAATATTACCGAGTATAAATATATGTATGAGTAAAACCGAAACTCATCGTCGAAATCGAACGACGACCCGTACCGATGCAATTCATTTGTTATCTTCGGACTGCATATGAGCAGCAACAAAATAATACAACACACAATACCCATGGAGCGCGTAGCGTTTCAGGATGAAAGTGAAAGGAGATCGGGTGATGGGGGAGGGAGAGGGGGAGGGGGATCATGGGCATACAAATGAATAAGGAATGCTGGTGGAGGCGGTTTGTGGTGTGAGAAACTCGTGAGCCCGGGATGACACTTCTCTAAGGTGATTTATACGTGTTGGTCTGGGTGACCATCATCATCTCACGGAAAGATCTACAGGATCTCCCAGTTAGTTAGCCTCTCAACTTATTCTCCGTACGGCTCTGGATGATAGTTAACCTCCCAAGTAAATGCTTGTATTCAACCTCTCATTCTCTTATATTATTAATACATATTTAAGAGCGCCTATATATGTATATATGTATGCACGTATATATAGATAATGCATGTGATGAGAAGTGTGCGTGGAACTAGGCTGCTCGCGTCGCGTTGGGTGGCATTTTCGTTACGGAAAAATAAATAAAAATTTCCATTAATGCATACTCAAGTGACAACTATGAATTACTGGCATTTTTACTGAATTATCAGGTGATTAATTATCGTATATATCTGCGGTATTAATATTAATTACCGTTACTATAAGTATAAATAAAAAAAATAATTAATTTTATTTTGTTAATCGTCTGTTATCTTATTCGAGCAGAGATTTGACATTGGAGTGATAAATAATGGTATATTGTTAAATATGGTTAGATATGATTAAATATGAATTATATATGATCGTATTTAAACAACATTTATATTTATTTTCTCGGTCCGGAGTACGTAGCAATGTAGCTTTTGCTGGCAGGATGAGTGCTGCCCTCAACGATACATTTAAATAACTACCTGGTCCGGAGGCTTCGTAGCTGGCTCGAGAACCAGCCGATTAATCATTTTGCTTATTCAATATCTCACGGCTAATGTGTCGAGTGAGATTATTTGCTTCCCGAGTCACCCTGCACACTCCCTTTATTTTATTATTTTATTTTTTTACGTTTGTTCATTCAACTTTTTTATAAAACATCATATTAGCTAAATATATATACTCTTTTTATATACTCTTATTATTCGTGTTTTAGCCCGTTTATGTTTACTCTTGAATTTATGAGTGTGATTCCAACCACGTGCCATCGATACTGTGTACAATAATTATAATCGCAGAGGATGCACTCGAGGGGTTTTTTAAATTTAAATCATGTCCCGCATGTCTTACCAGATTTATTTGTTATTTTTATTTATACGACTCGTTCATTCGTTTTCTTTTTTTTTGACATTTTTTTATTTTTATTTAACTTCTTTGCATTGTAATGCGTCGAGTGCCATCAACAAGAGCTGGTAGAATTAGCGCCTCACTATAAATTAACATACGGGACCCAAAAGGACCTTTTTTTCTCCCTCACTCAAACATTATATTCATGACGATGACGATCGCGACGACGACACTGAGTACCAGCATTAACTGTGTAAATAAACTTGCTTGTAAGTGGTCGGACAGGAATTAGTGTTTTACGCGTAAAAACAAGAGGTTAAAAAAAGGGTTCGTACATTATTTTTAAGTTGTGTAAATACACATACTAATGAAAATAACTTTAAATATTCCTACTAAAGCCATAAAAATGGCTTATTAATTACAACAACAAAAAAAAAGAAAAAAAATGGCATAATGGGCACAGCATAATTTTGTAGTTTTATTTAATACGAAGACTGTAATTATAATAATAGATGTGTAAAATTACTTAGCTTGGCAAATATATTAATATTAAAGCACCCTCGTAGGATTTTATTCAGTGGAGAGTAACGAGTCCTGATATTGAATGTGAAGGAAGAGCCGACGAGCCTCGGGGTCGCGATTATTTAACGCGGTATACTCAACGTCCGTCGGGGGGAACGAATTACGTTGGCAACGCGTTCAAGAATGCCTTGGAGTTTTTCAGCACCACCATTTCTCGTCACTACATACATATATGTGCCTACATATATTTTTATATAGATATATGTGGATGGTTGTATACATTTACGTGGAGCCTTTTCTTCTTTACTCGGCCGCGAACGACGGCGACGGGGGTAAACAGACGAAATTATATCGAAGAAAAATTACCTCGAGATAATAGTGATTAATGATCCAGTGCGCTAGCAGAACTTAGTTGGGGCATGTCGGTAAAATATTATGTCTGCACGCGGATCTGAAACTGCCCATATGAGTCTTCAATCTTCACTGTTTTACTTATACTTATTCAGCCTTTGCCTTGCGATTTAATCCAAATCTCGCGATATACAACTTAAATGTTCGTGCATGTTCGTTAATAAATTTTTTACAAGCATCATTTATTTTTTACTTGTTATTGAATTTTGTAATTTTTAACTGATCACGTTTTTTGCAGACAAAGGCCCGAGACGGGACAGAAAATAAAAAAACTGACAAGTGGTTTTTTTATTATTTATACTTCTGTCGCTAAAGAAGCTTTTATTGATACGATTAAGTCACTTTTAAAAATTCAAAGTACGGGGCAAAATGGATTTTCTAAAATATTCAAAAATTTAAAAGATTTTTTTTTATTCTTGTACCCAGTGAACCAAAATACGAAAAGTAAAAATTTTTATGGTAAAATTTTGAAATCCGATTTTTTATTTTTGAAATATTTAATTATGAGTTTTAGGAGACCGAAAATGCCGCATTGTAAATTATTTGCACCCCTTGGTTGTAGATAGAGCAGTTATGAAGTAAAATAAAGGAGTAAAGTCAGTAACTTTGATAGCGATGCGATAAAAGTATCAAAAATATTGAATAACATTCCCGATAAAATGCGATATGTAGAGTAGTTCGTAAAGTGTAGGTCGCGCCATCTAGCGCTTCGTCCAGGAAATTAGTGAGCCGTGCGAAAAGACGTAACTACGACTACTAGCAGCATTATTACTATTAAAAGCTATACTACTAAGTGATGGAGTAACAGAACGCTCCAGACGAGAAGCAATCTTCCCTAATTAACACATTTAAACTAATCAAAGTCGGTTGGGTCATTCCCATTTAGTACGAGCCCACTCGCTTAGATTTAACAACCGTTTCTTTCTTAGATTAATTCTAATTATTTATTACATACACTACCAGTGGGTAGACTTCACTAAAATCATCGCCGAGTAAACTCAATTTCACTATTCCAACTCATTTAAATTTTTTATTTTTAAATTTATACTCAAAGCTGAACCCTCTTGACGTTATTTTAATTCAAGAAAAAATATTAAAATAAGGGCATCATTTTTTTAGTCAAAGGAAATTTTTAATTTAATTCAATTCGAGTCATTTTTTTTTGTCTCGTTTTTAAATAAAATTTTTTGTTTTACGTAATACAGTAAAAGAACGGAGGAATACATTAAAGTTACGAGAGAATGAGAAATGGAGTTTGAGATGAATATAATTGTTGTGTAGAAGTAAGAAGTAAGAAGCCTTTGGTGATGTCGCGTTCTCGAGATTCTTTTAGTCGTCAGATATATATATGTGTATATTTATACAAATATATATATATATATATATATATATATATATATATATATATATATATATATGATAGCCATGATGTTTGTGTCGTGGAACGAGTGCTCAAGTAAAGATCACCTGGTCGATGTGACCTGAGATAGCGAAGCTAAAGTTGCATTGAGTCGTGTCGGAAGAGTCTAGATATATCCGCGCGTGTTAAACACGTGCCTAGTAAAATATTTAAACCAGTTTACGTCGTGACTCTTTTCTCGCCTGTACTAAAAAATACCAGATAATGAGAAGGGTCAGCTTGAATTATTCCAAAAAATGATTACTCATATTTTCGGTGAAAAAATTCATTTTTTAAATTTTTTGATTTTTTTTTTTTTTCAATTAATTAATTAATTAATTTTTCTGATGTTCTGTTAATTGAAAAGGCATTAAATGGATTTGAAGACTAACGAAATTTGATTTTGTTTGAAGAGTAATATCGGACGATCGGCGCCATCTGTGAATGCACATATGGACTACGCACATGCTGGACTGTGGTCTGAGCAGTCTGTAGATCCAGTTACTACTGAGTAAGGTATAGTTCGAACGAGCTAAACATTGAGCAGTTTGTTGCGCTAGTATACTGCTGCTCGAGAAATGCTCTTTACTCTATTATATCGGTCGATGAGAGCTTCGGTACAACAAAAAATAAATAAAATAAAATTTATAAAAAAACCTGTAGTTTTTTATATGACACTTGTTTCCACGATAAACATTTACGAGATTGATAGACAACCTCAGGGACTGAATTATTTTTTTTTTTTTGTTCATTGAAAGGCAAAAAACACATTCTCGCTTTTTGTACGATACTTGATGAATTAATTTGATGAAAAAATACATTATTAATAATAAAGAATATGTAAAATATTAATTATTATTATTTTGATGAAAAAGAAAGTCGTATTGATGACTGGTATGAATTTTTCTCATAAGGATGCCGATTAATTTACGTAAAATTTTTTAAAATTTAATAGAAATTGAATTTCTAAGGGGGTCTGGATAATATTAACTCGAAAAAGCCACGTAAAGGAAAGCAGAACGCCTTGGAAACGCCCGGAAGGTCTTTTCATCCGGATAAATATTTGAAACGTCTCCTGACAGTCTTGAGAGGTTCATTACGCAGGATTACCAAGAAAGCGACGACTACTCATATCGAAGACTTAGAATTCTCACCGTGACGCATGAATCAAAGTATCTGGCGAGTCCTCTTGATTCAAATGGAACGAATTAGTTCGTTCGCCTACCACCCTCCAATGTCTTGGAATCGAAATCTTAAGTCACCATCAGCAACTCCATCCTCTTTACATTCATTATTGTATGCTCTCCCACACCACCGTCTCGCTCTCGTTCATCCCACACTCTGACATATTTTCCGAGTATGACGTTCGCGGGCCATCGATCGACCGTCTATTCAATAAAAAAATAACTCTGAGTTCACTAGCAGACTCCAACATAATCTTCAACATTCATAATTGATCAAATTTTTAAGTACAACTTTCATTTGATTTAACTTCGAAACTATCAGTTTTACGTCAAATACTATTAAGTAGTTTTTTGTAGAAAATTTCATCCTCTATAAAATTGTTTATATATATTTTCACCATATCTTCAACCGTGTGTCTGTTATTCTCAAAAAATGTAAGGAAAGTCGATGAATTATGAAAATGACGTTTATTTGCGAAAAAAAAATGAAACAATATAAAAAATATATGAGCATTAAATTTGGGGTCTAGCTGTCGTAAAGAGGTCTGGTGGCATGAACAATAATTTAAACTGATTTAAAATTAAGATCCCCAGGTAGCTCGGTTGATGCACATACAAGAGCGTCAAATTAATGGCCGTTCAGAGTATGATGTATGCATTGAAAACTATTAAGTATTAAAATACACAGATTGCATTACCTCCCCCACACTTAGTGCACAAATATACAGACGATAATGCCCCGTTTCCTGCAACAGCGACTACCACTACTACCAAAAGGTTTAGCTCGGGCAAGACCAAGACGACAACAGCGACGACGATTCGCTTCAACAAAATTGCCACTATTATTCTTATTATATTTTATTTATTATACGCGCCGACCTTAATCCAACCTGGCGGCCTCGATATTGCAACCAGCACGACATTTCTTCAGGCGTGTACACGCCCGGATGTGCAATGCCGATAAGGTTATTCCCTTTATTCCCTCGAATAAATGTATTTTATGATAACGTCGATGAAGTAAAATGTAACTGCAAAAATTATCCTTATCGCCAAGATAAATCTACACGATACATTATATCAAGTATTTTAAATACATATATATATATATATATATATATATATAAACCTATAGATACTTGTATACATATAATCTTCCTTTTTAGATAATATAAATGGTTGTGTAGATATGTAATGTGATGCTTTAGGGCTGTCGATAATAAACCTTTTCAAGCATCGTTCACTTTAAATCGACGCGATTTCGTTTACGCAACCCAACTCATTACCGACAAACGTGTACGCTTAATAAGTACAAGCAGCGGGAGCAGGAGAATCATCAAACCAGCGTGTTCTTGCTACGCCGAACATCTTCTTAAAGAAATCGTCTCGGTTCATTAACGATCCGCATCATATTCTTCACTTACGCTCACTCTTTTTTTCGTCTCTTAATACTTTATTTTATTTTTATGTCTTTTCCTTCACGCACCATTTTTCTCTGGCAATTCTTTCACACTTACGCGCTCCCCCGATTCATTCTTTCGTATACAAACGCTCGGAAAAGCCTCACGAATTTTTTTCCCGGCTCGAAAAAAAAAAAAATAAAAAAATTTTAAATCCTCTCAAAGACAACTGCAGAGACAGTATTGAAGATTCAGCCGAGGGTCCACAATCGGTTCGAGATTCATGCTTGAGTATGCAGAGCGAAAAATTACGAGCACGTAAATCAATACGTATGCTTTTAATTAAATATCTGAATAAATAATTTTTTGTGATTTAAATCATGAGGATTTTGAAAAAAAAAAAAAATATATTTTTCTAATTCTAGGATATTTAACAAATTAGTGAGTTCTTTTGGCGGTCGTAATTTAGCGAAATATAACTTTCACAAAAGATACAGCGAGGCAATTAATTTAAACTGTGTCTACGTTCGGCCGAGCAAGCAGAGCAACGGGAAGAGGATGAAAACCTAGATAGAGGTTTAAGGAATTCCCGAAACCAAGAGTTTGAGAGTCGATCGGATCTATATACATATAAATAGATAGACAGAGAATGCCCGAGTCCTTTATTCTTAAGATATATATGTGTGTATCCCGCAAGTATTTCTACTCTATTCCGTTCTCTATCAAGCCCCCAATCTAATTAATAACGGATCGGCGCCTAATTCCTCCGTATTTCGGTTATAACCTCGCTGGCACAGTGAACCCGGCGTACCACTGATTTTTATCTTGTTCATTCTCCAGCAGTTAACGTCAACGGCATCATATTAAACCCGAGAGCTCATCGATCATACATACGAAGTGGATAGGCTGCTGATGGCGGTTCGATTTAAATTGAAACGTTCGGTTGTGAAACAATAAAGGAAGTGGTCGGTGCGAAATTAAACAAGGCAATATCTCGGGAGGGGACCACCTCAAAGGAACTTTTACACCCGATTGGACGCCGACCACTCGGTTCGACCGACTGCCTGCTCTACGAGAAATCTCTGTGAGCCAGGACTGCGTTAAAAGAGAGCCAAGGGGTAGCTAGCGCAAGAATTTCTAATAACGAACGTCCCACCGCAACTTCAGTCGCCTGCATGCTTTTTGCTTTAAACTATTTGACTATACTTGTACCGATAAAATGGACACGAGCAATTCTCTTAAATATTTTTATATTATACATATGTATATACAGCTCGAAATTTAAATTTTACAATTTAATTGTAAGTGCTCGGGTAGATTCTCAGCAGACGGGGAGGGGAAGCGGGATGTGGATTAGGTCAATTGAAAATAATGCCTTGAAATTGAATTTAAGTCCACAAACGTATCCCAAAGAACGGTTGATTAAAATCATTCAAGAGACTGCTTTTCGACTGGTTTTATTTACATCCGGCGTGTGATAGCGAGAAAGAGCAGACTACTCCGACTGGCGGGTTGATTTGATTCTCGTGTTACAATCGTCGAAACGTAAGAATGGATGCGGGTCTAATCGGTTCCGATCGTCCTCGATGATAATGCCAGGCCGATAGAAAGAAAGACAAAGACTGAGAGAAAAGAATTGAGAATAAGAGCGAGGAACTGAAAATAAGGAATGGGAATTTTATAAAATGAAAAGTTGCAAGAGTGAGAAATAAAAAGAATAGTGAGCATGCCTGAGCAAATGAGGATGAGTCGGCTATGGGAGCGTTTTTTTAGAATTCTGCGATATGGACAAATGTATAGACGATTATATGAAGAGCAAGACGACAACGACGACGCATAGAATAAAGGAAAGGCGCACAGGACGCAAGCAATTATACTGTTTAATGATGGTATAGAATGAAACATCCGTTGGTAGGTTGTTGTGAGCGCGTTGTTTTGGTAATTACTACCTAATGCCCGAGCCCGTCATTATGTATCCGCTTTATATATCCCATGGAAGAGAAGTCCAAGCTCAAGTCCGATTCCTTGTATAGACATATCATGCCTAAAATAAATAAAACACCAGGTCTTATTTGCTCCGCAATTCTCTCAAGGCTGAATTTATAAATGAAAGAGTATTAAGGAAAAAAAAGTAAAAAAAATAAATTCGCTTTAGTAGAATGGCGAGAAACGAGAGTTGGAGAAGCCAAGCGCGGCAATGAATTAAACTGTAATTTTTTAAGTGTCGCGCTCTCGAACCACAAAGACTTTGCTTTTATACTTTGTACTGGCGGTTTAAGGGAGTAAGAGAAACGCTGACGACGACACTGAGGTAGCAGACGACTAGTAGTCCTACCTACACTACTTGCTGGAATAAAGAGAGAGAGGGGTGGTGAGGAGGAGGAGGAGGAGGGGCGGAAGGAGGATGAGAAACAGGGAAGGTGAATAAAGAAAAAGAGAGTGGATGAAAATAAAAAAGAAAAAGTACGGGACGCAGCCGTCCGGACGACAGGGTTTTTAATCCGGCAAGTCACCCTGCGTGGAAATCGTTCCGTTTTTAAATTAAAGAAATAATGGAGGATCCTTGGTCCACCGGGCGAGAAAAGAAATTTCTGCGAGACAAGAGGGTGGTAGTACTGGCAGAGTACTGGCAATAGCTCTGAGAGGGTGAGTGGGTGGTAAATGAGAGGACGACGTTAAAGACGGACGAAGCAAAGTACGAACTCATTTGCACTTAAAAAAATGACGAGCGATAAAACTAACGTTGGAACGTCGTGGGAATTAACGTAGTCGGGGGTGTTAAGAAGATGAGAGAGAGAGAGGGTAAGTAGCGGCAGCGGCTGGTGGGTATGGAGAAAACTGGGAAGAGAAGGAAAAAAATACGGGACTGCAAAAGGGAATTGGGAAAAAAAATAACGGAAATCCTCAACACGACCGTTAACAAATGAACGGCCGCTTTATCGGGCGGAAATGATTTTGATTCGAGCAAGTTCCTCATTTAAATCTCGCGCCTGCTCGAGCCCGACGTTTTCTTTAATTGGATTTTTAATTGGCACGATTCTCGGTACATTAATCCATCGAATCCCCTCCATCATTTTTCATCAACCTCTTATTCGCGCCTTATTTATACTCACGAACAAAATAACTCTGTACAACTGCTATAATTATTATTATTATTATTATTAATCCTCTCGTCGCAGTCATCATCCCCAATCCAATGTACAATGTTATTACATTCCTGCCCTACCACTGCGATTCTTATCCGGTTTCAAATGTCCTTCTCCCCGAGGGACAACCCGACAGTTTCGATACACCTCTTTGTCCTCATCATTCACATTCACCCTCCCTGAGGATCCCTCACACTCACGTCACCAGCTATTTTTTATCCCATCATTTGCTGCTCTGTAGTAATTCAAGAAAGCGTTTACAAGCCGGCCAGTGAAGACAGCACCAGCTCGTCTACAGACATAACCCACCAGAGGGATGAGAGAAACTCTCTAGCCCAGCGAACGAATTGTTTAAAATTTGTATAATACATGTATAACTTGTGTAACAACGTGCTAGGGAGAGTTATCCAAAATCCAGTAGACTTGCTTTCTCCTTTATCCTCTTCGCTCGGTCTCTCTTCAATCCCTACACACATTTTGGGACGAAACGGTGCGGCAATAATAATCGCAATAATCGCAATCCGTCGGCGCTAGGCCAATTTGAATATGAATCCGAGTGCGAACAATGTCATCGGGGGCTTATATAGGTACGTGCCGTATCTCCCCTACGAATCGCAGTACTACCCCCGCCTACAGCTCTTGCCGAACTCGCTCGCTCGCTCACTCGCTAACTGTCCGTACTGTTAGTTAGTTAACTAGCCCGTCGCGGTGACAGTCACGTAGCGAAACGCCCGGGTGGACTGGGGACCGACACATTTGAATCCGGAACTCTCATCAGAATCAACGCTCGCTACGTTTAACCCGATAATTAAACTCGTCCCACACCCCCGTAACCCTCAGCCGCTGGTGGTATTCCAGCACCCGCGCGACCCCCTTCAACACCCAACACTAGACCCCGTGACCGATCCTCATGACTACTCCGTACACACTTTTCTGTACAGAGTGTATACGCCAGTAGCAACAGCAGCAACAGAGGCGGTTGCAAAACCATTTGAAACTCTAGGGGAAATTGCGAGCGGCTACAAATTTACATTCGCTCTATACTACTACTCCTACTGCTACTGTTCCGCTAACTCACTCATTCGCTCACTCACTTTCCGACTAGCTCAGACTAACTCTCTCTGTCTCTTTTAACGACCCTCTCTAGTTTCATACCCACCCTCATCGTATACGATTATATTCAAGTAACGTGAGAAGACGAAAGACTCATTTATATAGTGCTGCTGCTACTCTAGCCCAGCTACTGTGCTATATAACGTCGCCTCGGTAAATTAAACGGCTTTTGGAGATAATATAAGTCGAAGAGTAGTTTAGTAAATTAAACCAACTAACTGATGGAACATAACTCAGTTACTCTGCATAACAAGTAAGTATACTTTATTTAATTAACTTACTAATGTTTAAATTTTTAAACATCAATTTAGAGAATAACAATGTGCTGGCTGACGGTTCTAAGACTAGTTTAATTTTCGAATTCAATGTAATGGTATACTTGAGTCCGGCGAGAGAGGATAAAAGACGAGGCGGACGATACCTAGTCTATGTGCTATCCCATAAAGGAGGTCGCGTGGCTGAGAAACATTCGGCAAGTGGATGGTTAGACCTGCGGCGCAGGTAGTGGCGATAGTGGTGACTGGCCCCAACAATTACACCGGAATAAAAGCAAAAAAATAAAAATCTAAAACTCGAGAGGAGGTTAGAGAGGGCACGTGGTAGATGAGTGCGAGAGCCACGGGGATGAGTTATGCGGGAGGGAAATGCCTCCCGTCAACCAACTTGTAGACATAGATATAGACATATATATGAATATAGTGGTAGTATTGTATAGTAAAGACGTATATATTAAAGAAAGAAAGGTGAAGTGGCGAGGGGCGAATAAAAACAAGGCTAGACCAAAATAATGGTTAGATTTCGCGTGGGAGATAGTTGCCATGGGTAATAGGAAACCGTTTAAAAATAGAAGTCGGTACCTCCAAACGGGCTGACTTGGATTTCGTGACTGCCACCGTTACCGGTTTTACGTGTCCCTCTTACGTGTGTCCCACCTCCAACCCACCGCCCACTTTTTTTCTCGTATCTTTTTTCCTATTCAGGCTCTTTTTTATTTATTATCTTCTTCTTTTATATTACATATACATATATATCTCTTAACTCAACTGAATAGTCGCAGTCATTGTAGTCTTGGTCGTTGTCGTCTTCTTAGCTAGCAAGCTTGTTCACTGTCGTCTGTCATTGTCGTTTCACTCCACCCTCTTTTCGCTGGAGTAATTGTCCAAGAATCGTGTCTGTTTGTTTTCCTAAATAGAGCATGATCTCGTGCGCCTGTTGGATACTCTACCGAACCCATAAAACTAAGACAATTTATTTATTTGTTTGTTTGTGTATTAGGTATAACACATACACGTATATAATTCTAGGCAAATCGAACTATCGAAAATATATGTGTATATGTGAATGTATACACGATTCAATTGTAAATCTCACGCGAATTCCCGGAAAAATGTCTTGATAAATAAAGTCACCCGGTGGTCTTATTTCGTCTCGTATCAGAGACTCGTGTCGTCGTTGTCATTGTCTTATTCATAGCCACAGTCATAGTCCGCCATCCTGAACGATACGGAAGGCAAAACGTCTTATTTCATTCTCGTATACGTGCACGTCTAACTTGCTAACCAGTAGGGAACAGGTCGCTGCATCTGTCGGCGAATAGGGTAACTTACGTCGTACGTCTGACCAGCGCGCGCCACTCTACTATTTTTCTTGGCCACTGGCTCGCTCTTTTCCTCGTTCACGGTCTCTGTCTACCAGTGCTACGTGACACACACATAAGGGGTTGTGTCCAGTTAAGCACAGACCAGCCCCTCTCCTTAAGACGCAGTCTCAGAGAATTTCCTTGCTTGTACCGTGCCCATTACAGCATTCTTTTTCCTAGTCCCTCCTCGCAACTCCTCAATCCGCCTTATATCTTACATCTACTTCTACAACTACTACTACAACTACTACTACTACTACTACTACTACAGCAACTACCACCCACTCACCCTCGTCTATAAGGATAAACCCAACAAGGAAACGCGCTTGTAGAGCTACTACATTCGTCGTTCGAGTCCTAGTTAGTATGCATAGTGCGGGAATTCACTGGGAATGAAATGTCAACCCGAGACTCGTCATTCTGGCAATGTCCTTTCCTGCTGTATCCTTTATAGTTGTGTGTAAGTGTGTATTTTGTACAAACACACATCTATATATAACTATAAGTATATGTATATGTATATATTGTAACACACGAGATTCTGGGCAAGCAAATTGCTTGAATCCACCCTCGTCATTTTTGTCCAATCTTGTAAGCTTGCACAGCCTCAAATTTTTTTACTTTTTCGTAACTCCAAGATACGTTTTTCCAGTTGAAAAATAACCCAGTATTACGTGGGCAAGATGAAGAATAATGAAATGAAGGAAAATAATGTTGAATAAATATCAACAGAGAGAGAAAAAGAGAGCAAGGGAGCAGGAGTTTGCAGTCAATCGCCGTTCATTCTTGGGACCTTTTTGTTGAGAAAGCTCCCACGATCATCTGGCAAAGTGTCGAAAGGGTTGTAAGCCGCGCGGCCCCGACATCACTTGACAGGATCATCATAACGTTAGTACGGCAATTAAGAGTACATAAATGGGGATTGAAAACGAGATGATGCGGATGGCCCGCGGCACTTTAGGGGCACTGCGTAGCATACATTACATGTGTATAATATGTGAGTGTATTAAATGAGCACAATGGAATCGGAATTGAGGGTGAGGTAAAGAGGAGAGAGAGGCAAAGGGAAGCCTGATTCAAACTCCGTGATCTTGTACATCGAATGGTAACTCACGCGTCTAAAAGGGGTTGATGTATATCGGAGATAGCACAGTGTGTTACTCTGCCGAGTTGGTTGGTTAACAATGCTAATAATATCCGAACTAGTCAACTCAACGAGCAAGGGTTATGCAGAATATCCAGCAACCCACCCCCGCATATCTCAACCCCCTTGGTCTACTTCTGATACAACTACAACAACTTCTACTACAACTACTGCTGCTGCTACATGAGTTGCCGAGTCCAAATCGCTTTGTCTTGCCAGCAGTCAAAGGCTTGTGTAAGCGCCCCGGCAGCTTCCGTTGCGATTTCATCAACACGGTGACTTGATGCAGAGTTTAGACGGAGATGAAGAGGTATGGGGGCCATCCACTCCGAAGTAACTCATCATCGCTGTCAACGACATAGTAATAGTCATACACATACTCACGGTTGTGCCGACGGTTCTTGGGAAAGCCAATTAAAGTTCATTCATAGTCGACTAATTATCTTTGCTAAAATCCCCTTCCACCGGGTGTCTGACAACCCTCGGTATATACGCCGTATCACGCGTCATTCGTCCAATCGCAACCCAGCGGTAGGTCGTTAGCCGTTTGTTTCGGAATAATGGCGTAACTCGCTCTGCTCTCTCCCGGTTATTCTACTGCTACTACTACAACTACTAACACTACTACAGCTGAAATTACTATAACAACAACAACAACCACGACGACGACAGAATATAATTTACAGTGTACACGAGTTAGTATAGATGTGTGTACGAGCCTGACTACCATTACTGCTTAATGACGCGAATTACTTAACGAGCCACTCCCCCTGCTTAATTTCAATTCGCTGCGAATTGGCTCAACGCATTTATAACGGTATATTATTGTTATACCATTATTACTCTCTTTGTCTTCATTTTTATTTACCATAATTATTTATTTATATTCATGCTACTTTTTTTATTTATTATTCAAAGTTTAATTAAAATTTATTTTATACGTTGCATATATTTATTAAATTAAAAGAATAGTTTAACAAGAATTTAATTATTTTTTAAGCTTGGGATTGGCTACGAATCCATTCAACTAGATTTAAATTTAACTCGACTCAACATTTATTATTTTTTTTTTTTGTTTGTATAATTAAATAATCCAATTACTATTCTTTCAGCATTTAACCTTATTCCAAAATTGAATTTCGTAAGAAGACAATAAAAAAAAATTTAACAAAGAATGGATATTTTATTTGCTAGCTAGCACCAGCGACAGCGGTAACAAAAATATTCCTGTCTGTAAATATACTTTTTTTTTTTTTCATATTTTTATTATACCAACATGAACGTAAGAAGATGATCGAATCTTGTGTCACAGCATTTACAGCCGAGTCCTCTTTGGCCGGCATTTGTCCGAAAGTACCCGGGGACGAAGGTGGCCGTAACGACCCCCTTAGGTCGCGGTCGCGAGATCGATACCGCAGTATCTCCAAGTAGGAGCTGGTGCTAGAGCAGGAGACGCGGGAAGTGAGAGCGGAAGATCATCTGCATACTCTCCTTCTTTAGTCCAACTATCCTCTGCTATCCTCTCGTTCTCATCCTCAAGTAGAAATTTCCTCCGTCGTCTCTGCTGGCGCTATCTCGCCAACTCTCGCCCTCTCGACAGTAATCCCCGCCTCTCACCCTTATGAATCGGCCTTTGGTGCTCAGCATGTAAGGCGAAGAAGGACAAGAGCGAGGGAGGTACACAACGACCGGGATAAGAAGACTGAGGAGAAAGCAGAGGGTGAATGGGACGTGAGTGGGTTGGGTGCTGCTTCCAGCTAGACAAGATCTCTCGGACTATACACATTGGACTCTGCTGGTATCCTCGCACCTTACCGGGGTTTGAACGTGAGACTGGGGTCGCAGTAAAGAGGAGAAAGAGGGCTTCCGGCTACTCCAACTCACTCCGAAACCCCGAGCGCTCTATAGCACAACGCTGGGACAAGATAAATTCAAATCCGAGACGAGAGTTCTGAAACCGCAAATCACGTTCTATTCCTATATACATTCAGGATCATCCGTCTCCACTGACCAGTTTTCCTCTGTCCACAAACGTATACCACCCAACTAACGTCCAAGTAGTCTTGGGATGTCATCCCGTTACGTTTCGTTCATCCAATCCTCACGAGCAGGTCATGGAGATTGCAAATAAAATTCATTTCTTTCAATTTGTTCTATTTCCTCAAACTACTCTGTACTCGGGTCTCAATCATCGCGATAAACATATATATTGTATATATTCATAAGCATATTCGTGATAAGTATTTATAAATATCCAAGCGGAAAAATATAAAAAATATATATTTAACCAAATTTATTAGCCAGCTGTAGTTTAGCTCTAAATTCTCGAGGACAAGTCCACTTTTGGCGTCACGTATAAAACACATACGTCAAGCAATTCAAAACAAGGATTTAACAATGGAAAATAACGGCTTCGAATATTTCCTTCTGGACGTGGACAAACAGGTAGCTCTAAATTTTAAAGTCAACACTAAAGTTTTATTCCTTATCCATATAACTCTAATCTCCCAATTTAAATAAATCAATCCAACAATCCATACATACATACATACATTCGACTAGAACCACATCGATGGGTCCCACAATAATTCATTTCATAAATTCGCCGTACATTATACCCCCAAATCCTCGTCAACAGCATTCGTATTGGTACGCAATGACAATCAGCCACAACGAAATGCCCAATGAATATGAGGATGCATCCGCCACGGAGTCAATATTAACGCACACGCTCTCGCGTACGCGGAAATCCGCCAAATATCGTAGAATAAAGTGTACAGCTGAACTATGGCCGCGGCTAGATTACAGTTTGTGAAAGAGAGTCAGAGGGCTGGAATATTTAACGAACGCGGAATCAAACTCTCGTTGTGACGCAATATCAATATAGATGATCTACACGCACCGCATACATTTAAATACTAATTTAAAGTGTGTGCCTGTGTGATTATACTAGAATTTGATCCGATTCATCATTATACTGAGTAGATATATATTTATATATATATATGATTATAAAATAGTACGATGCTTACGCGATGGTTGTGTGCGAAAGCCCTCACATGTATGGCAATACTTAGTGCGCATGATCCACACACTAGACTTGAAAAGCGTGAGCAGACGTTACAAACGGAAGTGAATCCTGTATCACCATGATCACCACCACAACTACTGGCACCACTATTACTATTGTAGCATATCGGGAACACGAAACTACCAACGCAAGTACACCAGCAACTGCCAATGACAGTGGTTGCGGGGGCTGCTTCCCGATATTAGCATACATATGACGTCACACGGCCGCGCTTTAATATCACCGAGCTCGAATGGAAATTAAGTTCTGAATCGAGAGCAGATCTGTGTGTGCCCTCTCTTCTGGCTCCTAAATCCTCACTCTACCGTCCTCAGTTCTTCCTTTTCCCCTCTTGTCCCTTCCTCCTTCGGCAGATCCAACTCAACACCGGAATTGCTCTGAAATTCACGATTTCGGGAACACCGACGCCGACCAACCGGCTCGGTTTTGCAATAGGTAATTCACGATTTCGGGTGATTAATCGCCATTGCGAAACTGCGGACGTTCGGATAGAAATTCACGATTGAATTCTCCCTGCCCGCCAGGTCAATATATATTTACACATGTGTATGTGTATGTATGTATTTGTTGTTATTATTATTATGAATTATAATAATAATATATACAACATATGATGTGGATATTCGGGTAAATGGGTAGGATCTTGAGCCTCCAGCTGTGCTGTCTACTAAAGAATCCACAACCTATGAACCTACCAGTGTTTTTTGGTAGTCTTAACTCGGGCATCATCACTTTGGCTAATAATTCGTCCGGACGACCGGCGACGCTGTTCTGGGCACACGCTCGCCTATCTGCCTCGGAGATCTGCCGATCCTAGATCCTAGAAGCTAGCAGAGCCTTCCCCCTGCCTCCGGTCTGAATTTAAAAGCAATACTCAGCTCCTGGATGCTCTTCTTCTTCTCAGGCTTCTTCTCCACCTAGGCTATCCCTCGTTTCCCGGAATAAAATCCCCCGCTATGCAAGAGTGGTGACGTGGACACATTGTCGGCTCGTGGACGCTTCTAATAGATGATTTGAATTTTTAAATATATTCCACCGAATTTTTTAAAGCCTCCGCCGTCAGCCGCACCCTTTGTGTCCCTCTTGAGTCTCATTCTTTTTTATTGACTTTATTTTTTATTTCTTGAGCATCGGTCTTTGTCTTTAAACTCGACATTTGCTTGATACTTTTGGTCTTTTTGGTCGCTCCTCGAGTTATTATTTAGTCCAAGTCTGCGCGCTCAGTACCCAGAGGCGAGAGTGTATAAAGGTATAAAAGAATAGAAGGACCGAGTTATATATATAAATATATATGTATGCTGGACGAAAGAAAGAGCTCCAGTAGAATGAGTAGAATGATTTTGAAATATTTGTCGCCGTACATAAATTCGAAGGCGGCGGTCGCGCATACTTAAATATGGTCCGAACCCGACTTATTTTTATCATTTTTTTTATTTGCTCCTTTATCTTCTTATTTTTATTCTTCTTCTTCAAGTTTCTTCTTTACGGCTTTCACGTCCTCTCTCTCTCTCTCTCTCTCGAGCCTTCCGCGAGCTGGCTCGTTTTGTGACTGCACTTACCTCACCTTCACTACTCCCAGTCTTTTATTTTGAACCACCCCCATCTACCCTCCACCCTTTTTTATTATTTATTTACTTTTTTTCTACCAGTACTTTTATTTTCCACCGACCTCCCTTTTATTCTTTTCGGGTCCCGACCTCCATTGTCTTCCGAGGACTAATAAACTATCCAGCATGCCCACCCCCGTGTCTATAGATATATATGTCCATTGTTATTATATTATTCGTCGCAACATGTGAGCTACGAATCCACCGGCATTTCGTTTTTCGATGCACCCCCACGGTGTGCGTTATGGAATTTAAACTTTAATCTCAACTCTTTTTTTTTTTATTATACATTTTTTTTTTTTTTTTTTTTTTTCAATTCTTCAACTCCCCTATTCGTCCAAAAAAACATGAACAGGATTAAACGTTTTTTATTTATTCAAAATAAATACTCAAAGGTTGATATTGAAAAAATTTATTTACACGAGTATTTATTTAGAGTCAGAATCAAACGTGACCTCGACGAGGTCATAAAATAATTTGCCACTGGTATTCCAAGTGCAGCCCCTCGATTACATTTTTATTTGTTAAAGTTATTTTTTTGGTTAGCAATTTGTATTTCCAGAGTTTAATGTGTTAGAGCAAGAAGTCCAATGGAGGAGTTTCTTCGACGTTTGCAATCGAGTCACACTCGGCGGAGCATGCCCGTAACATTATATTTCTGCCTAGCTGGGGAATCTGGAGAAATTAAGATTACGAGATAAGGCGCACCAGGCGAACCGTCCTCCTCGTAATGGCCGGGACGGCTTCATTTCGAATACGCGAGTAGCTCTGAGTAGTTGGATAGCAAAGTAGAATAAAAAAAAATATATAAAAAGAGTCTAAAGAGAACTCGCAAGCTTTCTTTGCTCTTTATCCTGCTCTTTCCTCGAGGTAAAGACTCGTACTTTCCTCTAAATGTCTGGCTGTCTCTTTCACCCGCTCGGGCTTTTTCTCAGTCACATGTAGCCGCTCTGTCCTGCTCAGCTCTGGCATATCCGTCGACCCGTAATGATAATCGCGTAATAATCGTAATACTGATAGCCCAGGGAGAACGAGCTCTTTCGCGAGTGTGCTCCTGACGGGCGGGTTATAGAACGCGGAACGTGGACGGGGTCGGAACGGGGACACGGACGGGCGAATGAGCACAGAGAAAATGTGTATAAGAAAAAAAATCTAAACGGACGAAGAAACACTCTATATGTGAAAGAGAATAATGAGGACTTTCTTGGAGTGCGTGTGTGTGTGTATGTATGTGTGGATGTGTGTGCTAAAGATGGGTCTGAGTAAAACGGGAGCTACTGCCACTGTGGGCTCACTTTGCGAGAGATCGAAATAATAATAAAAATAATAAAGACAATGAAAAAAAGGTACAACAATAAAAGTAACTTTGTAATATGAGAATCTCGTGTGGTAGTTACCTTAGATCTAATCTCTCGCACGCCTGTCCGCATGTAGAAACACTAGACACGCTGAGATATCCTTCTCTGCGTGGGCTGCTATAAACAGGACCAATGAAGATGGCTCGCTTCGTGGAAGGTCTTTTACTCATGTTCCAAATGCCAACATGAATTTACTCGTTCCTGGACAAAAAATAAAAAATTTTATACACAATAAATAATACAGCTTTTATTGGGAGTTAATTGAGAAATTAAATAAGTTATCCAGCCGATAAATTTTTTTCCACGTGGGTCCATTTTGCTCAGAGCTAAAAATCTTTTTTTAGCTGGGTTATATCGATACCAAATACTTATTTGGAG
This sequence comes from Microplitis demolitor, assembly GCF_026212275.2. NCBI lineage: Eukaryota > Metazoa > Arthropoda > Insecta > Hymenoptera > Braconidae > Microplitis > Microplitis demolitor. The sequence continues at coordinate 19,935,168 of NC_068551.1, read as the reverse complement.
ACCAAAAAAATAGTAGTGAAAAACATTCCCTATTGACATTTTTTTCTCAGGTCCATTTTACCCCTCTCCTCGCCTGTATATATAATAAATGTTCACTTAAGTTTTACCGTTCTCCGATTATAAACATTTATTATGTACGGTAACAGCAGTAATAACTCAATAATTAAATTGAGCAGAAATAAAATCGGTTTTCGAAATCGATACACATGGATATATATATATATTATATAGCCAGCAAGCTAGCTGGAGCATTAAGGAGCCTTCTCGCTACTACAATACAACTACAACCTACAACTATTTCACGTAAAAGTATATATATAAATATATAAACGAGCAAAGTTCGCAATAGCTCCATAAATTTAATTCCAAGGAAAAACGCTCGCCGTCCAAATGTCGTGACTCTTCCGTTTGGAATAATTTTTACAAGTGCGGGCTTCCGGACAATTAGCTCCCAGCATTTTTTAACCCAACTAACCTAAACTCTATGGTGTGTCTGTATGGTGTGACAAACTGCATCACAATATCATTACACTCATTCAAATAACCGTCGCCATTGTATATAATTTTTTTTTTATCTCTTTCATTTTCTCCGCATTCCTTACCCTCGAAAATTATTGAGGAATTTTAAAAACTCACGGCACGCTCGTAGTCACACACAATAACAACACAACATTAAACTGGTTACGATCGATACAAGCTACTTATATATATATACATTTATATATATTTATATTTATATATGTATATACTCACTACAGTGATTTTACTCTCAGCTAACCAGTTGTTACTGGTCGTTGAGATAAGAACTGTCTTTACTCGTATCTCGAAAAAACTCAGCATTAAGCCTTAAAAAAAAAATTAAGTAGCAGTTGTGTGGCAAATCAGTTGCATCGAATCTCCCGACAGTCAACAAAAAATTTATTTATTCAATTAAAAAATCCAAAACGCATTCCCAAGTAATTGTAAATAATTGCTGTTACATAAATAATAATTATTTACAAGAGCATTAATATAAAAGTATAACAAGTGTTATAATGACATATTGGACATGAAAAAAAAAAAAGGATGATAGCATATGCTTGAGCATCAAAGAGTCCTCCGAAATTAGCATATATATTTACTTATTAGCAAAGACTGTACGCACTTGTGTGCAATAAATCAAGGAGAACGTAATGGCCAGAGGGTGAATCGGCGGATGGTAAGCACGTACTCGAAGGTGCAAACGGGGATGAAACGGAAACAAAAGACCGATTGGTATCTTTCGAATACGCGTCACGTTGTCCGGCTGTGGTCTGTACTCCTTCGGGTTGTCTTCTCTTCCCTTCCATTCCTTACTCAACTTTCTATCCCTATTCCCTCTTTACAATTCCGCACTTTGTATTTGTGCGTATATGTGTGTATTTATTTGTATGTTTGTATAAAGGTATAGAGGTAGAGGGATAGGGACAGGAATAGGGACAAGTGTGCTGTGCGTGTAACGATAACGCTTGTCGTCAGGCTGTCCAGCCGGCCGGCAAACGAGAATTATCTTTGACGCTGATCACGAGGATAATTCCCGAAAGGAGGGTGCGACGTCGCATTCATTTGTGCACAGCAAGCCGTAGTCATCAATTATATCCGCGTGTTTGACTCATTAAGTTAAGCTTTACAAATCTGTCATATGAGCATTTATTTAGATTATTTATTTTATTTTTTTGCTTCTGTTATGATTGTTATCGTTAGGTTATTTAAATAAATTATTATTTATGTTTTAAATTTTTCGCGCCCTTGTTTTATTTATCGTATATTTTATAAGATAAATGTTTATTTATTTGTTTATGGGTGATAATCAATGGGCTGTGTAATTTGAATCCATTCACTAATACGCTGGGAAGTGGGTGTTATCTCGAAGCGCGAGAGCGTAAAAAAAATAAGGATAAGGTGGAGAAGAAGCAGTACTGGGGAGAAGTCGAGAGATTCGATCGGGCGATCTCTGCCGCGGTAAGCCAGAAGCCACAGGTTTATGGGCCATTGTTTTATTCCCAAGTTTGTATTGTACAACTCCAATAACAAGTCTCGAGTTACTTTACGTTGATTTCAAATGAATTTTATCGACGCCTTGTCTCAAGATACTAAGATGCCTATTATGTACACTTGGTGGTTTTAATAAATACCGATATTCAAATCCATAAATTCATTCAACAAACTTCTGTACTGCTTCAATGTTTCATTTAAATTCGATATTTTCTATGATTTTTTTTTAGTTCAAATTTCGATGACGTCCACCAAATTTTTATGTCGAGTATTTTATATAAAATTTGGTAAAGTAAATTAGTAAGTACGTAAATATTGGTAATTAGTTTTAAAAAATAAAATTTGTATGCTTTGAAAATAAATGAAAAAATAATGCGGGCAAATGTCAAGGCTTTTAAGTATAAAAGTTTATCATTGAGTTGGATATTTTTACCACTTGATTGATATTCATTGAAATCTAGTCAATCTACAGAACGCCAGAGTTCAAGAGTAAAGTCAGAGGAAACGAGAAAAAAACAAACGTCAGGAGGAATGAGAAAATAAAATATTACTGAAGGTATTTGTGTGTATATATTGTGTATATTGTTGCGCAATGTATGTGATCGCAGACGAGATGGTGGCTGACTGGCTGAAGTCGCTCGGGACGCGGAATACGAATCGATAGGACGCGATTGCGACGCGTATATTTAGTAGATACGTGTATAACTGTTGTTATTTACTCGAGAATTAGATCTAATCGGGGGAATTTGAATTAGAACAATGATCGCTGAGATTAAAAGAGGACTCGGCGCTTTCTGGCGCTTACTCCCGCTCGAGAACGAGGATGTGTGGATCTGGGGATCTTAGATCAAGGAATAGGTGGGGGCGGTGGGAGAGTGACAGACGAGAGTCACGATAGCGTCGAAGATTAATGAACCGAAAATTCTAAAATCGAGCGCCCTCGGGCGCCTCAACATTTTATTCCTGTCGCGCAGCAACCACAACTTTTCCTATTCCGATCGTCGTCTTCACGTACTTTATATCCTCTCGACAATAGATTTTCTTAAATCTATCATGTTTTCGTTTGACTAAATTAATTTTATTTTTGTAAATACCTTTTATGTACTTTACATCTGTCTCATGAATATCTATCACTTTGAATATTTTATTTACGAGATAAAATTTAATCTCGTTCTTTTTTCATTTAAATAATTTTTTATAAAAAAAAAGAGGTCAAAGTTGTCAGCTTAAAATTTTTTAAAAACTATGCAAAGAAGTGATACAGACATGGGATAAAGTTTTAAATTTGAAATTGATTCAAATTTTTTCACTTCCCGCTAAGAAAATTGAAAATTTTTTAAAATTCGGGAAGTTATTGGTTTCAGTCCGATTTTCGAAAACCGAATTTCTAAGAGATCTTGACGTTTAGACTCACCTGAGAGAAAACTTAGAGAAATTTTTTGTAACAAAACAATGTTTTCAAGCTCAAGGCGCTAAAAAACAGCGGGAAGTTTCAGGGCTGGTTCGTAGGGTCAACCGATAAATAGACTTTTTAAACTGATTCTATCTTAAGTTTTTGTTTAAATATATATTAAACCCACTATTTTATTGAATTATTTTCACGTCAAAAGTCTGAAGAGTCTTGTCAGACATTTCAGAGTTTTTTTCAACGACTGGGACTTATTGATAATATATAATAATTGTATACCGATTGAAATTAATAACTGCCTGTATTTTTATTTATAAATTTTCTGTCTCGAAAGTTAAAAATTTTTATTTCAACTGAATGAAAAAAGCCAAAGCAAAAAAAAAAATAGACAAAACTTTATAAATTTCAATTCGCCGGTCTCGTCATCATCTGAAGAACTTCTTGCGTGCAACTTTTTCCAGCGTTTCTTTTTCTCGTACGAAAAAAAGCCAACCGAGTTAAAAATAAAAATACAAGATTTGAAAAAGTAAAGCTCTCAAGTGTCGTACTAACGACGAGGTACACCTCCCCTTCAATCCAACATATTCACCTAGCTAGCATATCTCATATTCCCATATACTCAACCCAACGAAATCCTTGTCTCGCTCGCGCACACTCTTATCGAAATCCTTCCAGGAAAACGAACTCGTAGAGGAAGAATAAGGCCGAGTTGCTCGAGCAAGTGCGGCTTCCAAGAAGGAAAGAATTCCAGGTTGCCCAAAAGAATAACAGAATAACAAAATATATATACATATATATATTTTCAAGCCAGTAATAACTGTCAAGACCATCATCTTGCCAGTGTGTACTGTCGAGTACAACTTGGTGGGTTGAGTCATGCCCTTGGCGATAATTAGGTTACTTTAACAAATTTCCTAACCTCACGTGCTATCTCTCATTACTATTATTATTATCGCTCCATTCCCCGAACAAAATTATCTCACGTAAAGTATATAACCAACAACAAACTACATATCCACTAGAATATAAACCCACCACAACCGCACACACTTTCCTCGTATTCTCGCCCTACTTGGCTCCATAATTTTATTCTTATTTTCTTATACTCATCGCAGCTTCCATCCCGAGCTCCGCGAATCGTCAGCCAGGGCATTTTCGACTATTATTTTTCCCGTTTATATCCAACCCAAGTATTACTTATACGGCGAAATTGTTACCAAAGTAAATGGACCTCAAAAAAATAACCGTCGCAATATAAAACCCATTAATTTTTTTTCCAACATTATTATCAAGGAAAAAAAAATAAAAATAAAAACAAACATTTTAATTTTCCGACAAGAAATAAAATAAAAATGGCAGCAATAATAATGCTGATAGGTCGTTTCTGCTGATAAAATTCGAGTTTTATTTTGAAAGTGTGTTGGGCGGGTGGCTGGTGCGCGAGCTCCTTTCGTAAACTTTTATTATTATATTTTTAATTCATCCAAAGACATTTGAATGGGCCCGCGTGAGTTGCTACCGCGAGTAGGCAGCTCGTGGTCCTCTTAGTGCCCGTGTTGTACAGTAATATAAACTAAACCGTAGTCATAAGAAGCACATATAACCGACTGTAAAACTTTAACTTCATCTCCCCTGATTTTTTATGGTCGTATTTTTTAAAACATTTACACACAAGACCCGATGTTGTGTGTTTATCCATTATTTTATCTTAATTTAACTTGTTATTATTCTTCTTTAACTTGTTCGTCAAGCTAATCTGGACGAGGAGCAAGAGCGGCTGGTTCAACAACATTTTAAGTTGATGAAATAAACCACAAGATGACGAATGGTTCCGGTCAACCAGAGACGTGATTCTCTTTCATTTAAAAAATGTGTTTATTTTTTTGTTATCTCCGTCGTTGTCAGTCGCCTGCAGAACCCCAAGTTCTGTCCCATTTGACGCTCCACTTCCATCTTGCAGGCATTTTTTATTTAAATATTATTTATATAAATTCTTATAATTTTTTTTATCTCTCCACCAACCCCTGGCTCTCGAGTCTGCGTTGCCGAAAACAGGCCGCTCTTTTCAGATCAAGCCGGCTGATTACCAGCGAGGACGCCAGTCCGTTTTATATTTTCTAACGACGACATGGCATGAATGAACTCGAATGAAACTCTTGTAATTCAAATATTTGAATTCATTAGACGACCTCCACTCACTCTGACTGAGTATTCAGTTCTCTCTCGCCACCGTCTCTATACATATACATAAATATATATAGACTATTTCTTTGATGGCATCAAGTGCTAGGAGAGTACTGAGCCGAATATAGACCCAGCAGAAGTGGCGGGAGGTGAAAAAGCAGGAGGAGAAGGAGGAGAGACTACGAATAAGCCTCGAGTTCTTTGAATTAACATCAACATTTTTTAAACAACTACGGCATGGAAATTAATCATTTAATCTACTCGAGAATTAAAAATAAATATTTATGCCAGACACATAAATAAATACATTATTATAATTTGAAAACGTAAATTCTCGTTCAAACTACTTCAGGATGCTCGACATGTAGACACTCTTTGTTAAACTATCATGACGACTATTTCTTATCTTTATATTCATTACTCTTTACTCTTTCGTCTCTTCCCTCTGTCCATCCATTCACTCGATTCATCTCTGATGTACGTAATTTCCTCGTATAACTCATTCGATAATAAAATTACTTCATGAACCAGAACTGATGTCAATTGTCTATCTTCCAATATCATCTCAGTACATTCACCTATACTAATTTAAATACACGACAATATTCAAATTGTATAAGTCAATTATTCGAGTCAATTGCTGCTCATCATAATCATTATTTTTTTTTAATTAAATATCAAACTAATAATAATTCTCCGAGTACTTTCGAGTCGATTAAGTTTATCTTTTAGATATAACATCAAACTTAAACAAAAAAAATTTTTAATTAAAAATTTTTGATGCCAAAAATATGAAAAATTCATTAGTCGCTTGGATCTGGTCATGGGCAATCTTTTCTATATTTATACATAAATGCGCTCATCGAGTCTCGATACTGCCAACATCGATTCATCGATATTTATACCTGAACCTATCAGTTCCCGTCGACGGTCGCGTTGCTCCTTAAAGCGGAGTACCAGAGCGACGTGTTATCGCGATCGACGTCGAAACTGGAAGTTGATCCTTCATAGAGATATCTAAAACTATCAACTCGCTGATATAAACCCCCGGGGTTTTATTGCGTCCATCTATGTTTATTATATTTATAATTTTTATTTCGACAAGCAACCATGACGATGATGATGATGATTTGATAGCAATCTTTGCTATTGCCGTAGGAAGCTTGAGCAAAAAGGATACTTAAGATTTCACACAGCATCTGGAATATCGCATCTTTAATTTAATAAGCCAGCAAGCAATGAGTTAATAAGTGGATGTTAATGTGCGATCGACATTGCCGCTGTACATCCGGGAGGCCGCGGACAACTCGAGTGAAAAGATAAAATAAAAATAAATATAATAAAAAAACTAGTCATGTTGGGAATGTAGTCCCGACTCATCGACAGGATGTATGTGCTGGGCAATCGGGCGTCTCGTTACACACGTGTCCCGCGAGCAACTACCGCAATCGTTGCTCGTTGCTCGGCTCTCCGCTCTGTCCAGTGTTCTCTTCTGTTCCCTCCACGTGCAACAATCTCCAACACGTATCAGGGTATGCATAATAAATGAGAACGCGCGGATACATTGAGAAAAAGGTGGACCGGGGTACGGGGTTCTCTCCACCGTTAACCACCGTGTTTCTTTTCTATCGGACCAGTAATCTTTAATTTGGTTCACTCTTGCTACCTACACTTTCGTTTGTTACACAGTGTGATAAAATTATTGCTCTTTTTTTTCTTATAGTTGCGATAAATAAAATAATTTAAATAAAAAAAATTATTTACAAGAAATGTAATTTCATAAGATCCATTAAGCAAGTATAATAAAACGTGTAGCATAAAAAATGTATGTAATATTGTGAGATTTGTTATGAAGGCCACGGTATAAATAAAATTAATTTACAAATTATATTAATAGCCAGACAAAACGACTGTTGTCCCGTCTACAACTCGTCCCAGCTGCGTGGCGTGAATTTAAATGGTCCACTTTAAATGGCGCCGGTTGTCTAGTGTAAGGATCTCCCTCACGTAGACCTCTGGGTTTATCCCATGCTTTTTTCCTCGGTTTTAAAATATTTTAAGTCTATGTCACTGTTTTTTTTTACCTGTACACCCGGCTCTTTTGACTCGTATTAAGATCCGCGAAAATAATCTCGGTGGTCTTTGGCCGTCCACTCATCAGCTCGTTGCTTGCTAAATGCTTAACAAAATAAGAGCAATAACAAGCTGGTGGATGAGAAGCTCAAGTATAAATACGATTTAATGAGAGATGTAGAGAATCAAAGAGTAAAATAAACTCAGGGCAATGCGGCTAAAGGATATTATTATAAAGTAGAGCGCGCAAGTGTATTCCCTTAAAGGACAATCTCGAGCGACAATCGCGCGATGCCTGAAGACCAAAGTTGGATGGCAAAGGTGCGATCCAATCGGCACGGGAATTCACGTTCTCTCTGCTTATACACAAACCAGATTTTATAGGATCAGCTATATATAATATACATATATATATATGTGGATGTATACTCTACAGTGGAGGACAATAAATCGCGCGAACCGTCGTAGATCGCAATTATGAGCTGGCCGATGTTGGGGGACAAAAACGAGCGAGAAGCCACACGCGAAAACGATCACCAGCTACAACTAATACAGCCACAGTATCTTGTGTAGTCGGAATGTAAACGAAGAAGAAATGAAAACGAGTAACAGAAAAGTTACCTTTTATTCTTCCTCTTCTTCTCCGATTCGATCAGGTTCTACATAATACTCAGCTATCCAGCAATAATCCTCGCACTGCTTAGCACACAAAGAAAGTTCGGAACGTATTTCTTGCCATGCTGATAATTTTTGTTTGAATTATTCCAGACTTAATTCTTTGATAACTGCTGCTCCACATAATGTCCACTGCCCGAAGCTCATTGACTCCTGGGTCCTTGGAAGTCCTTCGATGGCCAGAATGTAGTCAGGAAAAATTTTAATCCCGTGGCTCTGCGGGCTTCCCGGTGAGACTGATCGGCCTCCACATGCTAATGCTCTGCTTAGAAACCGCGAAACGACGAAATTCGTCTAGCAGAGCTTCTTGAGCCTATTTTATATATTTCTTCCTTTAGTTATTAAATTTTCTACTTTTCTTCGTCTCTCCTACACACTCTCGGTAGCTTTCGCCAAATCAGATTCACCATCGGGATTCGATCTGACGTTCGATCGCTTCTTGTCTTTTGCAACCGCGCCTCCGAGCTCTCACCAATTCCCGATTCTCTCAACCATCACCATCATCCGTCACTTTTTTTCCTCAGCTGAAAGAACTCATCGGATAGACCCCGTATTAGCTATCATCGGGAATCGAATATAATTTTTTTCGAAACCCGAAACCCCAACTGCAACGATAACTCTAGCCGTTTTTTATTTCAACTTTTATTTCGGTTGCTGTTCTACATTTTTATTTATTATTTTTATTTTACTTTATACTTTGCATCATGTAGATAGAGTTTATTATCGAAAAATTTACTACTGTCATTCAGCTCATGTGTAACACGTAAAGAAAAAGGGGGAACAAAATGTGACATATGATGTCAGAGAAAATTGCACGTCGATTCTATCGAGTGACGATGTGATTCGACTTCACTAGTACATATTCCAAGACGCTGATATTCCAGGTTTCGAAGATGTTGCCACTGACAGGGAATAGAGACCGGTGGGGCGAAAAGTATAATGCTCCAGTAAAAAGTATAAAAGTTAAGTTTTCTTCGAGTTTCCAACACTGTTGAAAAACTTGCATACTTTAATACTTTGTTACATTAAGTATAAAGTGTGTAACATGCGACTCGCTTACAACTCGCAATTTCGCGCCTTCTTATATGTATATATATATATATATATATATATATATATATATATATATATATATATACTATCCCATTCCATACTATACTATACAAGGCTTCAACCTCGCCCCCATTGTCCGCGGCGTTTAAATTTGAATCGCGGAGAATCTGATCGTTTATTGTTTAAATTTGTAGACTCGGTCTTAATTTGAATTTAAGATTGTTCGCCGGCGCGTTGCGCGAGACGATTTGACTTGGTGATGGTCGCCAACCACCTTCCACTTCCATCTTATGCACGTACACAAAAGTGATTCTCGAGCGGGTAGAAGGTACATATATGCATATAAATATGTAATATATGTGTATATATAATGCCTGTATATATATATGAAGAAAAATTAAAAAGACAAGAGCTTCCACACACCTGAACAGTGGCATTAAAGTAAACTGCATTGCCACCACGCAGTTTAATCCTACCGGAATCTATCTTCCTTAAAGTGCATATCAAGCTTCACATAAAATCTGTCGGTCGGGAATTATGGACGTAGGTGTATGTAAGTTGCTGTAAAGTTGCACCCAGGACAACGGAGTGTGAAACGCCTAGAGGATAAATACTGGGGTTTTGTGGGCAACATAAAGACCAGCTCACGCCCTTGTGTTTACGCAAGCGACGGCTATTGTGTTGTGCCCTGTGTAATCTACCACTGTAAAACGCATAAAACGACACTCGTATATATTTTTACCAGAGTTGGAGGTACACTCAACGACTTATCCGTAATCACATGTGTTAAACGCAAATGTGCGACTCTGGTACACTGTCTTGTTCCCCAGTCTCTATATCACAGTTATTTCAACCATTTTTTTTTTTTATCTCTTTAAAGGATACTTTTATCATTCGGCTATAAAAAATTATTATTTGGAGCATCAAAAATTGAAATACGATAGCATTAAATTTTTATAATCCTCATTAAATAAATTATCATCAATTTAAAATCATTAATATCTAAAAAATAATAGCTCAGATAATAATTATCGTATAAAATTGTTAGGACATAAAATTAGCGTAGAAATGTAAATCCGATGGTTAGCATCCTAAATTTTTTATTTCCTTCGAGTTTATTGGCGACGGTGGATTTTAAAATATTTAAACCAGCGTAGGGGAATAGAAGAATTATTTAAACCTTCACGGAGGTCCGCGGTACTGGTATCCGCATAGAAAATTTGTTTACGCGTATAATAATGACGCGGGTGGCTCGCGGGCATTTGTTATTCCGACTGTACTTATCTACATGGCATACCAAATAGGGGATTCAGGATCGACATCAACATCGGGATCAGCATCAACATCAGCATCAGTAGCAGCAGCACCGTCCGCTCGCGATTCCCGACGCGACTGTCGTCCCCGTCCGGAGAAACTGACTCTCGGCCGACCGTTGTGACTGACGTTAGTCAATCACATCAAACGAAAGAGAAAAAAATACTCACCTTGGCGATGAACAAACTCCACGCAGAACATTCCTGTACACCAAGGACCGACGCCAACCGGCAACATTTCATTCTTTTCCTCTTATTTCTTCTTCTTCTTCTTCTTCATCTTCTTCTTCTCAAATGTTTCTCGTCTACTGTCCCACCACGACCACTATCACCATCAGCATCGTCACCGTCACCGGCACTACTACTATCAAATCGACGAGTTTCGCTTTCAACCATTATTCTATTTTGTTTCCATTCCTTGAACGATCCTGTCGTCGCGGCCGGTGTGTATACTTTTACTCTGATGTCGTGTCGTCTCACCACCTCCATCTTAAAACATAAAAACAGAATAAATTATTTTTAAATGTTATTTAAACTAATTAAAATGTCTGCATAAATTTATCTTTCGCTTTTATTATTGTTATTATTATAATATTAGTTTTAAAAGTACAATTGTAAGAAGCGAAGTAGTTAACAAACATTTAATAATGATAAATAAATAAAATAAAATAAAGGAAAGCACTCATTGTTAAATTGATTGGCTAATTGGAGTCGTTTGAATGCTCGTTAAAAAATAAAACGTTAACAATGATTTTCTTCCACTCGGAATTCCATCGATCTCAAGATAATTGGCAATTGCCAAGCAACAGCAGCACTTAGTATACGAAATATTGCAAGTAATCCTCATCATCAGTACAAACAGCCAGTACTACTTCTACACGTAAACATTAAGCCGCCTTACAATTTACTCGTGTCTTTCTCATTTAGTTGTGTGCACTCGGCTGCGGCAAAAAATAAACAAAACATTGGTAGCAAAACAAAAAAAAAAAAAAAAAAAAAAAAAAGAGTAAAGTAAAATACAGGATTCGAACAAAAAATCTATAGTCTAGCGTCTAATTGAATTAAAGTTTGATCGTCCGGGCTCTGGTGAGTTTTACAGGTGCTCGCTGAGAATAATGGAGAAATAGCCGGAGAAAAGAGAAAATGGGTTAGAGTAAAAAAATAAATAAATAAATAAATAGAAAGAGAAAGAGTGGACAGGAGTCTTGGTAGCGAGCAGCAGGTGACGCTGTCTCAGGGTGATTTTTTTTCTTGCTCTCTTACTTTGTCTACTACTCGTGTTCTTCCGTTTGCTACTTCTGGCACTGCATCTCGAGACCGAATCAAGAGTGAAACGGAGAAAGACGGAGAACAAAATATTTAAAGAGAGAAAGAGAGAGAAGAATGGAGGATGAGAGTGAATCAAAAGCCCTAGTCAGCTAGTATACTGTGGTAGTTGCTGAGGAATAAATTTAAATTTAGGCGGTTGCATCTGTTGTGCCCGTTGGCCAGCCGGATTAATTACGGACGTATAAAATAATGTCTCGTGCATATATGTACTGGCTATTTGTATTAATACTCTACATCCTCCTACACGTCTTGGTAGGGCTCACACAATCTAAATAAATAAATGGTTATGGCGATGGTGATGGAGAAGACAGGGATCGATCGTCATCGAGTGATGTGCAAACCCGAGTATCGAGTGTCCTATACTCAGGATCCTCGTTCGCCTCAAGGAATTAAGCGAATTTGTATTCGGAATTATTCATAATTGGGGGCGCCACTTTGTGGATACGAGGAAGACGGAAAGGTTCGACGGGGAACGGGGGCGAGTGAGCGAGAGGAAAAGGTCTCCCGTTCCATCCATTCCATTCCATCCTGCTGTCGTGGCTGGTTATGCTGAAGTGAATGTGGATGGGACGGATCAAACGGCCGTTGCTCTTTTGTTCGTTAATTCGATTGTCAGAAAATTTGAATGTGAAATCGAGTCGGTGGGTCTCTGGCAGCCAACTTGGTTAGTTAATATGACCAGAGAGGCACACACCAAATGCGGTTGGACGTGATAGCTGAGAGTTTTGCCAGCACGAACTATTGTTGCAGCCACTGCTTTTGCTACTGCTCATAGAGAAATAGAATAAATAGGATTTTTAAAACACACCAGAGTGCAAGTGGATTCATTCATTGGACAGTGGAGGCTGAGCCTTGTTGGGAATATGAAATTCAAGTTTTTTTGGTCTTTTGATTTTTAGGAATTTGCTGGAGGTTTGAGCGAGTTGTAGAGGATACTACACACCACGACAGTAGAGGTAATGGGGTAGGTATCCACTAGCCCGTATAAATATGCAGAGAAGGCTGGTGGAACGAGACGTGAAATGCGAAGCAATAAAAAACGTCAAGAGTGTTTCTTGTTGGGGTGTGTCACACCCGGGGGACAGTAGGCAACTAAGCTAGCTAGCTGGCTGGCTAAGAAGCTCGCCACAACCAACCAAGAATACCGAGACTACCACGATCACGATGAAACTGCCGATGAGGATGAGGAAAAAGAGCTAGTGCTGGAGTGTGAAATACGGACTTACAGATAGGAATATATATATGTATATAGATGTATATGTATATGTCTCACTCTTTTAAAAATGTACCTTGCAACTTTATAACTTTTTAGAGTATTACGTCGTTAGGCCGCCCGGCAGACGGGTTTCCCTCAGGGCTGAGTCTTAATAAATTAAACAAAATTACTTTGGGTTCGCGCGCGAATAAATTAGGCGAGGATGTCTATGTGTAAAAAGAAAATTTTAATGGCGTGTAGCTGAGAGAGATGTAAGAATTTCTAAGCTTTGTTTTTTTACTCTGGATTAAATTGTCCGACCGCTCGGTACTTTTATTTTCCGTGGTACTTTTAATGTGTATATAGATTGTGGGAGCTGAGCTAAGTGAACCGACAAGGGAGTGATTTTGCCGCAGACAAGCCACATCCATTTCATCCTTGTGAAACTTTGAAATATTCATAAAAATACTTAAACTCGACGGACTTTGCTGATTCACTTCGCATGAAGAATCTCCTGGATTATTTATTCGAAAAATGCTAGATTGTTTCACTTTTCTGTCTTTTAAACTGTTGTACAATTTTTAAATTATTTCTTCTTGCGCTAAATCATTTTGAAACCGAGAGATTTTAAAAAGAAATAAATATAAAAAATGAAGGGAAAGTTTTTGTTAAATCAGAATTGTAAAGAGTCTACGCGAGAGTATTTTATCATGAGTGAGCCATCCCCTTAAAAATATTTTGACTCAATAGCGTTCCGCCATTGGTCGAAAAAAGGAAAAAATAATAACCAGAGTCCAGTCGTCATCGTATATCAGAAATTAATCTCGCCTAGTGTTTGGAGGCAAGTAAGTAGGAGTAAAAATAAAAATAAAAATAAAATGAGAAGAGATTGGGGTGGGCAGGGTGGAGCGAGGTATAGATATGAGCGAGGGCCAGCTAGTTTCTGGACTTGCTTGAGTTTTTGGCCTGGTTCAGTGAGGGTGGGTGTTGGAAAAATGAAATATGAAGGCCAAACTGCGAGGAGTCTGGGCTGTTGTTTCAACGAGGGCGAACGTCAACAGGGTCGTTTGTCAGCTTTTCGTATTTCCCGGACCAATTGCTTTTCTCTCTCTCCCACCCCTCCTCTCACGGCTTCCTCATATTGTTTATTTTCCTCATTCTCTCGGCCCCACACTCATCTACACTCTCTCTCTTTTCTCCCTATGCAGGAAATAAATTGTTCTAGCTATTACCGGAAAAAATAATAATAAATTGTTATTAGGTTCTCTCTGGGTGCCTATGTTACGTCGCAATAAATACTACTGTACTTCCGTGAAATAAATTTTTTGTTACAAAGGTTGACGAGAACTGCGCTAATTATTATACCTGCTCTTTTGAAATTTAATACAACTGGATGGCAGTTTTTGCTTCTAAGATTTTAAATCCAAATTTTATGTTATTAAAAATCCTGTCACCTACAAAACTTTTTTTTTTCCGAAATTAAAAAAAAAAAATCCAATCCTGGGAAAACATAATTAGAACTTTACAAGATCAACAAGATTTAATTTATTTTCTTGTAGATCTACTCAGATAATGCGAATCTCTTTGATCAAATATTTTTTTTGAATTTTTTTCAATAGACTGTAAAATGGAATTTTTTTATTTTTACAGTCTACATAAACCTGAATGATTATAAAATTTTAACAAAGTAGAATGCGGGGTTTTAGTATCCATAGACAAAAATAATTCTTCCCGGTAGAAAGCGAGACAAATCAAAATGATTGGGCTATAACAGGATTTCAAAAGTAATTTTATATAATGGCTTCTTTGAAAAGTATACCATTTTTACAATTTCAAACTTTAAAACTTAACTCCCCATTGTCAACCTTTCTGTCCAACTCTTTTAAAGGTCAATATCCTTAGTATCGTCTATCATCTTTTTTTATTATTATTATTTTTGTACCATAAAGATTCAATTTCATAATATAAAAAAAAATAATAATAAAATAAACAGTATCGGCTAAAAGCCAATATATAAAAATCGCCACTCAAAACTTTGATTTAGATTGGACGAAAGACCTCATCTCACTTGGGTAATTAAATCTAAAAGCATACTCGGGTGAGCTGGAGAATTGAATATCTAATTAAATGAATAAAAATTAAAATAAAGCGAGAGACAGGCGAAAAAAAATAAGTAGCTGTGCAAGATTCGGGGCCGAAAATTGTCTAACCAAGTGAGTAGCTATTTTTCCACTCAGGATCCTTTCCCTCGGCAATCCTTTCACATCCCCCTTTAAAAGGTAAATAAGTGTATACAAGTATTAAAGTTGGGAGAGTGTACACTGTACAGAGTAGAGTAGAGAGTGAAAGCAGTAGTGCGAGCGAGCAGAGGGCGGACGTACCGAGCGTTTGTTTCGCCACGGCGAGATTGGATTTAATTAAGGATAAAATTAAACCCGAGATGAGTAGGAGTAATTGTGTGATTAGCCGGGCAAGCGGCAATCCAATCAACGTATTCTGCCGAGTGGCCAATCAAACCCTCTTGAAGGCGCTACCCGGGCAATTTGCATGGGATTTACATCGCTAATCGACTGTACTCGCGAGTGAGTTCATTCACTCAAGCTCTGACTCGCCACCGGGGGTGAGCTGGGATATCCTAGTCAACCAGAGTACACAGACACGGACAGACAGACGGACGAGATACTGAAGAGAAGGATAAAAAACGTGACACACTTAAAGTCTCATTAATAAATTGCTGCTTTTAAAATATTATTATTATATTTTTTATAATTTTAATTATTTATTTTTATTTTATTTCTTGTGATCCGCTCATTTTTCTCCAGCGTCAGCTTTATTGCGCTCGAATAAATAATTGACGAAATAAATTATTGACAGACTCAAGAGATTGTATATAGAATGTTGCAGTAAATTAAATCCCCTTCCTTAACAAACTGTATATAGATATAAATTTCTAAATGTATAGAACGAAATAAGCTCGGAAATGAGAATCGATAGCGGAGTTTCTCGATTGACCGCATTGCGCGCACTCTCGGACAGAGTCTCATTTGTCGGTGGGCGTCGTAATTAATCGAAAAGCCTCGGGTGAGTTCCCGCCTTTGATAGTGGCCGACAACGCGAATAAAGGGGGTCGTAGGCGTGGCCATATCAAAGGGGATGCCTAGAAACAAGAAGCGAGAGAGTGCGTCGTTAACCCCCTCTCGGAGCTGGACGGGGTTGCCGTCCGCGAATAACCACGTGACACTACCAGAGCCAATCAACGCGCCGTTAATGAGGGATCGACGTTCACCCTTCTAATTACTGTCCGGCCATTCGGCGACTATACTACTGCCTGCAGCACCAAAGGCTTCTCGGACGGGTGGTGGGTGAGCAGAGGGACCGTCTACTCGGCCCCTCTGTCTCCCAGAGAGCTTTTGTGGATACCTCTTCAAAGAGCTTAATTTCTTTTAACTGTTTTTTTTCTTAATTTACTTAATTTGGATTTTTTACCCTCCAAGTATAATATTCCATTTTTTTTTTTTAACCAACATTGTATGAGAACAAAATCTCAAAGGAAAAAATATATTCTCGCTGGCTGCGGTGATGGTGGTAATGCACTTTACGGTAAATTGCAACGATTTTTACGCAAAAATAAAAATTATCGTGAGGCCAACCACGAGTGGGCTGAAAGAGAGTAAGAGAATGAGAGATCAAAGGAAATTTTCCGCAACCTCTACCGAGTGGTTTAATGGTGAAAAAAAAAATTTTCTACACAGTAAATACATAAATATATACAATAAAAAAAAAAAAAAAAAAAAAAAAAAACAAAGTGTTTATCAGTTGTATGTAGAGTAAAAAAAGCTTGCTCAAAGGCATCTGAAGATTCTTTAATCGTCCCAGTGCAAACGCGACACGTCGTGATTTCTTTCGCGACAGGAATCCCATAGCGCGGAGTCGAGCGGAGAAAAATTCTCGATTCAACGAGCAAAGAGGAAGAACTCGCTGTATAGAACAGTATCGAAATATCTAGTAGATACGTCTAGCTCGCGAGTCTACGTCAGACCAGACGCGTGTCGCGGGGCTCTACTACTGGCTCTCTTTTACTCATAGAGAGTGAGGGTAAAATGCATCTGAGTCCTGTGCCGCATAAAGAGAAGGCTAACCATCAACCTACAACCGGGTAAACGTCAGTCCTGTATTTAAATATATGGTTTATGTATGTCAGTGTGAGTGTTGGGTGAATATACATTTATGTATATATATATATATATATACATTGTAACGAAATTCTCACACGTACGCATACACAAACGGGTGAATTTAAAATGTACATGTCGATGGTATGCATCTAGTGTCCTCGTATTTCCTTTAAATTCCAATGGATCGTAGGCATTAGAGTCGTCGATGGGTACTTACCAATAGCGACTTTGGTGTATGTGTCGCTGAGTACTTGAGAGAGTATCTGAGTTGACGCATACGTGGCTGAGGCTGGAGATCGAGTGGCGTATATACATATATAGATATATACATATATGTATATGTATATGTAGATGGAAGAGGGTGCAATCGAGAGAGAAAGAGAAGACGAGAGAAAAGGCAAAATGTGAATGAGAACGAGAAAGAGAGATGAGGAATGAGAGTGAGAGGGGTGATTGTGTAGTGCTGCTAGCGGTGGTAATGGTGATGGTGATGGTGATGGCGACGGTGGTGGCAGGCAGAGAGGCACCCCATCACATTCGTACCTACATATATATGGATTCGAGTTTAAAAATACAAATGGAGTATCGAGCTTTCGAGGAACGTGCTGGCGACGTCAAGGGTGCAAGCGAGTGAGGGAGACAGAGAAAGAGGGTTAGAAAAAACGGGACAGATAGTGTGGAAACGAGAGAGAGAGGAAGATTGCGCTCACGGTTCGACGGGGGTTGAACATGCCGGGACGCCGACGGACGACGAGAGGCCCTCGGGACGCGCGGGGACAAAGAGGGTCGTACACCCCGACTTTAACGGTGGGGGAGATATTTCAAAAATCGAATATTGATCAGAGCTGCCAATCCTACCCTCTGTAATCCGTACGTGTGCGCGGATGTGCGACGTTTCTCCTCATGTATGCGTGTGTGCCGTCGCTCGTCATCTTGCCTGAGCCACCCGCACCCCACGGCTCCCACCTCCAGCCTCTTTTCCACATTCGCCTTTCCTTATTCTTCTTAGCTTTTTTCCTCTTATTCCTTTTCAACTACTACTACCGTCACCCTATCTCAGTACTCTTACTCGCTTACTCTCTCGCTCGCTCGTTTTGTTCTCATCCCTCCTCTCGCCGCCACTCTGATGTCTCGGGCATTCCCCGTATATATGCCCGCGCGTCTCTCACTCCATTCCGTCTTGCAGCAACGAGTTTCACTCAGGTATAACACACATGAGGAGCAAACGAAAGAGGACGTAAGATAGTTGAACAAGAGAAGGAGGAGGAGGTGGAGGAGAATAAGGAGGCCGCTCTATCCATGAATCTCTTCTTGCTTTATTTTTCTCTCTCCTTTCCACCCACACTTTCTACCGCTTCTTTACCCACTTGTTTTTCTTCTTTTTCTACTTCTCAAAGCGCTCTCCTCTACTATCTTTAAGGTACACGAAGCACCAGCGCGGGCGTCAGTTTAAGCAAAAGAGAGAGAGAGTCAGAATATAAGGGAGAGGTATGTACACACACGGTACCCACTAACGTTTTTCAGGCGAGTGTCCACACCCAAGGGTGGCGTACCTAAGTAGATAGACACACACGCGAGCTTGCGTTGGACGTTCTTACGTCGACGCAAGTAGTCTGATAGAGGAGCATGTGAGGCCGAGGAGTGAGAGAATGTGAGGAAAAAAATGAAATAAAGAGCTGGAAGATGTGACGCTGAAGAAGAGGAGGTCGCGGTGGGTGAGAAAAAGGAAGAAGGAAAATAAGAAAGAAGGGGTGGCTCTCAGATTACTCACCCTTATATATGAGCGCCGGAGGCCGGCAGGGGTGAAATCTTTTAATGGCAGCCATCCAGCCACCCACCCGCCCATCCACCCTCTTCCTCGTACCCTCTATCTCGTTCTTCTATCTTCTTCCACGTCTTTGACCCCGCACAGCCTCTGCTGCCTCCACACTTGGACTACTCCCGTACTCACATAAGTATCTCTCAGTTCGCCTTCTATTCGGTATTAGCTTATTCTTATGTCCACCAATGCTACTGATCTCCCTCCCCCTGCCTTCACCCCGCGCGCCAGAGCATGTCCCTTTCGCGTAATCGCATTTTAAATTATCCTGGGAGATGTAACCTTCTATACTGTAAGGGTATTACGTATCTTCAATAGTAATATTAGCAAAGATAAATATCCCTCGTTGTTATCATTATTATTGATTGATTTTTTCATATGAATATATTTATTTTAAATAATAACTCAACTCCTTTATAAATAAAAAATAATTTTGGTTATCAGTATTAATTTTCCGATTTAAAATTTCGTGAATTTGACATTTCAATTAAGATTTTGACTGACTGGTTGATAAAATAAAATGGCATAGTTTAAATAGACTGGAAAAGCTATTTAAAATAAAATAGCCGATCCACCCGCGGCCATAACTAAACTTGGAGCCAATAAAAAATAATTCTAAACTGTATTCTATTGAGTGGACGATAAAAGTTAAATTTCAAAGCAACAAAATCTACGAGCGGCTATCAGCAAGACTCGAATACCATTCGTACCGTCGTATTGACAGCTATCTGTCTTTCCGACTGTCCTGCTAAAGAATTTCTTTCGTCACTCAATTTTATTCTTTCTTTCATTTACATTTTCATATACATATACATACATTAACATATAGGTACATAAACACACATGACACCCCAAGTTTCTTATTCTTCATCTTTGCCTTCATTTTCTCACGCCACACCCACGCTGGATTTTCTCATTCGCTCGTCCGTCTCGCTTTCGCACACACGTGAGCACCCAAGGCGAAACAATACCGTCTCACATGCACAATACACGCCGGTAAGAGTAAAAAAAAAAAAAATAAAATGAGAAAATGTATATATATATATAGATCTTAGCGCTGAGAAAACTGTTATTCCCACCCCCACAATAACCGTCTGGGTTCTACTCTCGTATCCTGACCAACCGGTCGCGTCTCTAACAAACGAGCTACGACACCCCCACCTAATGGGGAGATGTTACCGGTGTATATGACTTCACATATGAGGATGGCACATACAGATGAGAGTTCTCGTTTTCACACACACACATGTATGTACTTTAAGAAAGAAGATAAAATCCGTAGGAAAGTTCGAGGCCCAGGAGAGGAGAGGTAAATCCATATTTTACACCACTACCACCACCACCAACAGCATCTTACTCGCCCCAGTATACTAGAGCTCCCAACTACGTCCACCCTTCACTCTTTTTCCAACTCTTCGTTTTCTCAACGTCTTATACTTGTTTCGTTCGTCTTACACAATACTCATCCTCGACTTGATTCTCATCCTTATCCTCACTCTTATCCTCTACTCACATCCCCCAAATAAGATCGCACGTCTTAGTGCTCGGCACGTCCTGGAAAAATGACAGCCCGGACGATCAATCGTTCCCTATTGTTTGCTAAAAATAATTAATTTTTTACGCTGCCCGTCGACGCTCTTTGCTCTGGAGCTCGCACCCTACGAAAGCATTTAAGCGCAGCCTTCAACTTGATTGATATTTCGGGTGGTCAAGATTTTAATCCTCCGTCAACACTCAACGACACTGGCAAATAATCCGGAGTTAAAACACCGGGACAATGACCGATTACACTGGACTGACCGGCTGATTAAGAGCACTCGCCGAAGCCCATTAAGAGATTTTAACAAGTTTGCTTGAGCCAGATTAATCGCGCCTTTAGTTTTTTTTAAATTAAATGCTAGTATTTTGACTTTTTTTCTATTCATTTATTTTAAATATTTACGGGGGTTGAGAGTATAAAATTTATGATATATATTATATGTTATACAGAACGAGGGTCAAGTTAAAAATTATAAAAATCAAAAGTCTAGTGTACATCAATCCATTAAAGTGTTAAAATCGATACGTTGTTTCCGATATAAATTCGGGGTTCATTTTCACACAAGGGGGAGACTCAAAAATGGGGTTGAAAAAAAAATAGGGAGATTTTAAAATGTAACATAAACACGGTATGAGCGATACAAGATTAAAGTTAAAAAATATTCGGGTGTGATGAGAATGTGCGAGTGCGTGATGCATAGCTTGACTCTATCGATCATTGGTACATGTGTGTCATCAAACGTGTATCTGTTTAAATGTATAGATAGATATGGCTGCAGGATAAGTAGCTCCCTGGGATGATTAAAAGTTTTCCAAAAAGGGGTTGAAAAATACGACGGGGAATATAGTCCGAAGGTATTAAAAAAAATGAATGACCGAGGGGCCGAGAACCGATAGCCCGGATCGCCGTTAAAATTGACGTCGTCTTATTATGCAGCAGCCCGACGCGTTAAGGCTGGGGTCGGTTGATGAGTAGTCTACTTCGAGTAGGTCCTCCTTTGGGAAATACTCATCCTTGAACCCTCGCTCCATGTCCTCTGCCGCTGCTGCTCTCACTCCTCCTGGTTTCCAACCCCGCTGGTTTATATACTTTCCGCCATCCATTTTTCCACCGTACTGACTTCACTCCCAGCATACACTGTCGACTGTCTCTTGCTTCTTCCTTCATTCTGCTCTTGACGCGTACATCTCCGCTAACATATGTATGGATGTATATATAAATAGGTATGTAGAAAATAACCCTCGGTCGAATTCAAAGTAGACTCGGCTCCTTTTCCGTGCAATTTCACTTGCCAATTGGACCGGCATTTAATTCCACTCGATAAGAATACTTGATTGTTTATATATTCACGGACTTTTCCAATAATACCTCAAACTTTTTAACCACCACTTGAGACAATTATTCCAGATAAAAAAATTCATTTTCTGTAATTTTGATTTCCTTTTTTCGATTTAAATTCTCTGCTTAATTTCATTTTTTTTAAGATTACTATCATTTAAATATATTAATTTTACATGAACATCAATTATTAATATCTTCAGTCAAATGTGAATGACCTTTGAACCTCATATTAATTCCAAGTATTTAAGGAATAATAAAATGATACAAGAAAATTTTAAATTAATATTGATGGTTTTCCAAGTAATTATCACTAATAAAATTTATGGAAAGAAATATAATATACTGTGATTGAAATTTTTTATTAATTCATGACTCGGCAATTTGAAGCAATGTAAGAACCAAGTCCATAAATAATTAAATTTGTAATGATATTTATAATTCATAGTTCTGACTGATTCAAAGTTGAAATCAATTTCAAGTAATTCCCGGTAAATTTCAAATAAAATTTTAAAAAGCGTTATTTCCACTCATATATATTTCTTTAGACAAAAAAATTCTCTACTTAATCAACTAGACATCAGTCATCAGAATTTCATTTTATATTCCTCGATAGCATTTTCAAGTATTTTTTTTTTATGATACAAATTAATTTTAACAAAAATTTTTTCTTATTCGAACCAAATTTTGAGCAGAGTTAAATTTTGTAATAAACTTTTTTTTACACGGGATTAAAATAAAGGATATACATATTTATATATATGATGAAATGAAAAAATATAAGGTTGAAAGTTAAAGATTGGCACGTAGCCGAGATAAAGCCTCACATAAAATTCACAGCCTATATATACGTACAGACAACAAGGATCTCCATCCACTTTGTTCATCCCCCGACACTGTATGGTCGCCGGGAAACAATGAGGACGATGACATCCTGTGTTATAACCACTCCCGCCCTCTCACCGTAGCTAATAATATTTTCTAATCCGCCGACGGAGTGAGAAAAAACCAAGAAAAAGCTCATGTCCTCTCTCTTAGCTATCATATAATTTTCCGACAAAAAGCACTTACGCTCACTCACTCCGCGCGCTGGGCTCAGCGCTCCACCCTTCTGCCCACTTACTCCGAAACCTCCGTCGCTTCCTTCAGCATCCCCGGAAACGTGTCCTGCCTCGGATGAGCGGGAAAAGTGCATTTATGTCAACTTTAATAGGATTTTTTTTTAAACGCTGCTCCGAGCAGCAGCATCAAGCTCTCGCATTTTTAAAGCACAAAAATGAACGTTATTCTTACATAAAAGCAAACAATCACGATATAAAACCTAATAAATAATGCAAAACAACGACAATATCTCTTTTATAATTAAAATTTTAATATTTTAAAAATTAAATAGCAAATTTTTTACATTCTAGAATTTTTATGAATAAGTAAAATATTTTTATAAACGTTCATTTGCATTAAAGATCAAGTAATGCGTCGAATGAGTGCCTGCACTTGAATAGAAAATTTTTTTGAATAGCTCACTGATAATATTATGAATGAAAATTTACTAGCAAGTGAAAATGATGTTAAAGAGATTGGTAAACATGAACAAGGAGGCAACGGATACTTGTGTCGGCATCTGACGGCGAAGATCGATCCGACGGCAACAGCAGCAGTAGCAGTAGCAGCTTTCTGCTCTACTCTACTCTACTCTACTCTAGGCATTTTTTCTCTCTTTACCTCAACTTCCTGCTCTCTCCAACGGGTTCGCGGTGACAATAGAAACTCGCGGAGCATTTTGTACTCATTGTCAGGATAATTCCTCAAGACGAGTCTTTTATATTTATAAGAGAACAACATATATACAACATATATACATCCATACAACAAAAACAACAACAACATGAACAACAACAACAACAACGAATAGGAAGTAGAAACGGAACCGCAAGTAGATAAATTCTCTAAACGTGTCGCACGCGCGAGCATCTGCCTCGGAGTAGATAATTTCAAAATAAGTCAGACGAGCACCGTCGGACCAGTAGCTGCACCAGCTCTACATACATATGTTTTCTACTAACGTCTTTCTGCCGCCATTTACGTCGCGTGCCGCTCAATAATTCTTTCTCTCAACAATTTACGTTCGTTATAAAACTTGCCCGAGTTCGTTCTCGCTTAAAACCGAATTTTTCTTGTTCAACTTTTATCCTTCTTTCGAGCTCATCATCCAAAATTACTGAGTCGCTAAATAAAATAATTATTTGTTTGTTTAATGGGAATGTAAATTAGACGAAAATATTTTAGCGAAACTTGTGACAAATTGAAATAATTCATCGCGTAAAAAATTTCATTCCAGTGCAAGGGAATAAAACGTTAATAAATTTAAAATCCCACGTAGAAAATTTTAAGTTTAAAGTTAAAGTAAAACTTTTTATTAGATATCCATTATTCAAAGACAATTGATCATAACTCAATTCTTAAGAATTCAACTTCGACACAATAACAATAATTCTTAACTCGATAGACCAGTAGCGACTCTGTGATCATCAGACATTTGCAAAAGGCAAATAACGACATCGGCATTTTCTACTAGTACATAGTACATATATATGTGATGGATATACGTTAATTCAGACAACAGAGTAGTGTCCATAGAATAGATAATTGTAAAGTAACGCAGACAATGGACTCTACGGAATGTTGTATCTCGTGTTAAAGAGACGTATTTTCAAAGTTGTGTACTCGAGCAAAGCATTACTGACTAAAACTACATAACGAGGCGACCCTGAAGTGGGATCGGTGGACCAGAGTTGAGTACCTCATGGGAGAGGAGCTCGAGTAAGTAGCTGCTGAGTAGGTACAGAGGCCAGACACTCAACTCAACACAGAGTACAGAGTGTGCCAGTAGTAGAGGTAGAGGTAGAAGTAGAAGGGAGTCATGGCAGTGGAAATTAACTCGGGGACCTTTTTCCCCTTACTCGGCTAGCATTGCCGAGAGCGACACCTTTTATATTGTTTATCCTTGTTCATTAGAATCTTGTTCAGTTAACTCTGTCTTTGTCGTATGTTAGATTTTAAAATAACCTAAGAACTACTCCCGACTCCTTCTTTCTAATAATCTTCCCCTCTGTCTCTGTTACACTTGACGTTGTTTGCAACACGAGACTCCTTCTCGCTCGACAGTCCGTGTTCTACTAAAAATGTTTGCAATTTTCCGCGTGTGTGAGAGGATAAGCGAGAGGAGTGAGTCTGTGAGTGAGTAAAAGTATGCGCATGTGTGTGTGTTGGGAGTCGCGGGGGTGGAATCAGAAGAAGTGAAAGGAGAAGAAGCTGAAGAAGAAGAAGAAGAATGAGAAGAAGCTAAAGAAGAATAAGAAAAAGGATAAGAAGAAGAAGTTTGTTGCCGCGTGGTAGGCGTTACTCAATATGGCGGACTCCACGCCCAGGTCCATCTTAGTGGGGGCGCGATAGGGGAACCACCAGAGTGGGGGATTATCGCGTGTGTTCTTGTACTCCCTCTATATTCTTCGCCACATACCCGGCAGATCACATAGGTGACTTTACGCATACGCGTGGATCCCTCGTATCTCGTATGGTTTCGCTGGAAGAGAATCCCCGCGAGTGTGTGGATGTGGAAGACTCCCACTAAAGACCGCTGGAGCTCATGTAGATGTACGGGAATTCGTGGGGGGCTGCTTTCAAAGTCTTATGTGTGCATGTGTACACATATGTGACCCTCATATGGCGTTACACGTGATATGTGCGCGCATGTATGTAAAGATGTTAGGTAGGTTGGTTCGTGCAGTGTTGCCTGGGAATAAGATGGAGAGGGAATTCTTAAAAAGTGAACTATGCATCTAGGTGTGGCTCTACTGGATTTAGTTTCATAAATTTATGAGCTAATTAAATTTTAATTAATTAATTATTTTAATTTTATGGCAAAAATTTTTTTTTTCGCTAGAAAATCTTGAAATTAATGGATTATGCTTATGTTGTTTTGAATTATTTATTAATTATGGATTTTTACTTCCAACTAAAGTAATTAATGTAAAAAAATTTTTGTAGAGAAAATTCCGAATGAAATGATAAATATAAAAAATAATAATTTTGAAAAAAAGTATCAGATACCATCAATCAATGTCATAATTATCTTCTAATTTCATATAACGAAAAAAAAATTCCTCTATGTAATAAGATACGTTGTGAAATATAGTACAATAAATAAAATTTATTTAGTTTTTTCCCTCCAGCAGTAAAAAAAAATAAATTACTCATTATTTTTTATTATTAATATGATACTATTATTGACAATATGAAATTAGAAGTATAATAATAATAATGATGATGATGATAATAATAATAAATCGACAGTGGATATCGTGGAATAATTATCTGAGCATCGTGTTGCAGATTGCGGTGGAAATCCATAAAAAAGAAAAAATCCGATTTGAAATTCGACACCGCGATGCCTTTACCAATTGGTCTCGAGGAATAAAATAATTTTTCCTGTACCGGATCCGAGTGGTGTACAGCCGGTTTATTTTTTTCCTCGTTTCGTTATTCTACCGTTGACGAAGATGCTATGCAGATTCGATCGATCGCGTCACGTCGTCGCGATGAGACACATACACACTGTCAAGAGTGGGCGGTGGTAGTGTTCGTGGTGGTACTTTAGTGGCATCAATCCCAGTTGCTGTAGTCGTAGTACGGAAGATATCTAGATTCCGAGATGAGGGAAGGGTCGGCCACGGGTCCGTAGGGATACGTACAGCAGTAACAGCAGCGACAGTGTCCTTTTTTTGCCCTAAATGTCCACCCCAGCAAGTAGTGGAGCTAAAAAAAGGATACATTGATGGAAAGAGCCAACGCACGCACATACAGGGAACGAATCGGGGTACGAGTGTGTGTTATTTTTTCCGAAGCATTAAGCTTGCTTACGCTCCACTCGGGGGTGGTTCAGGCGTCCTCTTTTTTACGAGGGTGGAAGAAGGGGGTTAATACATCTATATATAAATTTATACGTATTTATATGGATTTAGTTAGGTTTAAGAAAAAATAAAAAACACTGTGTACACATAAAATCCTCCTACATGATGACCCAACAATGAATCCTCAGCTACTGAATAACCATTCGTCGAATTCGTTATCACTGGGACAAAAGAAATAACATTATGGAGAGTAAATCCATAGGTTCTTTTATCCTGCAATCGAGTCTCATAATTTTCCAATGAAATTTATCGAACCACCGCGCTACTGGTTGATAATATAAATTATTTATATCGTGTACAATGGGAATGAATATTGGCGGGTATGTAGACGAGAGTATGGGTGAATGAGACAGATAAACATGATTGGCGAAAATAGTGCGAGCGGAAGAAAGAGAGTAAAACGAGAGGGAATAATAAAAATAAGAGGAGCAGAAAGAGGAGGAAAAGAGGTAGAATCATCGCTAGAATGACAGCCGGCGATCGTTCTTTCCATTTTCGTCCTCTCGTTAGTCTCAAAGCGGAGTTCTTGCGGACATTCTGGGCCTGGTGAATCGCCATCTCCACATAATGCTAAGATTCCACTTTTGCGTCTCCGACTGGGCAGTCGAGTAGAAAAAGAGAGAAGCGGTAAAAGAGAACAAGACGGAGGCAAATAGTGTTCCTTCTCTGGTCAACCTCGTCTCGGAGCTCATCGTCGTGCTCGTCATTTAGGAATAAGCTCAGAGGAAGCCTTCTTACAATAACAAATCTGGCTTGGTGCTCTTAAGCAATCCATTGCTCCAGGTTGGCAAAGACTCCGCTGGTTCATGAGTGCTGGTGGTGGTGGTGCTGCTGCCAGTGGTGATGGTGATGCTGGTGGTTGGCTGGTCGCTTGCTTGTCCGCTTCTCAACAAGACAGACTCAATTTCCATTCATTTATTTTCGCCGCCATTTCACTGATTGCCACCGCGCTCCTTCTTTATTCTTATATACTCGCTCTCTTTTCTTTTTCTTCTACTGTTTTTTGCTTCACATTCAATTCCTCGCCCCTCCCATTTATATACATATATATCAAGGGGTGACTGTTTTTTTTTCTTTTTTTTTCTACTTGGAGCGACTATTTCTCTTGCTACAGCAGCATGCGGCCGCGACTTTCCTACACTCTAATTCCCGGCTTCACTTTAATCACTCGAAGTGCAGCCAGTAGGATTGCCGAGCAGTACTGTTCTCAGGTCCCCCGAGTAGTTCCTTGGGTCAAGTGCTCGAGTAACCCGTGCCCTCAAACCCCATTCCCAACGCCGACTCAACCCCTCGTTCGTTCACTCGTCCGACGTTTCTTTTAAGCAAAAAAATGTTGAGCGGTCGGAGCAGAGTTAGACAAAAAAGAAAAAAACAAAACACACAGCATAAAAAAATAAGTAAAACAGGGCCGTGTCCCTTGCCCTCGTTCGCCTCGTCGACTCCTCGGACTCCCGCTGTTGTCTTTCGCTTCGGGCTTGAATACCCCGACAACTCGTCGGCAAATCGAAAAATAAAAACCTACGATTTATATATGTAGAATATTGTATGTGTGTATATAAATACACCGCGCAGTCAAGCAGTCAAACAGTCAAGAATACACACATTACAAAAATAGGTATAAATAGTAATAGGCAAGGGTAAGCATAATAGTGGAGAGCAACCGTAGCTACGTGGCTTCACAAGCGCGCGGGACATTCGTTACGTCAACCACTTAGATTATGGGAAACGGTTTATTCATCACAGTACACCGCGCAATTTTACTAGATTCACTTGCTCGGTCTACACTCGTCCTCTTCTCCTCTCTCTTTCTCCCAGCTCCTCTCCGTCAGCGAGGAGTCTCATTCGAGAACTGAAGACGAGTTCAAGATGGATCACTTTGGTTTGGTGGATATATACGGGCGCTGCGTTATTATCGGAAATCTAAAGCTCCAATGGAATCCTGTTATTCTTGTAAATAAGGTGATTGAGCGTTCTTCATAGCGGTTGACGAGCGGCCCCGACCAGCTACCATGTAGTTTCGATTCAGTAAACACATTTCCGTGGATTCTCAGCTTTCTCGAGACACTTGAGATCGATAATTCCGAATCCACTTTTATCATTCTCTCTTTTTAACTTTATTATTATCAAACTATCCCTCTCTTACTTTCATCCCTCCCTCTCTCTCCTCTTCCTCTTGTCCATAAGAACCCACGTATACTCTTCTCTTCATTAATATCATCTTGTCGGAATAAGTCTACTCTCGAATCCGATCGCAGCCGCCGATCCTCCGAGGAATTCATCTCTCAATAAATGTGCATATACATGTATATTATTTTATATATTATTATTATTATCATCATTATTATTATTATTAGTATCATTATTAGTATTATGTACAGTGAGACGTTACTAAGTTATATCGGTGTTCCATTATAATGCGATAACTGTACGTGTTGTAGACCATTTTTCAAAACTACTCGCTCATACCCAAAGCCCCCAAAGCCCATTTCACTTCTTTCATTACAGTTTTTATCATATCCACATATTTTTTTGCATCGACAATATCCATGCATTCAATCACGTCAGCCAAACAACACATTTTTGGAGAAACAAAAAAGATTTATATGTTGACGATAAAAAACAACATATATCATGATAGATTTGAGGATTTAGAAGAGACCGATTCATTAATAACATTTGCTCGTTATTGTGGGCGCTGTGTTAAAGGAGACGCATAAAATAATAATAATAAAAAGTAATAGTCACATATCGGATAGATGGCCGCGAGATATATCGGATGACCAGCTTGGGGCTTGGGTTTACCATACAAAACAAGCTATCGCATTAATAGCAGCAGTAGCAGCAGTAGCAACACAAGAGTAATGCATAAAACACAGAAAAGCCATGGGAAGCCGAGAATTTATGAGTTGGGTAAAAAAGAAATAATGGTATGATAATGAAACGAAATGTTGGCTGTCGAGTGTGTGCATGTGTGTATGCGTGTGTGTGTGGAAATGTCAGTAAAAAACAGAAAACTCCAAGTGCGTATGAGCGAGAGCAGGAGACCAAGGAAGACCAAGAGAAAAATAGTAATGGGGTGTACGGGGGATATAAAAACGTAAAAAGGGAAAGCATTGAATGCGTGTGTCGTGCGTTGATGTGAATCGCGTGGAGGCTGATGCTAACTTCCACCCCAAAAACAACCGGGAAAAAAGAGAACCCGAGGAAGAGAAAAGAAACGGTGCTCCTCGCCATGGGGGATGACTTCGAGGGTGGTCGAGCGTGGAGAAAGCGGATGTGTGCCGATGTTGAGAGAAACGAAGATGGAGAAACCTCCATGTAAAAAAAAAAAAAAAACTGAAATAAAATAAAATAAAAAACGTTGGGGTAGAAACATATATAAGTACAGGAGGACGGGATAAGACGAAAAATCCACGCTTATGAGGTAGGTCCAAGACAAAAGCCTCGATATTTTAGCTGAGTCCAATATTATTACTTAGCCCGGCATCAGCTACTACTCATGCAGCAATTCGGGATAAATGCATCTGTGCCAACCAACACACGCACATTAGGGGAGGGGTGTGTATGCTGTATACATCTGTACGTAGACATATATTGGCCGATATATACAGAGGAAAGCTATGGGATTAGAGG
This sequence comes from Microplitis demolitor, assembly GCF_026212275.2. Lineage (NCBI taxonomy): Eukaryota > Metazoa > Arthropoda > Insecta > Hymenoptera > Braconidae > Microplitis > Microplitis demolitor. The sequence goes on along the minus strand of NC_068551.1, from coordinate 19,904,450 downwards.
GAAAGCCGAAGGACGTCTGTTTCTAGGTAGAGATGGGAAACGATTGGTGGAAATAAGCGAGAATAGTAAGAGAGTGAACGAGTGGAGCGGAGCATCACCCTGAAGTAAAGTGCCGTGACGTCAATACGGATTCGTTAGAACGCAACCACCATTAATCCGATGGACCTGACAGCTCTCTGGATTGTCTCCGCAAGATTAATTCCCCCGGAAATAACGAACGTCCTGTTGGACAACCCACCTAGCTGGCTCTCTGGCTCTCTGGCTCTGGCTCTAACTCTGGCTGATGGCTATAGCTCGGCAGAGTCAAATAGAGCTAGAGAAGGAGCAGGACAGAGTGATTCCAAATAATTGCCCTCAAGCGTAAGAGTAAAAAAAAATAATAAATAAAATAAAATAAAATAATGTAAAAAGGAACTTATCTCTTCGCGGAAAACCAACGGTCCTTAAAAATAATGAATTCTTTTACTCCGAGATGCAAATGAAGGTACTCTCCTCGGATGACTCGTTTAGAGCGCCCAGAATATGCCAACGTCAAAGGCATTTTTCTTTCTCACTATCTCGCCAACAACAAACCTCGCATCAGACTTACATTCTGCACATTGACTTCTTTTCCTCGGCTTTATTGCTGTGCTTTACTTTTACTTTTTATTCTTTATTTTTATAATAATTTTTTTATTTCTTAAAAACTCGTTTCTTTTATTTTTTTCTTATTTTAGCACACGGAAATCTTTCGGTAACCAAGCATTTTTGTTTGCCGCTTTCAAGCTCGTATAAGCCTTTGCGAAGCCAGTGGAAGCTAATCTAATCCTCAAGTATATAGCGTTCACCTATACGCGCGGCCCCAACCCCCACCGGGAGAAATACGGGGTAAGCTTTTTCACGTACGTGCTCTACTAATACATCCACACTTACACATACGCGTATTATACACTTGTATATAGATATATGTGTGTGTACATAAATATAGCGTAATACACAACTACATACTTATTATATGTATGATCCACATATGTATATATGAGGGTGGAATCCATGTGTGCACAAATGTGATGGCGGGGGTCCGCGAGGGTGAGGAAAAAGAAAGACAGAGCGAGGGAGCGAGAGAGTTGGAGTAAAAATGAAGGGACCAGAAGGGGGTTCTGTTGGGTGAATGGGCGGCAGCAATGGCGCCCCGCTTGGGCGTTTATTATTATGATTATACTTGATATCCCCTGCCCAAAGCAGGCAGCAGTGCTAGGGCCAGCCTGCGAAACTTTCCCTCCTTTCCTTTCCGATATTAATATTATTTTTGCCCGGGCGTAGCGGCCGCCATATATCTCGTTCTGGGCATAAAATCCATTCCCCGTTCCAGCAGAAACGACGGGGGTGTACGAAAGGGGGCAAAGGAGCGCGAGAGACAGCTAGCGGAAGTTGGCCAGTCAGAGTACCAGACGACTGTTATTCTTATTCTTTTCTTATATACATTTTCTTTATTCATCACCGTCGTTTTCTTCTCTCTCTCTCTTACTCGTTCTCTTACTTTTTACTTCTTACTTATTCTTATTCTTATTCTTCTTCATCTTTTTTCGTGACCAAACTTTCCAGTCTATTATTAATTAATGGCCGGCTGCGGCCATTTTACTTTGCACCCCGATCGCGAATTGTCCTCCCATTATAGAATATGGAGCCGGCGTATAGAAGCATCTGGAAACGTGCCCAAGCCTGTTTCCAACCAATTCACCAATTCACGACAACTTTATCATTTATTGTAAGAAAAGTGAATAATCGTTAATTGTAACTACTGCATAATGTCTGTTCAATTCAAGAAAACCTATTTGAAATTACTCTAAGACGGTAACTCTCAATACCAAGTTAGAAATAACTACTGGCAGCGAACCAACCTCCTCGCGATACCAATATCTAAATCAACCTGACATCAATACACACCTAAATCCATCCAGCCATTTATACATACATATACATATCCATTTATATATCCACATCTAAACACATTTCTACAAAATGTCCTAAATATCCCAGAGCTCTTACGACCGCGACGGTCTTGTCGTTTTTAAGCCCTCGGGGACGCCTCAGCATCAAACTGTAATTCGAAACTTTGGAAAATAATTCGTCAGCAGCAGTCGTACAGCAAAGCTCACACCATCAGAGTAAATATAAAAACATATATATATGGATATAAAAGATCCTTAGTGCACTCTCACTCCACACACATACATAAACTACTCAGACCCCCCATCGGTTAGTCGATCAGGAGGAGCGCTAAGACGCTCGAGATCTCGAGAGGGCGCAGGGTTAAGGGGACGGTTGTGACGCGAGCACTTCCGTCCTTGTCGTCGACGTACTTTCCACGGAGCCGTGTGAGAAATTTTAAACTACGATCATCTCACCCGGGTTTTAGTAGAGTGAGCGAGGGGAGTGAGTGTGTGGATGGAGACAACTCCGAGAGGATACATATATATATATATATATATATATAAGATTAAAGTATATAGTGAGGATAAGGGAGGCAAGATGAAGAAAACGGTCGGAGCAAGGGTAAGATCGACCCATAGACGCCCGGGTCCAACGTGCAGGACATCATAGAACACGATGGGATGAGAGAATTGCTCATTTGTTCGTCGGTGGGACGGGAGCAAGGATGCCCTGTAATGTCCAATGCTTTTCGCCCCTCGCCGCGCACTACAAAACTCTCCGTGTCCTCATCTAGTTTTCCTTCTCCATTTACCTCGTCTGCTCGTGCTCCAGCAGTACCCGCTAGTACACACTACCTCTTTCTCTCGCCGCAAGTCCAACTACGTCCCTTGACTCGACCCTCCTCGCCCGGCATGTTCGATCGAAATTCAATTTCCACTGCTCCTTCTCTCTCAATCGCACTCTTTTTCCATCGACGCCACCGACGCCACTCGGCCCCCACGTCTTTCCTCATACCACTCGCGTCTTTCCAAACGTTCTCCTCCGTCTTCTACCTCGTCGTTTTCTTGTCCTCCTCCTCCTCCTCCGCCTTCTTCTCTTCCTCTTGGTCTCATGATGCCGGCATCGAAAAGTAAAGCGAGACTCCTGCATTCCTCGCGATAAATTACGCCGCTCAATTATTCACTGGAATCTCCAGCAGTTCTCTTGGTGCTCTGTTTTAAACGTCCTCATCCTCGTCGTCGTCAACTGTGTCTTGCTAGTCTGTATTGGTTGGTTGGTAAAGTAGTTGATGCTAGAATTGTTTGAGCATAAGAAAATGGGTATCGACGATTTCCGAGAGCCAAACACGTGAATGTACATTGTTGTAGATGGGTTGTACAGTACACCTGAGTGGTTCGTCGAAATGAGATCGAGGGACGAAGAGCTTGTGGGCACGCTCCGGAATGAGCGAAATAGAACCCGACTAGAGGATCCAAAAACAAAAAACAACAAAAATAAACAAGTACAACACGGGTCACCAATCGCCAAGGGAGATTTTGGTATTCAGCCTGAGGGTGGCACTCGGGTATTTACGTATAGTAGGTTGCTTGGTTTTTCCACCGGTAACTACTACACTATACCGTATGCTGCCACGTACAGTGTTGTACTGTTATTAGAATGAAATGGAATACATTATTACGTGCTCAAGGAATCGATAGGTATCGCCCCTGGGAATTTCGCTATTTTATGAGTTTGCATAAGGTAATACTCTGACGTGATGAAGATCTTGGCGCTAAACATGAAATGTAAGGAGATGAGGGCGGATGAAGAAAACTCCCACCCAACATCATATATTACTTTTTATATATATATATGTATATATGTGTGTATGTGCATACACATCTACTACAGTCCTAGCCAGTATATTTTTCAACGCCACACGAATTACAGGTGTATAACATTTCGCTATTGGAATAAACCGCGGAATAATACGGGCGCATTATCTCGTTACTTGCCCGCGTACATATACATTATAACAAATATGTTTGTATATAGAGCCTCTTCTGTGTTATATAAATCTCCCCTATTTTCGTATTTAAATTTATTTACAGATGAATTTATTGCTTGCACTTATTCGTCATCGCTGTATACATTTTATTATAATTGCTAATATTTGTCGTAATCATTTTTTTTATTTCATTTTCAGGGTAATAAATATCCAGCTTTCATCAAATTTAAAAAAATACACATTAAATTTTTTCAATAAAAAAATTTAAATAAAAATTATATATTTTTTTACTGACAAGTAAATGAAACATTTATTTCCATGAAAGTTTATTAAAAATTTTAAATTAAAATAATAAATTTTCTTTAAATATTTTTTAAACATTTAACATTCGGTGGGTCTTCTCGAGACAAAGTCAACGAAAGTTCATATGAAAATGAAGTAAAAATAACAGAGAGTCCTTTGTTTCATGAAATCTCGTTTCCTCGATCAGCGTATACGAATTCACGGACGGCCGATCGTCTTTACCAAAGGAATAAAGCCATGGAGGAGAGCTGGCGTACTATTCTTCTCTGATATATATCTATATATGTATATATTGAGTAGTCGAAAAGAACCAACCCCAGAGTCGTACCTATTTAAATGGCTTTTTTTTCCAAGGGGAGACTCGAAACGAGCTCCGGCCCCCGTCTTTCCCTTTCAGTCGCTTTTCCCACCCCTATCGACTGTGTGCGCCTCTCTACACTACACTAGTTACGACGAATTCCACTACCCTTACACATTCACACACACACACATTCATAGAAAAGATGACTGCTGGAAGGTGCGTAAGTACACCGCCATTTCCTATGCATGCTTACTTTTTTAAATTCTCCTCTCTAGAAAAAAAAATCAATCAAATGTACAGAAATTCATCTCTCAATTCAAAATAATGCCATAAATATATCCAGCTCGCTCGCGGACACTGCCCCGAACTATTTTATTCATACACATTTAAATCTCATCATCAACTCCTCCCTCAAGTATCCGGCAGTCTCGAAAATAAACATCATCCTGTATTTACAAATAAAAATCGAGTGTACCTCAACATTTTAATATACCTCCGTAACGACAGTATAACAATGCTGATGATAAAATACCCAGTGCAAATATAAACCAATAACAAGCTTAATATATAATATAATACATTATGGCATCAGCGATTCCATATTTTTTTATTTTCCTAAAAAAAGCTGAAGAATAACCAAGTGAGTCTCGAGCATATCACACGAGGGGTAGCCGGTGAACAAATACATTAATTTCGCCCAGCATCACACACCCGGCCGCCCACATTTCTCCTCATCTTATCCATTCCCGAGCTAACGTCTCTGTCGTACTAAAACTCCTTGATATCTTCTACCCCATCTTCTCCTTTTGCTTCTGCTTCTACTTCAGCTTCTTCTTTATTCCCTCATCCCAAGATCTCGAGCGTCGCCGCACGAACCCCAAGCGAACCAGTCCGGCATATATACATCTACATATATACATACATACATGCATACATACGTACATATATATATATGCTCATCATATATGTAAGCAGAGAGGTCCACATTCTCGTAAGACTTACACAGTGCGGCACATGTGCCAATGCGTCCGCGCTACACCACCAGCTCCAGCATATAAGTAAGTACGAGGGGGTTCAGTGGGTGGCTAGAAAGAAGAGGGTGGCACTGAGAGTGAGTGGGTGGCGGTGGTGGTGGTAGATGTGTGGGTTACCATGGCAACACCCAACAACGTCCCTCTCTTATAATTATATGGGGAAAAATGGCTCGCGGACTTTTACCCGCGTCGCGATTCCCTCTCCCGCGTCTTACTCCACATACGAACTGCGTCTTCTCGCCCTTTACTTCTGCGGACCCCGTCTTTTTCTTCATATTTTCCTTCTCTATACTTTACTTTACTTTTTTTTATTCTCTTACTTTACTCTCCTTTTTCCATTTATACTTTATACTTTTTTTTTTAACTCACATTTGTACTTTTTTCCTCTTCGCTCTCGACTCGCTCACATGTATCCACATACATACTACTCGCTTGTACGTACGTCCATTTCCATCTCCGGTATCTACTGCAAGACGTTGCTGCACCTACTTTACTTTACGATTCACGAGAATATTATTATACTCGTATCTTGAAGATAGCCCGTAGCTACCACCCTCTCTCTCCCTCTCTCTCTTTCTCTACCTGCTAGTCTACCAACCAGCCTTGAGGTAGCTACCTAAATAGATATAGCCAACTATACTGCAGTAACTATACTCTTACGCTTACACCAATATATATACATATATATATATATATATATATATATATATATATATATATATATATATATATATGTATATATATGTATATATATATATCTGCCTTCATTATATTTTTATTTTATATTTCCGTGATGCTGCGACACTCGCACACAAAACTCGCACGACAACGATGAACAGCCGCGATTTTATAATGCGCGCCCAGGTGTCCCTCTCACCCGTCGTTTTCCTCAAGATAAAAAAAAAGTGTATGAAATCTTTTTTTACTCACAACAATATCAAAGAATATAATAAAGTGTGTGGGAGGATACACACGACGTACGGGACACAAGAGGATGGCGCCCTACTGTTGTTCTCCAACAACGCGTTACCAAGTTTTGTCAATAATTTTCACAGCGAATAATGTCCGTAGTAAAGTTAGCAAGACTCTGTACGCGGCCCGGCGCGTCTCACGGGCGCGCCAGATAAATTTATTATGCAAATTGTTTTCCCAGAGAAAAACTCACCCAACACAACCTTTCGCTCTCAAACCTACGAACCTACTCATGCACTGAAACTCGCCGTCTCACTTCACTCCTCATTTTATCTTAACCACGCTCTCGCTCTCACTCTCACTCTCTATTTTTTTATTTCACAATACTCTGTACCAGCGACTATCTTGTCGCGTACCCTGGCCGCGAGTCTTTTTCGCGTAGCTTGAATTTCTTTTATGCAATCAGGAGAAAAAACTATGAGAATTCTTGTATAAAGTGTGAGAAAAATTGTTAGCATCGTTCAACGCAAAAGACCGGAGGATAGTCGAGTGAGTAAGAAAAAAATATATAAAAGTTTTAGCAAGTGGAAAGTGGATGATGTTAAAATAAAACCTATAAAGACGATGAAACTCTTTGGTGGTAGCTGTGAGTAGCAGCGGAGTAAGATGAAAACTCTCGGCGTACTTCAACTTGATACTCTATCAGTATAAATAAAATGGATACCATAAAATCACTTGCTACATCAACAACCTTACTATCTATCTGTATATATATATATATATATATATATCAACGCCAGCATATAGATGCAGATACAGACGTTAAAGTGAAGATTGTTATTCTCACAAACCGGCAGGAAGTTAAATGAAAACTAACCATCCAAGAAATTCAGATGAACCGGTGCGATTACAGGCAGACATTCTTCCGGTCATCATTGAAAGCTAGAGGCATCAGTAAAAAAATATATATATTTATATTTATATATATATTTATTATTTATCTGATGATGCGGTATCACAGATAGCGTCTAGGTATAATAGCTTTTTGTTATTATATTTGACCGTAAACGTCACACATGTGAGTATGACCATCAAACCAAGATGAGGACGATACAGACTGGTAGTGGATTCTCATTTAGGGGCTCGGTTCACCAGAGATAACGACCGTCGCCGCAGGCTAGAGGACATGCCACGACCCTTGTTGTTTTCTTCCGCGTATGCGTGTGATACTTGTATCGAGTGCGTGTCCTTTGGGATGAAAAAAAACCCTCCGACAAGCACTACACTGAGAATGCTGTAGAGCAAAAAAGTATGAGATAAAGAAAGGAAAAAAAAAGACGATGGAGAAAAAAACTGAGAAAGTGGAGAAGAGAAGCCAGCATATTGCTCGGGAGTAATCCTACTTGATCGCGGTTTTTGGTCTCCCTTGCAAGACGCGTACACTTTAGGCTGGGTTAGGATGTGTGGCCTGTTGTATATATGTATTAAAGTATTAAGAGTGTAATGGTGGTACCGTAGTGCCACGCGTACTTTTACCGGTGGTCAAATGTCTCTTGTATTTTTGTGTATATGTGTAAGTGTGTGGAGGTGCCCGAAGGATTACGAGCTCACGACGACATACCAGAGTCCGTGAAGATGGACGAAGAGTCTTTAAATACCCGAGGGATACCACCGGCGTAAGAACGTGTTCTGCGGACGAAAAAGCATAATTTTGCTCTCGGGATATATCTCACTAAGCTCCTGCTACTGCTGGGAAAGAAGAGGAAGCAGAAGTATAAAAATAAAATTTCTGAATGTGATTTCCCGTAGCAGCTTTAAAATGTCGTTCCTCCAAGGCAAATTACGCGATTTATATCATCGTTACGTAATGAATGATATTTTAAATTATTTTATTTGTAATTCGATGTATTCAAATTTCTACAAAAATAATTTAAACAACTTTTTTTTAAAAATAGAATATATATATTTTAGTCAGATCATGATTCACGAGGCAGCATTCGATTTGGTGACGAGTGGGATGCTGTGTTCGCTCGATTAGTCGATTTAATGAAATAATTTTCCTTTGATCGCAGTCATCCCTCATCGTGTGCCGAAAGGTTTCCTCCTTAAGTCCCTACTCCAAATAGAATTCATCATCCTCACTAAAAATTATCAAAGTACAAGACACACTCAACCAGAAGCTTTTAATTGTGCGGTCCAACGAAAATCTCATTGTTTCCGCGTGGTCGAAATTCAGCCGGACATCAGACTGCACACAAAACCCACCATCTATCTCTGCAATCTATATAAATATAGACGCATATATTTACGTCTGTATCGACATCGACATCTATATTTAGACAGAGACTATACGGATATAGAATGAAAGCAGTTGAGAGTGGGAAATTCATCCCCTTTTTAAAAAATTTTTCTATACGCCGCCTGAGGCAATTGAACCTTTGATTTTAGCTGGACTCGTGATTTTTTTTTATACCATCCTCCCTTATCTCGCCTTTTTTATTTCTTCACCCCGACTAACCCTCCGCCCGTCTTCTTTGCCTTTCTCACTGTCCTTAACGTTAAAAACCTTCAGCTTGGTTCGTTATGATCGATAAATTTAATATGGCTACCGTCACACTCCCCAAGATGATGGAAAAAGACTGCGGAGGAAAATGAAAGAGAAAGAATATGAAAAAAAAAAAAAAAATAATAATAATAAAGAAAAAAAAACCGACGCCCTCTTATCGCGTAGGGCTGATGGCTGGCTTGGGTCCAGCTTCTTCTCCCTTATATAACGCGAAGAATAAACCCACAATTCCCGATGAAAGCACGAAAATTTAAACCCACCAAGTGTATATACATTCGTCGTCCAAGAAAATCATAAACTATGCTCTGCACTTTCATCCCAACTTTTTCTCCTCTTATTAATGAACAAACACTAATAATATTAATAATGATAATAAGAAAAAAAAAAGAAAAAATTAATATTTTTTTTCTTCTAAATATTGTATATAAAAGTTATAAATAACCCAAAGTTCGTTATTGCCCATTAAAAGTCTCCAAAGAAAGTTTTAAAGTGTCGCGACTTAAGTGAGAGAGATAGCTGACGTGGTTTAATGAAACGTTTCTGTGACGACAGAAAAAAAATGGATGTAAAATGGTAAAACGACGCTGTGACACGATGAATGTACCGTCCAAAAAAAAAAATCATAAAATGATTATGAAATACTCATACATTGTTTCAAATGACCTTATATATATTTTAAATATCAAAATATGCAATAAATGGATTTAATTTGAAAATAAAATTAATAATGGCAATTTTCATTTACGATTGCCGATAATTAATTTGCGGGAGTATTTGATTATAAAAATAAGATGAAGATGATAAAAAATTTGAATAGACTGAGAAATAAAAAAAGTTGACAGGAAGATAAAAATAAGTATGTTATGCCGTAAAAAAGAGAGTGAGAAAGAGAGGTTAAGCCTTAAGAAGTAAAGAAAACGACACGAGCGCCATATAATACCACGAGAATCGTTATGGCCTCGTTAACGTTTCTCGCTCGCTTGGGCTCGGGATGAAATTTCCCTCGAAATATTAATAATTATGTTAATATCGTAATAAGGGATGGCACACGGTACGGGACGCGACATAGAAGGCCGTCGGGGTACACGACAGAGCCAGAGGGACGTCGGAGATGGAGTGACTGAGATCCGTGCGAGGAAGAGAGAAGAGACTAGGGTCCTCGACGTAAGAATATCTTCTGAGATGCCGCGGCGGGAAAACCGGTCGCCGGGAGTAGAGGGTGGACCTTCGCGTATTTTTATCAATATCTCGCGCTTTGCGCAAGCGCACTTACACTACACTCAGCATCCCTTCTTTATCTCCCTGCTCTCCACAATACCTCCCCCATCACCTCGAAAAACTCATACAGCAACCGACACAACACACATATACTGCATCACATGTGCGGCATACATTCAAAGTATCCCACATATGTGTGTGAGAAATGCGCACGTGTATCCCTCGGTATCTAATGAGCATGTGCTTGCAGAGGCTGTGAGTATCTTTCTACATATCCATGTGTGTACATACTTGTATATGTATGCGTCAGTAATATGTGAGCACGTGGGCATGTGTGTAAGTCCGCGAGGGCGTCTAAGGACCCCCAGGACAAAATGGAGCCCGCTTATACTCAGCTCTGCAGTTTCGCAAAGTGTATTTTTTTTTTATTTCATTTTATTTCTTAGAGATTCTTCTCGTTGAAAATACTATATATATATATATTTATATATATATTTTATTTTATTAAGTCTTTTTACTTTATTCATGCAAAAATCGCCATAGCTGAGGAAAAAGACGACTGGATAAAATATAACAACTCTTGTAGTAGTCCAGTTGAGTCGAGAGTCGGGAAATAATATTTTCTGAGGAGAGAATAGACGAGTTAGTTTATATATTTTTTATTATTTCTATTTATATATTTTTATTTTTATTTTTATCATTTTTCAGTTCTGTTTTATTTGGTGAATTAATTTTATAAATAGTTTATAGAGTAAGATAATAATTTACTCAGTCATGAGACAGATTGATAAATAAATTTTTTTCGCTCCTTTGTATTTTTATATTTTTAATATTTATGCGCTAAGATGTACGGGATTACTGAGAGATTGTATAACAAGCCCAGTTGTTTATTCTTTACATAGAGACACGGGTAGTGATTTTAAAAAGAAAATGAGGATAAATTTTCAGCATAAATTAACGAGTTTAATTTCTCGAGGATTTATTTTGACGTTTTTATTTTAAAATCATGATCCGCGTCATATTTTATCTCAATGTAAGCCAAAAACTTTTTTTATTAATACTCATTAAATATTTATTGATTTTCGTCATTAATTTCAATTTGAAAATTTTTAAATAATTATTAATTAACAGTATTGTAATATTTCTATACTTTATAGTATGAATCAATAATAATATATATATATATATTTATAAGTGGCATTATATCTTCAAGTGGTTTCATTTTTAAAAAAACTTGTATAGAATTTTTTTTTTATTTTTAATGATGACAAAAGAGTTGTATAGCATTATAGAGGAATATATCTATAGAGGGAAAAAAAATCTGTCCTTTTTCCAGTACACGAGTAAGACGAAAAATAGTATAGTGTATTGTCATTTTTTATTTTTATATTTTTTTCTCACACATCGTACTCACGCGCCGAGATGATAGATATTATTTGCAGCGGTGTAGAAAGCGAGTGGACGAAGAAAACTAAATATATATATGTATATATATATATATATATATATATATATATATATATATATATATATATATATATAAGTATAAAAGAGTATGAAGTATGAAAGGGGGTGTCAGTGTTTTGCAGCGCGAAATACCCTCCATTACACCATGGCGTCGTATATAAGAGATTATTTTTCTTTTCTCTCAGGAGCTCGGGAACCGTCAGCGAGCCAGTAAGTCTAGAAGGAGGAATAAGAGCCTCGGAGAGGGAGGATGTCAGAAAAAAAAAAAATATATATATATATATATATATATAGAGGACAGAGGTGACGAGAAAAGGAGGTCCCGTGAGCGAGCAAAAGGGAAAATGTTTAAGAAAAGTGAGACAGGGTTTTGAAAAATAACGTAAAATTAGCTGGGCGACGTTTTCGCTTCGTTATCTGAGTTGTCTGTTCGTACATGGGCTAAAGTAAAAATATAAATGGTAGCTGTGTGTATAGGTCGGTTGTGGGAGTGAGAAAGAATTAGAGAAATGAAAAAAGAAGAATGTAAGGTGGCATGGAATATAAATTGCCACCACGAAAAAGACTGAGAGAGGGTTGTTTGAGTTTGGGAGGAGTGCGAGCTGGTTTGCTCCACTATATACGTCCGACAAACGAGTTCGTGACTCGCCGTCAAGGTTTTAATCTTCGGGTCATAAAGCCGGAATGGAAAGACATCATTTTGTTTCAGAGATACGCGATACACCTACACCTTTTTTCATCGCACAATAAAATATTTTTTTCCTTTTAATTAATTATCTTTTATATTTTTCAGCTTGAGACACTCGGCGCGACTCGGCTGCGCATTTGAAAAATAACCAGCTGAATTATTTGTTTTAATTATTAAAAAACATATATATTCAAGCAATATATTTTGTTAATATATATTAAAATTGAATATATTGCTGCAATACCCGAGAAATAATTTCGGTCGTTAAATAAAATTAAACAAATGAACAGTAAATCACTTGTTGAAACTATCAACCATATAAATACAATTGGCACTCACCTTATCACTGAGTAATTAATAATCATCACACGTGAATTATTACTATAAATAATTAATAGCACCACTTCTACGAAGTTAAAACGATAAAACGTATTATAATACAATAAAATAAATAAAATAACGGCAAGCAGAATGAAAGTTTAAATTAATAACAACTGAGCAACAATTTTTCCAGAGACTCTGCGACCAAGTGGGCCAGGTGAGTGACTGACTGAAAAATTTCGCGTTCAAGCTCACATCACCAGGGTACAGATGCTGGTTATAAAAAAAAAACTCCACCCCAAACCCAGCGTTGCGCGGGGGCCCCCTGGAATAAAAAAGAGTCTCCCCACAGCGGAAAACCCTTGTATAAAAAAAACCCGAAGGGGGTCACCTACCTAATACCTAATACCTAATACCTACAACTACCTACTACTTCTCTATTTCTCTACTTCTCAACTTCTACCTCTACCACGAGCCTTAAAAACTAGTCGTATACCGAGGGGTTAAAAAAAAACACTACGGGGTACGCTTTCACTTTTCCACTACATTAGCGAGTCTGTTAAAAATCTTTAAATTATTTTTCATAATTATATACCCAGTATTTATTATTCATTAATTCATCAAAGATTCATTATTGTTATTATTATTTTTATTGTCTAAGTAATCAGTGGAGTTTGATGATAAACGAGTTTAAATTTATTGAAATGTATTATATAGATTTTTTTTTTCAATAGACATAAAGCGTTTGAATTTTTATCCTTAAACCCGACGGTGAGTTTTTTTAGTATGGGTTGCGAAGGGAACATGTACCCCCAGATGAGCGCGTGCCCCACAAGCGTTTTTTATTCTTTACTTCTGTTCGACGTATCCCCATTTACTACAGAGTACTAAAGACCGAAGGCCGTGCAGCAGCGGAGGCACAGGCGGTTTTATTCGAGGCAGCTTCTATCATCAAACACTCGTTATTTCTGTCCATCTGAGATTACGGGGTTTTTTTTATACCAAATCCGAATCCATTTTTATTCGGCTACTTACATCGGGATGCCCTAGTAGATAGAAAAGTCGCGACAGATTCCTGCTTATGGTATATATAGTTAAGCATATAAATCTAAGTGTATCATACCGGATTACAAGGCGGCCTGTGGACAAGAATGACCGGCACGCACCCTTGTCCACTACTACTAGCTGGGCCCTAGTCCTATCCCGGTCGTCTGATCTCGTCCTCTAAAAAATGACTGTCATTGTATACTTATGCTCGAGTCTATACGCTCGACTTTTGTGTATTTGCACACCAAAGCCGACTATATAACGTAATCCACACTCGGTTCGATTGTAATACCCTCGAATCGAGTGTAAAGAGATAAGATTTATAATAATGTACTTTTTTTGTTTGTTTTAATTTATTAACTTCTTCTAAGAATTTTTTTATTTTACTAAATAACGAATTGTCGAAATTTATTAATTTATTTTATTTGCTCTTAATCTATATTTTAAATTAATTTTTATTAATAACAAGAGTTTTGTTTATTAGAGCATGTGAGTAATAAATTAACGTATGAGTGATTGATTCATTAATTTTTCATTCAAGATTATTTTTTATTAATTATTGATACCTTTCTTCAATGTAAATTAATCAAATGTTATTAATTGTCTAGTTCAATTCAATTTTTCGTGTGTAAAGTCATTAATTTACTTATTTTTATTTAAATAATTAAAGGTAATTATGAAAAAATTTTACCGAGAAGTTAATTTTTCTTTCAAATAAAATTCGTAGTGAAATTGTAGACTTTGGAGAAAAATTTTTCGAACAAAAGTTGTAGGAAATTTAATTTGCTACAAAAAAGGTTACTATGCTTATTGACGTATCTCTGATAGTTTTAAAGTTACAAAAAAAATAAATAAGATATCAATAAATTTAAAAAATTTATCAGTCGCTTCAATCAGCAATTACGTTGAAATAATTAGGGATGAGTAAAAATGTCATTAAACCTTTCTTTCAGATAATTTAAATATCTACTAAATTATTTATATACATTTTTGTCATATCTGTGCTAGTTGAGTAATAATTTTAATTTTTTTCTAATAACTTTTAAATGTAATAAAAAAAAAAAATGATATTACTGAAAAAATTGAATTGACGCACAGCGAAGCGGGTAAGGGTACCGTTAGTTAGTAATGAATTATATTAACAATTTCTAAGTCAACTGCTAGAAAAAAAAACTGTATTTTTACTCCAGCGTGAAATAATTTGATGAATGAGTAACAGTTGGGTTTAACTTATTCGTAAAAAAATGTAAAGTATCAAGAGCAACGAGCTGATGATCAGTATTGGATATTTTTTTGCGAAATAACGGTGTTCGGTCGAGTAAGATAAAAAAATATAAAACATCTGTCAGTACTCGATGCCTATCGAACGGTTTGGTTTTCGGTTCGGTTTTGTACACATACGTAAAGCATACACAGCTAGTATAGCTAACGTGCCTCCAAGCCTCCCTAGCTCCTTCTCGGGCTTTTTTTTATTCATCATCCCTAGGTACCTAAGCCATACGCGTAGCACTAGTTGGAGACTAGAGTTGGAGACCTTTCGCTAGGCCTACATGCCCCGTATTTTTTAATACCAATGCCACTACTACAACTACAACTAAACTACATCTTTACTAACATGAAGGTTGTTCTCGCGAGCCGATAGAAAATCATGATGATAATAACGCAGCCGGGACCTATTGAACACAACGGGGCACCGGCAGCTAAAAAAAAAACTATTAGTTCCGGTTTCAGAGGGTTGGGAGCTGAACACTGCCAGACAAAAATATTTTTTTAATTTTCATATATTTTTTGGATAGTCACCAATTTATTATTTTTTTATTCTTCTGTGCTCATTTAATTTATTTCCCGGTCCCTTTTATTTTACACGTCCGTCCACATGCAATAAACTGTTATTTATTGTCCAGAGTAAATTGATCCCGGTACTAATCCAAGCTGTCGATGCTACGTTACGTACATTTAATAACATAAAAATATAAAAATGTTGCGTCACTCTAGAAATATGAATCGAGGGCCAAAAAAATAATTTTGGTGCCGGCCCTCAGGTTATTAACAAAAAACAACATTTTTTAATTGATTGTTTAAATTGATTTAACGGTATTTATTAAACGTTGAATTATTTCTAGACACTAAGATTATATTGTATATCAGAATGCTTAAATTAAAACGACAATAAATCTTGTAAACACACCTGGACATACAGATCGCGATATAGACTGCGGGTAAGATTGATCGCGACTGCTAATGTCAGTCACACGACAGCACCAGCAGTGAACTCAATAGTAAATTAATAACAATAATAATAATAATAACAATAAATTATATGGCTAATGAATTTAAATAATTTTGACTGCCCTGAATTAACAATAAGGCGGCAAAAAAATGATTATTAGACATATACGGTGATGGCATTTGTGGTGTTTGGGACTCGGGAAAAAAAAAAAAAACATACACTCGGGCCTAGATAGATGTATTTAGCGCGTGTTGTCGGATTAGAAGGCTCTTTCTCTTTATACATAATATCCACGGGGTCTTTGTTTCGTTTTTTTGCTCGATATTTTTTGCGCCGGGCAATTTTCGGGTGTGCAAACACGGCTATTGTCGAGCGCACGCGCCCTCACGCCGATTTCCGCACGGAGGGTGGCCTCTTCTCCTATTCTCTCGCTGTATATTATACCACCGCGTATATACATTATCTATCTCCTTTATTCTTTCACTCGTCTATACATTTTTTTACGCTTTATTTAAACTCTCTTTCACTCTTTTTGTACCCCGAGACCTATCAACTCAACCCCTTTCCCTTTCCCTTTCCCATTGCTCAGAGATAGTTCTGTCTCGATTTCTGTATCCGTCTCCATCTCCGTCTATCTCAGCAGACTCATGCTGGATTTAAATATCTCAGCGACAGTTTTTTTTATAAATTTTTTCTAACAGCATAAAATCTCATCGGTGATCCCTCTTGTCTCGACAGCACACAGTGGATCTTGTCGTTTTCTACCCCTTGTTTGGTCCGCCGCGCCCACATAATTACCAAGCGGCGGTAAAATAACCGGCAAAAAATAACACACACACACTCGTGTTTTTTGCACAACAACCAAAGGGGGTAACAGTATACAGTAGCAGAAAATAAAATAGAATATAATAGAAAAGAATGGGATAGGACGAAACTCTCGCGAGGATCGGCCACTAGTTGAGGGAAAAAAAAGTTTTAAAAAAATACCCGTGGCTAAAAAAATACGATATCGCAATTAGACAGCCACGATCCTACAAATCGAGGGTCCGAGATAGATCTCGACTGGGTCGCTATTGAGGGGTGAAGTCTACGACCGAAAGGGTGACGGGAATGGGCACGTATTTTTTTTTATCCCTCTAAAACCCCTTCTGACTCGATTCTGGGCTTCATCCTCTACATCTCACACGCCGAGACTGGTTTCACGTCCCGCCGAGTTGATACTAAATTTTTTTTACAGCACCACACTTTAACCAGCATAACAATTTAGAGTTGATATATATTAATGCCGAGATGCGGAGAATAATAGAAGAGTGAAACAAAAACAAAAAAAATTTAACCGTGACACCGGCGTTAAAATTGTCATTTACAAATACGTGTCACAGTTGTTATTTTGTTTTTGTTTTTTTTTTTTATTATGTTTCTCTAAACTTTTTTTGCCGTCTGGAAAAAAGTTTGTGGGGAATTAATTGGCTTTTAATTTTAATTCAACTGCTAAGTAAATAATAAATACACTAACGAAAGTTTATTAGTGGATTTATAAAATAGGTAGACGAATTTTGTGATATTTAATTATTTTTTAATTTGTCATTAAATATAAATTAAGTAATTGGTAGATTATTTTTTTATTAAATATTCTATTTGAAGGTGAAGGAAAGTTTAATTAAAAAAAGTGTCGTGATGTAAAATAAAATTTAAGGATTTGATTAATTAAAATAGCAATTGAGGAAAAGAAAGTAATAAATAAATAAAGCAAAGTAGAGTAAAAAAGCAAGTATTCTTTTAAAAGTAGTATATCAACATCTTAAATTACTTGCTCAGCAAGTTGAATAATTAAGAGCAAATTGCGGTGTAGAAAAAAATGGAGTAGGAGTCGAAGCAAAGGCAGGAACAAGGACGGGAACAGGAATTCTAGTACAGAGTACAGTGTACTGCGTACGAAATGAAATGAAATGAGAAGTAGTAGTCTCAAAGCAACGAGAAGGTCGTGAAATGAAGAAAGAACCCAAACTAACTTACAAATAAAAGAGAGAAGGAGAGAGAGAGAATAAAAAACTGTGAGCTGGATATTGCAATTAAACGGCCGCGGCTTACAAATTGGGGGTTGAATTTTTTAGGCTGACTGTGAGGGGTGCTGGACGTCAGGCAGGACCGGGATTGGGGTCTCTGCTACGGGGGTAGTTGCTAGTAGTGGTAGTATTGCGAGAGAAAAAAATCCATAAGGGTTTTCACTCACACCACTTTCTCTAAAACTTGTCAGAGAGGGGCTTGGAGCGGGGAGGGCTCGCAAAACGATCGAGGGGGTGGTTCTCCTCGTGCCAAAGGCTAAATAAAAGCCACAGACCTTCGGCGACGCATCGAGGAAAACATGGCGCACTCATCAAGCTCGTTAATATGTTTCGTACCGTTAATGATGCTTCAAACTTCACTTTTTAAATTACCTAGTTTATATTTTTTTTTGTATGTAATTTATTTCTCGACTATAATCATCATTAAACTAATTGGCATAATTTTTAAATAATTAATCAAAAATTTAAATTCATTTGATAAAAATATTTCAAATTAAAGCGAACTAATTAACTATATTTATTTAAATATTACTAATAAATTTTGCATTTTATTATCAAGTTCGAAAATTAATTATTGAGTATAGACCGAGAAATTTTAATTTAATTAATATCAATTAAAAATTCAAATTTCCGACATAAAAATTTTTTTTTAATTCTAGGGAATAAAAATCAGTTTCTTTTCATTGTACAAATAAATATTAAAGTAAACGGATTCGCGTGGGAAAACGAGTATCTAATCATTTGCAATTTAAATATTAATTAACTTGACATTTAATAAATTTCCTCCATAATAAATTGAGTAATTAATAAATAAATATCAAGCAAAAATTTCTAATTAATCAATAAAATCCGAAATTTAAATTTATCTACCAAATAGTTACGACTAATTGCAAATAAAAAAATTAATCTGAAGTAATTAGACATCAATAATACGAAGGAGTAATTAGTGCTTCTTAAAAAGAAGTTAACTAAAAAATTGTAATTAATAAAAATCAAAAAGTTGACTTAATTAAATAATGAATAATTTTTATGGAAAAAAAAATGAATAGAGTTATCAATAATGTAAAGGAATAACTAGTACTCCATAAAAAAAAAAAAATCATAAATAAAAAAACTTGCATAATAAATTAATAATTTGAAAGGATGAAATGGTACTCTAAGCCAACACTAGTTTAATAATGTAGAGAGTAAAAAAAAATCCATAGAGAGCACCGACCGCGCCCATCATACATATATAATAGACGCTTCTACCCTTCTCGCTTCACCTATACTCTTTCATCTGATGCTTCAAGGCAACTTTCCTTCATCTTCCTTCATCCTCTTCGTCTTCTTTTTCAACATCTACACCTACTACATCTTGGTCTCCTCATTTCCCGGCACCGCCTTCCATAAAGTACTTTCAATCAATATTTAAAGAATTGCGCTTTAATAACCACCACCCTCCCCCTACGCACTATCAAACTTTTTCTTATTTAATATATTTTAAAACCTCTCCTCTGGACTTTCGACTCCCACCCAATGACCACTCGGCTGATAAAAAATCATCTATCCCACCTAAAAACTAAAATGACCGCGACTCGCGACTCCCGCGACCCGGGCCGCGAACCGCGAGTTCAAAACAACTTCGCGCCTTTTGATAAAGCAGAAAACGTTGGTTTTTTTTCGTACTTCAGTCGGTAAAATGAACATAGTACCGGTATATTAGTTATTTAAAAAAATTTATATGTTCAAATCAGGGTATAAAAGTCGAGTACTTACCATTGCCGCCACGCAACAACAGAATACGTATGCAGCCGCGTCGTCAATTTTCATCACGTTTTTTATTTTCCATGATACATGTGAATCATCCTTAGTGTGCTGACGATTGAGGATTTCTGGCGACGGTTGACGTGACGTTAGTGTCGAGGAAAAACCACTGAAAATTACAATCACCATCAATATTACCGCATAAGTTTATTATTTAAGTAATAATATAAATAATTATTTACAGTAATTATATTTAATAAACGTCAATCAACAAATTTACCAACGCCAGGCTTTATTTACTATTTATTTAGACGTCTCTGTATTTTTTACGATATCAAGGTTACGTTAACCATACGAACTGTGATTGTCGTAAGGTAAAAAAACCAGGTAACTATTGGTTATGAATTTAAGTCATTTTTAATTTTTATTTAGTACTCGGAGTATATCAATCAATATTTATTACTTTATTATTATTCTGTATAATTATCAGTCAATTTTAATGGCAATTAAAACAAGTTTATGGAATAATTAGTTAATTAATGAGAGTACTAATTTTGGAGCCGAATATTTATTCAGCTGAAGAAAATAATTACTTTGAATGTTTATTTTTTTAAAAGCAGAAGTTGAATTGATGAATGACAAATTTAAATCAAGGACCTAATTAAAATTATAATACAGAAAGTAGCAGGCTCCTAATTTTTTGTTTTTACGGTCGAGTTACTTGGTGTTGAAAAAAAATTTTTTTATGTTACAATTGTTTATTTTGAAATAAAAAATTTGTCAGTCATCTGCGAATTCAAATTTCAATCATTAAAGATTTTTAAATGATAAAAATTTTTTCTTGTAAAAGTCGAGTCTACAATTAAAATTTTAAAAACAAATAGAAATTTAATAAAAAATTTTGAAGAGAAAGAAATGTAATGATCCTGAAGTTGGCAGACACTTGAAAAATTTCGAATTTTTTCTTTTTCAACACATCAATTAAAAAAAAAAAAAACTGAAAAATGCACATTTAGAAAATTAAAAAATCTATAAGTGTAATTTTTTAAAATGTTTTTTATAATTCATCGTTTGGAAAAAAATCGATAAATTATCAGACGGCTAACTTCTGAATCATAGAAATTTACCTAAAAGTCACAATTAAGTTTTAGTCCAGTTCATAAATTTTTTTTACGGGCCATCAATTTATGTACAAAATAAATTCAAAAATTAAATGATTTTTTTTGTAGATACAAAAACAATGGGATTGACAGTGAGCAGTTTATTCACTCGTTTGTTTGGTAAAAGACAAATGAGAATACTGATGGTGGGATTGGACGCTGCTGGTAAAACGACAATTTTATATAAACTTAAACTCGGTGAAATAGTAACGACGATCCCGACAATTGGTTTCAACGTCGAGACCGTCGAGTACAAGAACATCTGTTTCACCGTCTGGGACGTT
Organism: Microplitis demolitor; assembly: GCF_026212275.2. Classification (NCBI taxonomy): domain Eukaryota; kingdom Metazoa; phylum Arthropoda; class Insecta; order Hymenoptera; family Braconidae; genus Microplitis; species Microplitis demolitor. The sequence continues at coordinate 19,883,206 of NC_068551.1, read as the reverse complement.
GGTGGCCAGACTAAAATCCGTCCGCTTTGGAGGCACTACTTCCAGAACACACAGGGACTTATTTACGTGGTGGACAGTAACGACCGAGAGCGAATCGCCGAGGCCGAGTGCGAGCTCAACAATATGCTTAAAGAAGACGAGCTCAGAGACGCGGTGCTGCTGGTCTTCGCCAACAAACAGGATCTGCCGAATGCCATGTCCGCCGCGGAACTGACTGACAAATTAGGATTGAATTCATTACGCGGCCGGCACTGGTACATACAGAGCACTTGCGCTACCCAAGGCCAGGGCCTCTACGAGGGTCTCGACTGGCTCAGCAATGAACTCGCTAAAAAGTGATAGGGTATAGGCGCGATAAATCCGCGAGCCGACGCGGTCTCACATCATAATTTAATGTAAATCGTAAAATAATGTAATTAATTATTATTAAGGGCTGATAAAAAAATAACAATAATAATTACTATTAAATTTGTCATTAAATTTTTTATCTGCTGTATTCTAATAGATTTATCGATGACGACCAAAGATAACGATCTGGTCGCGCATTTTTCATTATTATTATTACTATTAATTATTAATAAACAAATAAAATATAAAAGTAACTTTTGGTACTGATAATTACTAGCTTTCAGAACAATGTGAAAAAAAAAATAATAATTTAATAAATTAAACATTTAAGAAAAATCAAAATATTTATTTTTTGGAATTTTGTTTTTATCAAAATTTACATTTTTAATTTAATTGAACCAACTAAAATAATGAATTCTTAATACAAAATTGTAATTTCAACTGTCGTAATTATTTTTTATTGAGCGATTAATTAGATAAGATAAAAATAAAATTCCAAATGAATCTGAACGATTATAAAAAATTTTTGTTGATATAAAAGTGAGTTTTTTTCCTGGTTTAATATTTTTTCATTCCAGGTATTAAATATACATTTTATGATAAATATATTAATACCAGTATGCTGCATTATTACTTTACTATTTAATTGTTTATTTTATTCACGCTGTATTTACACGCTACTGTTTAAAAAAAAATGAACCAGGAAATAAATAAATTTAGTATTCAATTAATCAGAATTATTTTACTTTATTAATTATAATTATCAATAACTTTGTTAATATATATATAATATATATTCATTTATGTTACTATAATAATTATTGTACAAAATGGTACATTTCTCATTACATGAAAGTTCATGTTTTATATATTTCTTACAACGTATTGATGATTCGCCCGCATCATTGATCTGTAAATAAATATATATATATACATAAATATATATATATGTATATATATATATATATATATATATATATATATATATATATATATATATATATATTTGATACATAATCAACTGAAACTCTTTAGTATTTTTTTCAATCAATTAATAATAATAAATCAATTAGTTATTATTTACAGTCAACTTATCAAAAAAATATCTTATCTCATTATTTTTTTGGCAGTTACCGTTGTTTCATATATTTAAATCCCCAAGATCTCTCGATATTTTAGAAATCAATGAATGATCAATTTAAATCAGCGATCAATGTTAATTAAATCGATCATTCTTATATACAACTCGAGAGTCTTTAAATAATAATAATAAAAAAAAAAATCTCAAGACCCTCGCGGCTTTAATAGAAAAAAAAAAAAATAATAAATTCGGTTATGAGTTTGCCAAAGAAGTAAAAAGAAAAAAAACCATCATGTATTTTTTCTCCAGGTGTTAGAGGTCAGAGGACTACCACTGCCGCGACCCAGTGCTGGGAAGTGGCTGTCTAGTGAATGGTTGGAGTAGTGAGCTTTAGCGTCCGTTCCAATTTTGACAACTTGGTCGCACGTCGGACATATTTCCAACAAAATAATATTCCCGCCTTCGTTTTTGTGAACGTCGTAGAGCTGCCGTTGCTTCTGTATATCGGGTAGCAGGACTAGCATCTCGGAGAAGACACTTCCGAACTCCTTGACGCCCATAGAGTCACTGCAGTGCTTGTAGTAATCCTCGGCGCTGCACAGATCTTGTCTAAACAACCCGCTGATGTAGCGAAACTCTTCTATAGACTCCTGGTCAAGTACTTTGGTGATTCTGGCGACGAGGTCTTGGTTTCGCTTCTGAAAGTCCGGCGGCGGAGTGTAGGTAAATAGTTTCGTTGACTTGTCTGGTAAAATAGAGTAACTCTCGCCAGAGCTGTTGGTAAAAGTCAGGCCGTTGTCATTATTTTCTGATTCGCGGTTTATTAATTTAACCGCGAATCCTGGTGGGGGTGGTGCTGTTGTACCAAATCCTGGCGGTGGATTTGATTTGAATCCTTTGGTTGAATTGTCATCGAACTCTGTGAAATCATCAGCAATGTGCAATTCATTGGTTGTTTTATTTAAATTTTCAATTTGTAATTCTGAACGTTTTCTAGGCGCGTCGTTTGTTTTCTTCAAAGTCGAACTCAAGGAAGCTGACGCCGAAGAGGAATTTGATGGAGAAGAAACTGAAGATTTATTACTAATCGCGGTATCTTTAATCAATTTCTTTTTATCACTTTTGTGTGAATCATTATTAGAATCATTTTTGTTATTTAAACTAAAAGATTCGAATTGGTTGTCAATTACTTTATCGTTTGACAATTGAGCACTTGATTCGTTGTCAGTTTGTTTAACTTTCTTCTTTTTTTTCTTCTTTGAATTATTTTTAGCAGCGTCACCTGTATTTTGATCTAAGCACTCGCCAATTTGACGGTTCCAGGTCGAAGAAAACGTGCTCGTTGATGACGATGATGCTGCTGCTGATGATGACGCAGACGAAGCTGATTGTTTTTTAGTGCGAGCTGATTTTGGCAAACTGGGAAAAGCATCGCAGTTAGACATCGGCGGTGGTGAAGGCGTGTTAGAATTAAGCAGCGGAGCAGGTGCGACTTTGTTAGCACGTGCACTTGATATCGTTGGTTTAGTGCAAGTTACTTTGGTCCACTGGCCTATATTTGTTGTATTGGCAGTGGTAGGCTCAGCGCGACCCAATGCAGGAAACTCTTTCGAGTCCATAGATAAGTTACTTGGTCTTATCCTTATATTTGGACCGGAAACACGTGTGGTTATGCTACCGTTAGTATTATGATTAACACGGATGGATACATTAGGCGCAGCGCTTTTCGGACGTTGTTGTACTCCACCAGCACTTGTTTTATTGCTATAAACACTTAAATTAACAGTTTTACTATTATTATTACTACTACTACCACTACTATTGCCACCAGCAGCATCAAGACCGAGTGCCGGGAAATTTTCATCAGTCACCGCGAGTGCTGGGCCTTTAAGCGAGCTTCTTATCGTCAGATTTCCGCGGCCTTTAGTCTTCATCAGATTGAAATTCGGTATAACTGTCTGTGAATTTCCCAGCGAAGGAAACTCTTGGGTACTCTGGACATCTGGCTGACGAGCGACTGGGGATTCGTCGTCGAACGACACATGATTATCATCAACTTGATTGTCCCGGTCTCGAGTATCACGTGAACTGGAGCCCATTCCATGATCGCTGTTGTAGTTCCTCGAGCCTGCTCCCATCGATCTGGCCATCCTTCCGTTACGATTTTCTCTTGGAGCGAATGCAAACTCCAGCTCCAGAGTACGTGCTTGCTTGGCTGCATGCTTACCCAGATGTTTTCCGTGTGCCGTTGCTTTGTGAGCTTTCAAATCAATGTCAGTGCGAAATACACTAGTGAACTGTTCAGCAGCACACGTTCCTTCTTCGCAGAGATAATGTTCCTGACGAAAATGCTCACGAAGATAATGGTAAGAGCTGTAGTACTGGTGCAGGCCATCAGCGTCACAGAAGTGACAAAATAAGTGATCTCGTCTCAAGTGACGGAATAATTCGTCATTGTCCATATATCTGCAGTCACAAAACTCACAGAGCGGATGTCCCTTGTGGCTTTTATCATCTCTGTCACCTTTTCTCCTGTGCTGGGCCAAGTCTGCGCGGGAGTAACAGCGCCGTTCAAATGAAAAAATCTAAAGATAAAATAAATTCATGACTTAGATTAAATCAATCGTTAATTCCTTGGCTCTTATTGATGATTAAAATGATTAAAAAAATTACCTTGAGATTTTCAACACAAAGATCACAGTAATGGCGCTCATGTTTTCTTCTCATGTGATCTTTAAGGCTATTGAACGAACTAAAGACTTCCTTGCCCTCACAATAGGAGCATACGTGGGCCAGTAGTTTTGTGAACTCTTCTTGTATCTCCAAGTCATCAAAGTAAATATTATAACGCTCGTCAAATAATTTACCTTTCCTCAGATGACGGAACGGTTTTATTTGGCGGGTGAAGACCACTTTTGGCAAGTCTTGTCGACATATCGGACACTCGTTTTGCCGGCACAGGACTCGCATTCGCGTACTGCACTCATAACAAACAGGATGCTCGCACATACCAATGCTGTATATTTCAACATTTTTGTAACAAACGACACACGTGCCAGCATTGTTGCTATTACTGCTCATGCTATCAGTGTTATCATCAATTTCCGCCATTACTCTTAAAAATTACTCGACTTTCCACCAAAAAAATTACTCGGTCGAATAATTTATTTCTGTTATTCTCGATCTTCGACCTCAAAATTCGGTACCAAAGTCCAGGACTAAATTTATTATAAAAATGTGCTAGAACATATATAAAAGGTTATTACAGTTAAGCAGCCAGAGTTAAATAATAACGAGGTACTTGAAGGTGTTAATTGCTGATTAATAATTACTGGTAATTACCTGATGCTCGGTGGTAGTAAATATGCGGATATGTCTTGGTAAATATTGTAGATTAATTAAAATATTAATTGACACGGGTGTTTGTAAAATAGTTGGCGTGTACTAGAGTTAAATACACTAGTCAGTATGAATCAAGACACTTGTGTGTAAAAAAAAACACAGTCTATTTCTATGATGACAATAAAAATTATGTCGTCCGAAAATAGAATTAAAAAAATATCAGGCTGGTGTAAAAAACATCCGCTGCAGATATATATATATACAGACCAACAGATGTTACTGATATTTTTTTTACTCTACTGTAAGACTTTTATACGTAAGACATGTGAACAAGGTTATTGCTGCAATGAAAATTTCAAGGTGCCAGCAGAACCCACTAACTTTCGTTGCGACTTGCGCCCTCAATCATACGGTGGTTGGTGTTTAAGTTACTACTTTACTTAATGTCTCATACGTATAAAGATATGACACACGTTTCGTACATATGTAATAGGTATATATATATAACGAAAAACGGACTTCGTTTACGTCAACGTGTTTCATTTTATTTATCTGCTGATGTGTCGTAAGTTTTTTTGTTTTCCACGAGAGTAAAAAATACGAAATTCAAAAAGCGCGCGGAAATGGCAGAAAATAAGGAGTGGGGGTTTAATATTTTAATGCAGAAATAATGACTGAAAATGATGTTATGAAATAAAATAAATATTTCAAGGGACAGATATATATGAAAAAAAATATTGATTGATTTTTTAAAAATTTACTTACCTTGAGAAGAGAACGAGAGACTCGAAATTCATGTTGGCTATGAGTTGTAAAAGTTGGAATACCTGTCACTATTATTTAATTACACTAAACACTTCACTTTTTAATGAGAAAAAAAAACGCGATTAAAAACTACTAAAAAAGAACGAAATGATTATAAGAATTTGTATATACTATATATATATAGGTACATGTTCGAAACTTTCGTAACTCGGACTGACTTTGGATTATATTTTTATACGAAATACCGGAATGATTTAATGAAATTAATATATCTATAGAAAGGTTTTAATATACGGAATGATATTTTTGATAATTAAAACTGCTTTAAGTAAATAAACCGATAATAATTAGAAAATAAAACTTGCTCGAGAGCTCCGATGCAACTCGGAAAAAAAAGGCGCGAGGACTAGACGCCAACGGATGATGCGCCGGGAGAGTGCGCTGTAGTAAAAGTGGGAGAGAGGAAATGACGAGTGCTGATTGGACTAGACTTCAGAGATTAATTTTTGAAAATTTATTTACCATGAGAAAAGAACGAGAGACTGGAAATTCATGTTGGCTGTGAGGAAAATGATTTATAAGAATTTGAATACCTGTCACTATTATTTAATTACACAAAACACTTCACTTTTTAATTAAAAAAAAAAAAAAAAAAAAAAAACGTGATTAAAAACTACTAAAGAGGAACGAAATGATTTTAGGAATTTGTATATAATATATATAGGTACATGTTCGGACACTTCTTAACTTGGACCGAGTGGATTATATTTTTACACGACATACCGAAATGATTTACTGAAATTAATATATCTATAGGAAGAATTTAATATACGGAACAATATTTTCGATAATAAAGATTTTTTCGAATGAGTGAATCAATAATAACGAGAAAATAAAACGAGCTCCGGAGCTCCGATGCAATTCGGAAACAAAGGGCGCGAGGACTAGACGCCAACGAACGTTGCGCCGGGAGAGTGCGCTGTGGTAGAAGTGGGAGAGAGGAAATGGCGAGCGCTGATTGGACTGGACTGCAGAGATAATTTTTTTAAAAAATGATGATTAGTTTTTCGAAATTTACTTACCTTGACAAAAGAACGAGATACTGGAAATTCATGTTGGCTATGAGGAAAATTATTTATGAGAATTTGAACATCTGTCACTTCACTATTTAATCACACTAAACACTTTCCTATTCAATTAAAAAAAAAAAAAAAAACGCGATTAAAAATAGTTTAAAACGAATAAGATAATTTTAGTCACTTTATTATTTAATTACACTAAAAACTTCACTTTTCAATTAGAAAAAAAACGCGATCAAACGTTTCGTAACTTGGACCGACTTCCGATTGTATTTTTACACAACATACCGGAATAATTTACTGAAATTAATATATCTATAGTAAGAATTTAATATACAGAACGATATTTTTGATAATACAGATTTTTTCGAATGAGTAAACCGATAATAACGAGAAAATAAAATGAGCTCCGGAGCTCCGATGCAACTTGGAAACAAATGGCGCGAGGACTGGACGCCAACGAACGATGCGCCGGGAGAATGCGCTGTGGCAAAAGTGGGAGAGAATATTGAGCGCTGATTGGACTAGACTTCGTTGATGGTTTTTAAAATTAATTGGCTGCGTTTTTCGCGCGAAATTTCCAAAATTTAAATTTCAAAAGTCCAACTAATAAAGAATTATAAAAGAAAAATTTTTTTGGGCTCTGGACCTTTCAAATATGTGGATATCACTCTGAAAAATCCTTGGAAAATTTTCAGCATTTGTCATTCCACATTATTTTTGAGACTTTTTCGATGTAAAATGACAATAAATACTGAAGAAAAACAATTTTTGAGTCCTAATTCTTCCACTGGAGCATGTCCAGGACATTTCTTTGTAAACTCGATGGACATTCCCTCTGTATGTCGACACATTTGTAGTGCATGGGTTTTATGTCATACTCCTACATACGGCATTTCGCGCGGAATTTTTGAATTATCATCAAGCTGGTAAAACAGCATCGTCTAGACTCTGGACAGATGCTTACCGATAAATGTAATTAATTATTCTAACCACAATAACACAATTTATTATTTATTTTCGTATGCTATTGTTATCTATATTAAATGTGTGTCAATCTACCATGACCAATACTTAATTGAATTTATCGTTACAAAATTTCCCAGCCTAATATCAAATTTTTACGTCTTCTAGTTCAGTTTTTAAATCAAAAAATATATGCGTATTTATTTCAGAAAGTAATTTCTGTTTTCATGTAAATAAATTCATTCGATTATTTCTTACACTTTACCATCGCTTTTATGGACTGATTGATTTTTAATAAACAATTAAATTAAAGGCTTTACCGATATGTCAACGTAAGTTTATTATTTTTATCTAAAAGTTTCGAGATATTTAAATTTAATTCAACAATTAAATATTTTTCAGTTCAAAATTATCTGTTTATTTAAATTTCAGGTTTGCTGATAAAATTGATGGATCCAAGTCCCTGTTGTCATTTGAAAGTGACAGTAATCAAACTCTACTGATAAACAAATGCATTCCTGAAGAATTATTGGGAGCATTGTTGTGTTACGTCGACTATAAGTCGCTTTTGAACTGTCAGCTGGTCTGCAAAAGGTGGAAAGAGCTGATCCAGAAGTATGTTTGGAGAAAGAAAGCTGAGCTGAATGTCGGACATTCTCTCCAGTGTCTGAGCGGCATGCCCTGGACAGTTTACTACAAAATCTGCAAAAAAAATCCTTTTGATCGCAACCTGATCAAGAATAACTCCGGTCAAGAAGGTCTGGACAAGCACTGGGTCATCACGAAACAAGGAGGAGATAATTGGCTTGTTGAGAGTCCGCCTTCTGGAGTTCCACCTCTTCCAGATCACCCCGTCTTCGAAGGCAAGAGTTCTTGCTTCGTTACCTCTTATCATCTTTGCAAAAAACAACAAACTGTTGACCTTATTGATGAAGGATTGTCTCCTATTCTTCTGGACACTCTGCAACCTCCTATTCAGGTCCTTATCATTGTCACTTTCTCTACAATAATTAGAGATTAAAAGTAATAAATAAACAATTTGTTCATCAGGTGGGCGAGTGGTTCAGCTCTCGATGGGATTGTCCAGCTAAATACGAGTGTATGGTATCGCTACTTGATAAAGATGACAAAGAGTTAAAACTTTATAGATTCAGAGAAAATCTAAAGGATGACAAACAAATGGAATGGTTGCACGTGAGTCTTTAGAATTTAATTCATTACAGCAGATTGATAGATTAATAAATTTATTATCAATTATTTGCATCAATAGTTTAACTATGAGTTTACAAATTATGGACCCGGTGTCAGAAAAGTTATCTTCAAGCACGGAGGTAAAGATAGTTTGTATTGGGCTGGACATTACGGCAGTAAAATGGCTGGAGCTTCAGTTATTGTTAAACTAGACTCGAAAAAATTTGCTAATGTCTCGAAGAAAAGAAGGTAACTTTTAAATTACTATTTTATTTCATTACATAAAGAGCTCCATTTTGCCTGATCATTTGCTTTCATTCCTTACTAATATAATTCAGGTAAAATAATTCCCCTCAGATTCGTCAGTAAAATTAAAGACTTTAACTTTCAATGTCTGTCATCTGGAGACAATGGCTCAGTATTATCAGGCAAATATATCCCTGATGATTTGTTAGGAGAATTATTGTGTTACGTTGACTACAAGTCACTTCTAAACTGCCAGCTGGTTTGCCAAAAATGGAAACTGCTGATACGTGAATGCGTATTACGAAAAAAGGCGGAATTGATATTCGGACAGTCCCTCAAGAGCTTAACTAACGTAGACAAGCACTGGATTATTTACTATAATGTCTGCAAGAAGGACCCATTTGGCAGGAATCTACTGAAGAATAATTCCGGACAAGATGGACTTGACAAGCACTGGGTTATCACCCAGCAGGGCGAAGACAACGATTGGAGAGTTGAGAGTCCACCCGTTGGTGTCCCATCTTTGCCAAACGATCCAATTTTAGAAGGAATAAATATTTGTTTTGCTTCGTCTCTTGATGTCTGTACGAAGCAGCAACTCGTTGATTTGATTGACGCAGGTCTGTCTGCTGTTATTTTAGATACATTCCAACCGCCTATCCAGGTATCGATCACTTAGACAATTGATGATTAATGATAAGCAAAGTAATCAATAATTAATGCCAATAGGTTGGTGAGTGGTATGGCTGCCGATTGAATTGTCCTGTTTACTATGGATGCGTCGTAAAACTCCTAGATGACAACAATACAGAATTGATGGTTTATAGATTCGAAGATGATCTAGCGGATAATGATGTCCAAAATAAATGGCTGCATGTAAGACATTTACCCACTTAATTATTTAATTAATTAATTACTAGCAATTTTTGAATAATCATAAGCTCTTTGGTGTCAATAGTTTGATTACGAGTTCAAAAGTTACGGCCCTGGCGTCAGGAAAGTATTATTCGAGCACACCGGAGCAGCTACTTCATTCTGGACCAGACATTACGGCTGTAAAATGGCTGGAGCTTCAGTAATTGTTAAGATATGAATAAGATTATATTTTAAAAGACCGGAAATCAATTATTGAATTAATTCCTTAAATATATTTGTACTTAAAAAATTTGTTATCAAACAGTTACTTGCTGGCAAGTGATTTTTTTTCCTGCTCAATATTTTGGTACTCTATTATATTGATAACTTTGTACGTGATTGATGTTTAATAAATATTGTACAGTAATTACTTAAATAATTAATTTATCTGACATTATTATAAAATAAATTTTAAAACATTTTGCGTAAAAAAAATTTATCTATTTTTAAATTACTGGAGAGTTAAAATTTTTACACTTTAACCTTTGATAATTATTAATACTCATATATATATAATATATATTTAAAAATATTTTTTGAATTAATTATAAATTTTAATATTGCTGGCACCAGTAATTTTTCGTACTCAACTCTTAGGAATTAAAATATACAATTCTTTACTTACGATCTATTAATTTATGAAAATATATTTGCACGTTTTGATTGATATTGAAATAAATAATTACTAATTACTAATTATCAGTAAAATGAATGATTAAAGAAAAATTAATGATTGCAATCAATGCCATGAGCCTTGTAATCTAAAAGCCATTTCAATGAGATTCTGCGGAACAGAATCTTCGTAACAAACATAAAATTCCCTTAAACAAGGCGTCTCGAACAGCCGCCCGATCACCCAGAAACTGATACTCTCATAGTCGAATAAAATCCCGTGTTCTTTGATGGCCACGAGATTTTTGTTAATCGGTACGCTGGCCAAGTCCTCGCTGGCCATCGACTTGAATCGCACTGTATTGCTCAGCAGTCTGTGTATCGTATGAGCGCACTCATTGAACGTGCTAATTATCTCCGCATTTTTCTCCGGATGCTCGATCGTCTTCGGAGACATCAGCACGCCTTCAAACAAGTCTAGCTGCACAAAATGTATCAGAACGTTTTTGGGTCCGCTTGTGATTCTAATCGGCGGGATGAAATCCGATTGACTTAGCAAACTTTCTCTGATGTCCGTAAAGTCAAATGGACAGTGTTGTTGTTGGCATTCCTGCTCCAAAAGCAGACAAATAATTTCTTTCTTATTCTTTTTAATGAAAGATTAAGTAATTTTAAATTTTACTTACACGATACATTTCTATTTCTGTGTCACTTTCGTCGGATTCTACTCTAGATTGAGCAAGAATTTTCTCCCTTAACGCACGTCTACCTAATATTGGCGCTCCGTCATCACTTATTTCACTTACTGCACCACCCTGGCTTAATGATTCTTCAGAAGCTTGAAAAGAATACACTAGACAAAAAATTAAATCAATAAATAATAAATTAACTAATTTATAAATAATTAAAAATAATTTACTTGATCCAGTGATGATGGGACTTTGTTCGGGACTTCTTTTCTTTAGAATCGACGTAACCTCAGGTACCTTTTTAATAGTACCGGAAGTACTTTTAGCTGGAGTGCTAGGAGTGTCCGCGGACTTGATCAGCCCCAGCAAATTTTCAGCGAGACTGAGATGCGTCTTAACGTTTATTTTGTCTTTGATATCAATAGTTTCGGGTCTGGCGTTTGATAAAATCCATTTGGAAGCATAAGTAGGAATTCCAACTTTCTGAATATGCCTGAGCGTCTCTTGAGCCTCTTCGACGTAAAAAATATCCGGGCCGTCTTCGATGATAGGCTGAGCTGTATCGCCACCAGTTTCGAACAGTGAGACGAGTAGTTCTGTTTCGTAGCCGACGACGAGGACGAACCACTTGCCGTCAGGAACGCAGAACTGAGTCTTGGGGTCGGTGATGATTCCGCGGTGACACGAGCGCGGGTAAACGGATCTCCAGACCACGAGGCTCTTGACTGGTTCCTTTTCTATCAGATCCAGAAGTCCGCTCATCCTCAGAAACGAGTGGATTTCTATGTAGTCCACATGCATGATGTGGGACGTCAACAGGTAGCTTTTGTGGTAAACGCAGGTGCCGAGTATCGTGTACAGAGGTTGACAGTCCATAGGATCTTCGTTCCATTCCCGGTCATCCATAGCCTCCATTTCATTCAATGCGCAGTCTATTTCAAATTGCGCTTCAACTGGCAGCTGGACGTGATGTGCAGCAGCGACTATTCTCTCAAACTCACACTTTTCTCGCCTCTCAATCGCACTCTTTAGCTGGTACACTTCATTGTCTACTGGCTCTTCGTCATTGTCGATGCCAAGTAGCCGCGTGAATGCTAAATAAAACATGTGATCCAGCTCCAAATGATTGTATTCATCAGCAAAACATTTATTCAAAGTCGCGTAAGAAAATTCCAGAGTCCTTACGATATCTCCGAGCAGCTCCCGCGACTCATTGAGACTGTACCAGCGTTCAGGAACCGCCAGCAAAAGAAGTTCATCATCACGCGCGACATATAATACATGAATTTGCTCACTTCCTACTGAAATTGTCGTGCTCGAAGGGCTGGAACTGAAAGTGTCGGGCAGCAAATGGTTTAGTGTAACAAAGGCGCCGCGAGCTGTACACAAAATAGAATGCAGAGATTTATTTTCCGAGCGCGGGTACGTGTACAAGACACCCTGCATCTCGGGCCCCGTTTCCGAGAGTCCGGAGGTCTGTAAATAAATTACTCCGAATGAGTAATCCAGCAGCGCGTCCATGAACTTTTTACTGCGCTCTCGATCAACAAGACGACGTACTCGCGCAGATTGTCTTGGTACACTCGACGGAGCTTCTTCAGTCACTTCTATACCAGCAACTCGCTGGAGTTGCAGCTTAACACTCATCGGCGTGTTTATTTCCCCGAGAAGCTGCTCCAGGTTATCCGCTGACACATCGCAGTTGTTGATACTCCTCAACCAGTCTCCTATTTTAATATTTTTATTTTTAATAGCTTCTCCATCGGGTATGAAACCTGCCACCATCACTCGGACCTTGTCAGAAAAATCTCCGGGAACTATTCCTAAGTAGGCTTCGCACATGGTCGCACGACGACCCAACTTGTGGCGTCTCTCTGGATCCACCCATAGCATCACTTCTTTTATTTCACCTGCCTATTGATTTAAAAATTCAATTTAATCAAACAAAACAATGACATTTAATTACGAAACTCAAAAATCACCTGGTAGTCTTGAAATTTAACTTCTTTACTCCCTTCCTTAGGAGCATTGCCCTCCTGTTTGGCATCAGTACCTTTATAATTTTTATTGCGCTTACTGTACCTTTTGCTTTCGCGCCTCCTGATCAATCGCATAAGCTTACCCGCCCTAGTACTCCGTTTCCTTTTTAATTCCGGCGGCGGGGACTCGGGCTTCTCGGGTTTTTTATTACTCCCAGGAGCCTCGGACAATGATTCAATATAAAATACTTCACCCAAGGGTCCTATATCCAACTCCCACTCGGCATATGAACTAAAATAAATTAAAATATTACCTTTACATCCTCAAAAAGTTAAAAAACAAAAACAACAACAATTTATATACCTGTCACTGCAACTCTCGCTGTCAGAATAATAAGAACCGCTTGAAGATCCGCTGTCACTAGCCCACCATTCGTCATCATCCTCGTGATCTTCCTCCTCATCCTGCTCATCGTCCTCGTCTTCTTCATCAATAGTCGCGGAAGTTCCTTGTCGCTCTTCATATCTCATCGAACTGCTGCCCGCTTCTTGTCTATCCAACCTACTAAATCTATCCATTGTCTTCCCACTTAATTTTATTTGTTTATATTATTTTTTATCTACCTAAGTCAATGTAAATAAACAAAAAAAAAAATGATAGCCAACAAGCACACAAACTTGGCAGTGCAAGACGTAAAATGAACTAAAGCCGCGGAAGATCGAGTGAAAAACCGGTAAGCTAAATAATAATAAAAGAATGCCAGGGGTCAGATGATTACCTGAAACTATACCTGTGTTTTAAAGCCGCGTTTACCAGTGGTGTAGGATTCGGGGGAACGTAGCCGTTTTTTTTTACACCCGACACAATTGTAGAGGGGATTAATGGGCATGTAAAAAGTATATATTATCCACGAGGACTCAACGAACCGCCACCCTCCTCATAAAATATAATCCGGCTCATTTATCAACTAGTTCCGTCTCACTAAATTCTTAAAGTTTAAACAATTACTAAACATATTTTTTTTTATACAAAAACTTCATTTTAGTATCAAAATTCATGCTATTTATTTTTCTCGTCTTTACATTTATGGACGTACATTAAATTCATTAAAAAAAAAAGTTATTAATAATTAATGATAATTAGCTAGTTCTCTTCGGATTCTCAGTAGTAAATTTTTAATTGAATTTACTAGAGAATCGCTGTTAGGTTAAATAATAAATGTATAAATATAAATATATAAATATTAATAAAAATATAAATATATATATATAGGCACTATCGAATAGATTGTTTTAATTTAGAAGCCACGGATTTTATTTCAGTGTGCTGTTTTTTCTTGTGAGGGTCCGGTTGGAAACACTTCCAGAGTCTTAAGGTCTCGTCTCCACCGGCGCTGAGCACAGTCGTTCCGTCTGGCGACATCGCTAGATGCAAAACTCTGCTGGTGTGTCCAGTCAGCTCGGCAACTTTGGTCATTGAGGGATACTTCCATATTGTCAGCTGATTTTGGGCATATCCATGTCCTGATACTATTTCTTTGTAGGTCGTTGACCAGAGTAATGAACATACTTGCGACTTGGTATCAATTGTATTTAAACATGAACCTGAAACCAGAAATTTTTATAACAACAATTTAATTTATTGACATTAAGTTTATTAATAATTGTTATTAAAATAAAATTACCATTGTTACAATTCCAGAAACGAATTGTCCTATCAGCGGTACCACCACCACTGGCTAAAATATTTGTTTGCCAGGGACACCAAGCGAGAGCTTTAACAGCGGCTTGGTGGTGATTGAATGAGTAAAGAGCTTGATCATGAGCGTGATGATGTCCACCGACGACTGACCATATCTGCAGCATGTTATCATTGCCACCACTTGCCAAATATTTACCGTCAGGTGACCACTTGAGACCACAAACTTCCTGGCTATGTCCGTTTACACCTGCTACTATGTGTTCACGTTGTCGTACATCATGATGCACAATCTGTCCGGATCTATAAATTAATAAATTAAAAAAATTATATTTTTATAGAAGATTTTTTTTTTTTAATTTACTAAGTATATATTACCGGCATCCACTAGTAAGAATATGAGAATTCCAAGCCAGAGAACCAACACGTGCTGCATGTCCGTTCATAATACGAACACGTTTCATTTGACTGCAGTCCCAGAGCTCGGTGTTACCAGTAGGCATTCCAACTGCTAGGTATGGACCCTCTTGTATCCAAGCTACTGAGCAAATGAGTTCATTATTTTCTAGTTCAAACAGCTGTTCTATTGTCCCGGTGGCAGCGTTCCAGAGGTAGACGGTCGTGCCGAGAGCGACTGCCAGGATGTTATTTGGAGACCAGTCGACTAAATTTAAGTCTGCAGTAAAAAATAAATTTTTAATAATCAATTTTAATAATGAATAGCAATAAATTTAGAGACTGAAGCTTACAGTAGTCATCAACTATTTCAGGAGCATCAAGAATACGATCCGGAGCCTGTGGGATGTAACGCGTTGATGTTTTAACACTCGCTGGAGTCTTGGATTGACTGTAGACGACTCTCAGAGGGTTTTGGTAGCCCTCTGGTGGAGCTGGCGCTTTATTTTGGTAGGACAACAATCGGTGGTTGCTAATGTCCATGCCAGTCATGTTCTCTATCAGTCTCTGCATCTCTTTTTTTGATGGGCTGGTCTCACTTTTGTCGGCGTCTTGGTCAAATTTGGGCTGTTGGAGCTTGTGGTAGGCCAGGTCAAAGTTTGTCGTTGTTCTCGAAGGTATAAATCTGTCACCACCACTTGGAGTCTTCGGAGTCGTTGCATTACGACCTGTAATTATTCAAAATAAATTTAATACAAATAATTTATTTATTTAGCAATAAAATAATTTGAAAACTTACTCGGTGATTTTTTTCCGCTTTTCGGAGTCTTCTTGCTCCGTATTTCCGTACGTTTCGTTGGTGTCTTGCCAGCGATAACATTCATCATCGAGCTGGTGCTCATGGGCTTCCTCGAGTTGTTTAATGACAAACTCATGCTAAAAAAAATTTTAAAACATCAATTAATAATTAATAAATTAGATATTTTTGTACAGAGAATAAATATATATATATATATATATATATATATATTTTTTTTTTTTTTTTTTTTTTTCATTTACTTGGTGGATGTTTCTAGACATTTTTTCTGCCAACGAGGTACAGGTCCTTTGATTGCGTCGTCCATGCGGGTTATGTTGCTCAATTCTTTTTGAAATCTTAAATGCGACATAATTAACTTATTAATCAATTCTTATTAATGAATAATAATCTCCAAGCAAGTGACAAGCTTATTTTAAAAAATTGAAACACTATTTCAAACTATCGACGCTTTGTAAATTATTTAATTTACAACAAATTTATCACACGATTTAAGTTTTTAATACTTATTTATTTACAAATAAATCAACTACTTTAATTAGCAAGAGTCTTAGCAATTAATCTGTCTTTTAACGATAATTACTAATTTTTTATACTTGGGTTAAATCACATTTATCGAGGTAAAATTTGTTGATTATAAAACATGCGTATGTTATGGCGGCACCATCAAAACTCGAATGATCAAACGACCGTTGGGTTTAAAAAGACAAGTTAATTTATTTTTTCTCTGCGTGGCGGCGCCTCAGTAGCTCTGGATTAGTGTAAAGGAGTAGAGGTAGCAGGTAGCAGACATGAGACATTTTATAAATTTTTAATAAATAAATTGATTAATTAAAATAATTAAATTTTAAAAAATGCGCATACTAATTTTTTATTGATCTAAATACGTATTTATAAATTTTAATTCTAATTACATTTCATTTATTTAGTTAAAAATTTAATTAAATTGTCACTTGTCAGTTACATTCAACGAGTGTGAATATAGCAGAATCAGACAAATTTAAAATCATAAATAAATAGAATAAATAATTTTTAAAAAAATATTTATAAAAAATGCACATATTAATTTCAAAATTTTTTAAATGCGCATTTTTTAATATTTTATTTTATTAATTTATTTGTTTTATTTATTAATAATTTTAAATTTGTTTGATGTCTGCTATATTCACACTCATAGTTAGGAAAGTTATAAATTAGAGTTTGCCGCGGGAATTATTATAAATTAAAATTTTAATAATTTATATAAATATATTTTTATCTAAATTCGCTGTAATAATAAAATTTTGTGATGTGGAGTGAAATCAATGTAATTTTTTACATGGTAATAAATTCGATATAAATTTTTAAATATAAAGTTCGCGGCGTCAGCGCCACTGTGCACGGGAAGAGCCGCCATTTTGAATACGTTAGTTCTTGAGACTAAGTTGCCGCTTAAACACGACCGTTGACTCTAATTGTGATCGTAATTATTTTTTATTATTTTAAAAACTATTTAAAGTGCTTGAATAATTAAATGTGAGTGTCAGTGAGTTAATTAATGTGCTGTGATAGTGAAAATAATTAAAAGTGATAATGACAAGCTGTAAAAAATATTATTTCGAATTATTCTGCTCCGGTGAGTTTTTTTTATTAAATAAAAATTTGCATGTAATTTAATGTCTCAATAATTAAAAATTTATTTATCAATTTAACAAATATTTGAATTTTAAATTCAAAGCTGGAAAATGAAAACAAAATTTTTTTCAATGGCGCGATTTTTAAATTAAATATTTTTATCATTTAATTTTTTTAATAAAAAAATTTATTTATCGACGTCGTCATAAATGAAAAGAATTCACAAATATTTTTATTTAAACGGCGCGAAATTTAAAAACGCTTAGAGTCGATCTTGTACAAGTCGATATGTAATTTCGCAGTCGATACATAGAATTACAAGAATCGATTTAAGTAATAATCGATTAGTAAAAAAAGCAATAGTGTAACTGTTGTCATTGTAGAGCTGTCATTAATCAGCACACAGGTTCGGACTCAAAACAATCTGACAGACTGATTTTAAAATATAATAAAGTATCAAATTTTGATGGCACTGGTCGGTGTCTAAACCCAGAGGGTGGTCGTTTCTGCGCAGCCATTGTATAGATCCCAACTCGGCTCCATTCAGCAGACAATTAATGTCTCGTATAGGTATAGGTATAGATATAAATGTAAATGTGTGTGACGTGCTTAGGTAGTTGATGTGGAGAGTCGTTAGCGGCGTTGGTGACGGTCCTCAGCTCACTGTAGAGTGCGGTGTACAGTGTGCCGACGTCCTCGGTTTGGAGCGGGCTCGAGGGGTTGACCGTCATCATCCTAAGCGCGAGTGTGTATTTTATTATTTTTACATAAGCCCGAATTTACAAACGCAAACAAGTGTGTCGCAAGTGCTCAGTGAAGTGTCGTGATCATAAATTATAATAATTTGATAAATAGTTATTTTAAAAGTTTATCAATTTTAATAATTGATGAATTTGGAGTGAGAAAAGTGATTGACTGGATAAAATAATAATAATAGTAAAGTTGGTAAGCACCTTATCCGACAATTGGTGTGTCGTGTATGGTACGTGGGGACTTTGGATCAGAGAAACGACGGCAGTGGCGGTTGTAATTGACAGGAAAGATGGCGCAAGGTGCAGACGAGGAGTGTTGACCTATTTTGTTGACCCCCGTTGAGTTTTTTGTGAGAATAATCGAGCGTTCTGTCACGCGCCTGGTGATCGAAGCTCCGACGTTGCCCAAGGAGCTTCAATAATTACTCAAGGCCGGTGTAATTTAAATACCCACTGATAATAATAACAATAATAATAATAGAAAAAATTATTTGGTAGATAGCCCAGCTAGCAGCAGGCCAATTGGAAAAGTTTATAAACACTCCGTGTAATTGGAGTGTTTAAATTATCGCAAAAAGTAACGAGAAAAACCGCAGCAATTTTGAAAAAATTCGATATCCGTGGAGCCTTAGCGGGCTCGAGCACGGCTGGAAAGATGGGGAACAATGCCGCGACAGCGAACAAAAAGGTTGACGCTGCCGAGAGTGTCAAGGAGTTTTTGGACGAGGCGAAAGAAGAGTTCGAGGAAAAATGGAAGAAAAATCCTACCAACACCGCTGGGCTAGATGACTTCGAGAGAATCAAGACTCTGGGGACTGGCTCGTTTGGCAGAGTCATGATAGTCCAGCATAAGCCCACTAAAGAGTATTACGCAATGAAGATACTCGACAAACAGAAAGTCGTAAAGTTAAAACAAGTTGAGCATACGTTGAATGAAAAACGCATACTGCAGGCTATAAGTTTTCCGTTTCTCGTGTCGTTACGTTTTCACTTTAAGGATAACTCAAATCTTTATATGGTACTTGAGTATGTACCTGGTGGAGAAATGTTTTCACATTTACGAAAAGTTGGAAGATTTTCCGAGCCACATTCACGTTTTTATGCCGCTCAAATAGTACTTGCTTTCGAGTATTTACATTACCTTGATCTCATTTATCGTGATTTGAAGCCAGAAAATCTGCTTATCGATTCCCAGGGCTATCTAAAAGTCACTGATTTTGGTTTCGCTAAGAGAGTGAAAGGAAGAACGTGGACGCTGTGCGGGACGCCGGAGTACTTGGCGCCCGAAATAATATTGAGCAAGGGCTACAACAAAGCCGTCGATTGGTGGGCGCTTGGAGTTTTAGTCTACGAAATGGCTGCCGGTTACCCGCCATTTTTTGCTGACCAGCCGATTCAAATTTACGAAAAAATAGTCAGTGGCAAAGTGAGATTTCCGTCCCACTTTGGCTACGATTTGAAAGATCTGCTCCGTAATTTACTGCAAGTTGATCTGACCAAGAGGTACGGGAACTTAAAAGCCGGCGTAAACGACATCAAAGGACACAAATGGTTCGCCAGCACTGATTGGATAGCTGTCTTCCAGAAACGCATTGAAGCACCGTTTATTCCAAAATGCAAAGGACCCGGCGACACTAGTAATTTTGATGACTATGAGGAAGAGCCGCTGAGAATCTCAAGCACCGAAAAATGCGCCAAAGAATTTGCTGAATTTTAAATTTATTATTATTGGTATTTTATCATTTTAAAATAATGACAATTTAATCTACTGAATTTAAAGTAAAATAATCAGCTAGTGCTGAATTATTTACTGATGCTGCTGCTGATCGATCGGTACCGCTCGATTACTAAATGTAAAACCGGGTGTTAAAACGTGTACTTTTCATTGCTAATGTCATACATTTTACATTATTACTATTACAATGGTAAATAATTCATTAATAATATAATTAATAATAACAATAACAATAATAATAATCCATGTACGTTATTGTATCGATGATTATTATTTGTTTTTCATACCTGGCCTCCATCATTCCAAGGAGTTATTATCTGGAATCTTTTGCAATCTCTGTGATTCTTCGTTTTGTGTATAATTATAAATAATTAAACGTATCCATTTAAATTTAAAAGAAACTAGTCGTTCTCATAAAACTGAAGAGTTCTCATAAAATAAAACGGATTATGTTATCGAGTAGCCAGCAACTATCATACATTATGGTAGCTTGTGATGCTCATAATTCAGCCAATCTAGAGACATACGGAATTAATAAAATGACGAGAAGTACTAGCATTCAAGTACATCATGCACTTTATTAACTGTAATCACCCTTGTCCAAGTAAACTAAAGTAATTAATAAAATACGAACTCAACAAAACTTAAATCTCAATTTAAATCTCAACTTAAATCTCAACATAAAAAACTTAATCTCAATTATACGTGTCATTAATACAACACCGATGATTTGATTTATTGAGGCACGAGTCCTGTGTTGACACCCAAGATCTTGGTTTTCTTACATTAGTGTTATCAGTTAATTAGTTAAGTGTGACGGAACTTGGTTAGTCGTATGGCGATCACCATTTGATAAACACACAACATGTATAACAAAAACTGACCACACAATAACAAAAAACTCCAATATTGTCATCATCAGTCACCGATTAATCAAGGAAGGAATAACATTTTGAGTTTAAGAAGATCATCAAAGCATCGATGAAGCTGAGTCATTATGCAAGAGCCGTTTTAAAAGGGAGTACGATTGAGACTGGGAGAATTTTACTATTGTGTATGGATGGATGATAAAAAATGAGTATAAATTGTGAGTTTATGCATGGAAACATAAGATAGCAAGAGTGTGATTATGTATCATAATTCCTTTTATTGTTCCTCCGTGTCAAGAGCACAATGACTTGATAACGGAGACTAAAACTAAACGGACCTTGAGTGTATGAGTGTGGATGTGCATGAATATATCAAGTTTTATGACATACGCTGGCTCTCAGCAACAGCTTTTCGCGGTCGTTAATGGCGATCCATTCAAAATGATAAAAATAGCAGTAGAAAAAAAAGGCAGTAATGTGCTAAATAATATATAAATAAAAGTATAAGGTAAAATAATGTTAATTTCACAGTGCGATACTATTTTTATCAGCTTTAGAAGTAATGAAGGATCGCTTTGTCCGTGAAATAAATAAATATTACTACATATAGAATTTAAAAACCCGTTTAACGCGGGCCATTGTTCCATCAATTGAGGAAAAACATCCAGATGCTGACGATATATCGGTTGGGTTAATATAAATATGAATGATGAAAACATTTATGGCGCATGTATACATATATATGATATCATCTGGATATTATTTCTCGGGCAGTTAGGTTTATCGTCCTCGTGTCGGCGTAACTGCATATAATATACGCGTACTGTAACGCACTGTACCAGTGTACGTAGCCAGGCAATCTTAAATAATAAAATAAAAGTCTCGACATGACTGTTAATACGAGAGTACATACATTATGAATTACATGTGAGTGTGTTATGTGAATGAGCATAATATATTAAATCATCATATTGCACTAGACGGGAGTATGACATTACGAGAAATTCTCAAGTATTGTATATTATATATTCTAGCATAGAGGAAATAATTTCACGTTTTAGATTACATATATTTATATTCAAATCTATTCTAGAATATATATATATATATATATATATAAATATATGTATGTATGCATTCTCCTCCCTACCTCAAGAGCCATTCACAGCTCTCATTACTACTACTGTCTCTCTTTTTTCCCAATTAAAATAAAAACACCAACAGCAACAAGAACAAAAACAAAAACAAAAAGACGTACAATCTCGTGCTATCCTTATCATGTTCACCCCTTGGTTAGTTTTAAAAACCAGTAGGTTTCGCGCTCGACAAATGTCTTGGCACTCATTGTACATACTATTTAGAAATATCTGGTAATTCTGTTATTTTTAGATGAGCCATATATATAAATATATATCTACATATATATATATATATATATATATATATATATATATATATATATATATATATATATATATATATATATATATATATTATTTTGTTAGTGCTCGGTCGCAGTATTTTAAAATTATAAAATATTAAAATATGTCTGTGCACGTAATATCAATCGTAATGAACCCACGTATACAATATACGCTCATATTTAGTACGTATACATTTACACATACATATACACATATATACATGATAAAACATATACAGTGCACACATTAATAACAAAGTCATATAAAATTTTTAAGTCTGATAAAGAAGCTGGGATGTGCCCGTTGGCGGTTTGATTTTAAAAATTTAAACTTTCCGTGCGTGAAATAAATGCGAAATGCCAAGCACTTGCTGTTGTTCTTTAATAACATATTTTATATAATATTTATTAACATAAAAGTTGCGATACATCGTTTACATTTAATTAATTATCTCAGTTTGATAGTCAGCAAGTGCCGCCGTCTAACTAATTGCTCGTTATTATCATGACTAGACTATTTTGCAGATGTTTTTGTATAGTATATAATCATGTGGCTTTATACCTGATATTTATTTAGCGATTCAAGGACAATATTTTATTAAACATTTTTTTTTCTGCATGAAACCCGTCGGACAAAATAAAACAATGTTGAAGCTTCCGCTTAATTCGCGGGTACTCAAAATTAAAACCGATCTGCTGATAGTTTTATCGACACCATCTCAATTATAATTATCATTGTTACTGCTGTTATTATATATCACTAGCTACTGCTTCTATTTAAATACTTGATCTACTATTACCATAATTATTATTAATATGCGAATTAAAAAGAATATCTTAATAACATTATCGTTACGCGTTCAAATGCACCTCAAAAATCTTTTAAACAGCTAGTGGATTAGCGGTTTAATTATAGAAATCTAGATCAATTTAACATAAACCATCTGACACTAATAAAACTCGTTATAAATATATATATATTTTATTTAAGTTTTATCAATTTACAAATCATTTTTCTATAAACGCAAATTGTATTCGTAGACTAAAATTAAAAATACAAAATTAGTACTTTCATTTCTTTTCTTTTTACTAAAAATAATTATCACAAAAAAAAAAAAATTTATAAGTAGCAGTAGCCAGTCTCGAAATTTTGTAAATACGATTATAAATATATTAATTAAATAATAATAATTATTATGAACAAGAAATGGTGAAACTATTGTCCGTCTAGCTCATGAAGTATTTTAAAATTAAAAAAAAACCGCTTATATTTATTAATACACAGAGAAAATCCCCTTTTCTTCAATGAATGTTTGTCTCAGTATTTTTTTAGTTTTCATTTGTCGTAATCCCTATCGTCATGCTCGAGGACGATACATCCCGACCGTATTACGCTATTGTACATTGTTTCTGTGTTTTATATACATTACACACACATACTTATATATATACACACAAAACACACACACACACACACATACACACACCTCGTCGCGACTGGTTTAAATTTAGATTCTCTTCATGCTATTCAGCAGTATTGCTACACATAAAAAATAAAATAAAGTAATAAATAAATAAATCAATGAATTGAAAATATAAATAAATATATATTCTCAATGTAAACACGAATGTATATTCCATTCACTTGGTAATTGTCTATGGTTTTTAATTTATTAATAAAAAATATAAAATTCATTATTTTAGAATTTTTTTATCATATGTCCGAGTTTTAAATAAATGGTTAAAATTTGACCAAGTGACTGGAACATTCGATGTTATTTTGTCTATTTATTAACTATGAAATAAAAATCTGGAGGTAATAAATATAAAAATAATAATAATAAAAAACAATTAATGTTTACGTAATATCGAGGCGTATTGTCTGCGTGTATAAACCATTTTGTTAATTTATCCGGAGCCCAGATTGCAGATAAACTGTAGCCTTTACACTCAAAAGTATTTTGACATTGAAAAAATTTTGATTATCTCCCAATTTGTTTTAGTATTTTTCTGGGCGTGTGTAGCAAAGAGAGAAACTTAAATAAAGTTGCTGATTAAAAATAAAGTAAATAAACAAATATAATTATACGATTGGAATGAAAAAAAAGATTAATGGATAAATGAAATCATAAATAATTTGAAAATATAAATTATTTATTTATTGTAATCATGAGATCTTTGTAAATCTAAGTTTTAACGTATTTATTATTATAAAGATTTGTGTAAGTGAGTAAATAATATTTAATTGTGAATAATCCGATCATTCTATTCGATAATAATAATTATATTTCATTTACAATTATTATTATTATTATGATTATAACGATAATAATAACGACCGTGAAATATTGAGGATTGTGTCTGTATTGGGTGAAAATGTTGATAGTGTAGCGACCGAGAGCGATAAATTGAGACCGAGTGAGAGATAATATATATAAATTTATGTAATGAAAGAGAGATAAAATAATATAAAAGAATATGATGTATCGTGGTACTGCAATAATCTGGTTTCTAAAAGTGTTTTCCATCGACCCGGGTAATTTAATTATCCATGCTGGTGTGTTCTTCCAACGACTGTTCAATCGATAGAAGAGCCGTGCCAGATATATATACATATATATTTATATATTTCGGGCAAGTCAAGTAAACAAGCCTCTTTTAAAAAATTATAAATAACTCAAATGAATTTACTGAAAAAAGAAATATTTAAATATTAAAAACGATCTGACGTAGCATCTTACTCCAACTATACAGAAAGATTTTTTTTTTCTTACACAAATTTATTTTATGTCTCACTAAATAACAACACTTGCTATTAATAAATAATGTTACTGTGCAATTACCAAAATCATCATTTATTTAATAATTGTCTCTAATTAATTAATTGCTAGCGTGATGTGAATATACTTTTATATTTTTCATTATTATTATTATTTATATTTCTTAATGATTGGAGCAGGCATTTATACTGTAAAAAATTCGGAGTGATTTCGGAGTAATCTGGATTTTATTTAAATCCATATTTACTCCAATTCGGAATTTCAGTAATTAAATAAACTCTTTTTAGTTGTAAATTTTACTCCGATGGAGTTTTTAAAATTAAATTAAATTCCCTTTTGTAGTAAATTTAACTCCGAGATTAAATAAATAGTCATCTGCTTCGAGTTTACTCCGGATTTACTCTGCTAATTTTTTACCGTATACTATAAAAAATAAAAAAAAAAAACAGCCGTGAGGTTTACATGTACAATTAAATTTGTGACCCAAGTGTGATGTGATTTTAAATGACAGAGAAAAAGGTCAAAGCTAAAGGAATAAGGAAGTTTAATAAAAAATAAATATCTTGTATAAGTATTTTTCCGGTAGTGGGTACAGTAATATAATAAAAATATAAGGACAGCTCCCTTGGGACTGAATCCAGTTGGAAAATTTTTTTATATGAGCGAGAAAGCATCGGGATTGACGGTACGGGTATTAAGATATCTAGAGAGGGAATCAGGATAACTGAGAAAACTGGTAGGAGGTAGGAGGGTTTATTACGGCACAAGGCTATCAATACTTGGATTGAGGCTCTATGTACTCTGAATATATATAAAAAAAAAATTTCCGTATTTCATTATTCAATATTCATTCCGTTATAATATTTTAATGTAATAAGTACTGCATATATATGTCTTTTGTCATAAAATTATTATTATATATTATTGCATAATAAATTTGACCCTGACGAAAGACATTTATAAGACAATTTCATAAATCTTGGCATGAAAATTTTCATTTTCTTTTCCGCTAAATAAAAATTTATCTATCGTAAGCGCGGGTAATTTTTATTATTTTTCAAGGTCAAATTCTCATTTGAATTTTTAAATTTTTTTGCGGCATATTAGGTTACTATTCAAGTAATTCGAGGCATATTCAATAACATAAACATATACCTATATCTCAATCCATATCGTTATTAAATAATATATTAAATGAATACTAATTATTATTGTTACTGTCAACAGTTAATTTTTAAATAATTAACGCTAATTAAATTAATTATCGTGGGAATAATTTATTGGAGTACATTTTAATGACATGCCAGTTGTAATTAAAAGATATTTATTTTCTTTTATTTACGAAGGAGAGCTTATCAAGTATGTATAGATATACACCTGTGTAAAAATAATATTGCCAGATGTCAAACACGCGCTGCGTTAGATAAAATATATCATGCATTAGTTAATCGATTGACGTTATATTAGTTTCTTTATTTTAAACATCAACATCAGTATGACGTCACGGCAGCAAAATAAAATGTTAGCATTGAATTGTGTGTTGACTTGTTACGCAAATAATCATAGAGATAAATTATCATTCGATATCATAATATAGAGTATAAAGAAAAATATATACATATATACGAATACAATTAAAAATATTTAGTTTAATTTCGTAAAATCAGATAATTAAAGGCTCATCTCATGTTGTACATGATTAAAACCGGGATCAATTAACTAAATTTGCTCAGATAATTACAACATGAGTGATTATTTAAATTATTATAATAATAAACATTTTTATTGTATAGTTCAAATTAAGCACACTGTCCATTTTATATCTCGATGCTTACTGACAGATTTAATTGTACAGTTAATAGTTCTGCGAGCTCCAATCATTAATTATCATCCTGATTACTCGGTAACATTTTAAATTATAAAGAGATTTCATTTTTTCTCCAGCTCTTTGAAGGAATTTGATCTTTAATTATCACTATAAATGAACATTTGATTTATTTTAGTCCTGATAAATGATGTGATTGGGTAAAAAAGTTTGGCAAAAGTGAGACATTGAATAATTTTTAAATAAACGGGTTAAAGATTGAAAGAAAAAGAGACGAATTACAAATTGTCAGCACGTGCATGACATTTGGATGTTACCAGGGCACATTTGTGTAGTCCAATGAGACTAAATTATCTGTCCTACTCTCAATTACCGACATACAAACATGGGATATTAATAAATTTACAATGTTTGTGTACAAAAAAATTTTGAATATCCAATAATTTACAACTTGCAAATTTATTGTACATGTGTGCAATAAATGTTGTTATTACACGTCAAAATTTTAAAAAACAAATATATATATATATATATATATATATTATTTGTACCAAATGTAGTATTGAAATATTACTGATTAGCCGACGTCTAATAATTTTTTGATTTTTTTTTTAAATTATAAATTATAAAAAAAAAATATTTGAAAAAATTGCACTTATAGTTTTTTTAATTTTCTAAATGTGCATATTTTTAGTTTATTTTTTTTTTTTTAATTATAATTGATGTTAAAAAAAATCCATAAATTGTTGATTGTCTGTCAGTTTCACGATCATGTATTGAACAGAGTATGTTAGGTTCTGATGGTAAATTGTGAGAATAAAAAATTAGGAATCGCAAGTATGTGACACTTGATTGTCTGTTTATATTTATTTATTATTTTAATTGATGAACATTGTGATGTGTTTATTGTGTCAGTGTAAATTGAATAAATTTTTCATTTAATAATTTATTATGATGATTAATATAAGTGTAATAAAATAAATAACTTGGCAGGACTTTTATTATTAAATAATAAAATGTTATTAGCACGCAAGTTCATTAACTTTATATTGAGTCAGATTTTAAAAAAACGGTTTATTTTTTTTTATGTTAAAGATTAAATGAATTATTGAATGTAGTGTTGCATTTAATGCACATTGATTTATTTTAGTTTGCATATTGAAAATAATTTGTAAATTTTTTTTGTTTTTATTTGTTACTTTTAAGTTTTTAAATGTGATTGTAAAGTGTGGAATTGATCGTGAGAATATATTATATGATTGTTATTGTTTAAAAAAAAAATTATTATTATAATTATTGTAAAAGAATCTCTGTGTTAGTGTGAATTATGTGCGAATGATAAAATTATAATAAACAAAAATATATGTTGATGTGAGTGGAGAAGATGCGCGTCGGTCGTGAGAATCTCGAAAAAAAAAAAAATATAATAATAATAATAAAATAAAATTTTTAATAATTTTTATCAACTCGATAATTAATGAGTGGAAAAATAATAATTAATTTATCAAAGGCTTGATGTATGTTTAAATTTTTTGCCGAAAGAGTTGGAACAATTAAAAATTACAAAACAAAAAATAAAAATAAGTAAAAGGAAAAAAATATAAAAAAATGATTATACAAATTTAACCACGCATCGAAGCATTATTAATTCGGTCGTGTCGCCTTGTGATTATGTTTGTCAAATTTAGATTATTATTCGCTATAAATATATAAATATAAATAAAAATAAAAATATATATAAATATATAAATATATGTAGGTGTTAAAAAAGGAAGAAGATGATGATTAAATAAATAATAAAATAATAAATATTTAAAAAATAATAAATAAATATAAAACTATGTATTATTTGATCTAGTAAGAATCATTTATGGAGAAGTAAATTTACCAATCTCATTTTTTGTAAATATTATAATTTAAATAAAATCCTATTGTAAAGATTGTATGTCTTGGATGTTATTATGTTACATTATATTTATGTTTTTAAATTTTACCTCCCTTTAGTATTAATTTTAGTATGACTTTAATGATAATTGTTAATAAATGAGCCGAAAAAAAATAGTTTTCGTTATTTAGTTGGGAATTTATGTATCAAGTTTGTAATTAATTTAAGCAAGGGTTGGGTCAAATAGGGACGCTAAAGCAAAACTTTTTCGATCTTGAATTCGCTAAATTGTGTAAATTTTTTATTCTATTAAAAGTTAATGCGACGAGTTTTTGATTGCTATTAAAAAAATAACTTTTTAAATTTCAGACGAAATGAGACACTGTTAGAAAAATAATAATTTTGATATTTTGAAAAAAAAATAGAGTGAAAGCTTGAAAAAATAAATTAGGAAGAGTTGAAACATTGCTGTAGAAAAAAAATAATAGAAGTGATAAATTACAATTTCAAATTATTTTGAAAATAAGAAATTGTTGTTCTGTAAACTTTTGGGTATCCCATTTAGCTCTACTCTCCCCTATATAAAAACAAATTTAATGAATAAAGTGATTTATTGACCATTTTCCCAGCTCATAATATCACAAAATGCGAAAATATATTTTTCGGGTGACGGAATCTCACTTGATAAAATGCGCTGTCGATAAATCGCCTGATAAAATACTTTTTTGCTAGTAATTCCTGATTTAAAAATTCTAATTATCTGGAAAAAATTCCAATTAATAAATAAGATTTCTGTATTTTTATTGGAATTTTCCAATCAAAATTATAAAGCCGCTCCGTTAAAAATAACTTATAAAAGTTTGTATTATGCATTAATTTTATTTTCAGCCCTACTTTTATTACACTGATAACAAACTACGCAGACTCTCAAATAGCCTTTTTGACCCGACATTAATTCTCATTAATAACTTTTTTTTTCTCACAAAATTAAATCAAAACCTTCAGATAAATAGTTCACATAAAACAAGACTCATTTTAATCCCTACATTTCTCATTAAATATCAAATATAAATAGCCAATATCACAATATTGACGTAAAAAATGAATCATCAAGTAAATAAACATTTATATACGCACATGAGTTATCTTTTATCATTTCGAAAAAAATAAAATCTTGCACAACGTATTATTGAACTTGACAATGCGTACTTAGTCATAAATTTTAATCGATCACTTTATACTCAGTCTTGTGTAATATATAATTGTCAGTGTAATATATATTTAAATGATAACGCTCTCAGAGTTTAACGACAAAATCATTGACCGATCTGTAAGCGTAATCGTAATTTTTTTTATCAATAAAAAGACTAGACTTGTGTCGCTTAGATATATTAAATAAATATATAAGCCGAGAAGGTATATCACAATGTACGTATATAATATGTCCATGATAAATCATGCATTATTCATTTTTTATTAACTTTTTTTTTTTTTAATATATCTACACAAGTTTAATGTTGATTTAATCATTCATTCATTCATCTTTTTTTCTTTTTCGGGCTTGGATAAAATTTAGAAAAAGCTCCATAAATCACCGTTCGGTTGAGAGTATATTCAATAGATGCTTTTTCATTATTGATATCAGTTTAAAAAAAAAGAAAATAATAATAATAATAAATAAATAAATAAGTGATAATAAAAAGGGAAACGATGAATATTTATGCGTGGGGGGTCGATTGTTTGTACGAGATGACGTTATCGAGTCATTATTATGTTGGCATTAATTGCATGATGTTGATAGAGACTCGAGGGGACTCAAATTGGTTATTGGCTAAGATTGAACACCAGCAGCTAATAATAAGAAAAGTGGTGTGGTTCTACTACAAATAGGTAGAAATATAGAAGGATATGAGCGCTGTTTGGTGTCATCTCTCATCTTGGATCTTGGTTTTACTTCTTTCTCATCTCTACTCGTTTGCTGTTAACTGCTATGAAATATATATATCCTTGTCACTAGGAATATATTATCTGGCTTCTCTTGCTCTCTACTCTCATCTCCCCGTTTCCTCTCTTGTGGATTAACTCTCGAGTAACTTGTAAGCCTCCGGCTATTCGTGATTATCTTTCGTCCCTTTTGATTAACTATCTGGAACATCGAAGCCTCGTGTAAGTATTTGTATATACAAACTTTTTATCATCTTCTCGTGTGTTAGTTGCAAGATCATGGATTATCTTTGTTGTTTTTATCTCGGAAATTATTTATTATTTATTTTTAATATGGGATCACAATAGGATCTTTTTTTTAAATTCGATGAATAAAATAACCATAAAATACAATTGTATTGTTATTTATTACAGTAAATATTTCAATTATTTCGTAATAGTTATTTTTAAATTAATTATTAGTAATTAATTTAAGTTAAAAAATTACTGAACTAAATTATTTTGATAAAAAAAAAACAAATGGGGGCAAATTTGGTTTTTAAAAAAAAATTTTTCGGAGACAGGATGCCCTAAAATGATAAAGTTAAAAAATTAGCAAAATAAAGTAGGTGATTTTGCTTAGAAGGCCTTCGAAATAAATATTAATATTAAAAATAAATTTAGACAATAAAAAGACCATAAATCCATCAACTCACCTAACCGCAATCAGTGTGATAAGTGAACGGAACTATCATTGCTACGATCTGAATGTGGTATTTGTGATTTCCGTTCACGTCTTATCTACCTCAATATCTGGGCTCTGCTACGTCATTGTGCAAATTTCAATTACGCTTGACGCTGAGCCAATCAATTAATCATCCCAAATAGGACATTTACAAGGACAACTTTCTTCCCTTCCTTATTAGTCTTTCGGAATAAATACTTTTTTATCAGACTGCCCGTAATAGAATACTTGTAAGATCACTCGGATGTCTGTCGATAATTTTCGATAAAAGTTTAATACTTGACATTATAAAACAGTCTACGAAAACAAATTTTTTTTTGTTAATTAATATTGGGATTTATTTTAAATAAAAAAAAATACTCATTAAAATTACATCTTACATCAATAGGTTCTCTTTACCATAAACTTTTAATGACTCAACTAGTTAAAAAATTCGATAGAAGCTTACCAGTATACCCCCTTTGATCTTCACTACACCAAAAAAAAAAAATCCTTTAACTTCAGTCGACATGTCGGGTAAATTTTGAAGAAAAATTGCTCTGAAAAAAAAATTTATCACACAGAATTTCATATTTATTAGTATTTTACCAACGTATATTTACTGTCAATATTTCATACAGAATTTATTACATATAAATACTGGTTTAGTAAATAAATATAAAATTTAATTTGAACGCAGTCCAAACAAACGTTTATTAAATAAAAAAAAAATTTCATTAACACACAAATTTAAGGTGGACATTTTATTTTTTATTTGACCATGTAGAAAAATTACTACCCAATGTCAGTACTTTTTTTTTTATTGTATAACTATACGATAATAAAGATCTCTATTAAGGTGAATTTACCGGTAATAAACAACAACTGAGTAATTAATATCATTGGAAGTGCGTAGGCTAGTAGATCGACGACATCCAACCGAGATGATTTGCGGGATTGAGAAGACCGATTATCTATTATTAATAATTGTATTACTAATGGGTTTATATGTTTCTGACTAATTCTAGTTATGGATAAAGGGTTTATTGTTACGGATTATATTCAATGATCAATTCTATTTAGATACTTAGTCTGTTAAGCCGAAACTATACATGTTTTGATTATACAGCACAACAACAAATTTGCATTCCATCTTTCAATTAAAATCACACACACACAACACACACATACATTTATATTTAATCATAACAACAACCAGACAACAGTCGCTCGTTTTTCATTACAAAAGTTATTTATTTACTTTTTCGAGTCTTTTATAGCCCATTAATATATTTAAAGTTATTCAATTTATTATTTTTCCATCGTGTACTTTGACGCAACGCTCGTAAATAAATAGGTCAAGGTAAAAAACATTTTGAGATCACGGTGGCATTTATTCAATCCGATGGTTCGGCTCTACGGTCTAAGTACCACGGGTTTCAAAGGATTTATCTATCAGAGGGATAAGTTTATAAATTTATTCCAGCAGATACTTTTCAAATCAGCTCCTCAGACGATGAATCCAAAATTTTTTGTTGTTATTTATTGTGCGTATTATTATTATTTCAGTCGTAATTGGGAGTTCGAAGCAAACTTGTAGATAAATATTTAAAAAGTTGTATCAATAACGAGTATATTAGTTTATATTTTATTTCAAGGATACTTAATCAATTTTCCTTGAGTTCTTTCCATCTTATAATTCAATAAAATTTCCTTCCGTTATTTTTTCCATCAAGTAAATTTGTTTGCTGAAGTTGTTGGAAAATTTGATTTGCTACCAAGTGATTTTTTTTATTCTTATATATTATTAAATATATATTTTATTTAGTTAATTTGATAAGATAAAAAAGGTAACGAAGAAAAAACAAATAAAATAAAGCTAAAGGAAATTTTCTTGTAATATTTTTTTTTCTTTTTATAAAAGATTTGATTTATTTGAAAACTAAGAGAGCAAATGTAGGATAAAATAAAAAGCGCGGAGACTCAGAAAAATAACTATAGGCGTGAGAAAATTCGCGTCATCCATGAGTTTACTTAGTCTTTCAAATAGTTATTGATAAAAAATAAAAACAAAAATAGAAAAAAAAAGATATTCCTGGAATTAAATTTTCTTGATTTCATTACTCGGATCTTTCCCGCTCTCATTTTCCGTGGCTTTACCTTTATGCGTCTAAACAAGCTTTTTATACTTTCCAGTCCAATAAAAATTCAACTGACAATTCAATTGCGCTTCTTCTTTTCTCAGTGCATTTGTATTTTTCCTTTTGCTTTATTTTATTTCACTCTACTTTATTTTACTTTTCTCTATTCTATTTCTCGATGATGTAGACCGTTGAATAAAAAAAAAACACTTTTTCGCCGCAAATAAACATATAAAAATAAACGTAATTGTTATTTTGAATGAATTTCAATTTATTCAGCGGATAAAGATGGATGTTTGAATTTTCAACTTCCTGTTTGTCCGTTTTGAGGTCCTAGGAAGCTATTCTGACTATTTACAGATGAACGTCCGTGTCGATATCTTTTGGAATAACGCTAGCACATAAAAGTGGAGAAAAAGGAGCTCGAAAACGGCAAGAAGTTTTTGGGCTGGCTCACAGGGCCAACCGATGCCCAGATTTTTTTATTCAAACTTTTGTCCTTTAGACTCAGTGCTCGTGCCAGTTTGATATCCCACTCAGTTCATATGTGTAATCGATAAATGACAGTAGCCAGAGAGCTCTCGCCATCAAAATAAAAAAGTGTGAGGACGATTGTTACTAAACCCAAAGTCAAAAAGAACATTATAATACTTACCAACATTAATATGTTCCTTTGCCAGTAATGTATGCCAAAAAATGGTTTTTTCATTTTCTTTGTTTCCGCTATCTTTGACTAAATTTTTTGTGTACGTGAAAATGGGTCAGTCTATTTAGAATTTTAAAATTACTTTTTTCTCTTATAATTATTAATGTGCGTCAAAAATATTTAATAAGCAGTCCGAAATCGTCGATTGTATAAAATATTCCGTCGTTAAAGTAATTAGTATTTTTTTCAAGAGTTATATATTTTTCCCCTATGAAATAGGTACAGTTAAATAAAAACGCACCCTCTGTGACTATTGATTTTCTCCAGTACGAGTAAAAACTGGTTAAAATTATCACCAGCCAATTTATTATTTAGATAAATTTTTTTAATTTTTATTTATTACATTACCCCATTTCCATAATGAGTAATTGGGTCTTGAGTTGTATTATAAAATTACAAGCTATCTTGAGTAAAGCCTCGAGACTCCAAAAGTATTGAAAAACTCCTCATCAAAAATAGCCTTTTTATTGAGATACTTAACGGATCATAACTATCTAAAAATAATCCATTTGATTGTCATATTAAATCTACACGGAAAAAAATAGGTGCTGCAACAGGATTTTGTCCTGTTACTCTCACAGGACGTGTCCTGTTGCTGCGAAATCTATTGTGTTAGTAAAATTTGAAAATAAAAAAAAAAAACGTCTATTGATAATGCCGTAAATACTTTAAAAAAAAAAAAATAATTCTTTAGATGGAATTTTCCGTCATAGAGATAACACAAAGTGTAGTGAGAAAAATTTAACCTTTGGTTATCTGAGTATTTCTTGTCATTTTTGACGCTTAACCAAAGACTGCAGCTCGTATATCTACCGCTAGTGGTTCTTGTAAATTTATAGTTTATCGTGGTAGCGCAAAAAGCTCTTGTTCTACTCTACTCGTATTTCTTTTAAGTAGAAATACAACGCCTTGTCGCGGCAGACGGCTTTCATTCAACAAATGGATCTCTTCCTTTCGTCTATCTCTCATTTAGATATTTTTTTATTTTTTATATTTTGTTATTTCTTGAGGACATTATTGTCTGCAAGTTATCCCATTCAGGAGCTACGAGCTTTCTGAATTCAACTACGCTTTAATTCAAAATATATATAAATATCTATATATATTTCTCAGCTGCACAATCGCCAGGTTTCAACAATTGCCGAGTCGCACAATAATTTTCGACGGCACTTCATACAATTGATGAAACTGCGACGGAGAATGATATTAAAATTAAAATATCTTGTAATTAAATAGAATACAAAAATTAACACCTCAGTAATAATGATGACACCATATTCGAAATTTTCGTCTACTAACAAAGCTCGAGGATTTTATTATTTACAATTTAATAAAAAATTTTCTGAAATTTAAAAAGTACGAAATGGAGAAACACGAAAGGAAGTAAAAATAAAAATAGCATTTGGAATTCTAAGATGGAACTATTTCTAACTCGCTATGCAGTTGATGT
This sequence comes from Microplitis demolitor, assembly GCF_026212275.2. NCBI lineage: Eukaryota > Metazoa > Arthropoda > Insecta > Hymenoptera > Braconidae > Microplitis > Microplitis demolitor. The sequence goes on along the minus strand of NC_068551.1, from coordinate 19,847,254 downwards.
GACTTTTCTCAATTTGCAGTGTACTATATAGTTGGACTAGTGTACATAGAAACAGAAATGAAACTTTAGTAAGTAAAGAGAGTCAGGAAACAAGTTATACGTGGTCACGTAGTTTAGTTTAAAGTACACACAAAAAAGTACTTGTAGGACTATCGTATCGTTACAAAACTCTTGTATTCGTTCTAAAAAATTTTTTAGTCTTTCTAAAAATTTTTTTAAAAATTTATTTTCCATAAAAAATCAACTTGCACACGGAAAAAATAAAATTCCACATCAAATGGAAAAAATTTGAAAAACTACAGTTTCAAATAATAACATTAGAATTTTACTAGACCGTCCGGCGAAAAATATAAATTTTACACGTGAAATTTATTACTGAAAATTCCATTTAATAAAATTATTATTTGAAACTGTAATTCTTCCAAAATTTTTTTCAATTTTTTCCATTTTTTAATTCAAAACGCCGCGTTACTGTATAAAGTTACTATTTCTTTTTCTTTTTTTTGCGTGTCTTTATAAATGCACGATTGTGAGCTTATAGTCTATGGAGTATACTTATTATTATTATTATATAGAGTTGACATATTCCTGAGAACGTAACTAATTTATTTAATTCGTCTTGTGCAATCTTCTTGCGATGCTCAGGAGCTTATGTCGTGCGGGAGGCAAAGTAGACTTGGACAATCTTATGCAAATGCGCTTAAGTCTCCGCTGGCAAGTGAATACCGTGTGGTTGAATTGGGTGTATACATCCATCCATCTACAACTAAAGTAAAGTAAAGTGGGGCTGAGTAAGAGTGAAGAGAGCTAAGGAAGATAAAATGATACATGTATTCCAACAAGATACAGTAGAGGTACAATGTCAACGTCATTCTATTTTCTTTATCTAAAAGCGAACATTTTAGCATCAGTGACTGCTGATGCTGGTTGTTTAAATCTACTTAGCTTTAAATTTACAAGTCTACTGCTTCTTGACCCACTTTGACATTGTCATAAAAATATAAAATTTATATGCAGCTAATAAAAGTTACGATAAAGAAGTAAAGAGAAAATATAAATAAATAAAGCAGATTATTGTTGCTTTTTACAAGATTCTCTTTTTATTTTGTTGCACTTAACTTTACAACTTGTGAAGTATATATGCACATATATTTGTACGTCTTTCTTAGAAAATAGTCTATCTCCTTTTTTCTAATAAGCTAATTCTCCAATTAAGCCACTTCCTACAATGAGATGAACGAGGCCAATATCTGTCAGTCGCACTGCACTCGCTGGTATAGGGGAGACCGGGGCATAGCGGCCCACTTAAGCGAGTTATTATTTCTAGCTACTATTGATCATCTAAAAAATTTTCTTGTGCCTTATCTTGAGGGAATATATGATAATTTGGTCAAAACCCACAAAAAAAAAATTTTTTTTTTCTGGGGCACAACGGCCCACTTCTGGAGAATAATTAAAAAAAAAAAATATTACCAAAAATTTTTTTCTTTTTTAATATTATTCATTTATTCTAATTTAAAAAAAAAACATTTTGAAATGATAGTTATTATTTTTTAACTTCCCCCACCCCTTTTCACTTTCTTTGTTTAGAAAAAAATTAAATTACAAAGATTTTCTATTTGAAACTCAGAAAAAATTTTAATTCCGTACGATGTAAATTTAAAAGTACCGCCAAACGATTGGTTGATGACATCAACGGTCGGTAAAGTTTTTGAAACAGTCGCTAAGTGGCGTTGTAAATGTTGAAAATAAATATGGAGTTGTACATCATATGACTATATTTGTGTTGGAGGTTCACTACAGTTCGGCGGTAAATTTTACAATTTTAATTTTACTTCTCATATTTTCTAAAATAAAAAATGGTGCGCAATTATAAATCAAAAAATACTCATATGTCATGGAATGAATTGGCTATGGCAAAAGCTATCGAAGCAGTTAACCAAGGAGAGATGGGATATCTTGCTGCTTCAAAAGCGTTTGGAGTACCAAAAACCACTCTGAGACGCCGATCCAATTTTTATAAATTAAACAATGATATAGAGTTTGTATCATCGAAAGGTATTGAGAATCTAAAACAATTATTTTATTAATACACAGTAAAAAATTTTGCATCAATGCGTCAAAAAATTTTTATGCTAAATATTTAACATAAAAATTTTTAACACAAAATTCTTTGATGAGAATTAATTTAGCACATATTTTATAATTTTAAGAATTTTTTTAACAAATAAATTGTCAAAAAAAAAAAAAAATGAGAAAAGAAAATTGACATTTAGAAAATAAAAAAAATAAAAAATCCAATTTTTTAGGAATAATTTTTTGGAGTAAATTAATTTATTAAAAAAAATTAAAAAATTGTCAAGCGACTGCTAACTTTAATGGATTAATTTTTTGACGCAATAATAACGTAAAATTTTTTACTGTGTAATTTAATCGAAGAAAATAATTATAAACTAAAATTTTTATTGTAGGGCTACCCAGAAAGTTTACTCCAGTTTTTAGTCCTGTGCAAGAATCCGAACTTGTCAGTTATTTAAAAGATTTAGAAAGTCGATTATTTGGATTATCAAGCTTCGAGGTGAGAATCCTCGCTTATCAGCTCGCTGAAAAAAATCAAATTAAACATCCATTTGTAAATGGAGTAGCTGGAGAAGATTGGCTGCAAGGATTTTTGAAACGTAACCCCACCTTATCGTTACGCAAACCTGAAAGCACATCAGCAGCACGGGCAGCTGGTTTCAATCGGATTGTCATTCAAAATTTTTTTAACTTACTAAAACAGATTATGGAAAAATACAATCTACTTCCTCATCGTATTTTTAACGTAGATGAAACTGGCTGTAGTAGTGTCCCAAAAACTCACGGGAAAATCATTGTTGAGAAAGGAAAAAAACAAGTTGGAATTTTAACGTCAGCTGAGCGAGGTAAAAATGTGACAATGGAGCTTTGTGTTTCAGCTTCAGGACAATTTTTACCACCATTGTTCATTTTTCCTCGTAAGCGTATGAAACCCAACTTGTTGAATAATACAATCCCAGGAAGTTGGGGGCTTTGTCATTCCAGTGGCTGGATGCAACATGATCTCTTCTTGCAGTGGTTCCAATGGTTTGTTGACCAGGTTAAGCCAACTTCTGAAGATCCAGTGCTGCTGATTTTGGATGGGCATACGACACACACTAACAATTTAGATGTGATTGACTACGCTCGTGATCATCACGTTGTAATTCTTTGCTTGCCACCTCATTGCACTCACCGTTTACAACCATTGGATGTCAGTGTAATGAAACCAATATCTTCTTATTATGAGCAAGAAGTAAAAAAATGGTTATCAGAGCACCCAGGAAGAGTCGTCACGCCTGAAGTTCTGCCAATGCTGTTCAGTAATGCATTAAATAAAGCAGCAAAGCCTGAAACTATAATAAATGGTTTCCGAAAAACTGGAATTTACCCAATGAATCCAGATATTTTTGACTCAAAAGATTTTGCTCCTGCCGACACTACCAATAGCAACAAACCACCTGAAGAACAATCACTAGAAAATCTGACCCAAAGTCTGAGTGATTTGTGCAAGACAGATTTTATTGAAGGACCTGAACCCGAGCAACAACCTGAACAGCAGCAACTTGAGCAACAAGAGCTTAGACAGCAAGAGCCAGAAAAACCTGAACTGCAACAACAACTTGAAGAGCCAGTAATTATTCCAATTGCCTCCACCTCCACTGGTAAACCATCGTTGAGGCCCCCATCTAGGTACTTTAGACCACAAATTATTGACGAAAGCTCCGATGAAGAGATGGAAAAATCTCTTACTGAAAATATCACTAAAACTGCTGCATCATCCAAAGCAACGATGAGACAAAACACATCGAAGTTTTATGTAACACCTTACGACATCAAGCCATTGCCATCAAGAGACTCCCCGCCAAAAAAACGACGTCGAGGTGTGACGAGGATTTTAACCAGTAAACAATACCGTGATGAGTTGGAAGAAAAAAAAAATAATCAAAAAATAAAAAATATAATAGCAGAAAAAGTCACTAATAAAAACAAAGCTCCAAAAATTAAAAAAAAAAAAAGTTCTCAAAAAGAAGACAGTGATTGCCATTGCCTGTATTGTAATGGACTCTATTCTGAATCAAAGGAATCATGGATTCAGTGCAATAACTGCAAAATGTGGTCTCACGATTCCTGTGCAAGTATTGAGGAAGATTTTTCAGATGAATATACCTGTGATTACTGTGAAAATAATTAATTGTATTTTTTTATTTAATTGTTTAAATATTTTTAGAAAGCTAAGTGTTTAAAGATTTATCAATTATAAAAATTGTTCTTTGTTATAATTACTCTTAAAATAATTAATTGTATTTTTTTTATTTAATTGTTTAAATATTTTTAGGAAGCCAAGTATTTAAAGATTTATTAATTATAAAAATTGTTATTTGTTATAACTATTCTCAAAATAATTAATTGAATTTTTTTATTTAATTGTTTGAATATTTTTAGGAAGCTAAGTATTTAAAGATTTATTAATTATAAAAATTGTTATTTGTTATAACTATTCTCAAAATAATTAATTGAATTTTTTTATTTAATTGTTTAAATATTTTTAGGAAGCTAAGTGTTTAAAAATTTATCAATTATAAAAATTGTTATTTGTTATAATTATTCTTAAAATAATTTAAAATTTGTTGATTAATACAAAATATTCTTATTTTTTAAGTTGCTGTATAATTTTTAATCCCAAAAGTTTTTGTTATATTTTAGATTAGAAATTACTTGATTGTGGTTTGACAAATTTTAATTTTTTTGAAAAAAATTCTTATCAAATCATTTTTATCATAAAATTAAAAAAAAAAAAAATTTTATCAATATATTTTTGAAAAAAAAATTTTTATCAACAATGTTTTATGGAAAAAGTTTTTTGATGGTCCATTTTGCCCCGGATTTCGCTACTTAACTAAAAAAAATTAAATTTATTTTTTGACAAAATTTTTGGAGTGGGCCGCTGTGCCCCGGGTGGGCCGTCGTGCCCCGGCCTCCCCTATGTTCCTACCCCACTGCTGCTCAGCTCTGTTCACTTAATTTCATTGCTACTTATTATTAGACTAGGTAGACTTACAATTATCCCATTAGTTACGTTTTAAATAATTATTTTAAAATTATAAACTCATTTTTTAATTACCCGTAACACTAGTTCTGCATTAAACTTTGCAAAGTTTACTTTGAATATTCAAAGTATCTGCCGTCGCAGATTCTAAAGTTGCTGGACACTAAACGCAACGAGCTTTTTATATTTTGCTGTTCACGAGGCTTAAAAACTCGTACAAAGTTTAAGATTCATCAAAAGCTTTTAAATAAATTCTTGTTAGCAAGCTTCAGGATCCTCGCAGTGCTTTCTATATAACATTGAACGCAATCTCATCATCAGACTCGTCCCGCCCATTACAGACAGCAACTAAGTTTCACTAATGTGACTAACAAGTTTAAAGTAGATGTTGATGTTCCCTTGATATTTCCAAAGGAGTTTCCTTTATTAAATATCAAGAACATGTCTGCTTAAATACTGCCGCCTTCGATTTTATAATTTATCGCACGCTTCCTATCCATGAAAATGAATTTATAAGGATGGATACTATATTTTATGAGACTTTTAAAATATCTATTACAGCAATTTGTATAGATATATAGTCAGCATGGGAACCATTCCCATGTGAGCTCCTTTGACTTGTGGGTTTTTATGTCAACCTTCCATATATATTTATATAAAATCAATTTTCATAAAGTAAGGGCATCATTTTCGTAAATCAGTAGCAAAATGACATTGAAAATTTTTTCATAACAATGATTAATTTTTCTGTAGATATGAAACGATCTCATGATCCCAAGTAATCAATTCTATGGCTCATTTTTCCCATAATCGTTATCCGAGGAAAAAAATGGGGCTAATAATTTAACAATAGTAAAAGTAGTGGGCCGTAGAAAACGAATTTTTAATAAAAAAAATTGTTTTTCCACCGTATACTAATTTCTACAAAACTTTTTTCTCGCGTCACTTTATTTCCTTGTATACTTTTTCTTAAACTGCCTCCAATGTCTTAATAAAAACTCCGTTGACTTAAAAAATTTTTAAGGTCACTGCACATGGCTCTATTATTAGCATACGTGATTCAAAAATCCGAAGCCATGTTTAATTTCCACGTAACACGTCAAAGACTGTTATAATTCGTATTAGACTTATGTTACTCTTACGTATTGCGTTTACTGGTATGCTCGTACCGAGTGTAATACGTACGTGCAGTATCTGATGTCAAGTACGGTATATATATATATAATACTAAATGTGGAATTATATGTAAAGCATACAATATTGATATAACATATTATATGTAAACACAGTGTACAGCGGTCTGAGTACGCGATATGTGTAAGGCAGCTTTCATGCCAGCCCACATCCAGCAATTTGATATTGTTGGTTTTATAACTATCAGTCAAGAGTGAACGTATATTAAGGGTAATGTAATGTTACTCAATAGTTATAGGTATATGTATTAATCCTCGAGAGAATTTGACTAATGAAAGTTTGTGTCGATAGAATATTGATGTTACCTTAGCCGTAACTTTTGCTCTATCCATCACTCGAAGACCTTCAGTTTTAAATTTATAGTTTCTGCCATAACGTTTAATGTTAACAAGTGATTTTAGTTTATAAATCATTTTATTCGACTTTTATTATTCAATTATATAAATCTTTATTTTTTATTAGTATTCATTTTATTGAGTTTAAATAATTTATTCTTCAGGTGTTCAGCCAACTTTGAAATTAAAACATCAAAGAATCCATGAAACTCTCAAGGATTTATCTTTTGCTGCAATTACTTCCTTGAAAAATCAATACATATTAAACTATGTTTATTTGACAATGAGATATTTCACTTAAAAATTTATTTACTTACGGCATTTGTTGGCAACTAAATAATCCGCTCTGATTAGCAATTCTATTTAAAGAATAAAGTTACTAAAATTACAAATAAATTAAACAATCATTGAAGATAATTTTTTAACCCCGATTTGTGTCTCGGTCATGCGAATTTAATCATCAAGCAAATATCCAGATAAAACGAGATTCTGTTTATTAAATTTTATTTTAATTTTTGTTTTCCCTCTTTTTTCTTACTCGTACTTCCTCAAACTTTTGATTACACCTTGTAACCCTGGAGTGTTACACAGTGATCTTGACTGTCAAGGACGAAAATAAACGAACATAAACATGCCATAGAACTTATTTTACTTGCTCTCTTTACTTAGTAACAAACTTGGTGCAGCATTTAGTTGAATTTTCGATTCACGATTCCCCGTTACGAGCCAGAATACCAGTAAAATAAAGTTTATAAAAGTTTATCGATTACATTTAACTGTGTCGAGAAAAAAGTTAAAGATAAAAGAGTATTTAATGTATTGATTGAATTTATTAAAAGACTTTCTGATAAGAAAAATCAACAAGAATTAATAAAAAAAGTTAATTAGACTTTGATGCATAAAAAATTTTAGCTCATCGTTCTAGTTGATATTGTTTGCAACACAACAATACAATAGGTCGTTGTTTGTTTTGATTTATTGTACATTTTTAATTTAATAAATATCGAAGGTCCGGTTACAAAAGAAATCAATTTATCCAAAGGCTTCGTCTATTACAAAATCCATTGAACGAGGCTGGTTTATTTTAGCGCTTTGTTTATTGGCTGACAATAACTATATATATATGGAGGATAGTTTAAAAAGAGTTAATAAACAAATATTGCTGGATAGTCAAAAGATGGAAACTCTGTTTATCATTTTAAGCTTAAGACTACAACATCCATCAGCAAAGTGGTTTTATTGCTCGCATCAAAAACATTTATCTTTATTGGCCGACATTTGACAGACTTCCTCAAACTCGTGTGGCCAAGTACCGCGTTCTAAATCCGGCTTCTGAGAGATCTAACTGGTTCGCTGCACATGCTATCCACGAGGAGTGACTGAGAGGAGGAGAGGGAAAGAGAGAAGATTATATTGTGTGCATTAGATAGCGTTCATGAGTGCAAGGTCATCTGGGCTCAGCTCTGGAAGCAGTAGAACAGAGCATAGAAAACGACGATACGATGAGCCTTTGAACCGCTAAATCTTGGATAATATTCTTACAATTTTTTTTAAAGTTTATATAAGATTTTCTTTTATTTGAACGATAGGTAAATTGATTGATAGTTGATGGTGAATGTAAACAAGAATTTCACTTCGAGATAATAGACAAAAAATTATAAACCGTCATTGGACCGAAATTACCAACTCTTTTTTAGAAAATTTTAAATTTCCATAGCTGAAGGTAAAAAAAAATTCTATCTCATATGAAAAATTCTAAAATGTATACTTTATTCATTTCTCCATTGGTAATCCACTGATAAAAGTGTTTGTATTTGAATCGCCGAGTATTGAGTATTGGGTCGATGTGGACTTTTCTCGAGCTTTCAGCTGGAGATCCAAAGAAAATTCTCTTTGACATGAACTGTAGTTTTCCCACGCCAACATTGGAAGTGCTATCGACAACTCCACTGTATTCAGTGCGATAAGTTAAGTGTTTCAGTGTTACATTTCTGCAATACCAGTTACGATAACAATAATAATAATAATATATACAACACTGACTACTCGAATCACACATTACATTAGAGTCGTAGAATTTCTGCCTTTCTTTACACTACATTACGATACCATACGACATTCGACATGACATGAGTACCTCGTTATATTAAGCATTGACAGAACCATTGGGAGCAACTCACCCGCGTAAAAGATACTTGTCAGAGTCAATTGAAATAATATTATCGATTAAATGTTGCGTATTCGTTTGTGTTGACTCGGCTGTACTGGTGTCTGTACTCTGTAGTCTTCTTGTTCCAGCTGTCAATATAAATATATATATGTATACATATATATAGAACTCTTCATGTTTATGTTGCATAGCTGGTGTTGGTGATGGTATTAGTGGTGGAATTACACTGCGCACACATTACCCAAGCAACTTGTATACTCAGTATTAAATATTGTACACAATGTCCACAGCAACAGTAGTCGTGTCTCTCTCGCGTTACTGTCGGCTCTTGGTATGTAGTATTGGTAACTAAATAATGGTGATGGTAGTGGTAGCAGTTATACATAAAGTAGACTTTACTTGTGAAGCTGGCATGTTTTGTTTTTCCACAAAGGTGACGTTAAAGGAGCGCCGGATGACGTCACTGGACTCACTCACCCAGCAGATGACAGCCACTGAGGCGATAAATGTATTTATCAAGTACTCTGAGAGCTGAGAGCTGCCTCTGCCTTTGCTGTTGACATATATATTTATATATGTATATTTTTTTTTTATTTTTACTTTACTCCATTAATATTAAACGGGTGTCAATATAATTTTTATTGATTTTATTACCGCAATCAATCAATTTTTAATTTTATTATAGACTCGTTCAAATAATTAGTTCATTTTCTGACCCTTTGCCAATCAATACATAACTTTGTTTTTAAATAATTTTCTCTTAGACTTATTGATACCAACAAGAATGCGCAATTAGGCAGTTCAGTATCGTAGCGGATTTTTTTCTTTCCGAGTATGAATTAAATATTAATTGAGAAGATTAATAAACAGAGTCGAGTTTAGTTTTTCAGTAATTAGAAAGTAGGCAGAGGTCAATTCGGGAAGATTTAATCAGTGACGGAATTTTTCCATCTGGCTGTTGCTCGATCTGTGCACGCTGGTACTAGGACGTATAGACAGATCTAGTTTACGATATAATACAAGCAAAGGAAAATTACAGAGCGTACTGGGGCATTTGCTTGTGCACTCGGTAAGAGATTGCCGCGAGTCAAAGACGTATAAAAAGCTCTCCAATTTCTTCTCAAGTCCTCGTAGCCCTCTTCTGAGCTCGTAAAGTCTTATTCCACGTGACTGAACTAGTTGGACATATAACAGTGAGATTTGTTGAATACAATCATTTTCTTCATGTTTTTTTTATATCTTACTCCATTTCTTTTCTTTTTTTCTTTTTTAAGTAACAAAAAATTTTTTCTTAAAATTAAATTCTCTTATTTTAAAGTCGGCTCACTCGTCGCAGATAAATTATTTTTATTGCCCGAATTTTTTCTAACTTCTAATTGGTAACTTTTTTTTTTTTTTTAAACTTGGGAAAAAATACATTTAGTCATTAATATTAAGTGTACAGACCCAGTTTGTTAATCTGTCCGAGCAAGTGTGAAATACATATAAATAGAATTTGATGAGAGACGAGATTATTATAAGTGAGGATTATATTTTAAGTAGACATTTATATGGAATCAAATTGAATTATTATGATTTACGTACTCATAAATTTTATAACAATAAAGTATTTATAAATAATCGATTTTATTTAAAAGACAAGCTCTTAAGTTTCAATTTATGTCTCCATTAAATTTTCATGTAAAAATAATAGAGTAATATATGCTCTGTTATTTATTTTTCATTTTTATAAAATATTGCTCCGCAGTATGTTGGATAACAGGATAGTAGTCTGCAATATTTTTATATAATTTTTTTTGTTTTAAAAAAAAAAGTATTTTTATCTCGCACCAATCGATTATTTCTGCAGAGTCGATTCAAGTCTTTCACGAGGTTCTAATAGCGCGGGCTATAAAAAGAAATTCCTTGATGCACTCCGGCCGATGTGCTTCATACTCGCGAGAAAAATAAAAAGAACAGGTCAATTGGTTAAGGTAGATTATAAAAAAAAAAAAATAACACAATATATATAGCCTGGGATTTTTTCCATGTTAAAAGTATAAATATAAATAAAAGATTTATGAGAGATAACGAGATTATATTTATAATTTTTTATCCAACGATTCTTCTTTTTTCAGTGACATTTTATACATCACTTTTCCAGCGTTTTATCGTTTTATATTGACAGCGAATAAAGATTTATTCTTTGATATATGTTTTTATTTTTTTCATAATTTGAATTTAGATTGTGAATGAATTCTAAACATGAGGATGACATTCAGAGACAATAGTTTCGATTTCAGACAAAAAACATTTTATCAACATGAATATATATGAATATATAATTATATTGTGCTATTTTGCTCTTTTTTTTATATTTCCCGCCGAAAATCTTTTAGTGTACAAGAAAAGTGATATCCTTACCCTCAACTTAAATTCTAAAGGCTCAATGGTTAAAATAAAAAAATAAATAGTTATCACAATTTTTTTCTTGTTATCAATCTACAGAACTGAAGGACATAAAACTTTCAGCGAAAAAATCCATTAAGTCAAGTCTACATCTGATAGTTTTTTATTTGAGTTCAGAGGCCGAAACTATATTTTTTACAAGTTTTGATAAAATCATTCATTATTATTCAAGTTTTCACATCACTCAAAAAAATTTAATAAATTTTCGTAAAGAATTATACAGGTTACGAAAGAAATCTAATGAAACGTTAAAAAATTTTCAAATAAAGTTAAAAATTTTTCATAAATAAAACTATATAACATATCCATGTTTGAGAACAATCTTTTAAATATTTAAAAAAAAATATTTTGACTGAGATTTTTTATAGTAATCATGAAACGAGTAATATTCCTACAAAATGACACAATTTAATTAATATATACGTGTATATATATGTCTGTATATTTAAGATTTAACGTACAATGTATTTATATGGACCCAAGGTAAAAGATCGTGCAAGTAGATTGCGACGATTCTATTTTTGATCATATGGCGCATAAATGCGTGTCGAGTGATACGCTGAGCTCTGATAATATCATTTATTTATACTTTTTTAGTCTCTTTAAAATTACACATCCATTTATCTTAAAAACATTAAAATTTGTTTTTAACCTCTATCAAATATATTTAATTTTTAAGAATATTTGCTTGCATAATATTTTTATGATTAATGCCATATTTAATTATTTAATTTTATAATTAAAACAATTATTTGTTTGTAAATAATCGGTAATTTAATGTCACTTTCAAAAAAAATTGTCGGGTCTTGTAATTTAAATTCTAATATTTTATAAAACGCGAAAATAGTTTTGAGTAGCATGACTTCACCCAAATATTTTTGAATTATTTTTTCGCGGTCCTTTACATATATATATTTCTTTTACAATATACAAAGCAAATTTAAATTTCATCAAAATCGATACTCGCGTCTTGAAAGAAGCTGATGGAAAAGTATATCAAAAATGACATTTTTTTTTTTTTTTTTTTTTATTTTCACCGCCATTATTTTATTCTCAAACTTTTTTCATCTTAAGGTGACATTTATCTATTGAGAAATAGCGTGACGTAAGGGAAAAAAAGTTTTTCCTTAAATTTATTTTTTGCGAACGACTCGTACGAGATATCGATTTACATTAGACATCCAATCGTTTTAAAAGTATAAACCTGATTGGTTTATTTTTAGAATACGGAAATAAAATATGAGACGAATAAAAAAAAAGTATTGCTTTTAACATTAAAATATATGAATATAAGTCTGAAGAGATGGACAAAAATTAAAAAAAAAAGATTGATAGTAATTGCAGTAGGTAATAGAAAAAAAAATTATTTTTAATGAAAAATTACTCTATCAATATTCAAAAATTTTAAATTACCTACGAAAAGTATAAATTTTCTCTCAATAAATCAATCAATGTTAAAAAGAAACACCCAACCGATAATTAGTTTATAATAAAAGTATTGTTTTTTTTCAAAGTGTATCGAATTAAATTTCAAGTAATTTCGATTGTGAAATTCAAAAGCATAACAAATTCGTTGTTAAGTAATAAGCATATAATATCAATATATAATAAAATAGAACACGATATAACGGAGATCGATAAATTCAAGCTCTTGTAGGATATTGAAAATTTCGAATGAAAGTATAGACTGAGATAGTAACACCGCGTGCACATGTTTCTCGTGTCCAGTTAAAATGAACCCACACTCAGGAGGATGCTTTGACAGATGTCTATATGTGTAATAATCTACACATATATATGTGAATGTATGTGATAATATGCTATTGATCCGTAGGACGATGAGTTCATATCCATTATTCGCTCAGTGAATTTATGGGTCTCCGATGAAATGTTTGCTGACGATTCTATCGAACATCAAATTAGTGATATATAAGCTCATTATATCCTACACTAATACGTAACAGTTACTTTAATAACTTTTTTATAATTAAATTTATGACCAAAATATATTATCAAATTATTTAATTAGCTAATGAAAATTCTATATTAATATCGCGCTAATTAAATGGCTGCATTAAATAATAAGCGGCTGTACTTAATAGAAAATTTAATATTTCTTTAGTAATTACTGAAATCACCCGAAGATTATTTAGCTTTTTTTTACATAAAGATTTTAATTGTCTAACTTGGGTCACGTGTGACGTAAGTAATATTTTTAAAAATATTTACAGCAATTTGGTCACACGATTCTTTGTTGAGTTACTTATATACTTTGACCCTGAGAGGTTTGAGGCTCACAAAGGAAATTGCCGAAGAGAGTTAAGTTACGATACGTTGACGATGACAACACATGGATGGATGGGTGGATGTATATATATATGTATTTATATTTATATATAGGTACTTTCTATCCTCTTTTATGAGAAGGCCACACGTTTGAGTTGCAGATAGTATTAGTATGGTGTACGAGGTGCTCGGAATGGAAAATCAATACCGTCAAAAGTTCCCCTCGTCACACTCTTATCCCTTATCACCTCGTACTATTTGAGTGATCTATTTTTTTAAATACTTAGCTGAAAAAATAAAAATATATAATAGTCATAAAAAAATAATTATTTTTCTGATGATTAAATTTATTATTTTCGTTAAAGAAAGTGAGCGCTTAATTTAAGTAATTAAAGGAGCGATTAATTTATATTGAAAAGTAATTAACAAAGTTAATAAAGAACTACCAGTTATAAATTTTAAAAAAATAAAATGAGGTATTAATAATAATGCTCGGGTAAATGCAATAATGATTTTTTATTATAGGAATTTTTTTTCATAAAGAAAATTATTTAAAGTTACACGGGCTCTCAAGAATTTTATATTCACGTTATTTTTCTTCGTTATTAAAAATCATTTTTTGTAGCCTTGATTTTATTTGAAATATTTTTATATATATATTAATATTTCTCCTTTTACGTTAATGTGCTTCAGTTATTTTTATTAATTATTTAAATTTTTCACTTGAATAGAAATAATTTTTTATAACAATCACAGTAGGCAGTAGAAATGATAAAAAAAAAACTTGTGATTTATGGGTGATTTTTTATTCAAGAGCAAAGGGGAGTTAGATTTTTTTACCCTTTATAGTTCGTTCAGCCATAGGGTAAATCACTAATTTTGAACATTACACGATTTTATGACTCTATATTGATACAATCTAACTTTCAACACAAACTTTTAATGTTCCTTTTTTTTAAACGTTATCAACTGTAAAAAATCGGGAGTGAATTCAAAGTATCGGAGTTCTAGAGTTTTTAAAAAAATCCCTTTGCATTAGAAGTAAATAGAGAGTTTGTCTTTTCAGCAGAGTAATTTCGGAGGGATCTAGACTTTATTTCAATCCACGTTTACTGCGATTAGTTTTAATATTAAAATAAACTCCCCTTCGGAGTGAATTTCACTCCGAGGGAATCAAATAAATAAACACTCATCCGCTTCGCAATCACTCCCGATTTAATCTGCGTTCACTCCGAAAATTTCTTACATAAAAAAACGAAAAACAGGAACATCGCAGCTGACGCACTTAGGAAATATGAGTGTCGATAACTGATAAAAAATATAAAAATGTCTTATAGATATTTTAGCGATTTAGTTGATAAAATAATTCAACAATTGGTAATATTAACAGAAAAAAATACTATTATAAATTGTCTGTGTACGTACGAGCTGTGTGAGTGCTGTGGATGTAAGTGTGAATGTGGATCGATATTATATCTGTCGGCAAATTTCCAACGTAAAAGTATAGCTGATGTGGGTGAGACAGAAGAGCAGATGATGGTTGTTGAACTAGCGTACGGTACGCGCTCTAATTATCTCGTGGTAAGGACGTAGGAAATGTAGTTGGGATGTGCGAATTGCTACTCTTGTCATTTATGTTACCTCCAAGTTATTTGCTTTATTTTTAATTCTTATATTATTTAACTTATACTTTAATCTTATCTTGTTATTTTTCAATTAAAAAAAAAATTTCTAATTTAATTTTATTTCATTCTCTTATTTAACTTTTGTAATTTTCAAATTAATTTTTCTTCTCGTAATGATTTAAAAATTAATTATTCTATTAATTAACCATCCATTCAATTTTTATGTTCAAATTATTTTTTTTATTGATTAAAATTAAACTAAATAAAACTTTTTATAGATTACATTTAAAACGTTTTATTTACTGGACTCGAAAAGTTTTTACTTTGTGCTGAGTATTATTTAACTAAACTTTAAATTAATTAAACAGTACTTTTAATTTACTTCAATTAATTCATTAACTTTACAAACTATACTTTCATTTATTAAATTAATAATATTTTTATCTTACATGTCACATTAAGTGCGCTCACAAATTATCGTTTATTAAAAATACAATTTTATCTGCCGCGTGTTCAAATATTGACGGATTAAGTTCATTCGCGCTCAGTTGCAATAACAATTTTTCTACTCCATTTTTACGAAATGTATAACGCAAATGATTAATCAAAAAAATACTACATCATAAATATCAACTGGGCATATAATCCGAATGAAAAATTTTTTCACCGCTATTTATTTTTAAAAAAATCACGTCACGAAATAACTTTTTTTTCCAACAGACATCTCTCTCATATGTAAATATACAAATTGAATACTTCACAAACGATTGGAAAATTTATTTACAACTCTCAGGAATTTCAAATTCAATAGATAGATTTCTGTCATCAATTATTGGTCACGTTTTTTTTTTGCCAATTGCATATTTATTTTGTTTTCATTTATTTATTCTGCTAACTCACGATACCACGCGCTGGCAGTACGTGTTAATAATTTGAAACGGAAAAATTTAATAAATGAAAAAAAAAAAATATTTTTTTTATTTAAATCCGTTATTTATAACCAGAAATATTTTTTTGTCAACTCAAAAAAATTTCAAAAATCCAATAATTAATAAAATACTAAAAATATTTTTTAAATCAAACACAAAAAGCACCAGAAAATTTTAATAATTTTTATTTTTAAAAAAATTTTTCACTCCTATTGGAAATATATTTCATTTTTTTGAAACATAAGTAAAAAAAAAAAAAAAAAGAGTAGGCCGAGATGAATAAAAAAGTTTTCTAAAACTTCCCATCCTACTCCTTCCCTAAATATTCTGTACAAGTCAGAGTAAACTATCATAGAAATATCAGACGGAAAGTTCCTCTAAATTTGGGGCCCCGACTATAAATAGACTTCACTAACGAATATAAACTTTAGTATTCGAGTATCCAGGACTCGACAAAGTAGATTAGATTGTTTGCAAAACTTGATCGCGAACCCAGACCTGGATCTATATAAATATAAACCTCTCAACATTTGGGTCAGTTTTATTAAAAGTGAAAGCTCCGGCATAATAGACCAATTTTTCCACGTCAAAATTTTGAAAGCCCACGTTTTTTTTTTTATAAATGATATAAATATTGTGGGCTCTGACATTTAGTTTAAACAATAATTAAACTTCCAAGTGCACTTTAAATGACACATTCACATTTCAAAGAACCGAGTTTCTTTGGCTAAAAAATATATAAAAGGCTATTTTTATCTCGACACGTCATTCACTAACTTATTAATTTTATTTCAGTCCCAGCCATTCACTCGACAAAATATCTATTTTCACTAATACATATCCATACAGCGCAGATTTAGCTGATAATTTGAATCTTCAGAAGATCATCTATATATATATATATATATCATATATTATATATTTACATCATTTATATATACCGTTGCTCGTTTTCACGAGCTATCCATTATAAATATTGAACCGTAGCAATTGATAATATCTATATAGACACATGTATTAATAAATATATATAACCCGACCAATCCTGACATTATATAAAAAAAATGAGTAATTAGAATAACTTGATATGAATTAAAAACCGTCAATTAATCATGTTAATTAAAATAAAATAACTTGAGCTGTCCACGCATTAATAAAAATAATAATTTTTAATTAAACAAACAGTAAAAGGTAATGAAGAAGAAAAAATAATAAGTAATGATGATTGACAGGTAGTGTCTATTACATTACTATCGATATTTGCGACAGTTTCAATACGTTAATTGAATTGTTATCAGGATATTGAAGACCTCGTCGTTCGTTATTGGAATTAAAACCTCCAATTGTCATTTTCTCTCAGTCATCCACATTCACATCAACATCTACCTCCACCTGCAAAAGTATCCATCCCGCCTGTACTCACAGACACAAAGGAAATGAAAACAAACCATCGGCAGATAGAGTAGGAGTGTAAAGTGCAGATATAAATAAAATAGCAGATTTATGTGGGCAGAGTGGGAGTGGAAATGGGAGTTGGGAGGGCGAATGTATTAAATAGACGATGCAAAATGGAAGACAGATGAAGAGAGAACGAAGAGAAGAGAAGAGAAGAGATAAACTGTTACGTGATCCTGGGATTTTTATATTATTTTAACTGTAAGAGTATTTCTTTGCTGAGGGTAATGGGAACGTTTTGCAGCCAAGTATCGATCGCTTAGCTTGTCAATATAGATTCTCGAGTTAGGTAAATATAAAAGTAGAATACGGGTGTGGGAAATGGAAAATTCTTCACTCACTTGATCAAGACTCCTTTGAGTATCCATTAACCTTTACTTTTTTTTCTTCGTCAATCCCTCGAATTAATTCACTCAGACACTCGAAAAATGTTTATTCTTTTTTTTACATACTAGTTTATATTATTATCATTATCATTATTATTTTAGTTGATTAATTGGTTAGTTGATTGATTGATTAATTAGTTAAGAGTAGAAAAAAAAATAACTATTTATATATAAATTAAATTCATTGATCGAGGGCCGTGTCACGTGATGAAAACCCAGTGGATTGATCCGGATGAACGAGCTTAGTAAGCTTTCGTGTACTGGACGGTTCGTTTAACGGGCTACAGTGTGACACAGGTGACTGAGTTTATTTTTTTTCTTTTTCGAAAAAAAATAATAAAAATAAAAAAGCATAAAAAACCTGGCGGCTCAAAAAGGCCTATCATTATCTTTGGGGTAAAGGAGATATGGTCTGACCCAGTGCTACTGGTGATGGCTAGTTTGTATCTCTCGCTCGGGAAACGAACACGGCATGAGCACCACACCCTTTGTGCTAAACTTGGAAGTGACGATCCAATGGATTCACTTGATCGGTCAGACGATACATGCGCTCGCGCTTCTAAACGCTGTGACAATCACTCACTATTTATCCTACCTGCGTTCCCTATTTGCTTTTGTTGCTCTATTTTATATACATATACTACTCAAATACTCGGTCTGTTGTATCGGTTTTATATTTTATTCACCTGAAAATGTTTTATTGATCCTCATTAATTAAACATGTGTAATTCCTCAGATATTACTCATGTATATAAAACATTCGAACGAAGATTGTAAATAAAATATCACATTTTTCCATTAGCCATTGATTGTAATTGCCAGAACATCAATAAACCGCTTTTTTACAATTCTAATCGCAGAGTACGTAAATCTTTATCTTCGGTTCAATAGATTCCCAGCTCATTAATCGACTGCTCTGAAACCCCTGGACGAAAGAATCAATCGGATGTGAAAAAAAAAAAAAGTTATCTTTAATAGAAAAACCGTCAGACCCTATGCTCTGCCATTTATCCTTATTTCTGGACATGCCACACATAAAGTAAATGCAGAAAAAAAATTAGTAATGAAAGAAAAAGTGCCATGTCGGCAGCATACTCAAACGCTACCCACATCAGAGTCAGCTGGCCCAAGGGATCAAAACAAATTCAAAAACCGTCGACATGACTGTTTTTACCTTATCCCCAGGGTCTTCAATCATATAGTTCTTATTTCAGTAATTTTTATTTTTATTAATCATTAATTTACTATTTTCAATAGTATGCAATACAATTATTGACTTTTTCAAATTTTAATTAAAAGCCATGACTGGAAATTTTTTTTGTCAACCAAATTCTACACAAAATTATATATGACTGAGTTAATTTTGATCAATATAATAATTTTTTGTATACACATTCTGTATCAAAAAATAATATTTTCTGCCTTTCTGGGCCTTTCCTCAAAATTAAGGAGAATCCTTGGGCCTAATAAAATATGGCGCTCATGAGAACAAGCGCAAAAGTTATAATTCCATGAAATCTACTAAAAAGTAATGAAATCAATATAAATAAAATTATCCGAAGTATAAATTCACTGTGATGGTCAGCCATACATAAATGAAAACTGTAAAAGTACTACATGTCCCATAAAATAATAATAAATACGAAAATAAAGTTACGTATGTAAATTAATTAAATTTTAGTAGCTTTTAGTTATGATAGAGTGCGGGAAAAGCTTCGCAATCTCGTTCGCTTATTCTCGATTGAAATCCACCCACACCATCTTTGTTTCCACAACTAGGTAGTTCTCACATCCATGCTGTGCCCGTGGTACTGTTGGATAAATAACACCTCATTTTCATCGAACTTAACTTCTGCACATTTCACTATTTACGAAAGTTTCCCGCTCAAGTACGCATTCAAATCCAACCCTGTGGTACTTAAAAAATTTTTTATTTTTTACTACCAGTTTTCACAACAGAGCCGAGCTTTATTTAATTAACGCTTTACGAATGAACATACTCGAGTCGTGATTCATTTAATTCCTATATAATTGGACGCTTTATGCTCAAACTCATTCAATTGATTCTTAATTTAAATGCTGAACTATAATGCAACAGTCAATTATTTTGCTTTTATTTATTACTCACATTTTTACGTCTCTTCAATCTTCAAATAAATAATTATTCCGCATTATTAATTGTATATATTGTTTATAATTACTGTAAACTCACAGCTGCAGACACCAATAAATTAATTTTGGCTTTCGAAATCCGTATCGATGTCTATTTGTTACATTGTAACTTAAACTAGGCTATTGATGTGAAAATTACCTGACAAGGAGACCATTCAAGTTCTCCCATAGTATTCATTCACTGGTTAAATGGCTCTCGTTGATTAACAACACGTAATTTCCTTGTTGAATCTACCAGCTAATGTGACGTAATATCCACACAGATAAATGGGACTGTAATAAAATTATAATTTTAATTCTCAAATGTTTTCATTACCAAAAATTTATTTTAAAAACTTTACGGTATGTTAATTTTAAAAATTACCGCTAGAGGGGGATTCGAAGATTTTTTTCCACAAGCAAAAATTTCATATTTTGCTGTAATAAATCCAGTTTGATGACTAAGATTTCTTCCTAATTGGTTGTTTGAGTTTTTTAAGTAGATTTTTAAATTAAATATATATTTTTAACTTTTCCCTAAAGAAATCGATGATTTTTAAAAATTTCGGGAAATTATTGTTTTCATCTTGGAAGCTATTCTGATTATTCTTCTGAGAAGAATGATGTAGCTCTTCAAGCTCGAAAAGAGCGGGAAGTTTTGGGACTAGCCCGCGGGGCCAAACGTTGCCCAGATTTCTGTTAATTAATAACTGAGTTATTAAATTCACTTCAATACTTAAGATGATAATTATTTGGTATAGGTATTGAAAATATAATTGTTGTTGATGAGAAATAGTTATTACGGCTGCAATAAATATTGGGTTATGCAGGATCAGTTTTACGAGAAAGATAAAATAAAAAAAAATCCGATGTATAAAAAATGATTTGAAATGCAATGTCTTGAGACAAAGACGATATGTAGGAAAATTTTATTCATGACCGATGGCGTAAACCCGCATGGCTTTTGACCTAGTTGTATATATATATATGTATAAATAAATATGTATGAAACCTATTCCTCATCATCAACATCGCCATGAGGTCTCCATATTTATTCTTAAAATGAGTAATTTTTTTTTCATACTTTACGGACAAATATATATATATATATATATAAATAACCAGTCGAGTGGAATTAAAGGAAAGAAGGAAAGCAATTTTTTTTATTCCATTCTTTCAACCCGTCTTTCTTCATTTTCTTTTATACCTTTTTATGTTTTTTATCGACCCGTCGGGTCTTTTGAGTACCGGAAAATGGGGTGAAGTGCCCGTTGATGAAAAGAGACAGAGTTCGCTGAGGAAGTTATATAAAGTCCACTGTCGATCCGAGTTGTGTAAAGACTTACGAAATCGAGCTCTCTCTTCTCATCTAAGTAATAATTGTAATTAATATAATAAATTAGCTAACACAAATATCTACCAACAACTTTTGTCTTCAATTACGTCTTATTAATTTTTAATTTCAAAATTATACCACCGACATAATTTACTGCCCCTGCTATTTTGGATAAAACTTTATTTTATTCAAAATAGTTTTTTCTAAAGT
The DNA here is from genome assembly GCF_026212275.2 of Microplitis demolitor. NCBI lineage: Eukaryota > Metazoa > Arthropoda > Insecta > Hymenoptera > Braconidae > Microplitis > Microplitis demolitor. The sequence continues at coordinate 19,825,622 of NC_068551.1, read as the reverse complement.
CAACCTTGTGACATTATTCACAGAACAAAAAATTACTTTGTAATTTTTTATTTGACAGTTACAATTTATGCAGAACTTTTAAATGAACAGACAAACTTTGACAGTAATTTGCCATCAAGGGGCACATGCAACTGACATATTTAATTATAAAAATATACAATGGACTTTCTGACAAAAAGCATTAATAGTATATGTAATTTTAACTTGTGAAAATTTTAATCCCATTTAACCTCAAGGGCTTTTTTTCCCGCTCCCCTAATTGAATTTAAATTTGGTATCAGTTGAATATTTTTTACTTGAAGTTGCGCTAATTGACAATAAAAATAATAAAATTTTGAATTTTTTCGGGTTAAAATTAAAATTTTCGTCTTGGCAGAAATAAAATTCATGAAATTTTAAAAAAAGTATTCATAAATAAATGTATAAAGTTATATTAATAATGTAGTGAAACGGAGGTAAATATTTGATGGTTACAAATAAAATATGAGCTGGTAGATTCTTCTCGTAGTGCATCATATAATCTTGTATATTAACTGCGTACTTGATTTTCTTGAGTTTCCTTAAGTAAGGTCACAGGAAAGAGAGGAGAAGAGAAAGTGACTGAGACGGATATTAAATAAATAAATAATATATCCACGTGGCGTATATTAACGCTCATATTGATGTGCTTAAAAGTTTGTTTCAGTAATAATGCACGAGTAAACATAATAATAAACAATTTAATTAAATATCGATGCGTTGAATTGAAAACAAACTCGCATATCCTATCTCAGCTCTATACAACTACACTCCTATCCACTAAATATAATAATCGCATCTCTAGTATCTCGTTAATATAAGTGTAGCATGTCACCCTCAATATACAAATTGTTTCTGATTGCCTGCTGTTGTGTAAGAGCAACACAAAACTTTAAAGATGAGCGTGTACTTGAAGAAGTGAGTTGTGTTGTCATGACGACTGCACTTTCAAAGTTATCAGTAATTTTCTCGTAGCATTGAAACACTTTATTTTTATTTTTTCACTTACTTATCATTTTGTTTCGAGGATCTAATGTCACCGAAACTTTATTCAAGGTAAACGCAGTGACACGATAATTAATAATTATACGCCGTGTGAAAACGCTGGAAAAGGTGACACGTGGAATTTATTATGGTTTTAAACTGACAAGTTTCTTCATTAAGATACATTTCTCAGTTTATTAATATATTTACCCGTGTCATAGATTATTTTATTATAATTTTAAAGCGATATTCAGTCAAGAGTTAAACATACGACAGTTAATTAAATCATTTTACTGGGAAATAATTAGTTTTTAAATTTGCCGGTGATACATTTTTAATAAAATCAAATTAATTATATTATGTTTAAAAATATTCGGATGTTGGCTTTTAACATGAGCTTGTGTATTTTAATATTTAATTTTTTTTAATATTTATAAATTTTCATGCCACTTTTCGGTAAAAATTATGATAATTATTTTTACATGGCGGGTCAAAGAAATATTAAATCCTCGTCTAATTTGAATTATTTTTTTATCCTTTAATTTTGTCATTAAGCGACAGATTCATCATTTCTCAATTCTTTTAAATTGTTAGAACTTTCAGCCCCGAAAATCAGAGAGATTTTATTCCCTTGTCAAATTTAATTTTTTTGGCGCTCAATTTTTGAAAATTAATTAATTTTTTATTGATTATAAATCATAAAGTTTAATTTTATTCTCAAGATGTGATTTTAGTAAAAAAAAATTTTGTAAAGTCCAGTTTCAATCGAAAAAATTGAGACTTCCTAAGACTTTTGAGTAAAATAAATTTAACAAATTTTCAAAAAACATTTAACTTCTTTCAAAAATTAAAATCGAACAGCGACCTTACGAGTGTTCCAATACGGTCGCAGTTGAATAAAGTATAAAAATAGTTTATCAAGAATAAAAAACAAATAAGTAAAAAAAAAAGTGCAGATTTTTGTAGCAATATTTTGACAACGTCTTTGATTCTAAAAATATTATTTCAAGTTGTTTTATTAAATAAAACATTTCCAACTTGTTAGCTCACGTCTCTACATATATTTATAGTTCAGTATCTACATGACTGAGCGATAGAAAAAAAAAAAAAAAAAAAAACGTAAAGCAGTGCAAAGTGAAGTAAATGAGTCAAACGAATGTTATGTGAACTGACAAATAAAATAGATCATCAATAGTTCTCAGCACAGTTCTGTACACTTTGCGACTGAATAAACATGAATTGGGAATAAATACTGGAAGTCGAGTGAGAGATAAAAATGAAATATAAATTGTGCAGGAGGCTGTAGTGATACGGGAACATACATTGTGTTAAAAGCTGCATTCGAGCTCATTTCTGTCATCGTATCCGCAGATTGAGCCCGAATAAATGTGTAGTGATGGGACTGGCGAAAATGCGCCAAGACATTATTCATGAAAATTGATCAATCATCACAATGCCCTTCTGGCTCTGTGCGGATCAACGAGAGTTATCTTTGAAAACCATTAGTGCTTTCATGTGCTACTGTGCTGCGACTTCCACTACTTCTACCACTTCCATCGCCTCTACCAGCCCAGCACTCTTGGTTTTCACTATTATAGCGTGTAGTGTAGAATGCTAGTCGACGAACGTTCACCAAAGTGCTCAAGAGAATTGAGGTCAAGGTTGGAGAGAGTGAAAAATAGGGTAGAGTAGAACACACACATACACACACACACAAGGGGTCAGGGGTAAAATTTCTGCCCACTCGGCCAACTAAATCATGAAGGGTGACTTTATTTGATTCATTTTTTCAATTTATTATTATTATTATTATTTATTCTCCCTAAAGCGATTATTGCTATTAATAACAAACAAAAAAATACATTTCAACGTTCGGTGTAAAAAAAAATAAGCTTTGGTTTATCTATTTTCCGCACCCTGACCCCGGGGATTTTCGGACGCCGTAAATTAAAACTCGGGCGGCGTTTCAGATACCAAAGTCGAAAAGATAGATGCAGTTAATATAGATAACATTTTAAATATTTAATCTCTCACTTTGTACTCTAGAGGATTAGTTCAGTGTTCAGAATCTGGGAACTTCAATAAATTTTTCTCAATTTTTATAAATTAGAAGACTCGTCTAAAAAATACAACCTTAGGGCGAGACAGTGGACACTAAAAATAAAAAATCATAAATTTTACGATGTAACTCTTTATCAATTTTGCAACAAGTTCACAATTTCGCCGAAAGGCGCTCGCGAGTGCATACATTGCAGCCTGCAACACGAGATTCAACTGATCGATCGTCGAAATTAGAACGCTAAAAGTACTTTAATAATTAAAAAATTAAAAATCCACTCAGTATTACCTTAAATCATTTAATTCTAAAAATAACCCTCCTAATGATAAATCAATACCAGTTATACAATCAAAATAATAGTACATTATTAATATCAGCAGCATTATAATTGCTGTTATGATTATTACTGACGATTAAGTAAACAAACTTTTAAAAATAATCTTATCACTTAATATTCAATGTCATCATCATTTGTTTTTATTAATCCTTCTTATTCTTGCATTCATCAGCGTCTCTGTTATATATTTTATCTTCTGTTTTTTCTCATTGTTTTTTTTTGCCCGCCGACTAACGTCATAAGCTCGCAATAATTTTTTTTTAAGCTCGAACTCTTTAATACAGCAATTTAGTAAAAAAACATATACATATTTATATATATATATGCTACTTGTTATTCGCCTCCATGATTGTCTCTAGTATGGTCTTGTCTCAGTGACAATAACTACACGGGTCGATGGACATGTAAATTACTCAAGAGTCCATTGCCAGTGACTAATACGTTGACCAGATAAAATTTTAAATTTTAACTGCCACTAATTAGTTTATATAAAATAAAACTTAAGCCTACACGAAATACTTTAAATTTTTCAGTCGTCTGATGCCCGATGAGTCATCTGATGAAAGTTTGCTTGGGAATTCGACTATTTGAATTTATATTACACACTTAGTAAAAATATTTTGTTTTCAAAGAGATAATATGGGCGTCATTAATAAATTTATCAATTATATAGCCAATGCCTGAGTCGTGATAAAATAATTTAACTCTGCAAAAATATTTGATGTCAATTTTTTAAAAAAATTCATTTTTTCAATTCATTTACTGGGTTTACTTTACGGAATTTCTAAACTATTGGAAATAAAATTTTGAATTCTCATTGTTAATATTTATTTTTAAAGACTCGGTCCACTTATTCATTAAATATTCATGAATTTTGGTAAAATTATATGCGCAAGAGCCGCTTTTAACATCAAAATTCCGTTATATTCATAAATAATCATTTTTTAAATTTCAGAAATAAATATTACTAAAGAAGTTTTTTCTGTAAATACTTTTTAATATATTATAATACTAGTATAGTGTAAAATTTTTTTTTTCGTTGTACGCCAGTTTAATTTAAGCTGACCTTTTCTTTAAATTTAAATAATAAATATTTTTTTAACATATTAATAAATAAATTAACGAACAAGAGAGCTAGAATAAAAATTATTAAAAATAGACGATGATAGTCTAGATTAAAAATAATTGGGTGAATTAAATTTCGAGCTGTTTGGAAAAAAAAATTTATTATGTATTATTTTTAATAATAACTTGCATAAAGTTTTATCGTGATTTTAAAAATTATGCAGGATACTTTTAAAAGATATTATTAACTTTATCGTGGGCAATTTTCACGTTGTATACCTTTGAGAAATTATATATTTAAAGCAGCTATGAGACTTATAAGATAAAATTTAATACTTGATATAAACTATTTTTTTTACTTACTAATTTTTATTTATTTTCTTTTCTTTCATACTCCTCAGTCTAAATTATCGCTCATCGATCTTGACAAAAATAAATAAAAAAAAAAAAAATGGTGATAGGTGGCGGATGACAAATATTATTTATAAATGTTTATAAGTATTGGCTCACTTATATCTTGACATGTGTGTGTATGTATATATATATATATATATATATAAATATGTTGAGAGATAAGTAAGAGAGATTGGGAGAGAGCTTAGAGGGATAGAGAGATGATGACATAACGAGTCGAGACATTGCCCGTCAACAGCCAGTATGACCTTAACCACGGCATTGGGTTATAAATAAAGGAACCGACATTGGTGAAATTATTCAAGGAGTTGAGCTTGTGTCGGCATGTAAAATGCCACATCAACGCTCGCCAGAGTTACGTTATAACAAGAAATGGAAAAAAATATAAAAAAGTTCTTTTGATCTATTATACGACCTGTTTCATACCTGCCTGAACTATTATATACCTTTTGCTTTTTAAATTATGTATGTACTTAAATTTAGGTATGGTGTTTTTATGTTGAGAATGATGAAAAATATCATAAATTAAAGTTTCAAAAAATTTTTTTATTTTAATTGAGATTATACAATATCTGTAACAGTAAGTCACAGTCAACATAAGCAATAGGTTGCTGTAAAAAATTAATTTCGTTTTGTCAGACAAACTAGACTTAAAAATAAAGATCTATTTGGCCGAAAGTGAATCGAAATTTATTATTTTCAAGTCTTTGAGGCCTACTGAGCAGTCGAGAATAGAGTAATAAATTTTTACGTAAATTAGAGCAATCCTACGTCGGTACTGTTTCTATTCCTGTTTCTCTCTCAAAACACTAAAAAAATATACATATATCCGATTAAAAATAATTCAAAGCACATTGAATAATAATTAAAAAAAATGTATTTAAAAGCAGAGATGTAATTAATCTGAGCAATGGAAGGAATAGTAGGAATAATTGGGAGTACTGTATAGAAACTTGGGGGTCGATTATAACGCCCACGAAGATTCGATTAATGAAATTCCGATTGACGTGCACCGGCGTGTCCTTCTCCCGGTCACGTGTGCTATCTCTTATGGCATATATGCACCATACCATACCGATTAGTTGTCGAGTCGTTTATCCCCTCCGTCCATGTCCATGTAAAGCTCCTCTGTGCAGTGACATCACACATGTAGTGGTTCAGATTATGTCTGATGGCTACGCCAATGTCGTTTTCCCTCACTCGGCATCTCCATAGCCCCTGGTACTGCCACTACTGATTTTCCATTCTCGTGTTATCACCATCCACACTCACATCATCTGCCTCTACCTCTACACCTACGTATCCACATATCGACTTCCGGATATCGATCATTATCCAAACGCTCGAGAATATCCTCATTACGTCATTATGACTACGATATCCGCTCCAAAAGCTCTCTCACACCTGCCTGCATCTGCTTTCCCAAACGATTTATCGCATTATTGTATCATCTCACAGTATTAGACTCATTTTTCTATCGAAATATATTTTTACTTAGACTCAAATAAATATTTCATGCTTACTTATGCTCTCTGCAATAATGATACTTATTTATTTCAAAACAACATCAGCTCAAACATCTGCTTCTGCATCAGCATAAGCACCAGCCTCAGCATCACAATTTTTCCAATTTATTAAACGTCACTTTCATTTAATACACTTGTTAGTACAGCGTCAATCTAAATATTTTAATATCTTTATAAAAAAAAAAAAAAAAAAAAAGCAAACTTTCAACGCAATTTATTTTGTCTCCGTCATAAAAATTAAACTGCTGCGGTAATCCATAGGAACGTCGTACATAATAATTTGAAACTCTCATTTACTTTATATTGGTATTCAGAAAAATATGCTTTGATGCCGATAACTTTATTCTCCACGGCTATTTTTCCGACTATTATTACACTATTAAATAAACTTGGGCTTCTATAATAAAAATTTGCGTGGGTTTTTATAATAAAATTTATTATTTCCATTGCAGCAATAAAAATAATTATCGAGACTTGTTTTATTTATTTTATTTTACTTTTTTTTTGACCCAGTCAATTGTTGTGTTTCACTCGCCAAAACTCAATAATGTCGCGTGCGGTAGGTTTACATTTCCCACATTTTTCCTCTATAAATTATTTTTTTTTTATTTATCATATAAATTTATCACCACAAAATTACACTGACGAAAAATCATCTAATTTACAAATTTGATATATGAATAATTATTAAAATACTTTAATTTATAATTTACTAATTTTTTATAATCAAATTATAATTATCACAGGGATCGATTAAAATAATATTATAATAATTGAAATATCATGTGTCACATCCACAAGTGTGTCCTCTTCATAACACACCCACGTATTATTTTAAATTTCCCGTTATAATTAAAATATTTAAATCATCCATTGATATAACGTCGGTCCAAAAAATAATTATTTCTAATGTCAATACGAATAAAAAAAACGAAAAATATAGTCTTAAATTACAAGAAAATTTATATTTCATTAAAGTAAACTCGAATGATAATTTATAAAAAAAAATTTTTAAAATTCGTCTCCAAAGTTGGAGTAAAAAATCAATATTTTTATCTTCATAGAATTTTGTGTAAATTAACGATATTAATTCCCATTAAAATTTGACAACTCAAAAATTACAATTGTTTAAAAATTTTTTTCCAATTTACGCAAATGAAAATTAATCCTCTCTAGCAGATTACTGCATTGTAAAAAATTTGCGGAGTGAACGCGGATTAAATTCGGAGTGAACACCGAGCGGATATTTATTTAATCCTCTGGGAGTAAAATTCATTCCGAAGAAGAGTATTTCAATATTAAATATCCGAATTTAAATGAATGCGGCTTTAAATAAAATCCAGTTCACTCCAAAATCACTCCGCTGGAAAAACAAACTCCCTATTTGCTCCATATGCGGAGTGATTTTTTCAAAAACTCCATAACTCCAAGTGAATTCAGATTTGAATAAAATTCGTAACCACTCGAAATTTACTCCCGATTTTTTAGAGTTTGAAATTGTGACAAATAAATAGTAAAGTTATAGTTACTGTACAGTATGAGTAGATAAATATATGTATATAGGGGTATGGTATGAAATTCGTAGACGATCAATGCTGCGTTAGTGTGTCATACATACATATTAATTATATTATGTCGAGAGGGATGCCAGAGGATTGTTAAGTGTTGGACGTTGGGAGAGCTCATGCGAGGGTTGTGGGTTTCTGGTAGCTTTGGGAGGGCTCTCTCTTGGCCACCCACGTTATCCACCAGTACTGCTGCTGTATATGAACTATATACACTATATATAGTATACTATGTACTGTATATACTGTAGGTACAGGTACTACCAGCACTGCTGCCGCGAAATCACCACTACTACCACCGGGAACGAATCCACCCCGTGCTGCAACTATTGTCTGGAAAGCTTTCGACAGATACCAGAGAGCAGACCCGAGCGAGGTCGACGTCAACGTTTACGTCGACATTTACACCAGATATAGCAGCACATACTGGGAAATCCAATTGCTGTGGCTGCTGGACCGAAAATCTTTCCCACCTTAAATCTTACCCGCTAATCGATCCTCTGGTAGCGGTTATTTCTGGTACTGAGTAATGGATTCGAGAATCCATTAATAGAGGACAGAATTTATATTTTTTTAAAGAGTCATATTATTTTTATAAATAGACGAGAGAAAATCAATTTTAGATAAATCTGACAACTTAAGTTTTATTTAGATCGCATTTTAGTCTTGTGCTGTCTGCGAAGCACGAGCTTAATAAAATGGTTGATGTAATGCTGGTTTTTAAAAGATTACTTGAGGTCGTTGATGCGGAAATTTTATGACCAACTATTTGGGTCACATCGCTCAAGTTGTTATTATGTTTTGTCGGTAATTTATTGTAGGAAGAATGTTAAATTATTGGATCTAGTACTCGAGGAAACTAGATTTTTTACTTTTATATCTAACATGATGTTAAAACGACAACGACGGGCAATTGTCTGCAGTCGGTGCTCCAGGAAATTTCCTGTGCGAGCGAAGTATTCGAAGAATTTTATTATATTTCAAGATAATAATATTTTATTGATTCTGATAAGAAAGTATGTTCTCTTACTGCTTATTGTTAACGTACCGTTGATTGAGAAAAGGCAATAGAATTTACGAAAATTCTTTATCTAAGATATCAATCTATTGAAAATTAGCAACAAAGTTATTTTTTAACTAAAGAAATTATAATTTCCTTGGTAGTAATTATTTTTTAAAGAAAAGCTTATTCACTAAAAGTAAATTTTTTTTTAAATTATCAAATTCTTCAATTGAAATTTTTAATTTCTATTGACAAAAAACTTTTCATTGCTTTCAATTTTATAAATTTTTACAAAATTTGTCCTTTTTTTTTTTTTTTTGGTAAATAAACTTTCCTTTTAAAAAACAAATTTTTCAAAATCACTTGAGTATCAAAAAAAAGAAATCCATCTTACATTAAAAAATGAAACGGAATTTAAATAAATAACTCAAAAATACATGATTATATATTTATATATAGTTATTATTCATAATACCAAAGATATTGGTCGAACCAAAAAATAAGTACAGATATACATTTAATTGTTAAGTCGAGTTTGTCTTTGGGAAGAAAACGATGAACCAGCTGAAGAATAATTAACATCAATGTTTAATTTCAGAAGTATGTGGCCGCAACATTGTTAATAATCACCATTTGCTTATTACACATATATTTTAATTGTTTTATTTTTTATGCTTATGTTACAGCTAAATTTATATCATCGTGAATTACATTTAATTGGTTTTCAAATCATCAATTCTTTAAATATTTTTATTACATTCGTTTCTGTTGCTCTACAGATAATGCGCAAGTTAACATAATTTAATAATAGTAATAACCACAATAATAATAATAATAATAATAATAATAATAATATCAATGATGATAATAATAATACTATTGATTATACGATTAACATTTATACAATCGTTATAAATTTGAGCTGACACGTGCCGCCTATTGCTTGATTGTACACACAATACTATAATAATTATAATATTTTATAATTTTTCAACGGCACATGCAGCTCAAGCTGTTTGCAAGTGCGCAATTAACAAACAACGGTTACACTTTTTTTTTGTTTTTTGTTTTTTTTTTTTACAACTTAAGTACTACAACACAAGTTCAATAAATCGATAAAGTAGTAAACCATAAATTAAAAGCAATAATTAATTAACCAGGTACGATAATTACTTTTAATTGGTAACAAATTTTATTGAATATTTAATTGTCACGAATTGTTGTTCCCAATAAAGATTAAGCTTCAAAAAATAATGACTTAGTAATGTAATGAAAAAAATAATACCCATTTTTTAAAAAATTCATCGCAATACCAGTAAAGTTAACAGATTATTTAAATAAAATTCAAATTTGGCGGCAGTCATACGTGACCAGTTAATAAATCAATAAATTATCGCTCTGGAAATTTTTAATAATAATAATAATAATTATTAATTTTATTAATTAAGTAACTAATTAATTTAGTAATCAACTTTATAGTCTATATTAAACGTTTTTTTTTCTAACACTCAATGTGATTTAAAACCTGATTTATCTTACTACGGCATTGCCATGTAACTTGTACGTAGTCTGCATATATTAGCTAATTTTTTGTTAATTATTTCTAATCAAAATAATTTACTAAAAAGTAATTGATCTCTTCTCAAAAATTGGGTTGTTTATTTTCCGAAATATGTTATTCTGTTTTTTCAGTTCTGTTCACTTTTTATTTCATATTTTATTTATCATATATATAATATTATTATTTGTGATTTAAGTCCAAGTATCAGAAAAGATCAATTATTATTTTTACCATTAATTCAAACCCGTAACTAAAAAGTAATTATAATTCGTTGGTAACTTTAATTACATCGGAAGGCTCTTAAATTTAATAATATTTACTCGAATCAAACAAATGTTTTACAATAAATCACCTCAACGTCTACATATATATATTTGAGTTCCCTATGTATAATAAACGTATCATCGAAACAATAATGAAAATCATAATGAGTGAACTTTCCACTAGAACCAGCGTTTAATACCACAAAATTTGAAAACAATATTTGATAATAGTAATTAAATCTAGCTGCACATGATTCAATCTCGCAATAACTACGTGATATATTTAAACCAAATAAATAAAGCACTCGGTACAATACGATAATAATTAATGATAAAATATGTACCTCAACAAACTATACAACTCCAGTAATACAAGATCCCCCATTACATCTTTTTTATTTATTTTCTCTTTAAATATATATATTTGTATATATGTCCATATATTTATTACTCTATTTTTTATCTAATTACGCGATCGCGTTTAAATCTTACAGACGTACACACTCATAGTGAAATCTTTATCAATTATCACCACAAAAATCCTCAATTTAAATTTATCAATTGTTAACACAAGTGATACTTTTTTTTCTACATGCTCGCAAAGAGGCCTGTTTACAACTCACCTTTTTTAAAATGTACAGTTACTCTGCTAATTGTAATTATATTTGTAATTGTAATAAAAGTACGCGGTAAATAAAAAAAAATAAAAATGGAGCTCGAGGACTTGTTTCTTTAAATTGTAATTGTAAATATACAAAAGCAATCTACGCAGTTATAAATAATAAATAAATAGTAAACCTACGGCTAAGATACGTATTGTAAAATAGTTACAAGAGTATCGTTATGGAAAATGAGTACTACGTTATTTAATTAATTAAGTAAATTAATTTTACGTACAAGTTTAACTACTTTAGAGGCAAACAAGATTGCATTTATAATTCAAGTCTCATTCAATGATAAAGTTAACGACTGTGCCTCTGTGCATTTTTTTATTTTATTATTTATTTATTTATTTTTTTTTTTTTTTTTTCAAAATAATATCTTTGTGTTTTTTAAATATTATTATTTATTTATTTTTTTTTTTATTTTAACTATCAATGGTCTCTTTAATAAGCAGGTGCTTGGAACTCGCCCATACCTCGCTGCTGCTGTTGTTGCTGCTGCTGCTGAGGGTACCCAGGCTCCTGGTAAGCCGCGTCCGTCGCGTCGGGATAACTCGTGTACCCGGCGCCCCCGACAGGATCCGCTTCGTAGCTCGGAGCAAATGCCGCGTCTGTTCCCTGTTTGAATCGTTGGAATGCAAACCAAGCACTTCCTGCCTGTGAATAAAAATACTCGTGTCATTGTAAAATAATCAGTTATTATTATTTTTTAATAATAAGTTATTATATACGATAATGATAAACTAAGGATGAGGATTTGGTTGCTTACCCATGAAAATATTGAGAAAAATGAAAATGCAATGGCTCCTTGTACATTATTAACTCCGTAGCCGTCTGCTGGCGCTTCTGATTTATTCCAGGCGTTCGTCAGGTAGCAGAAACCAACGAAATTTAAAAATGCCCAGGCTCCGGAAAATCTATAAATTATATATATATATATTTATTCAAATCACTAAGTCAATAAATTATTTTTTCAAACTTTTAATGGAAATATATTACTTTTATATGCGCAAATTAAATTATTTACTTATATTCTGACATCTAACAAGATTTTCTCCTTATCGATAATCTTTAATATTATTTTTATTTATTCCTACCGCAATAATTATTTACTAAATTTTATGACTATGGAAAGAGAAGCAATATGGGTTCTCGAAATTTTTCAAGGGAGTAAAACAGACAGTGAGGCAACTTGGGTCGCCTAAAATTTTAAACGAAAAATTTAATCACAATAATAAAATTGAAATTTTTATCAGAAAAATATTTAAAAAATATTTTTCTGATTTCGACTTTTATTTGAGAGCGTTTGCCATCTTCTCTGTACCTCGCATACATGCGTATAAATGGAGCATCTCGTCGCAGTTACATGAATTAATTAAAATAAATCGAAATTTAAAAACAACTAGAATTTCGTTCGTCAAATGATAACGTCATAAATTAAATGACATTTTATTTTATGATTTAGGTCAGGCTTTATAAAAATGGTTCATTCAAAAGTTATCTGATCTATTTTCTGGACTCTTTGGAGATTTTTTTTTGAAAAACTGAAAAGATTTAAAGCCTGATCTTAAATAAAAGTCGAAATTATTATTTTATTAGAAAGCCCATTTTGCTCCTCCCTCCTCCTTCCTTTTTATTGTAAATGACTTACCCAAGATCTCCAAGTACGTAATGTTTTCTAGTTTTGACAGAAGACATTTGTTCAAACAAATATTCACCAGCAAGGAAACCAATACATGCCAAAAATGCGATTACACCGATACCAACTCCGTACTGACAAGCATTTGCATCTTTATTATAAAGGCAGTATTCTTTTCCAGTCGAATCTTCTCTGTACCCTTTGCTGCTGATACACCCAAAGACGATTATCGAGAAAAGCTGGTGAATAAAAAACCCCACAATTATTTTATATTCATAAATAAAACTACATAAATTATTTTTTGAAATATATTTAAATAAAATGAATGTATTTTATTTTATTGACAGATAACGAGCACACAAAGGATTAAAAAAACGAGCTCTGCATTTCTAAACTCCCACTCCGAACTCCGGGAGCCGTCATATCGATTTGACAATCGACTGAAACGTGAGGTCACAATGACAATTGATAAAAAAAAGTAACAAGCAAGTGACTAAAATAAATAAATTGATTGATTTAAACAAAGAATAATATAACGGAGCAGGTATTTATGATAAATAAATAAATGTGATGAGCAAATGAAAAAGTTAATACAGTAAAAATCAATAGAACAACCCCATCGTCGAGGGCGGAGGACAGATGAAAGAGGGTGGGGACCAGAAATATCTTCTCTTCATTGAATCAATGTCATCCGAAAATTTTAGTTAAACATTTTTGAATATTTCAGAGGCTCGTCGGGTTTACGGTGCAGAGATTAGTGCTGCTTAAATGTGTGTGATATTTATCGAGAGTTTACTCACCAGACATACTGCTTTTATGATAACCTGAGGCCTCTGTACAAATGCAATTGGGTCGAAGGGTGCACCAGCTTTTCCACCACCGTACGCTCCACCACCGTCCATCTTAGAGCGACTGAGCTGAGCTGAAAATTCAAAGCTCTCGAGGTTAATAAACGCGCACGCGCGACATTGTCATTATTGTTATTATTTTATTTTATATCTCGCGTCTCCTCGACTCAACTCTCGTTTACTCTCGTACTCCACTCATATCAACTCCACTCTATACCCCACGTACTCGACGCACGACGTTGCTGCCTATTCCCTACCCCATCATTTAGATCTTGACAATCAAATGTCATTTTGTCAACCCATTGACGTACATAATTACAGGCACAATTACGTTACTTTTTTTACAAAAAATAATTAAAATTTTTTTTTATCTTGCTACTGATTAACTAATTGACTAATAAATTAAAATTAATTGATTATTTACAGCTAAAATTTTTAATAATTCAATCTAAAAATCTGACAGTTTGACAACTAACATTTTTTTGTTCTAGATTTAAATTAGACAGCTGATTAAATTATTAATTTAATGACTTTACTAATAATAATAATTAATAGTTGTTAAAAAATAATAACTTACGTGCAATTAAATGTAAACACCGGATAAAATGTATTTTTTTTCTCGGAATGTCACAATCCAAAATAATTAACCAACGTCATCTGGTATCGCTAAAAAAAAACTTTTAAATTTCCCGCTAATTTACCGACCATTTTTAAAAATAATATTTTTACTCTGTTATCCGACGTTTGAACTTAAAAAAATTAATCATCCATATTATTAACATCCTCATGAATATTTACAATAAAGAAAAAAAAATTCTGTCATCAATCATAATAAAAATAACATTTATTTAAATTATAACCGCACGCTGCATTTGAATTCTCGCGTTCGCGCTCTTGTGCCCAAATACAAAACTAATCCATCTTTAATTAAATTCCATACTAATTATTTTATTTACTAAAAATCTAATTAATTATCATTTAATTAAAGAACTAATTATCCGATTCCCGCGCTTATTTTAATGGATTCAAAAATAAATTTATCATATTTAAAAATTATAAAAGTAAACCTCAACCTCCACGTCGTTGATTTCCTGACAACAGAATCCCATTGGCAAATAAATTAAAAAAAAATACAAAACCCAACTGTCCAATCAGACTGAATATATAAAAAGAAAGTTGTGCAAACTGTATAAAAGATTAACGAAAAAAAAATAACCGCCATTAATGTATAGTTTGATATGTAAGGAATACATGTGTGTAAAAAAAAGCTCCCTTAAGTTGGCGGGGGGAATTCGATTTTTGGCAAATTTTTTTTAGCAATTCGTTTGTTCGTCGATTGTTCGTCAATGTTCGCTATAAATAATTATTTGTTCGTTCTTTATTTTTTTTTAAATAAATTTTTAAAAATTTATTTGAAGTTAGCGGTGACTATACTCATTTTCTATCTTTTTTAATTTTTTTTCCATTTATCTTGATTTGTTTGTTAATACCCCACCAAAAATAGCGTTTGTTTGTTTGTTTTTATATTTATAATTAATTATTAAAATTTTAATTATGCCCGTTGATCTAATAGTAGTTGTGCGCATGCGCAAGTGTCTGCTCTAGGTTTAAAATTTTTTATTGTTTTCATTATTATTTATGTTTTAATTAAATTAGTAATCTTATCAAGTAATTATCAAATCCTGTTGATCATCTAGCACATCGTAAGAGTATCCAGGTATTTATCGGAGAGAAATGTCAATAAGCCACAATAAAATATGAAACGAAAGAGTCCTCAAAGAATCTTAGAAAACCACTTTTAATATTATTATTATTATCTTTATTTATTTAATATTTAATACACTCGACTAATTATTTTGTTTTATCAATATTAATTATGTATTAAAAATACTGAAAACATTTTAATGTTATTTTCATTTACTCTTTTATAATTTACCGCTCTGTTTTGTAACTTACGTGGTGTGTCACCTATTATCAAGTATTTTAACTTGCCGTTCAACTAGTATTTTTGTGTTACACAGTTGGTCTCATAAATAGTTGGTAAACCAATTACTAAATTACAAGTATCATCGAAGTCAATAATAAATAAATATAATATTGGAGCAGGTTTGTAAAATTAAACTAATAATTAATTATTTATTTAATATTAGAGTAGACTTATACAATTGAAGTTATTAATTATTCATTTGCGCAATTTTTATAAATTTATATTTTGCGTCTACATTGAGACTCAAAATAACTTAGCCTAAGAAATTTGATGAAAATTTTAATTAATATTTATTATTAAACATCATTTTATAATTAAAGATGTTTTTCTAATTTTTTTTTTTTTTTTTTTTTTTTTTTTTTTCCAAATATTAAAATTTTTTTTATTTTTCAGTTTTGAAAACAATATTTTTATACCACTTATCAAAATGGAGCTCAACTCTATAATGTTTCACCAATCGGATGTGATTCTTTCATCTAATCTCCAACATTATTTGTCCTTCATTTATATGTAAGTATATTACCATTAATTATTAGTATTATTATCAATAAGTTTTTGAACTCTGAAAATTTTTTGATCAGTACCCTGATTAAGAAAAATGATTTGCTTGATGTTGAGTGTATATCTATATATTAGTCGATTCAAATTGTTTTGAATCATTCCAAATTATTTTTGTTGATCAGGGTAACAGTTATATTTTATGATTATATTATTATATCGATTATTTTTTCTATACAGAGTTGACTAGAGAGGCTATGCAAACTGGAATCCGGGATGTAGACTCACTGAGTCACTGGTGATAATTGGTACAGTAGATAATATAAGTTGATCGTTGATGATGGACCGATCGGAAAGAGTTTTTTGGCTATTGAGACTATTATTAATTAAGAGCGTTTCGATTATGCTGGTGCGGAGAAGAAAAAGTTCTGTATCTACATTGCTATCGGTCAAATGAGATCTACAGTAACTTGGATCGTGAAAATAGTGACGGCACTGCTATTAACTATTCTATCATCGTATTCGATACCGTGTCTGATGCTGCTCTTTTCTTACACTTTTTTGCCATGTGCCATGGCAGAACTTTTTTTTTGTGACAACGGCAAACATGTCTTCATTATTTATGATGATTTGTCAAAATCGGTAATTGCTTACCATTAAATACTTTTATTTTTGAGACGACCTTTAGGAAATGATGCTTAGCCTCGTCATGTATTCTATATTCATTCTCGTTTTCTTGAAAGAGCAGTAAAATCCATTAAATGTACATAAATAATTGGTGAGTGAAATGAATAATTTATTAAATGAAAAACATGAATAAAATACGTTATTAAATAATCATATGATATTAGAGTTCGGACCGTCAATAATTTCCAGATGTTTCATCAAAAAAATAATAGTTAAAAAAAAATGCCTTTAGTTTTCCAAATTTTCAGTTAAGTATTTATAATTTTTTTCATAAATAATTCGTAAAAACAGATCAAAAATCATTATATAACTGTCAGTTTTTATTACTGAGTAGTATGACATTGAAATTCATAGGCCTCGACCATTTTTGGATATTTTGGAAAATGAATTATTTAAAGAAAAAGTTGTTTTTTGGAATATCTAGATGTATACGTTTTTATTAAAAGTTTTTTATAAATTTTTTCTGAAAAAACAACAAAATTATTATGTTTATTTGTTTCTATTGCTGAGTAGTAAATACGAATCATATTTTTTGTTAATAAAAGAATTTTGTTTTAAGTTTGATTCAGAATTACAATAACCAAGTTAGTTTTTCCATCCATCATGGCAAAATACGAGGACTCGTCAAATTACTTTAATCATCCATGGGATCCAATGACTTTGAGGCATACGTAAACATAGTTGCATTTCAACAAGGTAAATTTTAAATTGTTTATGAACCTGACATTTACAATCTAATGATAATCATATTTGTTTTAGCAAGTAAATTATATCAAGAAAAAATTTATTTTTTAATTCAACTTATAAATATTCAATTTTGACATGTATCCATTTCATAAATTTTTTTCTTTATTATAATTTATTTATTCAAAAAGAAAAAAAATTGTTTATTACATGTCTATACCAGTAAGATAAAAAAAGTCTCAGATCATTGTAATTGTTGGCTGAGGCGAAGCTGAGGCTGACAAACTTGTGATCTGAGACTTTTTGTATTTTACTGGCCTAGGTATGTAATATATATATATATATATATATATATATATATATATGTGTGTGTGTGTATATATATATATATAAGTGCGCGCGCGCGTGTGTGTGTGTGCGTGTGTGTGTGTGTGAAAATTATTAGATATCGGCTATTTTCAGACACAATTTAATTAAATCATTTAAATAGTAGGCTTATGATTTATATTTTACAGGTGCAACGCTTTTACTGGGACTTCCTTGATAGTAAAAACTATTTGACTGTCTCCGAAGCCGATGAGTTACTCCAAGCGAGCAAACTTCGGATTAATATGTAGAATGATGATATCAAAGACAATAGAAATCGTTAGATTTCTATTTAAGAGTGATATGTAGATTTCTATTCATATTTGATAGTCGTCTATTAGTGTACGGTTGACTGAAGTAGTTTCTTAATAAGTTTTTAAATCTTTTAAGTATACATATTGTCATTATAACTTTAATGTCTCATTTATTCCTTTTTTTTTAACTTAATTAGTGTAACTAGAAACCATTAGATGTCTGTCACTTCTAGTTATGTCTTGAGAAAAAAAAAGTAATTATGTAAAATTATTCTAAAAATTTAGGAAAATCTAAAATAAATCTATTAAGTTTATGAAAATTTTTACTCTTAATAAATGCAATATTTCGTTAATTAATTTTATACTGAGAAAAATAGTAATTTTTTCAACAGTTAATGGAAAAAATTTTCTTAAATTTGCTTGTTTTTTAATTACTACCCAATTCATTCATTGTTATGTATCAATTAATATGACAAGAATCACAGCTTTAAATAAAACACAAAAGACACCCAATAACTGGTGCAAACTATTTGACATTTTTTGGACAAGATTAAAACTATATGTTATTGTTTTAGAGTAAATCAGTAAAAAAAATATATGTATATATTCATATAATATGGTTTCTTATAATGGTTTTTTGCAATTTATTATCGATACAAATTTATATCAATTTACATTCTATTGTTATAATAATAATATTTACTTATATTTTAGATGATGAAAATGTCCACATTTTATATTATGCGTGACGTCAAAATTAAATCTATTGGTATAAAAAATGTCATTGATGATCAAATCATATTGTGTTGGTGATAGTTATTAAATTTTAAGACTTTAGTATAATCAATTTTTATAGTTTCTTCGTCATTGATCCTCAGCTATATTACTTGATTATTATCTATTGAAAAATGATAAGCAATATAAATAGTAATTAGTATGCGGCTAACGACAATAATTGATCAAAAAAATTAAGTTTAGTTACTTAAATTCTAACTATCATTGATTATTTTTCTAATTCTCCTTTACGTTACCACCTTAGCCACATCAATTTCAACAAAATTTTATGTTTGACATCTTTTTTTTTTCGTTAAAATTTGAAATAAACAAATGTTTGTACTGATTCTATGCTTTTTTATATTGGTCTATTCACTATGAATTTAATATTTACAATGGCTTACTTTTCAAAAAGACATGATGGTTTCGAAATATCGAGGTGATTCGACTAGTTGTAATTTCTTGAATAACATAGTTTTATAGGTCTAAACATTTATTTATTTTTTTTTTTTTCAATTAAAAATATCTTTTTTACCTTTACTGCATTTATAGAAAGTGGATCAGTTCATTAAAAATGTATTTGAAGTTTTATGAAGTACAAATAACAATGAAAAAACCTAAATTATTTACAAAAGCCCACTCAAAAGACCCCCTATAATATATATTTTACATATACATAGGTGCTCTACATAGTTAAATTTCCAGGTAAGAATAACGAGCGACTCCAAAGAATTAGATTTTTAATTATTAATAAAATTAATTTATCTTTAATAATGTAAGACACTAGATAACAATGGAAACATTAAAATATCAAAGAATGCACAATTCTTTAAAAAAAAATAATTTATGTAAAAATATTTTATTCACAATAGTCTAATTAATTATCAAGTATTTCAATCTGAAATTATTTAATTTTAAATAATTAAATACGAAATCGCATTGGTTATGGTAGCCACGTGGTTTACTTAGTAATAAATGAAATATTTTTCCAATTCAAAATTTAGCTATTTATATAGATATTGTACCTATTGTTATTGAAACTTTTATAAAAAAATTATTTTAATTGAAATTTTCAAATATTGAGTCATGCACTTGTGCAATGAAAATTAATTAATACATTAAATGTTAGACAGGAGTGTAACGACGCCTATAACTTAAACAGTTTATTCATGTAAACTTTAATGCATAATTTTAAACAAGAAGTATTCAAAATTATTAAAAATCAACTTAGTATCAGAAAGGAATGTTAGTAATTAAAAACCCTGAATGAAATTCTTAGTAGTTGATTGACAGCTAGATAATAAATTAAAATATCAATGAAGGTCTTTTTTTCTAACTGACATAATTAATGCAAAAATCTTTTACTTATTATGATCAAAATGATGTGTTTTTTTTTTTTTTTTAATACAAATTATTTTTTTACTTATGATCAAATTATCCGCTGCATAGGTTATGGTTACCACGTGGTCGTTACTTTTATATGATTATTTTCCCAGATTCAAACCAGAATAAAACAGAAATGTATCAGCATAAAAAACGAATAAAAGCAAAAGCTAATACAGTTTAATGTTCTTTATTGATTAGATCGATAAGATTTATATATGCATATAATTTTAAATTAACACTTACTAACATAATTTATAGCAGGTGATATTTATCATTTGATTGTTGTATTAGCAGCTTGTGCATGATAAAATAATCGGGATATATATTTACATCTATGGTTTTTTCATAAATGTTAACACTTAACTAATGCAAGTAAACATTTTTTCAACTATTCATTTTATTGTATTTTTCTTGAGTCTAAAATTTTCATTATACTAATTAATTTTGAGATTTTAATTCTGATCCATAATCTGAATCTAAATTTACGTCAAAATCTAAAAACTCTTGAACTTTTTCCTTATATTATTCTTTGCAGTTCCAACAGTATACCAAATAACGGAGTATAAAATGAAAATATATTAGTTAATAAAAATTTGTAATATTAATTTATATTTAATAATAAATCAATTACCTTGCATAAACGTTAGAAATTAACATTGTATTTTACAGCATTTCCAAATATTATATTCATATCATCAGCTACTTAACTAACCGTAATATACTTTTTTTGTATTATAAATGTAATTTGTAATAAAGTAACATCAGTTTCATAGTTGGCTCTTGTTGTTTTTTACTAATCCGATAAAAGTACCTCATAATTGAGTCTTATCTTACTTTTGATTTCTTCTAACATTACAGAATAGTTGGCACAAATCATTCTGTAAAATATTGAATTATTTTAGTCCTAATAAAAGACAGTTTTTTCTTTCACTTCGAAGGCTCAGATAATACTATCTCCTCTGGATCGTTCTCTATACCTCTATTATCTACAAACGATGTTCGTCGTTTATGCATGACAAATTAACTGTACAACAATTATTATTTAAATTAAAAAACAATCATGATATAGATTATTTAAATAACGACAAAAACAGTAATATTTAACTTAAAAAATAATTTTGATTGTATAAAAAAAATGATTAACAAAGACCTACGGCTTCCTGTAAATATAATAATTTAACGATTTTGTTGATGTCTAAAATGAATCAAATTTATGAATAAAAAAAAAAGAGATTTAGTATTTCTATTTATTAACTGTTTAAAAAACTTACTCATTATTTAAAAAAATGAAATTATTTATTTATTTGTTTAACATTATAAAACATTTATTTTTTCTGTTTAACATATTAATCTTGTAGTATAAAACATTTTAAAATTACGTCATAATATAATAATGATAATAATAATTTTATTTATTTTATAATCGTAAAACTTAAATAGATTTTACACTTAATGACTTTTTATTACTTTTGGCAACAACCTTAACACTAAGTTTTCATAAATGTAATTGAGCAAAAATATTAATAATAATCGAAGTATAGAGATTTCCAATATCACTTGTATCCACTTATTGCATTTTTTTAAATACTTGCTAAAGCTGCAAAAAAAGAGAAAATAAAATCTTTAATAATTCAATTACATGATTGACACTTAAAGATTATGATAATTTAAGACTAATTTTTATCCTAATACTAAGAATAGTCACGTAGTTCTTGGATTAAAACGAATGTAGTAAAAAAAAGAAAAGAAGAAGAAAAAAGTAGCAACCATTAATATAAACGAGTTTAATTCGACTATATGTTTATTAATTGAAATAGAATTTTAAAAGAAAGATTTCATTTAAATGGTAGCGAACAAAGTATGAATCAAATACTTTAATTAATATAAGTTTTTTTTTGGAGTTAGCAGTTATCTAAAAATTGGTAACCTACTTTATGACAAATAAATTATAGAAAAAAAAAACATTGATTTATTTTAAAAAAGGCTTAAACTAAGATAAGAGACCTAATACTCGATCAGGGAACTAGTACCCGATCACTCATGTATTTGTATATCTATATTTAGAACAATTTAGTAAATATAGATATACAAATATATGGAGTGATCGGGTACTAGTTCCCTAATTGAGTATTAGGTCTCTTACCTTATAAACAAAAGTAAAAAATTTATTTTTTTATGGTTTATTTGTGATAAAACAAGTTTCAAAACTTAATTAACCGTATTATTTTAATACCAATATCAAATAGTTTGAACATATCGATTCCGAGGATTTTTAACTTTTGAAATTAAAAAAATGAAATGTTTGAAGCATAAATTTGTTATTAGAAAATTTATATTAGAGTGGTAATTATGATTTAAATGTGTACTATAAAAAAGAGCTGAATTTAATTTGTCGTTATGAAATATTTTTTAGTCATAGAAACTTTAAACAGAAAAAAATAAAATTTAATACACTTATTAGTTTTTATATTGTTTTCAAAATTCAATATGAGCTGACTTTGTTAATAGTTATTTATAATTTTTATTGTGAACCGAAACAAAAAATTATTTTTAGTGTTACAATAAAAATTTCTCTTATAATATAATTGATCGAACAAATAAAAGAAAATTATAGAAATTTGAAGAAATTACCTGAAATATATAAATATATTTTTCTTTTTTACAGTGAGAATAAAGTGTAAAAAATCCCATGAGGTACAATTTTCGTGCGTTCACTAATAAATTTAGACTTTTCTAGTTGGTCATTGTAGAATCGCCAATTTCCTGTCAAGTTTCTACAATATGTGATGTAGTGAAAAGAGTTATAACCAATAACCCCTGTCAAGCTATAATTAAAAAAAAAATCATATAGAAACAAATCATTTGTATTTCAGATGTAATAAAGATGTACCAACCGATAACTAAATTTTTTTGATGAATGTGTTTCATTTAAATCCAAACACTTCGGTAATTCACCAAGTTTACATGAAGTTCCATCTTTTTCATTTACCGATTTTACGTCTAATTCAATGTAAATATATCGATTAAGTGTCGTTTTACAGGTTGTTTGTTTTTTTTGGCAGCTTGTGCAAAATTTATTATAAGCTATGCTTTTAAAATGTAATGCTTCTTGCAAACATTTAAACCCTTTTTCCATGATTAAATTATAATTTGCAGTCAAAACCGGTATATTACGTTGATAATCTTGGCAGCCGAATGATGAACATGAATTATTTTCGAATGCACTTGGTTCACTTGTAAATAATTTAATCCACAAACTATTCACGTTATCTACACAATTAATACAACGATTTACGTTTTTAGTTTTACGATTGGCAATATTCATTTGATTTTGTGTGCATTCAGTGTCTTGATAGATAGGATGTAAAATAGAAAATCGTTTAACATAGATATCTTTTTTTAATCCTGTTGACATAAAATCGGTAACAAAATTAAAAGTGGAATTTGAAGAATTGCTAACAAAATTATTAAATTCTTCATTTTGTAAACATCCATAGAAAATCAACTGAACAATACTGTCGAATGGGCACGTATTGAAAGCAAACCAGGATTCATTTTGAAAAAAGACAGGTCCGCTTTTATTACCATTTTGTAATAAAAATTCTTCTTTTTTGTTTGAAGGCGCCAAATTGTTTATTAAATTGATTTCGGGAAAACTTTTGAAGTATTTACCTTCCTTTTTAATCATTCTTAAATTTTTTTCCACAGCGGCATCGAAACTGTTTTCATTCAATGGTGAATTATTATCGGAACAATAACTGTGATCAAGATTAACTAAATTATTTAAATTCGGCTGATATAAATTTTCGTTATTTTCATTTGCGCTACAATCAATATTATCTAAAACGTTATTATTATCAATTTCAGAAGAATTAAATGACTCAGTATTAAAATTGGTGGGAATATCTTCATTGAATAAATGACAATCTGAATCTAACCAATCACAGTCGTTGTGCTTCATATCATATCCTTGTCCATTCCAATTTTCATTGAGTAAATTATCGTTAGGTTCGCAATCTTCTTTGCATAATTCGTCTTCAGGATTACTATTTATTTTATCATTTTTTTGCTTATTAGCATGGTAATTCTTAACGAATTTTAACAATTCGCGTTCAAAAATTTTGACACCACCATCAATAAGTTTAAGATGAGCTTTAACTAAGTAATCAACACGTGCAGGGAGAGAAATCATTTTACCTAATAACTCTTTCAATTCTTTAAACGCTTGCTCTATGTACGCAGAAGTTGCTCGTAAACTCGTGTAATGAATACAAACTTTCGTCCATAGCGGAAACTCTCTCACTTCTTTAAGTAATGAATCTTTAAATAGAGGTACATAAAAAGTGTTTAAATTATTAATATCATTACTACCATCAGAATGAACATTCAATGAAAAAGCGACAAGATTATTTATCCAACTTGAAATAGTAGTGTCTTTTTCTAATAAATCAGTATTGGTCTCTCGGCGTAAAGTTTCATTTTTTTCTTGATCAAACTCCATAGTTTTAATTTTGTCTTCAATATTATTAATAAAGTCTTGAGATTCATTTTTGGCAATCAATTTTTCCAACTCTGACCTTGCTGCTTTTGTAGTTATCATTTCGCCATCAAAATCAACAATAGAATCATCATATTCGGTGCCACAGACAATCAAAATTAATACAAGGATTCTTTCAAAATCTTTTAAATTATTACAATCCATCAATAATGCAACACTGTATAAGTAAAATGATTTAATTCTTGGATGAATAACCGATTTCCAACATTTCCAGCCACTTATAGCATGAATAAAATGAGCCGTATCCAATCTGATAAAAGTTTTTACAGAGTCAAGTGAAGCACCGTTTTTGACATGTTGAAAACACCTATTAACGTAATCAAATAAAGAAAAATTATTGCAAGCTAAACAGGAGGCATTTAAAAGGACACGAGATCCATCACAGACTACTTCTGTCGGAGGCGAAACTTTACTAAGCCAGTTTTCTAGTCCAAATTTGATGGTCTTAGTGTCATGAATTTCCGATAAAATTTGATAAACAGATTGTGAAGTATTACTAAAATTAATTACGATTTGGTATAAAAAAATACTACTCGTAGTTTTATTTTTGCTGTCTAGAAATTTTTTTGCAAGACCTCCTGTAGCATCAATACAAACAGAAGAATAGTGTCTGTGAAGACGCCTGTATTCGTTATAACAATGGATTTGTTGCGGTGAAACATAAAATACTGAAAAAGGCGTATCAATTACAACTTTTATAAAATTTTGATGAGCAGGATTATCGTCCTCGTTGATACGATAAATAGCTTTAATCAAATCTCTCCGATCTTCTGGCTTGACATTCAACTTTTCTTCCTTAGATTCTTTCTTTACTTGATATAAAACATTAGAATTGAATAGAACAGGACATTGAGTACTACCTGGTTTTAACAGATCTTTAGCTTGCTCCAAAATAGTTCCCTTAACTCCATTTGCATCGATCATAGTTTTAAACATTTTTCTTCGCTCGGCTTGCAGTGGCCTTGTAACTTCATCATGAACTTCAAAACGAGTATCCCGGCATCGAAAATTAATAAAAACAGAACCTTTGTCCCCAGGATTGTTTTCGATGTAACCAAAAATAGGATTATTGCACACTTTACTTTTGCACTTGCCAATAAATGTCGCATAATAATTTCCATTTTCATGAATTGTGCCTTTTTTAAATACAAAGGCACACGGTAGTTCAAACTGATGCCATAATTCAAAGGCAATAGTGTCAGTCCACACTTTCGGCTGTAACCTAGGATTTTTACAACTATTGTCTTTTTTATACATACATTCCCAAACACCTCTAGCAATTTCAACATGAAAACATGGAACATCATCCCGCTCTTTAGCATATAGTTTATTAAAATAATCCTTATCGCTATTATCATCACTGTCATCATTATCATTATTATCATTGCTGTCATTGTCATCATCATCATTATTACTATAAGTGAATTTTTTCTTAATTATTTGGGAAAAATATCCACATTCTTTTCTTGCTCTAGTCAAAATCCCCCTACGATTGTCTTTTATGTTGGTCCTAACTGCTGCAGTATTCCATTTACCCACAAATTCTGGTTCCTTGGACATTTTCGACCATACCTCAGCAGAGTATGCTGGCAAGGTATCTGAACAGAAGTAGCTCATATATCTTTTTATAACAGCTATTGAGTCCTCATCTGATACAAGCAGTGGTCTCGGCATTATTGAGTTAATGATTGATAAAACCTGAAATGAAAAGAAAAAAAAAATTAATTGACGTCCATACAGCATCAATTTATTTTTTACTTAAAATAATAATTTAAGTTAATATATTTAAGCAAATAATCCGTTTACCACAATTTAAGTTAAGTGATCAACGTAGAAAATAATATTTATTTTATTATAAATAATTATTATGTAAAAATAATTGTTATAAATAATTATTATATAATAATTATTTATAAAAGAAAGGAATTAAAATGTTTTCGTCAGCCTGATTACTATGCATCTAATAAATATTTTAATAAATAAATATTTCCTTGGATTAGATTTTAGAAATAATAGGTTGTATCACCTAATTTATCGACTGATAATAACCCAAGTGTCACACTTGCCTTTGTGACATCTATAAGATATCCCTGATAGCCAGGGTGGCGACCTGCCGCCAAGTTGGCCTTTCCATAAATTGATCGCAACTTTCCAAGAGACTTGTCGACAACTTGTAGTCAATACAGTTACAAAAGCTGAAAGTTGTCGACAACTCGTCGTCAAGTTGTTCGCAACTCATTTACACCAACTTTCTCGTCAGTAACTCTGGCTATCAGGAATCAGTTTTTAGGCAATTTTGTGCTACATCGATAAGGCACCAACATGTTGACAAAACGATCAGAAATTTATGTCACCGAAAAAATATCTACTTAAAAGACTTGACACAAATGACGACAAAAAGTGAAAAATTACAAATAGTAGCTAATAAGTCATCTAAACGACTTTTTAATTGACATAAGACAGGAAAAACAACACAAATTTTCGCTCCGGGACTAACATTTGCATGTTGTATTTACACCGAAAAAGGTGACTTTGAGACAAAAGAAAATTTGCTTTATCCTTTTAAAGACATCTTAAAGTTGGGTGTATGTTACTTGGGAATTAATTATTTCTAATAGAATTTGATTTAAATATTTAATTTTACTATGTGCAAAAAAAAAAAAAAAATTATTAATGATAATTTTTTTACTGTTTGCAAAACTAGCTACTTACCAATAAACTCCAATTAATAATTTTGCTGAACTTTTCCTTGTTGTCACTGGGAAAATTCATCTTAAAAAGGTGTTCGAATAAATAAAAAAATCTGAAATTAATAACAATAAAATAATTAATCAGTTCCCACGATGCCTAAAACGGAATTAAAACGTTCCGATCATAAAATTAAAAACGATGTAATTTTAAAGAGAAATTTTTATTTATTACTTAAAATTGGGCGCTTTCCATACATAAAAATCGCAATCAAACAATACGCAAACATAAGTTTGAATATTCTTAATGCATATCTTTATATATGCAAATAAATCCTGATTTCCCTCGTTTACAGCATCGGGCGTAAACGGCTGGGCCGATTTCGCTAATTCTTTTTTTGTTGTATCTGTTATTATCAGGTCGGCTAGTAAAATTATAAATATAAATTTCAGCTTGAAATAATTAACAATTCAATAAACTGTGACTTCTATAATAACATTTGAACTACTCCAAGAATCGCCAAGATCATAAATACTTACACATTTATAATTAAAAAATAAAATGATGTAAAAATTATTAATAGCAGTACTAATAATTAATGGTAATATACTTACATATAAATGAAGGACAAATAATGTTGGAGATTAGATGAAAGAATCACATCCGATTGGTGAAACATTATAGAGTTGAGCTCCATTTTGATAAGTGGTATAAAAATATTGTTTTCAAAACTGAAAAATAAAAAAAATTTTAATATTTGGAAAAAAAAAAAAAAAAAAAAAAAAAAAAAAATTAGAAAAACATCTTTAATTATAAAATGATGTTTAATAATAAATATTAATTAAAATTTTCATCAAATTTCTTAGGCTAAGTTATTTTGAGTC